>NC_089492.1:276765089-277430089 GCF_036850765.1 Saccopteryx bilineata | reverse complement strand
TGGCTGTCTGTCTTGGGGTTCCATCACACATGGGCATGTCACAGAAACACAGATCTCAGCAGAGACTTCTCATAGCCCTAAGAACGCCCTCTCAACTCTCAACTGTTAGTCATTTCCAATTCCTCTTTCTCTCACACCTCCCCAACATGCAATTCATCAGCAAACCCACCAGCTCTACCTTTAAAATATATCTGGGATCTGGCCGCTTTTCACCATCTATATATGTTATTACCTCCCTAATCCAAGCCACAATCCTCTCTCACCTGCATTATTATAACAGTCCCTTCAAAATGGACATCAGATCTCTTTTCTACCCTGCTTAAACCCTCCAATAGAATACAACTTCAAGTCCTCACAGCGGCCTACCAGTCCTTACCGGACCTGGCCACTGCCTCTCACTCTAACCTCATCTCCTATGACTCTCCCCCTTGCTCATTTCACACCAGACACATTACCTCACACTTGCCCGACACATGCCTACCTCAGGACCTTTGCATTTGCTATTCCCTCAGATATTTCCAGGGCTTACCCATTCTCTTAATTCAAATCCTTTAAAATATCCCCTCCTCAGAGAGCCCATCTTAAATAGCATTCTTCATCTAGCCACCTGCTTCTGTCCCTGCTATATATTTTTTTCAAGCACTAATCACTTCCTGACAGTGTATTTGACAAAATTTGTTTATGTGATGATGTCCCCTCTAGCATGTAAATTCTATGAGGGCAGAGGCTTTCTTTCTGTCTTGTTTCATCTCTGTTTCCTTAGTGCCTAGAACAGTGCCTGACACATAGCAGGGGTTCGGTAAATATTTGCTGAATGAGCCCTGGCCGGTTGGCTCAGCGGTAGAGCGTTTGCCTGGCGTGCGGGGGACCCAGGTTCGATTCCCGGCCAGGGCACATAGGAGAAGCACCCATCTGCTTCTCCACCCCCCCCCTCCTTCCTCTCTGTCTCTCTCTTCCCCTCCCGCAGCCAAGGCTCCATTGGAGCAAAGATGGCCCGGGCGCTGGGGATGGCTCCTTGGCCTCTGCCCCAGGCGCTAGAGTGGCTCTGGTCACGGCAGAGCGACGCCCAGAGGGGCAGAGCATCGCCCCCTGGTGGGCAGAGCTTCGCCCCTGGTGGGCGTGCCGGGTGGATCCCGGTCGGGCGCATGCAGGAGTCTGTCTGACTGTCTCTCCCTGTTTCCAGCTTCAGAAAAATACAAAAAAAAAAGAAAATTTGCTGAATGAATATTCAGTTTTACAGAGGCTGCATTGCACACATAGCAACATTTTACACAAGGATGATGTTCTTACTGAAGGAAGGCATTGGATATCCCAACAGCAATTCTCAAAGAGGTATCCAAACACTCTTGAATAATAGTCGTTTTGTTGGCGTAAGTCGGAGATGGTACATAATGCCTTTCTTGCTTGGATTTTGCCCTTTAACTCCCATGACAGATGTTATTTATAGGTTGTGGTTAACTAGGCTCTTCCCAAATGAAGGTTTGACATCTTGGACAGGTGATGTTATGGGTAGCATGTCTGAGCATCCCCACAATTGACATGCGGACCCCCAATGGGATGGTATTATGAGGTAGAGCCTTTGGATGGTGACTGGGTTTAGATAAGGTCATGATGGTGGGGCCCTGTGATGGTATTAGTGCCCTTATAAGAAGAGAAAGAGATTAGAAAGCACTCTCTCACTTTATCATCTGAGGATATAAGAAGGCAACTGTCTTCAAACGAGAGAGAGGACCCCCACCAAACATCGGATCTATCTGCGACTTGATCTTGGACTTTCCAGCCTCCAGAACTACAAGACTAGGTGTTTGAACCACATAGTCAATGGCAATTTGTTAAACTAAGACAGGTAGGGTACTGCTGGGGTAGCCCTCATCACAGAAAGCACCGGGTCATGAAGGCCTGGACATTTTCTTTCTTTTTTTTTTTTTTTTGTATTTTTCTGAAGCTGGAAATGGGGAGAGACAGTCATACAGACTCCCGCATGCACCCGACAGGGATCCACCGGGCACGCCCACCAGGGGCGATGCTCTGCCCACCAGGGGGCGATGCTGTGCCCCTCCCAGGGCGTCACTCTGCCACGACCAGAGCCACTCTAGCGCCTGGGGCAGAGGCCAAGGAGCCATCCCCAGTGCCCGGGCCATCTTTGCTCCAATGGAGCCTCGGCTGCGGGAGGGGAAGAGAGAGACAGAGAGGAAGGGGGGGGGGTGGAGAAGCAAATGGGCGCTTCTCCTGTGTGCTCTGGCCGGGAATCGAACCCGGGACTTCTGCACGCCAGGCCGACGCTCTACCACTGAGCCAACCGGCCAGGGCAGGACATTTTCTTTGACATGACTCACAGTTGGGACAGACCACAAATGTGGCAGAGGACAGAATACCCAGAGAGGCAGGACTACCCAGTTTGAAATCAATGAAATGAAGGTCAAGCAAGGTCAAGGCATTTTAAGTTCCTGCAAACCAAGCATTGCAACTTATCCTAAGGAAATGTAGAATGTGGGTAGAGATTTATGTCTAAAACTCTCCCGACCTTATTTGTTTCAGTGAAAACGTAGAAACAACTTCATGTGCAACAAGCAGGGGTGGATAAGTCCTTGTTTTGATCTGTATGACAGACCACTAGGCAGCAGGCTTCTTAGCCTTGGCATGATCAGCATCTGGGCACGGACAATCCTTTGTTGTGGGGACTGACTTGTGCCTTGTAGGATGTTAACAGTAGCAACGCACCCCTGCTCTCTCTCCTTGTGACAACCAAAAATATCTCCAGACATTATCAAATGCCCCCCAGGGGGCAGGTCACCCTCAGTGGCGAACCACTGTTATACATTCAAGAAAAATAGTATTTTTTAATACCACAGGAAATGCGTATCCTATTATACTGGGTTAAAAAGAGAAAGATGCAAAATCTGTTTTCAACCTATTTATATAACAATAGGAAAAAGTTGGAAAGGAAACATACCAGGATGCAAACAATAATCTCTAGGTGATGGATTTATGAAAGATTTCCTTTTACTTCTTCATTTTTGCTGTTAAACATTCATTCATTCATTCAGTAGAGATCTGTTGAGCGCCTGCCCCATGCCAGGCATTGTTTGGGGCAGTGAGGCTAGGCTGGGCACAAGACAGACACTGGCATTCTGCAGAGTACTGTCTTCACATAGGTCCAGTTCTAGGGGCAAGGGGGGCGGGAGATCGACATTAAACCCAAAACCTATAAAGAACAATACTCTGATGTCGTGATGGGAGCTGTGAGGACCATAAAGCGAGCAGGCGGGGAGAGAACCGGTCTGGCACTGAGTACCCACTCAATGAATATTTCTTGAATGAACGGAGAACCCTTAGAGAATTTTAAGTAAGGGGGCTAAATCATTTGATTTCCATTTTTAAAAATAATTATTATTTTTAAAAAACATTAGTTTTGAAAAGGTAATTTGGGTCTGTTTTTTTTTATAAAAATTCAAACAGCATAAAGGGAAAACTAAACGGGAACATATAAGAACCACATATATGCAACCACAGCAAGCAGTTTAGTGAACAAACATCTTTCTAAGCATCCTTTTCACCCCCCCCATTCCTGTCAATCTCTGCCTCTCTTTATAAATATATAAAAAACATTTTATGCAAGTGGATTCAAACCATGCATGCTGATTTGTAACCTGCTCTTTTCCTGCCCTTTGTAATTTTATGCTCATTACAAACTTTCCACAGTGGGCATATATTACTTTTATAATCCGGAACATAAAAAAAGCAAAAAGACCACAAAAAATAAAGTGAAAACCCACAAATACAGGATGAGGGATCTCTAGCTGAGCAATAAGACCGTGAAGAAAGGCTTTGGGGTTTAGCTGACCACAAACTCAGCATGAGTTGACGGCATAATGTGGTTTCTAATTTCAGTTCAGTTCATTTTATCAGACAGTCCTCCAGCTCCCAGTATGGGAAAAGCAAAGAGCAATATGAACAAGCTTCTTCGGGCTCAGCTCAAGGTACCTTGATGTCTACTCAATCCCTTTTCTTATAGTTTTTGAATCAAGCTAATGTTCCACGAGTACTTACTCTGTGCCAGGCATTGTTCTAAGAGGTTTACATATGTTAATTAACTCATTTACCCCTCCTAATGACCTTATGGCATGGGCCCCATTATTATTCTTATTTTACAAATGAAGAAACTGAAGCCCAGAGAAGTCACTCGACTTCAGCAAGGTTGCATGGCTTATATATATATATATATATATATAAAAAAAAAGCCAACGGCCTGACCAGGCCGTGGCGCAGTGGATAGAGCGTGGATAGAGCGTCGGACTGGGATGCAGAGGACCCAGGTTCAAGACCTGAGGTCACCAGCTTGAGTGCGGGCTCATCTGGTTTGAACAAAAGCTCACCAGCTTGGACCCAAGGTTGCTGGCTTGAGCAAGGGGTTACTCAGTCTGCTGAAGGCCCATGGTCAAGGCACATATGAGAAAGCAATCAATGAACAACCAAAGTGCCACAACGAAAAACTGATGATTGATGCTTCTCATCTCTCTGCATTCCTGTCTGTCTGTCCCTATCTATCCCTGTAAAAAAAAAAAAAAAAAAAAAAAAAAAGCCATCGTGAGAAACACCAAGAGGAGCAAGCCCTGCATCTGCCCTTAAGGAGCTGACAATCAAAAAGGCAAATACAGCAATATCACATTAATTCATCTGACAAACATTCACTGTGAGAGGGGGTCCCACAAATACTTTTTCTTATCCAGCCAAGGTGGATTTCATTTACTCTGTCATCAGACAAATTTATTAAGCACCAACTACATGCCAGGCATATAGCAGTGAACAAGACAAAGTCCCCACAGTTCAATTTACAATCAAGTGGGAGATAGAAACATTAAACAAGCAAGTAAGTACATGATCTAATTTAAGATGGGATTTAATCCCATGAAGAATAAAGCAGGACAAGGTCTGGAACAGACTAAGCAGGAGAGCTACTTAGTTCTATAGGTCATTTAGAGAAGGCCATCCGAGATGGCCTTTCTGATAAGGTAGCTTTGGAAAAGTGATCTTGCCAAAAAGAAAAAAAAAAAAAAAGACCAAACCTTAGGAATATGTGAGACAGTGCCATACAGGCATGACAAATGGCAAGTACAAAGGCCCTGAGGCATGAACAAGCTTAGAATAGCCAAGAACAGGAAGGAGACTAGTATCTGGATCAAAGTGAGTGGGACAGAATGGTCAGAGACAAGGCTGAGAGGTAGTAGGAGTCATTAACACACATAGGGATTCCGCTGTCAGGTAGCACTGTGTGGCGTCTTGGCCGGGAAGCATTTGAGAGTTTTAAGCAGGAAAGAGACAAGATCTGAGCTCCACTTTTGAAAGGTTCTTGGACTGGAGGGCAGCAGGGAAGGGGGAAGCAAGGAGACAGTATGAGGCTCGTTCAGCAATCGGGGCATAAGCTAATGGGACAAGACCAGGATGACAGTAGCATCAGATTCATTATAAAAACAGCACAGACTGGACCTGTGGATGGGTTGGGTGTAGGATCTGAGGGGAAAAAGGAGGCAGGATGGCTCCGGGGGGCTGGGTGCGAGCAACCAGCATTGCCATTTACTTAGAAGCAGAAGACTGAAGGGAAGCGGGTTTCAGGAACTCATTCTGGTCTCAGACCCCAAATGGGAGGCTGGATGTAAGGGCCAAGAGCTCAAGGAAAAGCTTTGGCCTGGAGACAGACCTCTGGGAGATGTCAGTTATAGAGAGACTCTACCCACAGCTCAGACTGGAGAGGCCACCTAGGCAGGCGGTGGGGAAGAGCCCTGGGGTGCTCCAACATTTATGGATTTAGAAGAGGAGACAAATCCCAGAAAAGAGCCAGAGAAGGAGCAGCCAGGGAAGAAGGAGGAAAATCAAGAGAGTGGGTGTCCTGGGAACCAGGGCGTAAGGCAGTGGGGAGAAATCAGCTTTGACAAAGGCTGCTGGGATGCTGGGCAGGTGAGGAGGATGAGGCCTGGGATTGGCCACTTTGGCAGCTGGCACCCCTGTACACAACGCGCCTTCTCTCTGGCATCCTGAGACCTGGAGTTCCCAATTCCCAGTTCCAGCCACGGACCCATCAGCCGACTGATGACCGTTCCTCTGCTCACGCAAGCATCTGTCGGCCAGCGTCCTGGCACAGTCCTCACACACCCCACTGGGTACAGACCGTCCTGCCCAGGACAAGCTGACACACGCGTGGTACAACTTCCACGAGGTCCTACCCGGCTATACCTGCCCCCACCACACCCACCCAACCCCAAGGCTACTGATGACAGACAGCACTAGACATGTGAGTAATTGAAACCTCCTCCGAGGACTGAGTAAGGGTGAAAGAATATGAGAGGAATCCTCGTCAGCTCAGAACGTAGCATATGCTCTGTAACGTAGGCTCTGATCACATCCTCAGAAATCAACTTCTCTCCCCAGCTGCCTTTCCCTCCTTCCTGCTTCTCCTGGGCCCAACTTACCAGTTCCCTCAACACCTGCCCCATTTAACTTAGCCCATTACTTTTTTCAGGAGTCTTTTTGGTCCTACAATTCACAGTTCTTCCAAGTCAGCTCAGCCTTTCTCAGTTTCTTTTCATCACTGTCTCTCCCACCCTCTACTGAGGAGAAAACAGGGAAAGAATAATGGAAGTAGAGTTAGGGATAATAATGAGGATAATGATGATGATGATGATGATGGTGGTGGTGGTGGTGGTAGTGATGGTGGTGATGATAATGGTGATGGTGATGATAATGCTGGTGGTGGTGATGATGATGATGGTGATGGTGGTGATGATGGTAGTGATGGTGATGATGATGGTGATGATAATAGTGATGGTGGTGATGATGGTGGTGATGGTGATGATGATGGTGGTGATGGTGATGATGGTGATGATAATAGTGATGGTGGTGATGATGGTGGTGATGGTGATGATGATGGTGATGGTATTGATTATGATGGTGTTGATGGTGATGATGGTGATGGTGGTAAAGATGATGGTGGTGAAGATGATGATGGTGAAGGTGGTGATAATGATGGTGTTGATGATGATGGTGATAATGGTGATGATAGTGGTGATGGTGGTGATGATAGTGGTGATGGTGGTGATGATGATGATGATGATGATGGTAGTGATGATGATGAATGCCAATATACCTCTTACTGAGCATTCTTCATGCTTGACCTGGTAAGACTCTCATCTCTTCTTCCCTGAAGCCATGGAGGTAGGTATTCTTCAGGTGGTAGAGGTGTCCTGAACATCAGCAGAATAATAACAGTGCACACTATTTATTAAGCACTTACTATGTGCTCAGGTTGGAAAAAGTATCTTGTGCTCAGCATCTCCTTTCAGCCTAACACAATGATAGGACATACTCTTATTAGATCCATTTTTCTGGGAAAGAAAGATTGGGTTGTTAAGTAAAAGAATAAATTATGGGTCACATTTCAAAACTGGCTCAGGGCAAAAAAAAAAAAAATAGAGGCAGAGAGACCCCAGAAATGCCTGTTAACCATTGTGCCACCCTGAGTTTCCAGAGAAATGCTGATAGGGTGGTGTATTGTGTGTTGGAGGGGGGTGCAGGGGAACACCAGCCCTGCTTCCCTGCGAGGTCTGCCCTCGGCATGTGGCACCCTGGAGAGGGGTGAGCGGTGTTGGCACCAAAGGTGCTGTTGACTTGAGTGTGTCCTAATGGGACTGTTGCAGCCTTTGCATTTTTGTGGCATAAGGTAGAAATTTGAAACACTAAAGAAAGGGCAAAAAGAGATCGAAACAAGAAAAAAAGAAAAAGAAAGGAAACAATAAAATGTTACCATCTTGCAGGCACCAGGCTGGGCGACAGAACCGCTAATGAGCCCGAGGCTCTGCAGAGCCCAGCATCTAATTCAAACCAGACAGATAACTGCCCCGGAACGCCCCTGTCCCCACACTGAGAATGTGCCCTCCAAGCAAGGCTGGGATGGGAGTCCCCACACCATGCTGCCTCTCCATCCTGCAGCCTGCCTGGGTCCAGCCAGAGTGGAGGAGGGCGTGAAACACCACCTTCTACTCAGCTTTGGAAGGCCCTGTGCCTCTCAGAATCAACCAGAAATAGCCTTCCCCGTGTAGGAGGTGGGTGCTGCAGTCTACAGTGTGATGAAGGGGTCAGTGAGAAACACTGGGCTTGGGTCAGCTCCTGGCCTGTGTGAGAGTCACTGACCACTCCGAGCATCAGTTTTCCCATCGGGACATGGGGGTGTTAACACATGCCCCATCCTCCTCACAGGATAGCTGGGAGAACCGGGTGAGATTACGCAGCTGACTATAAACCTCAAGGAACAGTGTGCCGAGGGCCACCCATGTGTCTCTAGGGTGGTACTTAACACAGGCCACGAGGGCACCTACTTTGAAGGGATGAATCACAAGAATTTCTTAAGTCCTGAGAGCTACAATTCCTATTTCTTCAACTGCCAGGATCTGAAGCTCCAGTTCCTTTGCATTCATTTGGCTATAAGTGACAGACCAGCACTGGCCACTGGGTCCTTCCTGGAGTCCTGCCCATGGCCCACCGGAGCCCGGGCAGGATGCCACACTCCGACCTGGTGTTGTGGCCTGCCATGCAGAGACTCGGAAGTGTCCCGGGGTGCCAGCTGAGACAGAGCACCCTTCCAGCTCTGCTGGACGGCCATAAGCAATGGGTCCTGCCATTTGTGGCCTTTTCACAAATGACATATATCAAGTGAGACTTGGTGAAGCAACAGTGAAGGTCCATCAGTGCTGTGGCCCACTGGGCCCCTGCCTTACAGGGAGCCTGGGCTGCCGGGCAGGACCGTCCCAGGGGCTGCCCCGCCCCCAGCGCAGGAGCGCAGGCTTGGGTCTGCTTCTACCCCTCAGGGCTCGGCAGGGAGTGCTCACGGAGCCAAGAGCACCCATCAGAAGTCTGCCAGCTGGGAAGAGAGGACACCGCCACTGGAGTCTCAGTGCCCTTCTCTGCGGGTAGCACAGGATTTGGGTTAGCTCTGGGACCTGTAAGTCAGCTACCTCCTCTCCCGAGCCTCCATTTCTTTCCTTCATCTCCGAAATACAGGCAATTTGTCCCTCATAGAGCTGTTGAGAGGACATGCCCACTCAGTGTCTGGCTTATAGGAAAGATTTGCTGTTCGTCCTTCCTTCCTTCCTTCCTTCCTTCCTTCCTTCCTTCCTTCCTTCCTTCCTTCCTTCCTTCCTCCCTCCCTCCCTCCCTCCCTCCCTCCCCCCTTCCTTCCTTCCTTCCTTCCTCCCTCCCTCCCTCCCTCCCCCCTTCCTTCCTTCCTTCCTTCTTTCCTTCTTCCCTCCCTCCCTCCCTCCCTCCCTCCCTCCCTCCCTCCCTCCCTCCCAGATTTTGTTTCTTGATTTTACAGAGAGAGGAGAGGGAGTGAGAAGTATCATGTCATAGTTGCTTCACTTCAGTTGTTCATTGATTGCCTGTCACATGTGCCTTGACCAGGCAAGCCCAGGGCTTCGAACCGGTGACTTCAGCATTCCAGGTTGATATTTTATCCACCGCGCCACCCCAGGCCAGGCCAGCTGTCTCTTCTTTCTTGTAGATGTTAAGAGATTGGGCTCTGGACTCAGACAGACATAGGTTTAAGTCCTGGCTTTGGCATTCATTATCTGGAGGGCTCCTTTCTGAGACTGTTTCCTTATATGTAAAACGGGCAAATAAGAGTGTCCCGTCAGGTACACTGGAGTGCGATGAAGGGGAATGGTTGAGAGTGAATGGTTCAGAATGAATGGTTGCAAGCAACAGAACCTAATTCTGACTCTTGTGAGTACAAAAGGAGGTTGATTGGAAGAATATTGGGCACCCACAGAACTGACAGTAAGCTGGAAGACCAGGCCTAGAAAGTGAGTAGAAAACAAGGAGCCTGACCAGGTGGTGATGCAGTGGAGAGAGTTTGGACTGAGACGCGGAGGATCCAGGTTCGAAACCCCGAGGTTGCCAGCCTGAGCACGGGCTCATCTGGCTTGAGCAAGGCTCACCAGCCTGAGCCCAAGGTCGCTGGCTTGAGCAAGGGATCACTCGGTCTGCTGTAGCCCATATCTGAGAAAGCAATCAATGAACAACTAAGGTGTCACAATGAAGAATTGATGTTTCTCATCTCTCTCCCTTCCTGACCATCTGTGTCTCTCCCTGTCTCTGTCACAAACATAAAAAGAAAGAAAGAAAAAAAAACAATGAGGGCGGTCGGGAAATGAGGGAGGTCAGGGAATGAGGGAGGTCAGAGCAGCAGAGGCCGGAGCGAGTGGGAGTGGGAGCCGCTGAAGCCCACTGCCTCGGCCCCCGGGATAACCAGCCTCTAGTGATCCCCGAGCCTTCACATCAGTTGCTCAATGTTCATGGCCCAACCGAAGCTAGAGGCCTGTCCCCTGCCCACTTCTTTGGTTTCCATAGTGGGGACAGTGAAACCTCCCACCAGGCTATGTTCACTGGGGAGTCACCAGGAATTATCAGGTTGCTCCTGTAAAAGGGGTTTGGAGCTAACAAAAGAGGTCTGTGACAGGGGTCTTTGAGAAGGAAATAGGACAACAAGCATCAGTCCCCTGTGCCTGTCACCGGGTAACACTCTTGAGTTTCCATCTGCTGTCATGGCAGCCTCTCCTAGCACGGTTCTGGCCTACAGCGCCCCCTAAACTCGGTGGTAAATGAATTTTGCTGGGGGATTGGCTCATGGGGCACCGTCTCCTAGTCAGACAGCCTGACATGAGGCAAAGAGCACTGGACCAGGAGTCCAATTCTGTATCTTACCCCCCCCCATCTGTAATTAATTAACAATGCAGGTCTGAGCTCCCAGGTTCTGAGCTGAAAAACAGCATGCATCGATGTCACTGGCCCTGTGTCACCAGAAGTTGGGAAGAGGCTATGTGATAACACATGGGAATATTGTTTTAAATTTTTTAATGTTTTCTAATAACTTTTAAATCTTAACATAGCTCACGTCCCATAAACTTCACCCTGTTAAACTATGCAAATTCAATGGTTTTTATTATATTCACAAGGTTGTGCAACCATCACTACTTTCTAATTCCAGAACATTCCATTATCCCCCAAAGAAATCCTGAACTCATTAGCAGTCATTCCTCATTCCTCCTTTCCCTCCGCCCCTGGCAACCACTAATACACTTTCTGTCTCTACGGATTTGCCTTTCTGGATATTTCATATAAATGGGATCATGCAATATGTGGCCTTCTGTGTCTGGCTTCTTTCTCTTAGCATGGTGTTTTCCAAAATTCATCTACATTGTAACATGTTTCAGTTCTGCATTCCTTTTCATGGCTGAATAATATTCCACTGAATGCATACACCATATTTTGCTTGCCCGTTTACACAGCATTGTTTTCAGTTCACACAGGCACAGGGCTGGGGCCTCGGGTGTTCTCAGAGGGAGGAGGCCAGAGCAGAACCGGGAGAGGCCGTGTCAGGACAGGGAGGCACGTGCAGCCAAGCAGATCAGTCTCTGGCCCTGTGCATCCTCAGGATGCCTGAAGGCATTCCGGACATTCCTTGGATTCTGAGAATGGAGAATCATTGTTACCTAGACTCCAGGCCTTCCATCACTTCTGCCTCAAACCCTAGGTTGGTATGGACGCTAGTGGGGACTTCCTGGAGGTGGGGAGGTAGCGGACACAGTGCTGGAGCCAGCACCCAGTAAGTGCTCAATGAGTACTTGGTGGATAAATGGGTGGAGAGAGGTATGGATCAGATCGAATGGCAGGCTGCAAAGGCAGGTGAATAGAGGAGAGATGGGTGAACGGAAAGGGGATTAATGAATGCACCAGTGAGTGGAGCTGGCTCTGCGTTCTTGCTAAGACCCACATTACGCAGGAGAGAGAGAGAGCTTTTTACCCAGAGAGAAATCCTAGCCCAAAGAGTCCTTGAACCACAGGACCAATCATTTACCTACTATCTCCTACTCAGAGGAGGCAGGATTGAATCTCAAACCTTTGGAATTTCAAATCAAAATGATGTAGTGGTGTTGGGCACAGAGTAGGTGCTTAACATATTGTCAGTGACCAGATGAATGAATGAATGAATGAATGAATGAATGAAACAATGGAGACAACCTATTTTCCACCCCTTTCACAAATTTGGAAAGTGGCACTCATTTAGAAATGAAGACAGTGACACCCAAGGTCACCCAGCCGACCAGGGACAGAGTGTGGAGTGGAATCTAGGCAAACTGGAACTCCAGCATTCTTTTCCCCACACCAGACAATTTCCTGGTTCCTGATCTCATTGGGGACGAGTCATTTGTAGGTCTTGAATTTTGTGTTCTCCTGCCTGTGACAAGGAGGCCACTGAACTGACCACGTGTGCATCTGTCTGATGTTTGAGCATTGGGTGTGTGCACGCGCATGCTCAGGAATGGGAAGGCGAACGTGTCTTGTCAGCAGCCTCCCTCTCCCATGTCCAGCTGTAGCATATCAGGTGCGTGGTGCACCCAAGATAAGCTGGTTTTGACACGCTGCAGATGCCTTCCTACCTCCCAGGGAGGTTGTGACAGCCCCATGTGCCAGGGACAGTGACATTCAACATCTGGGTAGCATACAAATGAGGTAATGACTCTGCCTGTCACATGATAAGTGATCAATGAATGATGGCTGCATTCATTGAATAATGACAATGCCTGTGGCCCAGGCATTCTCAGCAGGCTTCAGCCTTTCCAGAGCCACTGGACTGGGTCTCAGGAGGTCTGGTTCTAGTCCCAGCTAGCCAGTCACTCCCTGTGTGACCCTGGATGTCTAACCTCCTTGGGCTTCAGTCTTCCCAGCGGCAGAAGAGAGGTAACCACACTGTCGTCCTGGGGCTGCTGGGGAAACAGTAGAGAGACAGGCTATGAGGGTACTTTGCATGCTGTAAGCCAGGGGCAGCAAACTACCATGGGCCGAATCCGGCCCACTGCCTGCTTCTGTATATAAAGTTTTATTGGAACACAGCCACATTCATGCTTGTGAGCATTGTCTGTGACTTCTTTCACACTACAATAGCAGAGTTGAATAGTTGTGACAGAGACTATGAGGCCGGCAAAGTCTAAAATATTTATTATCTATCCGTTTACAGGAAAAGTTGGCCAACTCCTGCTATTGAGCAATTATCCCCAGGTCTTAGCGGCACAGGCCCCCACCCCTTCCCGGGGGTTTGTCAATAGGACTGCCCCCCAGGCCCTCCCCAAAGTTCCAGTGCAGTAAGGTCTGGGGTGAAGCCTGGATATCTCCTTTTTGACAAGTGTTCCTGGTATTTCTGATAAAGCGATGTCCCTAGTCCAGATTTTGAAACACCCAAGATGGACAGACCTGACATCAAATCCATGCTCCATCCCTTCCTATCTGTGTGACTGCGGGCAAGTTACTTAACCTCTCTGAGCCTCAGCATCCTCATCTACCACATCATCGGGATGACAATGCCTGTCCCTCAGGGCTCCTGGGCAGACTAAGTGAGAACCTATATAAAGTCCTCAGGCAGGCCTGGCACTCAGTAATGACCATGCTGTTTCCCCCCTGCATCCCCAGACGTTCTCCTTCAGTCATGGGCCAGCTGCTTCTCAGTTCTCACAGCCTCTCGGGGAACCCACCTTTGCAGGCAGGTGCCGCTTCCCCAGCATTTGGAAAGTGGCAGCATCAGAAGGCTGGTCTGATAGAGCCTGGAGTCAGCCTATTTCTGACACTGAAACTGCCACCAGTTCCATGTTTACACATTTACTCTCATAGTATTTGCTCTCTGTGGCTGTTATTTGCCCAGGGGCTGACGTCAGAGGAAGACAAGCACCTCCTCGTCCTCCGCCGCTGTCCCAGCCCTGCTCTCCTTGTCTGAGTTTGCTGTACTAACCACACTCCAGGTGACAAGTGACTTGGCAAAATGTGTTGGTATGAGACCAGGAGGACAGGCAGGTTCTGGTCCCAGCCTGTCCCTGACCTTGGGCTACCTTGGGCAGGTCTGGCTCTCTCCCTGGCCTCAGTTGCCTCGCTTCTGCCCTGAGAGGTCTGGCTCACTGGGTCTCTAGGGCTTCTCCCAGCACCACGATCCCATGGCTCAGGGACTCCAAGAACCCCCCCTGGTCAGGAGATTCCAGAATTTACCCACTGTTCCCTCCACCCTTCTCAAGCTAAGAGACGGATAAGGAGAAAGGGAATGGAAATTGTGAAAACTAAGCCACACTTCTATTTATCTACAACCGTGCAAACAGCACGGTCCTTTTCTCATCAAGCTAGGAAATGAAAACAGAGAAGTACTATTAGACCATCTCATGGAGGTGAGCTCCTCTACCACAGGGAATACCTGGCACCCCAAGTACCTCAGGGGGCCTGGGGATGGACCCTAAGTCCCACTCATCTGCCACTGACTCATACTGAGAGGTCGGTCACTTTGCAGGCGAAGCCACCTGCATCCCAGGGCCAGCTCCGCTTCCCAGGAAGGAGGAAGAGTCATGCTCAAGTCCAGGGGAAGAGGAGACTGCAAAGTCCCCCACCCCCCTGAAATGTGCTTCCATGTCAAGAACATACAGGTTGGGGCAAAAGTAGGTTTACAGTTGTGAGTACATTACATGACATAGTTTATACTTGCATTGTTGTGTAATGCTGGTGGTTGAGCCCAGGCAGGTTCACATTGAATTCGGGCAGATGGTAGAGAAACAGTGGAGCCAGAAAGCATCGGGCCATTACTCGTTTATTGGAGGCTCGCAGAGACGGGCGAGCGAATAAGCAAAGAAAAACCACTTTTGACAGTAGAGGGCAAGTGATCAGGGAAACCACTTCACAGTGGCAGGAGAGCGAGCTAGGAGAATCACCGCCGAGGACAAGCACCTGTAGCTTTTCATAGAGACACACACGTGGCTTTGTGCCACGTGCTTTCACACTAATTGTGGAAAGAGCTTGCAGCCGGGAAACCAGCAAGCAAGCCTAACACAGCTGTTTTCCCCACATGTTACGTATTAATTATTGTATTATTTCTCAAATAAACAGCTCTGAACCTACTTTTGCCCCGCCGCCCTATTTGGTTTGTCGGAAAGCCATTGGGAGGGGAGCCCCCACCACCTGAGCACTAAATAAAGGACATTCATCTGAAGTCTCAGCCTGAAAGACGTCAGTAACACATCCCGGACCCCTCCTCCTCGGAACGAGGCGGTGTGGGGTACGGTGCTTGAAGGCAAGTCTGTGGAGCCTGACAGACCCAGGTTTGAATTCTACTAAGGCCACCAAAGACTGGGTGACCCGGGGCAAAACATGTCACCTCTCGGGCTTGGGCTTTGGCACCTGTGAAATGAGGATGATAGTAATTCCTACCTTATGGGGCCCTGTGAGAATGTAGAGGAGGTGTTCTAGGGCAGTGATCCCCAACCCCTGGGCTGCGGACCAGTACTGGTCCACGGGCCATTTGGTACCGGTCCGCAGAGAAAGAATAAATAACACATTATTTCCGTTTTATTTATATTTAAGTCTGAACAAAGTTTTATTTTTAAAACATGACCAGATTCCCTCTGTTACATCCGTCTAAGACTCACTCTTGACGCTTGTCTCGGTCACGTGATACATTTATCTGTCCCACCCTAAAGGCTGGTCCGTGAAAATATTTTCTGACATTAAACCGGTCCGTGGCCCAAAAAAGGTTGGGGACCACTGGTCTAGGGAAAGTGCCTCAGCCAGTTCTAAGTTCGTAGTAGGGACTCACCCAGTGTTACTCTCCTCCCTTGGAAAGGGTGATTGAATGATACTTTGAGGGAAATAATAGAAATTCACTCTGGCGTAGCAAACATCCAAGCTCTTGGAAGCACGCACGCTCTCCCATTTAGAACATTTCTGACAACCGGCCGTAAGGCTGTCCCCATTTTAGTTGCTGAAACTGACTCTTAAGAAGCATCAGGTCCTGCTGGCCCCATACGGCTTGAGTGGGCCCAGCTGTGTCCAGAGGCCTCCCAGGTACTGGCCCCTGGCTTTGCAAGTTCTCTTCATCCTCAAGTGGACATTCTGGGCTGTCGCAGGGAAGCTCAATCAGAACTGTGAGGACACAGCTCCCTCCAGTGGCTTCTATGCAGCAGTGAGGGAGCAGGAGTCAGGGAAACCAGTTTCACAGCCCACAGGAACCGGTGCACAGTCCGCTCCTGCCCTCGCCGGTACAGCTGAGGCCCGGGGTCACTGGCTCCTTGAGACCCCAATATTCCCTCTGTCCCCTTATAATCATATCATTTTAATTTGGAAAGAAACACCACCTAAACCAACTCTGTTTGCAAAGAGGAAACTATTGAACCCAGAGTGGAGATGACACATTGAAGGTCATACAGGAAGTCGCTTATGAGTGACCCTGACATTCACAAGCCTGCGTGGCCTGTCTCCCCCTTCAGCCCTGGCAGGAAGTCTAGGGAAGTTGTATCCACCAACCCTGCCCCTGCCCCTACACTGCCTCCATTTTCCCTGCTGCCCCTCCCCTGCCGCCCTGGGGGGGGGGTGTCAGACACACCAGGTAGCGTAGGACAGGTTAAAGGAGTGTCAGTGATGGGCACTGTAGGGAAAACAGCTGTGTTAGGCTTGCTCACTTGCACTTTGCATGATTAAAGTGTGAGCACGTGGCACAACCACATGTGTAGAGTCTATGAAAAGCTACAGGTGCTTTCCCTCCCGGCAGATTTTGCTGATCACTGACCTGCTACCATGAGGCACGGATTGCTTGTCCACCACTGCGAGGGTCTGTTTTGCTGTTCGTTTGCCTGCTGCCATGAGAAGCAGTTTTACCTCTGCCTGTTTGCTCGTCCACTGTTGCGAGAATCTATTAAATAGGAATGGCCCAGTGCTTTCTGGCTCTGCAGTTCCTCTACCATCTGCCCAAATTTGATGTGAACCTGCCTGGCCTCGGCCACTGGCGTTACAGGCACTCAAACTGGTGATGACTGTGTGTGGCCTTGTGCAAGTTACTCAACCCCTCTGTGCCCCAGTTTCCTTCTCTGGGAAATGAAAAAATAATAGTACCTCTGTCCCAGGGTTGCTGTGAGGACCCACTAAGGTATAAAATAGGAAAGGCTGGTAGCACAGTACTTGGTCGGTAGTGACCAGCCCCCAGACATGGTGACCCTGGCTGCAATTTTTGTTCTTGTTTGAGGTTGCTAATTCACTGCTTCATGTCTAAGGGGCACATACCTCTCCTCCTCCCCTCCTCATTACATTTCTTCTCACCAAACCCCAAAGTAGCAAGTCAGTCTTCAGCATCCACATCTCATGTTTTTCCCGCATGCGGCACTGTTGGGAAAACAGCTGTGTTAGGCTTGCTCACTGGTTCTCCGGCTGCAAGCACTCTGCTCGATTTCTCATGTGGCAGAGGCACATGTGCACAGCCTATGTAAGGCGGTGGGTGCTTGCACTCTGTGTGGGCTGCAGAGGGCAAATGGTGAGTTGTTTGCCCGCCACTGTGAGGGGCCGTTTTGCTGTTTGTTCGCTTGCTGCTGTGAAAAGAGGGTTTTCCCGACTGTTTGCTCATCCGCTGTTGCAAGAATCTATTAAACGGAATGGCCACCGCTTTCTGCTCTGCAGTTTCTCTACTATCTGCCCAAATCCAACGTGGACCTGCCTGGCCTTGGCCACCGGCATTACAGGCACTGCATGGGGAGGTGGCCTTGTCAGAGACTTGAGAGTGGGCACCATGGTCACTGCCCCTTGCAGGTCAGCAGGCTGCTTTGGGCCAGTGTGAGCTCGGCCAAGCTTGAGTCTCAAAGAAGGGCTAAAACCCCAGAGGGGCAAGAGGAGCATGGCATTAGCTTTCTGGGCTCTGGAATGGTGCCGAGGGCCCAGTTCTAACAACTGGAGACCACCAGACCTGAAGCCAGGAAGATGTGCATTCAGAGCCCGACCCTGCCGTTCATAATCCATGTGATCTTGGGAAGACACTTGTCATCTCTGAACCTCAGTTTCCTCTTCTGCAAAGTGGGGGTGATGATGGGCTCGTTCCGAGCTGTTGGATTCAGAATACAGTCACCACAGTGTAGGACCTGGAATGTGACACTGTGAGTTGCTTATTGAACAGCAACAAGTTCAAAATAAATTCATCATTGCGGTACCCACCCCCATCCTGCCTTTCCTCTTGGATTTTCTGTCCGGGTAGGAGGCAGCATCCACCCAGCCATCCAGCAAGGAGAAGCCCGTGTTCTGTCACCTGTGTCAACTCAGAGCAGGAGATTGAGCCCATCACACCTGCCTTCCCCGGCTGACTCGCTACCCTCTTGGGCCACTGATCTTATTCCAGGATTGGTTATGGCTAATTCCTCCTCTCCAGTTTTCTCCTTCCTCCCTCCACCCGGCTGCTATGGTGGTCAAGACTAGTGTCTTATTTAGCTCTGTAACTCCAGGAACTGGCTTGATCTCAGGCCCACAGAAGAAGTTTAATAGATGTTTTTTTAATAGATGAATAGATGTGACTGAAAGAGGAGAAAGAAATACCTAATAGCTGCCATTTATCTGGCAATTAGGCAGTGACGGAAACATGCAGAGCACTTTACAGAGTGATGTCATGTAAACCAGTGGTCCCCAACCTCCGGGCCATGGACCGGTACTGGTCCGCAGAGAAAGAATAAATAACTTACATTATTTCCATTTTATTTATATTTAAGTCTGAACGATGTTTTATTTTTAAAAAATAACCAGATTCCCTCTGTTACATCCGTCTAAGACTCACTCTTGACGTTTGTCTCAGTCACGTGATACATTTATCCGTCCCACCCTAAAGGCCGGTCCGTGAAAATATTTTCTGACATTAAACCGGTCCGTGGTCCAAAAAAGGTTGAGGACCACTGACGTAAACCTCACCCCAGACATGGAGACAGATAGATTCTGTCTCTGTCCAGAGTTCATGGGGGAGAGAACTGGCTCAGAGCTGAAGACTCCTGCCAGAGTCCCATAGCAACGATGCTGGCGACAGAGCTAATATTCGGAGTCACTTCTCTCTGGCTACAAAGTCCATGCAATTCCCATTTGTCCGCACTGCTTCCCAGCAGTCAGAATCGCAGCCAGCATGTCACGGGAAATCCAAACTAGAACTTATTTGGGGTTTGCTAAAGTTGACAGGTGCTTTGCACTTATCTCATTGAATCCTCATAAGAAGGGAGTGGGAAAACTGAGGCATGGGGAATTTGGGTACTGCCAGCAGCTGTAAGCTCCCAAACTGCCAGGTGAGCCACTCTGCTGCCCAGACGCTGGCCGTACCTAATGCAGCACTGAAGGGCGGACCTGGAGGGGCACATCCAGGGTCTGCTGGTTGGAGGCAAACAAGCGAGGAGCTACAGAAGTCTCCACGCATTCAGAGCTGGGGTGTTAGGATACCCAGGAAACATTGCTGTTATTACTCTTATTACTAACATAGTCTGTTATTATAGATGCTCTGTAATAATATACTGTAAAATTATTCATATTGTTGTGGCACTTTACAGTTCTCAGAGCACTTCTGCACACACACCTAATTTTTCCTCACCGTAGATGTTCACCCTATGTAAGGCAGGGATCATCACACCCTTATGGAGAAATGACTGCAGAGGAGTTTCTCGAATCCACTCAAGGTCTTATAGCTGGTTAGGTGGTACCCTAGCCTAGAGTCACAACCTAAGTTCTTCTGACTCCTGATCCGTGCTGTTACTCACGCACCTGCAGCCCCTCTGCGGGTCTGCGGTGTAGCACAGGTGCTGTTCAGTAGGTTGATGTGAATGTTGTCGGAGAGACAGAGTTGGGAGTGATGAATGGAAAAAAGAGAAAGCGGGGGACTGGGGAACGGGGGAAAGAGGCTCTGCAGGGAACAGGACAAGAGGACCCAGGCCCTGTCTGGGCCCCTCCCCGTGTCCCAGCCTTCACTCAGTCACACACCAGGCTGCCAAGTCAGACGCTGACACAAGATGGCGCCATTGGATAGGAAACCGACTAGCATGACCCTGGCCAAGCTGGGAGCTGACTGCCAGGACTGCTGACAAGGGACCCACAGCTTGGGCCTTGTGTTTGGTAAGGAGGGTGTCTCTTTATATCAGCCTGTGTTTCAGAAAGGCCCTATCTAACTTCCTGAACTAAAATCCAGGTCAGTCCTCTGAATCCAGGCAATGGAGCATGGTCAATCAAGGGGTTCACAATTACCTGTCAAGTGCATCCAAACATGGGTGAGTGCAGATTTTCATTGCAGCCCAGGCCTTCTAAGTGAGTCCCCAGGAAATGCAAGAGTAGTGGGTTTCAGCAAAGATATTTCTAAAGTTTATTCAGCACTTCCGATGGGACATGCATACAAGGTCAGATAAAATACAGGACACTAAGTTAAATTTAAATTCCAGATAAACAAGGAATAATTTATGAGCATAAGTATGTTCCAAATAGCACATGGGACTTACTTATACTTTAAAAAAAAAAATTACTCCTTGCTTATCTGGAATTCAAATTTAACTGCGCAGCCTGTCTCACTATTCGCTCCTCTGGCAACTCCATCTGTGTTATTTCAGCCTTTTGGCCACCAAGGAGAAAGGTTCTAGAACTATCTGCACTCTGCCATGCATTATAACAGAGGTCCCAAGAGGGGAAGGAACTTGCCCACAGTGCACAGCAGGTGGGCAGTGGGGCTGCAGTTCCGACCCGGGTCTGGCCACCTCACTGGTTTCTTCTCTAGCCCACGCGAGGGGCAGAGCAAAAAGGCCAGAAACTTCTGTTCTCTTGGGGAAGTGGCCATTTAAAAATGGGCTCTGAAGGCACCAAAAGTAAATATCCTCAACAGGAGGATAAAAGGCAGGTCAGCTCTGGGGTGAAGAGGTGGGCTCAGGGGACTGGTTGTTGGGTGAGAGCCCAGTACCGTCTAGCACTCGCTGTGGGCAAGGTGTTTAAGCATTCGGTGCTCTGGTTTCTCCGTGAAGAGTACAGGGAAATACTGCCCATGTTGTAGGATTGCTGTCAGGATTAAGTGAGATAATGCATGTACAGTATTAGAATAGTGCCCAGCACTTGTAAGCACCCCAAGTGCTATGTATCAGCTCTGTGTATGTAGTCGAACTGCTTTCCTTCATGAAGGAGAATGCTGAAGCCCAGGGTTGGAACTGCCTTGCTCAGGGCCGCGCAGCAAATGACTGGCTGAGCGGAGTCTCAGCCTTGAGTCTCCAAACTGAAGTCGGTGATGCTGGTGTCAAAAGAAGGGAGAGGAACCAGCCTCCCATGGCAGGTGACAGCCTGCTGCTTGACCCTCCGATCCTGATTTCTCCCGTGGCAGTTGGAACAAAGGAATCCTACTACTTCCAAGGTCATTAACAGGATTTAGATCTTCCGGTTCTTGTTCAGCAATATGATATTGTAAATTTAATTCATTCCCTTCACAAACATTTACTGGGGACCTGCCACACAGAGCAGTGTGTTAGGCAGACAGGCAGGTAGGTACCAAGAGACCCCAGTGTGATTAGGACCAACAGTGTGGAGGCTAGGAGCCTGTGGGAGCCAGAGGGGGTGCCTGGCGAGAAGGTAGGAGTGACAGTGAAGGACTGATGGAGAAAGTGATAGTTGATCTGAGCCCTTCAGGGCAAAGATGGTTGGCCAGGTACAGAAGGGACAGGAAAGGCCTTCTAGGTGGAAGGAACAGCATATGCCAAAGCCTAGAGGCCAGACAAAAATCATGCCATCATCTGCAGGGCCCGTGACGAGGAGACTGGAGTTATGTTTGGATGTACCAAATGTTCCCCATAATGCCCTGGACAGCCAGTTTGTCAAGTCAAAACTATGGAGACCACCTTTGATTCCCACCTGTTCCTCAGCCCCCTGCTCATTAAGTCCTGGAGCCATGGCCCTCTCTGTCCACTTTCTGGATCCACCACTCCTCACTACCACCCTGGTCAAAGCCACCATCATCTCAAGCTGGGATACCATATTAGCATCCTAGCAGTGTGCCCAGCAGCCTGCAGTCTTATCCTATGGTGATCTATTTGCAATTCTACAACTAAAGTGATCATTCTAAAATTAGAATGGGAACTCCCTCTTAAAACCCTCCCATTCATTCATTCATTCATTCATTCATTCATTTATTTAATCAGCCAGTCAGTCACTTCTTCAATAAATAATGTTTGGCCTACCATGTGCCAAAGACTGTTTATTATGTCAGTAGAAATACATCAAGAGAAGCCCCATGCCCCCAAATAGCAAATACTGTGTTTAGCACAAAGCTCAGTGCAGAGCTGAATAACATGACCTCCTTCCCTTTTTCATGCCTGCACCCTCCCAACGAAGACTGCCTTGGGGCAGGGAAGTCAGGCCAAGGAATGTCATAATGGGAACCTTCCAACCTCTCTCTGCTCAAGTTTGTGAAAATGCAAACACACATATAAAAAAATACCCCAGAGACCCTGCTTCAGATCAGAGTTGATCCATAGCTTCTCAGATGATCTCAAGGTGAGGATCTGTCTGAGAGCCCAGAAAAGGCATGAGCACTCTGGCAGAGCTCAAACTGGACAGCATACAGGACATCAGAGCTATATGAGATGTGTCATGTGCCAGGCCTGGTTAAGTGCAACAACTTGAGTGCACACCATTGTTCATGTAAACCAATATCCCATAGGAGACACTATAATGTTTTCTGAGTATATAAAACTTAACCCAAGAGAGTAGGCTGGTTGTCCTCATAAAAAGTTAGGAGGCGTATGACCTTCTTAATGCATTGCTGGATCCGGTTTGCTAATATTTTGTTGAAGATTTTAGCATCTGTGTTCATCAGGGATATTGGCCTGTAATTTTCTTTCTTTGTCATGTCTTTATCTGGTTTTGAAATTAGAATAACCCTGGCCTCAGAAGATGAGCTTGGCAGTCTTCTCTCCTCTTGAATTTTTTTTAAGTTTGAGAAAGTTGTTGATTCTTTTTGAATGTTTGGTAAAATTCACCTGTGGAGCCATTCGGTCCAGGACTTTTGTTTGTTGGGAGTATTTTGATTACTGCCTTCAGGTTCGCTGGCTGTCATCTACCTATTCAGATTCTCTGATTCTTCCTGATTCAGTTCTGGAAAATTACATGTTTCTAGAAATTTCATCCAGATTGTCCAATCTGTTGGCATATAGTTGTTCATTATATTTTCCTACAATGCTTTGTCCTTCTTTGTTGTTACTTCTCCTCTTTCATCTCTGATTTTATTTATTTTGGTCTTCTCTTTTTTTTCTTGATGAGTCTGGTTAAAGGTTTGTCAATCTTATTTCTCTTTTCAAAGAAGTAGCTTTTGGTTTCATTGGTCTTTTGTATTTTTTTAAAAGCCTTTAGTTTATTTATTTCTGCTCTGATTTCAAATATTTCTTTCTACTCTCTTCGGGCTTTGTTGTTCTTTTTCAAGTTCCCTAAGAGATTAGATGATCTATTTGAGATTTTTCTTGTTTCTTGAGGTAGGCCTGTAGTACTATAAATTTCCCTCTTATGACTGCTTTTGCTGTGTCCCATAGATTTTTAGTCATGCTCTTGTTTTCATTTGTTTCAAGATACCTTTTGATTTGCTCCTTGATCTCATTGTTAACCTGTTCATTGTTTAGTAACATGTTATTTGGCCTCCATGTCTCTGTGTGCTTTTTGGTTTTGTTCTTGTGATTGATTTCTAATTTCACACTATATGGCCAGAGAAGATGCTTGATATGATTTCAATCTCCTTAAATTTACTGAGACTTATTTTATGTCCTAATAATGTGGTCTATCCTAGAAAATGTTTTGTGTGCACTTGAAAAGAATGTATATTCTGCTGCTTTGGGATGAAATGCTCTGAAGATATCAATTAAATTTAGCTGATCTAATATGTCATTTAAGGCTGCCATTTTCTTACTGATTTCCTGTTTGGAAGAGCTGTTGATGTCAATTGGGTGTTAAAATCCCCTACTATGACTGTATTGCTGTCCATTTCTCCCTTTATGTCCATCAAGATTTGCTTTACATGTTTAGGTGCTCCTACATTGGGTGTGTAAATGTTTACAAAGGTTATATCATATTTTTGGAATGCTCCCTTTATCATTATGTAGTGTCCTTCTTTGTCTCTTATTATAGCCTTTGTGTTAAAGTCTATTTTGTTAGATATAAGTATTGCTACACCAGGTTTTTTTGTTGTTGTTGTTTCAATTTATATAAAATATCTTTTTTCATACCCTTACTTTTAGTCTGTATGTGTCTTTCCTTCTGAGGTGGCTCTTATAGACAGCACATACATAGATCTTGCTTTCTTACCCATTCAGGTACCCTTTAATTTTTTCTTGGAGCATTTAAGCCATTTACATTTAAAGTGATTTTTGACAGATATGTATTTATGCTTTTTTTTCACTATGTTCCTCTGTTTTATTTTATTTTGTTTTGTTTTTTTCCTTCTTTTTCTTAAAGAAGGCCCTTTAACATTTCTTGTAATACTGGTTTGGTGGTAACAAACTCCCTTAGCTTTTTCTTGTCTGGGGAGCTTTTTATTTCTCCTTCAATTTTAAAGGATAGCCTTGCTGGGTAAAGTAGTCTTGGTTGTAGGTCCTTGCTTCTCATCACTTTGAATATTTCATGACAAGTCCCTCTGGCCTGAAATGTTTCTGGTGAGAAATCAGCTGACAGCCTATGGGAGTTCCTTTACAAGTAACTGCTTTTCTCTTGCTGCTTTTAAATTTTTTTCTCTTTGTCTTTAACCTTTGCCATTTTAATTATGATGTGTCTTGGTGTGGGCCTCTTTGGATCCATCTGGTTTGACTTTCTGCACTTCCTGGACTTGTCTTTTTTCTTCACCAGGTTAGGAAAATTTTTGGTCATTATGTCTTCAAATAGGCTCTCAATCCCTTGCTCTCCCCTCCTTCTGGGACTTCTATAATATGGATGTTCTTATGTTTCATTTTGTCCCAAAGTTCCATTAAACTACCCTCATTCTTTTAATTTTTTTTTTCTTTTTACTGCTCTGACTGGCTGGTTTTATCTACCTCATCTTCCAAATCACTGATTCAATCCTCTGCTTCATCCAGCCTACTGTTTATTCCTTCCAGTGCATTCTTTTTTTTTTTTTTTTTTTTTTTTTTTGTATTTTTCCGAAGCTGGAAACGGGGAGGCAGTCAGACAGACTCCCGCATGCGCCTGACCAGGATCACCCGGCATGCCCACCAGGGGGCGATGCTCTGCCCATCTGGGGCGTCGCTCTGTCGCGACCAGAGCCACTCTAGCGCCTGGGGCAGAGGCCAAGGAGCCATCCCCAGCGCCCGGGCCATCTTTTGCTCCAATGGAGCCTTGGCTGCGGGAGGGGAAGAGAGAGACAGAGAGGAAGGAGAGGGCGAGGGGTGGAGAAGCAGATGGGTGCTTCTCCTGTGTGCCCTGGCCGGGAATCGAACCAGGGACTTCCACACGCCAGGCTGACGCTCTACCACTGAGCCAACCAGCCAGGGCCTCCAGTGCATTCTTGATGTTGGATATTACTTCATTTCTGACTGGTTTCCTTTTAGGGCCTCTATGTCTTTTTTTTATGCTTACTCTCTCTTTGTTGAAGTTCCCGCTTTGTTTCTTGAACTCTGTATCCAATAAATTGCTTTTCTCCATTTCAGTTAGCTCTTTTTCCTAAAGATTTCTCTTCTTCTGTCATTTGGAGCCTGGTTGTTGTTTTTTCTCCCTCATTTTTGACTGCCTCTTGGTTTGTTGTTATGCATTAGATAGATTTAGTATGATTCCCAGTCTTCATGGGGTGGCCTTAAGTAGTAGGTGTTCTGTTTGTTCCGGTGATGCAGACTCCTTGGTCACCTGAGCTGGGCACTCTAGGAATGCCATTTGTGTGGGTTATGTGGGCCCTCCTGTTGTAATTGAATCTTGATTACTATTGTCCCGTTGTGCATGGGATTGACCCTCAGGCTGGCTGACTGTGAGGCTCTACCTTGAACAACATGTGCAGGTGTTAAACACACACAAAAAAAACCCCAGAATTTGCCTCATCTGGGTTTGGTGCCTGATAAGCTCTCTCTTTGGATATGCTGCTTGTAAAGCTAACTGGATCCTACTCTGATGTTATCTGAAGCTGGCCACTGAGTGTGTTGGTTCTGGACCTCTTGGGAGGGAACCTGGTACAGTCCAATATAAGACGTTGCCTTTGACTGGCCCTCAGCCACCTGTTTGGAGCTACAAGTGACCCACAGTTTATGGCTGCCCTGTTGGGCTTAGGTGCACACAGAAGAATCAAATGGAACACCGAGGCTGGCTTTTACCAGCACCGAGCCTGGGAGCAGTCCAGCAGAAGACCCAAGGCACCTTGAGATCCACCTCGGCTGCCTCTGTCTGCTGGCTGCCTGTTCAGCTCAGCCACTGGAACAGCCCCTGGTAAAGACTGGGGCTAGTGGGTCTCCCCTGTGGGGGAGGTGTCCGTCAGGCTTCAGCAAAGGTGGTGGGTGTGGCCCCTACCCTAGAGACATGGGTCTGGGTCTGTCACAGATTTTCCCTGTGCCACCAGGAACTGGGTGGGTGGGGCCTCTGGAGCCTGGTGATCTGGCCTGCCAACAGCCAGGATGGTGGTTCTACTGAATCTCCCAGGAAGGAGAAGCACCAGCCAGATTCTGGAGAACGTGGGGGCACAGCTCCCACCTCAAAGCCAGACCATCAAGTCACTGTCACCCCCTGAGTCTGTCCAGACCTCCACTCCCAGGCCAAGGCCACTGACTTTTCAGTAGGGTTTAATCTCCAAAGGGTGGGGTTTTCTTCGCCCCAGGCTGATGCTGCACGGAGGGGAGTGCTCCACCCAAGAGAGATGGTGCCCGGGGTACTGGAGGATGACTCAGCACGGGGTCCTGGCGGCCGCCCCCCACTGTGTCTCTCCCCAGAGCTAACAACTGCAGACTCTCCGTACACGTCTCTAGTCCGCTCAGCCCTCCCTCTGCCGGAGCTCTGGGTAAGTGGCTGCGGACGAGGTTTTGTGCCTGAGTCCCTCTGGACTCCCGTCCTTTTCTGGCAGACAGAAATCTCACCAATTTTCACAGCCAGATGCTATTTAGGCACCTCTTCTCAGCTCTGGTGCTCTAGGCTGGGGAGCTGAGCTTGGGGTTTAAGTCCGACACCTCTCAGGGTTAACACCCTGCCCCCCTCCTGCAGCTGAGAGGTCCCTCTGGGACCTCGGTCACCACCAGGAAGAGCAGAGCCAGCCCTTTTCATGTCTCGGCCCTTCCTGCCAGTCTCCACATGGTTTTTTTCCCGTGAATCCTTGTTTATAAAACTCCTCTTCATTTAATCTTCAGTTGGTTTTGCAGGATGATTGTTCTTAAATTCAGTAATAACTCCAGTTTGGTCCTGGGAGGAAGTGTGTGTAGCAGTCACCTACTCTGCTGCCATATTAGATCCCCTGAGAAGTCATCATCATCACTTTTTAATGGGGGATCACGGACCTCTTTGAAGCTGGTGAAAAACTTCACATGCGCGCACACTCAATGCAGCACACAATTTTGGAAATTCACAGATTCCCCAAAGCTGTCCATGATTCCCCAAAGCTTGTCTAGGAGGGGCACGTGGGCAGAGCTCGGAACCCCCAACTCCACGTTCAGCTAGAGAAGCTCCATGTTCACCTGTTTTGCCTCTTTGCAACCTGTATGTCTAATTTGATGTCATTTTGAAGAAGGGGGCTATAGTTTAACATATAAAAAAAATGCTCATCTTTCCCCTACCATTTTGCAGGTGAGAACACTGAAGGTCAGAGAGAAGACACACATCCTAAGGTTTCACAGTAACTTCTGGGCAGAATCAGGACTAGACCCCAGATCTCCTGTGTCCCAGGTTAGTGACCCTGCCCTTGGAAAGAAATATGAAAAGCTAATTGGCAGAGAGCTCAGTGGGCAAAAATGGTCCCACTAGAGTGGGCACAGCTCAGTGGATGAGAACATGGGTTTGGGCAACAAACCTAGGTATGAATCTTGAATCGGCCAGTTAGTCACCTTGAGTAAGTGTCTAAGCTTCTCTGTCAATTTCCTTGTCTCTATAATTAATGTTAAAATACTAAGATGTCTCAGAAAAGTCCTTCTTCATGAAGATGCAGTGCTGGGTGTGGAAGGGAAAAGGTGATTATATATAAACATGTTTGGCATCACGTTCAAATATGTCTTAAATCCCTGTGACTGTGTAAGTGGGCATTTCTTCTGGATAAAAGCCTTGAGGGATAAAATAGTCACTAAATAACTCTGTGAAGTTGAGGCAAAGCTGTGCTTAATGGAAAAAAGGCATCAAGAGCCTCTGGAAGGGGGGGGTAGGTGGGGGTAAGGGTATGTTTGCCGGGGCTCTGCCCCCATTCAGTGGACCTGTGTCCTGTGTACCGCTCTCTGGAAGCCTCTGTGAGGCTTTGTTGAGTTAATTCTGTTGTTTTATTTATTACTCATAAACTGAGTGCTTCTGGGAAAGAAATTTTGAGACACTCTAATAATCTCAGCTTCATAGAATTATTGTGAGGTTTGAAAAAGATAATGGATATAACAAGATTCATTCTGTATTTGGCCAACTTCTAATAAGCGTGTGTTGATTTTAGAAATATGTGATCATTGTCGTTGTTGAAAGCAAAAACAAATATTATGAGACATGGCCACAGAATCTCCCAGCACCTACCTAGCACAGTGCCTGGCACAGGGTAGGAGCTTAATAAATACTAGGTGCACAACATGTAGGCAGGGTGGAAAGATCAATAGCAAAAGGGTTAAATGCTTATTGGGCTCACTATTAGAAATGTACTGAACTGAATAGGAATATAATGGGGAGACTTTTACAAAGTTCATCAGAAAATTCCTCATTCACACAGTCGGTGCATATTTGGTGAGCACCTATTTCGGGCACTTCTCCCAATGTGGGGATGGGGTCATGAACACAGGAGACCAGGTCTCTGTTCTCATGGAGCTCACATTCTAGTATGGGGAGAGGAGTAAAGAAATAAACATAGCTTGACTGATGGTGGTGCAGTGGATAGAGCATTGACCTGAATGCTGAGGTCCCCTGTTTGAAACCCCAAGGTCGCCAGCTTGAGTGTGCACTTGCTGGCTTGAGCACAGGATCACTGACATGATCCCAAGATAGCTGGCTTAATAAGCCCAAGGTTGCTGCCTTGAGCAAGGGGTCACTGGCTCACTCTGAGCCCCCACTTCAGAGTACATAAGAGAAGCAATCAATTAACAACTAAAGTGAGGCAGCTATGAGTTGATGCTTCTCTCTCTCCTCTCTCTCTCTTTCTCTCTCAAAGCAATAAAAAAATAATTTTTTAAAAAGAAATAAACATTGAACATCACATAATAATCAGCACCGTGAAGAAAAATCAAGCAGAATAGAGGAAGGGAGTGATGGAAATGCTGGTATAAATAGTGAAAACCTCTCCAAAAAATGCCAGTTGAACAGACACACGAGTGAAACCATGTGGCTATCTGAGAGAAGAGAGCTCCACACTTGGAAACAGCTGAAAGGAGAAGAAACACATTTCATCCAGTACGTCGGGCCTCATTTTCAATCCACTGAAACAAAATAAAGACTCTTTGTAGTGCAGCGCCTGAAAGTTGAACAGAAGCATACTCAACTTGAAAGGCAAACCTTTAGTTAATCTGTTTTTGTTGTTATTGAAATCTTAAGTACCTCCTTTATCGCAGATGGTTCAAAACCTGCAGGGAAAGCGATGCTTTAGAAACCCAACGCCCAATGAGAAACAAAACAAAACAAAAAGAACAACAATGATAATGGCCTCACAAGAAATAACTGGAAATTGTGAGAGCACTGCTTGATGAGATTAAACAGTTGGAGGCAAATGGTGCTCAGGAGCTCCAAAGAGGAAAATGTTCATATGAATCATTGCACAAAGCCCATATCTCATCTCATCAGACTCAGTGATTTTCTGTTTGGGGAATCATCTGCCACTCAATCAAGTAACAGTCTGGGGCACCCAATTATATGTGAAATTGAGTGTTTTGTGGCTTGAAAGATGAATTGAGCTCAGATCTGCACTTAAGGAACTTCAATCTTGCCCCTGGTTTGGCACATATTAATTTTTTTAGTTTTATCTTTACTATTATTTTATTTTTTAAATGAATTTTTTCTGTTTATCTTTACTTCAAGTCTCATTATCCTTTCCCATAGGTACTGCTCTCAGGTTCTCTCTCCATTTTATTTATAACTTATAAATACATTTACATTTAAAATACATATACATGCATTTATAGGAACAACAGATGATGCTGTGTGTATTTCATGTACATAAGTTGATACACTGCTGAATGTCTCATTCTGCTTCTTGGAGATCTATTCATATTCATTAATGGAGGTCCAGTGCTTTCCTTTTACTGTTGCATTCTATTCCATTGTTTATTTACACATTTGCATTTAGCAATTCCTTATTGAAGGAACATTTATTTGCAGCTCTGTTATCATAAACAAGGTTGTAATAAATATCCTTGAACCTCTCTATTTGTGTACTTAAGGAAGAATTTCTCTGGGGTTTATACACAAGGATTTGCAGTATAAAGTGATATGCCCTTTGTTCATATTGCTAAATACCTCTAAATTGCTCAACAAAATGCGCCAGTTTTCACGTCCCTGCCAGTGCAGAAGGGTTGCATTTCCCCCACATCTTGGACAGTTTGATATTATCCCATATTTATCTTTGGATGTAAAGTAATCTCCATTTCTCACTTTTTTTTTTTTTTTTTTTTTGCATTTCTTTGCTTATGGATAAGGTTAAACATCTCTTTACCTGTTTATTTAGTCACTCTGGTTTCTGGCTTCCTGTTCTGTGAATTGCTTGCCTGTATCCTTTCCTTTCTACATTTTTAGATAGAATTCTCGCCCTCCTTCCCCTCCCCCCCTTATTTGCTGTACATTTCAGATATTAGTGTCAGTCACTTATATTGGAAATATATTCTCCCAGTCCGTTAATTACCAGTTAACTCTGTCTATGGTGTTATTTTGTTGTTGTATAGCTACTAGCTATTCTCAGCAACTTCTCTCCATTTCTTTCTTAGTTAAGACAAACTTTGATCTGTAAGCAGATACAAGGCTTCCTGGCAAAAAGACTACATTTCTCAGCATACCTTGTAGGTGTGGCCATATGACTAAGTTCTGGCCAATAGGTTATAAGAGACAGTGTTACGGGAAATCTGTAGAAAATATTCTCAAAGAGAAAGTGCTACCTTCTTCCCTCTCGTCTCCCTCTCACTGGGTGAAGTGTTAGATCACGAGGTGGGAGCCATGTGCTAAGGATGGAGAACTGGGTTTCTGACGCCAGCCCTGGACTGCTTGCTTCTCTCAGAGCTAAACTAAATGTAACTGATATAAACAGCAGTCTTTCCTTCTGAAGTAATCAAATCTATCGGTTTTAAAAAAGTCTTACTGCCTGACCTATGGTGGCGCAGTGGATAAAGCATTGACCTGGAACACTGAGGTCGCCGGTTCAAAACCCTGGGCTTGCCTGGTCAAGGCACATATGGGAGTTGATGCTTCCTGCTCCTCCCCTCCTTCTCTCTCTCTCTCCTCTTTCTAAAACAAATAAACTAAAATAAATAAGTAAATCAGTGGAACAACAACAACAAAAATAAATAATTCTTACTAATACCAAAGCCACAACATTTAGCTACATTTTTCTTCTAATAGTTTCATAGCTGTGTTTTTTCACATTAGATCTTTAATCCATCTGGAGGTATTTTGACATTTAAAAAAAAATAGTGTATGATAGGAAGCTACTTTCACTTTCTCTATACTGTGAACCAATTCACCCACCACCACTTAAAGCATTCATTCTTTCCTCACTGAGGTGTGACATCATCTCTATGGTATAATAGGCTCGCAGTACTACATTGAACAGTAGTGGTGTTGGGATGTGTACTTGTCTGGTTTCCATATTTGTGGGAAATTTACATTTAAAAAAATTAAATATGGCAGCTGTAGGGTTTTAATAGAAAATTTTATCAGGTTAAGAAAATTACTTTAATCACAAGTAGTTCTCTTTCCCATATCTATTAAAATAGTGTAGTTTTTAAAATTTAATCTGAAACAGGCCCTGGCCGGTTGGCTCAGTGGTAGAGCATGGGCCTGGCGTGCAGAAGTCCCGGGTTTGATTCCCGGCCAGGGCACACAGGAGAAGCGTCCATCTGCTTCTCCACCCCCCCTCCTTCCTATCTGTCTCTCTCTTCCCCTCCCGCAGCCAAGGCTCCATTGGAGCAAGGATGGCCCGGGCGCTGGGGATGGCTCCTTAGCCTCTGCCCCAGGCACTAGAGTGGCTCTGGTAGCAGCAGAGCGTCGCCCCCTGGTGGGCGTGCCGGGTGGATCCCGGTCAGTCACATGCGGGAGTCTGTCTGCCTGTCTCTCCCCATTTCCAGCTTCAGAAGAATGCAGAAAAAAAATTTTTTTTAATCTGAAACACTTTGATAGATTAATTTAGTGCTAAGTCATCTGTACCTTCCTAAGCTAAAGCCTACTTGACATTTTTTGAGTTAGGAATAATTATAAGTAAAGCTGGACTATAATTATCTTTTATCATACTGTTCATATCTGATTATAATATCAAGGTTTAACTAGATTTATAAATTGGTTAGGCAACTTTCCCTCCCCTCTTCTCTGGGAAAATTTGAATAGTATAGGAACTGGCTATTCTCTAAAATTTTGGTGGAATTTACTTGCTAGACCATCCTGGCCTAGAGATATTTTTATTTGGAAGGAGGGGATGGGAGGGGTTCATGTTTTTCAATTTGGGCATTTCAGATTTTCCTAAGAACTTAGACATTTTTCTTAGGTTTTTGTTTATAACAATAGCAGACACTCTGACTACCTCCTACCAGTCATTTCCCTATTTCTCCATTTTTTTTCCCACTTGGTCATAGAGTATAGTTTATCCCAGACTTAGTGAATTGGAGAGCGACCCCAGTGTGCCCTATGACAAACATAGTGGTCTCCTTTTCCTTGTTGGTGATTGCCTTAGATGGGACTGTATGATGCAATGAGGCAGATGAGTATGTAGCACAGAATGAGGGACTTCAGGGAAAGTTGTGGTTTTTTTTTTCCTGACAAAATGGGGAACACAGAATGCAGTTGTGATGCTGTGAGCCTGGGGCTGCAACAGCTATCTTGTGTCCAGGAGGGCAGACAGTCTGTCGATAAGATTGATTCACTCCGAATGGAAAAGCAGAAAAATGTAATGATTCAATGGGGGTGCAAGTGAGCCACTTCCTGAATTATCCTTGTTGGGCAGATAAAATATATTATGCTCACTTTGTTAAAGATGGTGCTGCCCACATGGAAGCCCATCACCAAGGTGATGATATTGGTTACCCTTCTTGCTTGGGATGGGAATGATTATACTAATGTGTGTTGGGGGTGGGCTGTGGGCAGGTAGGATCCTTGTAGTCTGGGGCTTGGTTTTAGGACTAAGCCTTTCCCACCCTTTTTGATGTGGGGTGGTACAATCTCATCATGCCTCAGATAAGTGACTTTGTATTAGAGACTTCCCTATTTTGTATATTGGATTAAAGGTTTTGATTTCTGCACTATAAAGTGGGGCAGACTGGGAGCTTGCTCTCTCTTGGTTCCTGAGATTAGCATTAGAGAAGAGAGCAGAAAAAGGAGAGCAGAGAAAGGCCACGTGGAGGAGGCCAGGAGAAGCAGCCAAGATGGCGGAGTGCTGAAGGAAAAGCCAGTTTGTGCAGAGTTTGTGCAGAGAGAAGGAAGGAGATGGGGAACAGAGGTGAATAAGTCTGGTAACTAGAAACCTTTGATTCTAGGAAAACTCAGATAAGTCAGTAGCTTTGTGAGCACTGAATGAGTGGGTTTTGGAGCCCAGTGTGTGCTTTTACTTGCCCACTGGGTGCGAGCTAGGATTAAAGATGATGGCCCACCAGTTCGTGGCTCCGTTGTTTCATTACCGACTGTCTGAATCCAATGCGAACCTGCATGGGCCAGGCGGCTGTGATGGTGGCCCTGGCTACTGGCTTTACAATCCTATTTTGGGGCTCCTTTGGTATGTAAGATAATAAATTTTGTATTCTTAAAATTGGTTTAGACGTATTTCTTCCTTATTTGCAGCCCAAAGTAAAACTCTTTTATAGGATTGTTTTTCTTTTCTTATTTTCATTTTAATAGCTTGAAAATTAAAATTAAATTTCTATTCCTCTGTAGCTACAAAATACAATATGATGTAATTTTAATTTGTGAAGTTCTAAAAGAGACAAAGTCATCTCTGCCAACACAAAGTATTACACTGGTGGTTAATGGGGAACTGGGTGTGGAGGGAGCTGAACAGGGAAGGAGTTTGAGGAAACCTTTTCAGGTCATGAAAATGTTCTAGGATAGGACTTTTGGTTTCTGGTTCAACATGTAAGAAGATTGGAAGTCACCACTCCATCCTGACAACAAGTCAGGAAAGCTAAACAGACTGAAAAATGAACTCTTCTTCTTAGATCAATCAGAGAAATGAGTTCACAACACAAACTGCTACCCCCCACCCCCCAAATTGAAAAGACAGGCAGATACAGAGATACCTGGGCGGAAACCCAGAAGTCAAACCTCAGCAAGAAGAGGGCAGGGACAGGGAAACCCGAGCTCTAACTGACAGTTACTGGAGGCTCAGTGTGGACAAGTCTGAGTGTGAAGAACTCCAGAGGGACCCAGTCATTGGTGGTGTTGGGGACACACTTTTGTGAGTTTTACCTCTTGGGGTTCTACCAGGTTCTCACAGTGAGTATCCCACCAGAGTGCTTCTGGCAGAGGGAGAGGAAGAGGAGCCATTTTTGAAGTGTACTAAAACATTCTGTTCTTCTTAAGAATCTGGTCTGCCCTCATGAGAAACAATCAAACCACAGTCTAACCGGCTAGACTTGATTTTATCAGAGCCTAACTGACCTGGGGGGGAAAAAATACCCAACCCCAGCCCCCTCTAGCCATCCTGTTTCACATAAGGGGGTTGAGGGGATGAGAAGCGCTTGTGAAGGTCACAGTCCAGAGGCACAGCTCACTAAAAAACTGAACCCTTGTCCTAGAACTATAAATACTTCCCTCCCCTCTGTACCTTACTGCCTATCCCCAAAGGCATAATTTACAGCAGTTACCTTTATCCAGGACATCATGTCTACCTTTCAACAAAAAAAAAATCACAAGGCATACTAAAAGGCAAAAAGCACAGTTTGAAGAGACAAGCAAGCATCAGAACCAGGCTCAGATATGGCAAGGATATTGGCAACGTCAGAGCGGGAATCTAAAAACCAAGACTAATATGCCAAAGTATGCAGCAGGCAGCAGGCAACGACAGGTGGGTGATGTGAACAGAGGTAGAAATGATCAGAAAGAGCCAGAAGAAAATGCCGTAGTGTTGGACTGGGAATGGCTTGAGGATATTGCAATAGAAACCTCTGAAACTGAAAAGCAAAGAGAAAAAAAGACAACAACAAAACCCCCAGAATTATACGTAGACATACCATATTTAGGATAAAGTCCTAGGCATACCACATTTAAACTGCTAAAAAAAAAAAAAAAAAAAAAAAAAAAAAGAAAAGAAAAGAAAAGTAAAAGAACTGTTCTAGGTCTCGATATGCTATTTGTTACACAGATATATGTATTGGCCAAAACTCCACTTTAAATGAGTCCATTGTCTTGTATGGAACTTTATTATACCTTTATAAAGTTGATTCTAGTAGAAATGAAAGACTATCCTGGTGTACTGTCTGCAGAACAACGTCAAGGATAGCGAAAGGGCTGTGCAACAAGGATATTACAGTAAGTGACAGGTAAAGGTCATTTGGACTTTGCCTGTGGAAGTAGAGAGAGTATATTTAGAGGTAAAATCCACAAGACTTGGTGACTGGCTGAGCGACAGAAATGTCAAGGACAACAGCCAGGTGTCTGACCTGACCAATCAGGCAAAGAATGGTGGGTGGGCTACACTCTGAGCTGGAGAGCCAGAGAGGAGAGGCAGACTTGGTGGATTGTCCAGCCCTGTCTAGGTGTTAATTGCATCATTCAAAATGCAAGAGTGCCTTTGGTCTTGGGGAAAATGGAAGCAAGAGATTCATTCACAATTATATGATATGGATAGAGCTAAACCCACAGGGGCCTCCAGACTTCCGTTGGCCTGCAGCCCCATTGGAATGAGGCAATCTCCCTCCTTCACTGTCTTTTGTCATCCAGATGGATGAGCAAGCTGCTAACTTTTCTGAGTTGTTCAGTAAATTCCAACAGCATCCTCATCTGAGACCCTCTGGTCTCCACCCGGTAAGATCTGAAGACCAACTTCAATTGGATTGGAGAGAAGGGTAGTGAAATTCTAACATTTAGGGACAGGAAAAAGAATGCCAAGGCCCCAATACCTACTCTGAGAAATAAAAAGCTTATGTTAAGCCTCTAGCAAAATTCGCTTCTACAAATAACACCACCGCCTTGGGGAACAGCAGAGACATTGGACCAGGCAGCTGCTGCGCAGTGGATGCTATTTAAAGACTCAGCTTTTGCAGCCCAAGGACCCTGGGCTTAAGATTTGATTGGAAAAAAAAAAAAAAGATTTGATTGGAAGGCAGAGAGAAGGCAGCAAAGACTGGGAAAAAGAACCAGATTTGGGGAAAAAACATCACCAGGTGGTTGGTTGCTGATGTGAACCCTGAATATGTTAAGTGAGCTAATTTTAATAAAATTATGTCTACTCATCTCTCTGAGTAAATTAAATGTGTTAATTCATGGAAAGCGCTCAGAACAGTGTTCAGCGCACAGTGCTTACTAGAGGGAAACTGTTATCATTATCGTTATTATCTGTCCATCCGCTAGAGGGAAACTGTCATTGTTATCATTATTATCTGTCCATCTACCTACCTACGTATATCTGCCCGGAGACAGAGCAATGCTCATCTATCATGATATGTTACTGCTAAGTGGAAGGGTTTATAGTGATTCTGTTTTTAATTCTCTTATTTGTGTTTTTATGTAATCCATGAATTATTTACAATGAGCATATATATATATATTGTGAAAACTGCAAGTCATTATTCTGGGGGAAAAATTAAGGCTCTGGAGTCAGACTTCCTAGGTTTAAACCCCAACTCCACAGCTTAGTAGCTGTGTTACCTAGAGCAAGTTATTTACTTTCTCGGAGTTGGTTTTTTCCTGCATAAAAGGGGGTAATAATGTTACCTGTCTCATTGGGTGATTATGAGAATTAGATGAGATGATCTAGGTAAAGAGCTTGGCATGGTACCTGGCAGAGAGGAAAAGCAAGATCAATGATGACCACTATTATTAGCTGTAGACGTGGTAGTGGCTGTGTTATTTCCCACTAGGGCAGGGACTAGGTTCTATTCATCCGTGTTCTTGGCAGCTGACAGTCACTCAAGAAGTGGTAGTTTAGCTGGAGCCACCTCAGCCATTGTTTTGGGAACATTTTCTGTCAAGGTAGAGAAAAAGGTGAAAAACCCACAAGTACCTTCCCGGTCAAGGTCAAGGATTGGGCCCTTCTGGAGATTGTGAAGCAATAGTTATTTCTTTAAAAAACTAGAAGCTCTTCTAAGAGATAAAGTTCTTAAAGGGTCCAGCCACTGTTGTCTTATTCTCCAATATGATGGCCAGCTAGAAGCCAGGGCCATTGCTCTCCATGACCCTTTGTTGTTGTTCTTCATGAACTGTAGTCAAGGCATTCCCATGGGAATTTCTAATAACACAAAATGTCAAGTAAACAATTACGGAGAAACTGCAGCCATTTGACCCATTGACTCTGTGTGTGTGGGAGTGTATGGGAGTGAGGGTGGTGGTGGTGGAATTCTTTGCTATGTCTAAAACAATCCTTCAGAGGAAGGGAGTCCTGCCTATGTTTTCTAAATGATATACAACACATATATTTTTGTTTTAAAACATGAAGTAAAATAAAAAATAAAAACTTAAAAAGAAAAACAATTTAAAAACCCCTATTCTTTATAAACATGGTCCCAGGAATTCAGTGTAGGCACAGTGGCCACATTTCTCCTGCTTTCTCTTTCTAGTCCCAATAGAAGGCAGAGTTTTGTCAAGTGGAAAAGGGAGGACAGATTGTGTCTGCAAAGTTCTTCCTGCTGTTTGAGGCTGATAAGCCTCAAGTCATCCATATTCATTTACAGTGCATTGGAATAATACTGTTTTCTTAATCCAGTAATTTGACAAATATTTCTTGAGCACTTACTACATGTGCCAAGCAACACTGTAGGTGTTTGATTGTTTGTTTGCTAAATCTGGTAACCCCATGGTGAGGGCACTCACTAAAGGAGAATGCAGGGATAGTGGAAATAAATGATGAGGAGACACAACACCGTGTGGTGGCTCTAGTGACTACAAAAGCGACTGAATGTCGGCTACAGTACATCTGACCCCAAATGTGGCAGCCATGTGTGAGTGTGATACTGCGAGTGACTGATTGGGCAGGGACAAGAACAGCTGTGTACCTGGTAGGGGCCTGCTAAATACTGGCGCGGTCGATGTGGCAATGAAAGTAGGAGAGCAACAGTGACAGTGAAGACAACTGAAAGGGTGACTGCCGGGCTCACAGTCCAAGTGCTATATTGTCCAGAACTGTTTGAAGTTTGTGGTCCTTGACAGTGTTAGCACATTAGAAATGATGGACCACTGGCAACAACAATGTGAGTGGCAGTCCTGCCCAGAAGATTGAATGTGTGATTAAAAACGGTGACTGAGTCGGTCTGACTCTCAGGATGACTGAATAGTGACACTGCGGTGGTAACAGCTGTAACCATGGAGGGAGCCCGGCATTGTACTGAGACAACTGGAATCAGGCGGCATGACTGGCAGGGACAGAAAAATAGGCTGCGTGTCAGTGACAGAGTGACAGTGTGAAGTTCAGCAGGCCAGCGTGATGTGACTTAACGAACCTGCCACTGTCTGGGTCTGACTGCATCTGTTTGGCTGTGTGAGGGCAGCAAGAGGAGCTCCAACGTGGAAGGCATAGTTGTGTGACAAAGTGCCCAAGAGGGAAACTGAGTAAATGAACGTCTGTGAACACTTCCTCCGAAACCCTCAATACTAGAATTGGGAGGGGGGAGAGGCGGGATTAAATGCCTTCAAGATACCACGATTGGTTGATACAGGCCGGTTAGCCTATCATGTCTGAGCGGTGTCAAGCCTCTCCATCAATGAGAATACATCTGGGGACGAGCCTCTGGTCAGGTCTCTGCCTTGCACATGAACTTGATGTTTTGGGAAAATGGAGAGAAATCTTTTGTGTCTCCTTTACTGCCATTCTTTGAAATAAGATCCGAACCCGCGTACTGCCTCAGCTAGGGACCGTGCAACGGGATTAGAACTTTCCTAAAGGAGTGTGGGGAGAGGCGGGGAAGGTGAGGAGGGGGCTAAGCGGTCAAGGGTCAGACGTCTGTGGCGAGAACAGCTGCCTGCTGGCCCCAGCGCCCTAGCATTGGTGGAGAGCGTGCACGTGGTGCAGGCCCCGCCCCCAGAGACCCGTCCTCACCACGTGACTGTGGCGGGTGCGGAGCAGGCCTGGCCTCTCCCTCACCACTCGTATCCCTTCCGCGCCGGTCTAAGATGGCCGATTTGTGGCGTCTCCAGCGCTGTTGAATGGAGAAATCTTTATTGTTCCCTTCGGGCAGGAGTGTTCGTGTCCTCTATGGCGCTGTCAATAAAGAACGGCAGTTTGAATCGGTGCTGAACAGGTAACCATAGAAACGGGGCTGGGACTCAGCGTGGAGACCCCTTTTGCAGCCGAGGCCGCAGAGGTGCCCTAAATGAGGGATCACAGAGACCCTTCCGCGTGGCGACCTGCCCCGGCTCTGCCTTGTCCTCGCTGCCCTCGCCCTGGGACGCGGGACCCCGGGGGCGGCTCACAGCCTGAGCCCAGCTCTGCTCTGGTCTCTGGCGGAGAAAGGCTGCGGGTCCCACCCAGGCGCCCGCCCCTCGTGGGGCCTCCTCTCCACCCGGGGCCTGTCCCAGCCCTGCGCAGCCTGCTGCTCGGCGCCGCCGGCTGCGCGTCCTCTCGGCCCCATCCCCCTCTCCCACCGAGTCCCTACACCCGCCAAGGGCAATCTGGCTTTGGGCCAGAACCGTGTGCACACTACCCCCCTCCACCCCCACCCCCCGATTTTGTCTGCCAGAAACTAAGGATGGTTTTTACATTTTTAAGTGGTTTGGGGGGAAGAGAATATTCCATACGAATTGTGACAGTTATATGAAATCAAATTTCGGAGCCCATAAGTGGAGTTTTATTGGAACACGGCCACGTTTATTGTGTATGTATTGTCTATGGCTGCTTTCGTGCTACAAGAGCGGAGTTGGGTGGTTGAGTCCGATGGTGCACGGCAATGACCACTTGGCCCACAAAGCCGAAAATATCTGTCTGGCCCTTCCCAGAGAGATTGCCAAACCCTACCCTAGATGCAAGTAGACAGGGTACGTATTGTCCAGCGATTCCTTTGGTCACTGCTCACGTAAGACTTACAGCTGTCCTAGGCACCTAGAGCTCTTTGACAAAACACTTTGACTTCCATTACCTCTTCTGGTCTTAGTGATTTATCATTCAGAGTGGGAATTGTTTCCCCTACCTTAAATGACAATAATACCATCCACCCAGCTCCTACAAAAGTCAAGTGGTTTATTTATATCCATACCCAGCATCTTTTGTGCGAACAATACTTAATGAACAAGTGTCCATGTTTCTGTTTAGGAGGAGGAATCTTAGGTTCTGAGTGTTTAAGCTGTTTAAGGGTGTCCTAGATTGTAGGTCTGGCAAATTAGATCATCCCCGGAAGCCCCCTGCCTGGTGACCCGTGCCTTCTTGCTCTGAGTTTCTTCTTTCAGGTCTCTCAATCTTTTTGGAATTATATCCGAATCTTTATGTGGTTTATGGAGATTTAATTACAACACCAAAGCGAAATATTTCTACTTGTCTAAACTTCCGCCACACCCCTCTTTCTAATTTAGATCTCTTTCTTCTATGGCAGTAGTTCCCAAACCTAGAAACTTGTCACTAGTTGAACAAATGGTTTCAGAACACTCTATGCTTGCATGCATGCATGCATTCATGAATCATTCAGTATTTGTTGAGCACCTACTATGTACTAGGGATGATTCAAGTCCCTGGAAATACAGTGGTAAAAAAACAACAACAATATGATATTTGTCTTTCTACAGAATTTAAATCCTATAGCCTCTTGGACAGATGGTACACAGTAAATAAAAATAATTTCAAATATAGCTGTCATAGCATCATAATAATACAATTAGTAGTTAATATTTATAGAGTGATTCCTGTGAGCCAAGAGCTCTTTGAGCTTGATTTACACTACATGCTTGATTTACATGGATTAGCATTTAACCTTCACACCAACACTGTAACATGGATAGTATTAATACTCCCATTTAAGAGATGAAGCCAGTGAGTCTCAGAGAAGAGAGATGTCCAAGGTTACACAGCTAACGCATTAGGGAACTGGGATCTGTACCTAAGCTGATCATACTCCACCACCCTTTATTATTCCACCTGTTTATCTTTTCTACCAACCTGGGAAGTCCTCAAGGGCAGGGACCACACCTTACCTGTTTTTGTATCAGCTGCTAGCCATTGCTCACAATTGGTCATCTGGTAAATATTAAACAAACAAATCCAGGCTGTTTGTTGACCAAATATTTGAGTGCTTGCTATGTGTGTACCAAGCACCATTGTGCTAGACCATGGGTCGGGAACCTATGGCTCACGAGCCAGATGTGGCTCTTTTGATGGCTGCATCTGGCTCAAAGACAAATCTTTAATAAAATAATGTTAAAAATATAAAACATTCTCATGTATTTCAATCCATTCATTTCCTACCGCTCATGTTCATGGTTGAGGGTAGCTGGAGCCAATCACAGCTGTCCTCCGGGACAACACCAAATTTTTATTGGATAATGCATAACGTACACGGGTCATTGTACGGCTCTCACGAAATTACATTTTAAAATATGTGGCGTTCATGGCTCTCTCAGCCAAAAAGGTTCCTGACCCTGTGCTAGATGCTCTGGTTATCAGAGTGAGGAAGATGGACCTAAAACATAGTGTCTGATTCAGTAAAGAAATAACAAAGTTATTTCAAGTTGTGGTAACTGCTATAAAGGAAAAAAAATTGTGCTAACCTGATACCCTTTTTTACCAAAATGGCCTTGGAAGGCCTCTCTTAAGAGAGGTGGTTTGAGCTGAAATTTGTTGAATGTTGTGGATCCAGTCCAGCAAGAAGGAAAAAAGGAGAGAAGTGGGAGGCAGAACTTTTCAGCAGGTTCGAAGGCTGAGAGCTGGAGGACTGAGAGAAACAGGTGCTGGTGCAGTGGTTCACAGTCCTGTGCTCTGAGTCCCTGGCCGGGAACCCAGCTTTGCTGCTGATAGCGCCTCATGCTCTCTGGGCCAGTTACATAATTAGTTGTCTAATCTGTCAAATGTGGATAATGGTATCTCTCTAAAGAGTTACTGTGTGGATTAAGTTAGAGAAAATGTAGTTAATAGGTTCTGAGTTCTCTTGTTACATATGTTGCCCAACTCCATTCAGAGGAAGCTAACCAAATGTGGCCCCAAATGGAAACATTTAAAATGCTAGATAATAACAAAAATCCAGGAGTGTGTTACAGACAAAATTGAATGCGTGTGTGTATGTGTGTTTCTATTGGGGTAAGGGGGACAGATCTTTTTTTTCTTAATGTTTCTGTTAAGAGTTGAACTTTTTTTTTTTTTTAATTATTTATTTATTCATTCATTTTAGAGAAGAAAGGGAGAGACAGAGGGAGAGAGAGGGGAGAGATAGAGAGAAGGGGAGGAGGAGCTGGAAGCATCAACTCCCATATGTGCCTTGACCAGGCAAGCCCAGGGTTTCGAACCGGCGACCTCAGCATTTCCAGGTCGATGCTTTTATCCACTGCGCCACCACAAGTCAGGCCAAGAGTTGAACTTTTTAAACTGGGGTGAATTTTTTTTTTTCAACCAAATTATACAACTCTCTTTTCAGAGCATTTTTCATCATTTTAGTGTTTTAAGCTCGAAACTTTGTGTTCCTCCTTTGCATGCATGTGCATTTCCTTAAGGCAGTCTAAGAAAATAATAGACTTCAGATTCTAGTTGGTGGTCATCTCAAAATTTGTTTGCATATGATTTGAGGTTTTCTCTGAAAGTTTCAAAAACAATGTTGCATTACTTTCAGTGCCTGCCTATTCAAAGCAGAACACTGAATACTTCAAAGCAAGTAGCAGACTTTGTGTGTGTGTGTGAGAGTGACAGAGTGGGACAGATAGAGACAGAAAGGGAAAGAGATGAGAAGCATCACTTCTTCATTGTGGCACCTTAGTTGTTCATTGACTGCTTTCTCATATGTGCCTTGACCCGGGGTGGGGAGTGTTACAGCAGAGCGAGTGACCCCTTGCTCAAGTCAGCGACCTTGGGCTCAAGCCAGAGACCTAGGGCTTCAAGCCAGTGACCTTGGGTTTCAAGCTAGCAACCTTTGGGCTCAAGCCAGCGACCATGGGGTTATGTCTGTGATCCCATGCTCAAGCCTGCAACCTCGGGGTTTCAAACTTGGGTCCTCCACATCTCGGTCCGATGCTCTATCCACTGTGCCACTGCCTGGTCAGGCAGCAGACTTTTAATGGGTATGAATAATACGAAGTTTGGGCTCATGAACATGAAAAATTACAGAGGCAGTAATACATCAAACAAACTATATAAGATCAGCAATGTTAAGTTTTGCTTTAAACTGTATCCAGTAACCAGATGGCACATGCCATCAGAAAGTATAATCTAGCCCAGCAAATGGAGCACAGAACTGAACAGAGAGTGGCATTTTAATGCAATGTTAAACAACAAGCCCTGAATTAAATTGCTATTTTAGGTTTGGGTGGGACCTTCACATTAAAAGTATTGCAGTTTTACTCTGTGATTTGGGTCTATTGGGTTCCAGGAAAGAGTAAGTGGTAACAGTAGCTTTGAAAGATAATATAAAACTGCAGGAAGAGCCAGGGCATACTGATTTGTTTTTCACTCTCTTTTATTTCAGTTCAAAGCCTCATTACAGACAGGCAGCGCGGGAAAAAGAGCCACACTTTGGCAATATTCAGCTGCTTTTGGAGACTGAGGAAGACAGTATAAGCAAAGTGTGGCTTGTTTTCTTGGACTATCTATCTGCAAAGATGCTTTGAACTAAAATAAAATAGATTGAAAAACAAATTGGTATGCCCTGTTGCCTCATACTGAGTATTTACAGTACCCTTCTGCAGTTCTGCGTGTTCCTGCACCCTGGGCGCAGGCAGTGACCCCTGAGCCTCTCTCAGCTCTTCAAGAGACTGAGCTCTTTGATTTTTACAAGGACGTTGAGTTGGGATATATGGTTTTCTGTATCTCCCATAGCCTGCCTTCTAAAGTCGTCATCTTGATAATGTGGAAAAAGCAAGCTATAACCACCCAGAGGAAAAATTAAATATTAAGGGCATTTAAATTCAGAGATGAGATTGTCCCTTTTTGAAAGGCATGCAGAGGGTGCAGTATTTCATGGCAGAGAGCATGCATATCTGAGATTCCTGCAGGCCCCGAAGGAGAGAAGGGGAAGGGAAAAAAAGCCAGCTTACCCAACCTTTCCCTAATGTTGTTATCCCCTTGATCATGTTGTCAGATCCTCAAAGCCATGACACCAAGTATTTTATTTCCTTAGATGAAGTAAATATGTTATAGCTAATCCACATGAGGTGGAGATTGTTAATCTAGGGTGGACAGTTCTGTCTCAAGGGATCCATGAACCCTTTTAATTTGCCTGCACATTTGTGTGAATGTCATTTTTCTGGGGAGAGAGCCCATTACATTAATCAGATCTCAGTCCTTGAACCTCAAAGAGTACAGAGCCAACAGTGAAACATCACATCACCAGATCTAAGTAGTGATGAGACTTCCCTGAAAATTACTTTCTAGTTTTTCCCAATGTCCCAACACTATTTAAAGTTCTTAGCTTTTCTCCACTGATTTTAGGTGCAGTCTTTTTCTTGGATATAAGCTCTTGTATGCATTTGGATTACTGGATTTTCTGTTGTGTTCCATTGGTTTATCAGTTCATATGTCATTACAAAAGCATTATAATTTTAGAGCCTTTTGATTTGTTTTACCATCTGGAAGGGCTCTTTTTTTCATATTTCACTTTTTCAAGGTTTTCTTGGCAGTTTTTGCTTATTTATTCTGCCATGCGAAGTTTATAATCAATTTGTCCAGTTTCAGGAGGAAAGAACTTGATGGCATTTTTATTGAGACCATGTTAGCTTAGGGAGAACAGACATCTTTATGATATTGAGTCTTCCTAGTCAAGATCATGGTTTGTCCTTCCATTTGCTCAAGGATGCTTTGATGATTTTTCAGGAGTGCTTTATTGTACCGCAGGAGGTCCAGACCCAGAATATTGATCTGGAGTTGTTGCAGGTTCCCAAAGAAACCCCAAGGAAGGCTGGATGGAGCAGACATAACCTTTATTACTTACATACAGGGGCAACACCAATATTGACGTCGCTGAAAGTGCTGCCCTCGCTGGGTGTGGGTGGGGTTGTGGTGTAAATACCTAAGCCCTGGGCAGTTACTCAAGCGAAACTCTTTGTCTACGTGCTTGCAAGCAGATGAGCAGATGCGGAGGGGGGAGGCTACCTACCATTCTGTGCTGTCCCTTCTTGATGCATATCTGGTGACTCAGTTCCATTTCTCTTACCCTCTATCTCATGGCCCCGGGTCAGGATCCATGATCAGGGCGCCGTGCGGCTGAGGGGGGGGAAGGGCCATGCCCAGCATCGACCCTACCTTTATGTTTTTGCTTATATAAAATTTGTATGCTTCTTGTTCAGCTTATTAGGCTTTCATTCTTAATTTAAAATAATTATTTTCTTGAGAATCCCGCCAGAACTTCTCAGTGAAATCACATACACCCCTATGCTCCAAACTTAAAGCGTATCTATCGTTCTGTTTGGTTCTATGGTATCTAAAGCCCATCTTGTTATCTTGTCTCCCTCAAAACACCTTCTGTTGTCTGCCTGCCTCTCTCTCCCATTCTCACTTGGACTCTGTGTCAGCTCAGAGTTGTGGAATGGGCGAGTGGAGCAGGAAGGGGAAAAGGAGAGCGGGGAATGGGAAGCCTGCCCTCTGCAGCCAGCAGCTCCCGGCTCATAGTATTTTGTTCTCTTTAGCCACATCCCAGAACTTTAACAGATAACTTATCGGTAAGATCAGTACCGTTGATTAAACATCTACAATGCCAGGCATTGCACTGTGTGTTTTCACATACTTATTTCTTGTAATCCGTACAGCAGATAAGCAAGAGGTACTATTATTCCCATTTAAAAAATTATGGAAATTTCGAATATACAAAAGTAAGAATAACATTGTGCGCTCCTCCCCTATATGTGTCAGTTCCATTTTACACACGAGAAAACAGGTTTGAAAAGGTTAAGTAACTCAAAGTTACAAAGCTAAAGTCAGTTTTAGAACCTAACTCTTTTTTAGTTCCTTATTGTTTTTCAAATTTTAAATTCCAGCTGGGTAGGTCAGTGGTCGGCAGACTCATTAGTCAACAGCCAAATATCAACAGTACAACGGTCGAAATTTCTTTTGAGAGCCAAATTTGTTAAGCTTAAACTATATAAGTAGGTACGTTCCTTATCGAGGTAGCGCCCACACGTGGTATTTTGTGGAAGAGCCACACTCAAGGGACCAAAGAGCCGCATGTGGCTCGCGAGCCGGTTTGCTGACCAGGCGCGTAGGGAAAAGTGGAAGGAAGATAGTCAAGAGCCACTCCTCTGAACTCAGACTGGTTGTACATAGTTTATTAGTCGTCCCCTCTCACCCTTCTAACGCATGTCGCAGATACTGCCCTCACTTGTACCATTTGCTAGCAGTAAGCCCTCCTGTCATTACTCCTGTTTTGTGCTCTGCTCACCCTTTGCCTTCTCTTTGTCTGCTTTTATTCTTGTGGTTTGATTAGTTGGTTTTTAAAGCCCTGCTACTGTTTGGAGTGCCCAGCATGATGTCAGGAACATAGTAGGAAATTACAAATTTAAATAACAGTGAAACTTACTGCTCTTATACAGTTAGCCTATAGCTTGCTGTGGTACTATAACTTCTGCATGTTGCTCTGTAGTCCTGGCAGTCATTAAATTTGACCACCCAGACACCAGCTGCTTACATAGATGACACTGCTGTCCGCCGCCCTCCGTTCCAGTCAGACTCAGACCAGAGGGAGCCTCTCTGGGGTCAGAGTCCAGGACAGCAGACTGATTGGCCCCTAGAGTTCGGGATTGTTTTCCTGGGCAGCAATGGTTAGGGTGATGTTTTCCATGTCTTCCTTTGAACATTTTTGAGCAACTACTGTAGAATCCCATAGGCTCTTTTCTAAAGTTAAAGACAATTTTTTTTTAGCTCCTTAACCCTCCCTGGTGGTGGATGAGAGAAAGATAGAGATGAAAATAATCTCCATTTCTTCAAAGACAAAAGAAGCTTACAGCACTAGGAGGAGAATGGAGCTCATTGTGAAGTGTACATAGTGCTGAAGGTTGGCTGACCCGAGTAGTATAATAGGATGGAATGCAGGGAGCATGATCTCTTCAGTGCTCCTGTTACTTAACTAAGGAGGCAGGAGGATAGAGGGATTTTAAGCTGCACGTGGCCTCTTCCCAGCTGTGCTGTAAGCTCCTCGCAAGCAGGGACTGTGCTGAGGTTCTTGTCTGTGTAGTGTCAAACCTCAGTTCAGGACACTTGGCTGACCTCGGTCAGTAAAGCTCTGCTGGACACACTGTCCACTGAGGATCCTGGGAAATAGGGTCTTGGAGTCATGCTGCGGGTGAATGGGCTTCACATCCCCCCCACGGCACTGTGCCCAGCTGCGTGGCCTTGGACAAGCGGGGGCTGGAGAAATGTGTGTGTAGTGCCTCACACAGCACAGTATAAATACATGCTAAGTAATGTCGTCTGCCCTTACTTAAAAATTACCTCATTAACTGTGTGTCATTGCAGTGCCTCTGAACAAAGAAGTTACCACAGAAGTGGAGGAAGACTCTAGGATCTTTTTAAATCCCTGAGCTTGGGCATTGTACAGTGCTAAAGGTTTCAACTTCAGAGTCAGACAGCGTGGGTTCATTGACTGACTGCCACTCACTGGCTTTGTGATTTGGGCCAAGCCATTTAATCTCTCTAGGCCGCCACCTTCTCAGGTGAAAGTGGAGTTAATAATAGTGACTACCTCACAGGTTTTGTAAAAAATTATATAAGGCCACTCATGCAAAGTTCTTGGCACGGTGCCTGGGATATAAAAATCTTGGTAAATGTTAGCTACATATTGTTAGGTCACTACCTTAACCCTTCTGAACTGTGTCTGTGTCTTTGTCCTTTCCAAAATGTCTTCCACGTTGCTTTCCACTTCGAATATATAGCTCAGCTATGGGTAACAGGAAGCGTCTCAGTTCTGGCATTCGTTTACTAGATAGAAGGCCTTAAAAACACTTTACTTCTCAAGACTTCAGTTTCTCATCTACAAAATGTGGGAATTGGACCAGGTGCTTTAGGAATTTCTTTGTATCTTCTCTTAATTTTCAGTGAGTTTAGGCTTTGAATGAAATGTCTGATGATAGCTCAGAGATATATGTGTTGAGAGGCCTAGCCCTCTTCACTCTCTCTCCCTTTCCTATCTGACTCCAGGTAACTACTTCCATCAGTACTGCCTAGGAACCTGTCTCATTTCTCCCTTCCCTGTGTTATTAATGCAAGTCATATTTTTATAATAATAGCAGCTAACACTTAGGAGTGTTTACTGTTGATAGGTACTTTGCTAAAACAATTCAGATGCATTCCTTTCTCTTCACACCAAAGCTGTGAAGGCATTAAGGCTCACAGTAATTGAAGTGACTTGCCCAAGGTCACTAAGCCTTCAGAATCTGCCAAATCAGAGTTCATGCTCTAAAATTACTGCTTTCCAATGAAATGTTCTCATTGCAAAACTTTTCCAATTTGATTGCCTCAAAATACTATTAATGGTTTAATTTGCATTTTTAATTATTCATAAAGGTGAACATTTTTATTTTTTTTAAACTTTTTATTTCTTTTGTGAACTATCTATCCATTTAAGAAATTACACTGTTAGCCTGGCCGGATAGCTTGGTTGATTAGAACATTTTTCCAAAGCACAGAGGTTGCTGGTTCGATCCCCGGTCAAGGACACATACAGGAGCAGCTGGATGTTCCTGTCCTTCTCTGTCTCTCTTTCATTCTCTTTCTCTGTCTCTCCCTCCCTTCCTCTCTCACTAAAATGAATAAGTAAAAAAGTTTAAATAAAAAAAGAAATTACAATGTTAATGTTTTCCTTATTGATTTGTTCTTTCTCTTTTAATATTAACTACTTATTTTTCACTTCATATGATGGTTTTTTGGAGAAAGTTTACATTGTATGTAGTCAAACCAGTTGATCATTTGTGAATTCCTTTTGTCTCCTGTAGACATAGAAAGGCCTCCTTCATACTGATCTGGTGAAATAGTCACTGATATATTATCTTTTATTAAATTATCACTTAAAATATTTTTTGTTTTGTTTTTAAGTCATAAATCTACCTTACAGATCTACTAATGACAGTAGATTGGGAAATTTGCAATGATATATTCCCTGAGATACTTTTGGGCAGTTTTATGGCCCAAGGATAATGATTTTCTCATTCTCATTGAAAGAGCTATCAGTTGTGATATTTAATCAATGTTCAAAGAAAAAACTGTATGTATGCTGTGTACATACTGAGTGTCGTGGCCACGAGTCTGAGAGACACATCGGAAGCCCTCCTCCTAGAGGGCGTTTGTTTTGTTTTGTTTTGTTTTGTTTTTTTTGTATTTTTCTGAAGCTGGAAACAGGAAGAGACAGTCAGACAGACTCCTGCATGCGCCCGACCGGGATCCACCCGGCACGCCCACCAGGGGCAATGCTCTGCCCCTCCGGGGCGTCCCTCTGCCGCGACCAGAGCCACTCTAGCGCCTGGGGCAGAGGCCAAGGAGCCATCCCTAGCGCCCGGGCCATCTTTGCTCCAATGGAGCCTTGGCTGCGGGAGGGGAAGAGAGAGACAGAGAGGAAGGAGGGGGTGGGGGTGGAGAAGCAAATGGGCGCTTCTCCTATGTGCCCTGGCCAGGAATCGAACCTGGGTCCCCCGCACGCCAGGCCGACGCTCTACCGCTGAACCAACCGGCCAGGGCCCTAGAGGGCGTTTTTGTATATTGTATACTCAGGAGCTTGGGAGTTTGGTTCAAGTACTGGCCCGAAAACCTGGGTCCTGAGTCTGGCTCTGCCATTATTGAATTCTATCAATTTCTTTTTTTTTTTTTTTTTGTATTTTTCTGAAGTTGGAAACGGGGAGGCAGTCAGACAGACTCCCGCATGTGCGGGACCAGGATCCACCCGGCACGCCCACCAGGGGGCGATGCTCTGCCCATCTGGGGCATTGCTCTGCCGTAATCAGAGCCATTCTAGCGCCTGAGGCAGAGGCCACAGAGCCATCCCCAGCAACCGGGCAAACTTTGCTCCAATGGAGCCTTGGCTGCGGGAGGGGAAGAAAGAGACAGAGAGGAAGGAGAGGGGGAGGGGTGGAGAAGCAGATGGGCGCTTCCCCTGTGTGCCCTGGCCGGAAATCGAACCCGGGACTCCTGCATGCCAGGCCGACGCTCTACCAATGAGCTAACTGGCCAGGGCCAATTTCTTCATCTGTAAAATGATAGGGCTGAATTAATAGTCTCTAAAACTAATTCTAATCGCAGACTTCTCTGATTTCTATTACCTTTCTGATTAGGAATCATTTCATGTATGTTTGATCTTGATAAACAGTTATTTAAGTTTAAATGGGTGATGTGTGGCAGAGTGACAAGGGACAGAGGACGTGGGGAGGAAGAGCAGGTTCAGGGACAGAGGGAAGGTGTGGAGGACTGAGGCTGGGAGAGCCAGTGACAGGTCAATGGCCCAGATGGAAGTGAGCTGGCCGGAGAGTCTGAAGTGAGTTGAGAGCTTCGTTGGGCTTGAACTCCTGGAAGGAGTGGCTCTGAGCTGCTGTAGATGGGTGTCTGGGCACCAACAGAGAAGCCTGCGGGCTGCAGCAGCCCGCTCCTTAAATCCTCAGGGAGATTGGGAAATGAGCATGTGGCCACTGCTGTTAGGTACCTGCACGAGGTTACCTCAAGGACAAGGCTGAGTCCAGCTGTATCAAAAGAGACTGGAGCCACAAAAGAGTCCACGGTCTTGGTGATGGAGGTGTACATTGATCCCAGACTATCTGCCCAGTGTGGAGGCCAGGCATTTACTTCCATGGCAAAGGCAGGTGCACCGGGCTTCCAGTGAACGTAGCATACAGTCTCTTCTGTGGTTCTTAAAAGGCCTTCTGATGATGCTTGACCCCACTGCCTTTTTTTTTTTTTTTAACAGATAACTGCAAAGAGTAGTCAGATTCCAATAGTAAATGAACTAATAAATTGACTTTCTGATTTATGGTTCTTATGAGGTTAGACAGTGCTATCTAACCTTCCCACGTCCAATTAACTCTGAGACTTTTACAGGATAGGGTTTTTGTACCTACAAGGTTGACAGCCAGACCAGACCTTAGTTCAAGCCATTGAGGGAAGTCTCCCGGCAACCAGCCAGTCGGCCGGCTGGTTCCAGCTGCTCTCTTTCCCAGATGCACATCTCTATCCCTCTCAGCAGAGACCAGCGGAAGGAACAGGGCGACTCAGAGGCAGGTGCTCCTGCCAGGCCCTCCAGAGTACCTCTTTGTCTGTGATAGGCCTCGAGGAGTGGCAGCCATGAATCCAGAAATCCTGTCAAGACTACGGTAGTAATTAAGAACCAGGCAGACCTGCATTTGAGCTCTGCTCAAGATTCTTTGGCTGTGAGACTTGGGCAAGTTGCATTACTTATTGGTCATTAGTTTCCTCACCTGGAAATTAGGGGTAGTAATGCTATCTACCTCATAGGTGTGGTAGGGGGGTTAAGTGGAAGAGTGTTGGGATACAGTGCTGCACACCATGACCATCACAGGGCAGCTGATGACCTGACCAAAGGCGTCCAAGAGACTCAAAGATATGAAAATAGCAGAGACCAGTGGGTTGGGCAGTTTAATGACCTCCACTTCACCCTGTTGATAAGGAAGGGATTCTTATTCCAGGGATATGGCCGAACACACAACAGAGGACACTGGCAGATGAGACTGACAGCAGTTTATCAGTCAGATAGACCCCAGCCCCGGAGGAAGACACAGCCTGCCGTGCCAGCTCACACGGGACTACACTCAGGAGCGGCAGAGCTGGGGCTGTGGATGGCAGGCTGTGTAAGAGTAAGAGGATTGAGTGCCTTCTGGTTCCTGGCAGGGGATGTGATTGGTTTATTTGAAAAATTGGGGGGCTGCCAGGGAACTAAATTACTGCGCTCAGGGGTAAGCAGGAACTGTGTACCCTGTCCCTCTGATAAGAAGGATTGTTTGTCTATGGGACCTTGTCCACGGGAGCAGAGCAGGTAGTTTTGTGATTTGGTCCTTTGAGGCTCCCGGATTTTACCAGATGTCAAGGCAGCACATACTATTGATCCTTAATTTTAGACTTTATACTAGGAAAGAGAATACAGACCTTGAGATGCTATTTAATACCATTTTCAGGGGATCTGAGTAGGAAGCTATGGAATATGGAAGGTAAGTAGAGTTGTCTGATTCCAGACGGAAGACTGACAGCCCAGAGGCTGGAAAGGATATGTCACAAGTGGGTCATATGTAGTGTCATGAACCAAGAGCTCTTCCCTGTATTCATTTCAGCACACATTTATCGATAGGCTGTACCATCCTAGGCCCTTCCAAGGCTTACGTAGGCTCAGCAGACCACTTGACTCTAGATCAGGAGCAGTGTGATCTCTGGTTACTTTGACAGTAGTCAGGGGACCTGGGCTAGTCCTGGAAGCCCAGGTTGCGGAAATGCATTTTAAAGGAGTCTGGGTTGGTGCCAGTCACAGAGCTGTTCACCTAAGGCCTGGTTAATGAAATCCTCCATGTTTTGTAGGTTTATTCCCAGAGCTATTCCGAAGTTTGTTTCTCTGGCTGGAGCCAAGAGCAGGTGCAGAAGGAAGGATTTGAGGATGACTTGTTACTTTTTAGAGGTAAAGGGTTGCTTAAAACATTATCTAATAATTATATGTAAAAAACTGAGATTTGAGAACAGATAATGCCATATAGTCCTTTGTGACTCAGAGAGGGTCCTTGGACCCAACAGTATTTGCACATAAAAGTTTGAGAAACCGTTCTAGTGGATTGAGGGTGTGGGCTTTAGCATCAGGCCAGCTGGAGTGAAATCTCAGTTCCTCCACTGATTAGCTATGTGATCTTGGGCCTGTTTCTTAACTTCATCACTATCAGGACTTATTTTAAATTGGGTGTGACTATCTTGCCAGGCTGTTAGTACTAAAGGGGGTAATGTGTAAAGAGTACTTAGAAACATAAGGTACTTAATTACTAATAGGTCTTATTAGTGGTTATTTGATGACTAATATCCTAGTATAATTTGGTAGACTGTGAAAAGAAAGAGCAGAATATTAGGACTAACTCTGTTGTGAGACATGAATTGGTAACTGAGAAAAGTGTGGGCTCCTGAGCTAATGGGGCAGTGAATGTGGTTGGCTCACCTACCAGTTCCCTCAGGGTGAGACTGTAAGTATACTTGTTAAGTGACCAAGAATTGACAGCTATAGTTTTTAATGGCTGCTGAGCTCTTAGAGGGAGATAATCTGGGCAGTGATAGCTAAGCCTTGGCATCCAGTGAGGCCTCTGCATTATAAAGGAAAGAACCCGTGGCTTGGGAATTAGGACCTGGGCTCTTTTCTGCCCTTTATGAGCTCTGTGGTTTATAATAAGGCGTTTGGCATCCCTGAGCTGGAGCCTTCTGTAAAGTGAGGATAAAGGGGATGATGAGACTCAAGTCCTAGTATATAAATAAGGTATTATTACCTTAGCATCATCCCAGCTTGGTTTCTGCCGTAGAGCTCAGCAGACAGCCTCCCAAACCCCGAAAGGTGAATTTTATGCCTGCTTCATTCGCTTTAGAATCTTCAGTACTGGAGTTCTTCAGAGCTGTTCTGGCTACCTGGATTTCCCAGTGAGCAGGATGTACCTGAGGAAAGCACACAGGTCATTCAGGTGTTGCTGCAAACCTCGGGGACTAGGACAGTAGTAGACTAGCATTTGGGATGGAATGATGATGGTAGTGATAACATTAGAAATAACAATGACAATACATATAAGAAGGTAACTACCATAAACCCGGAAGTGTCAAATACAAAAATCTTCATCCTTTACACTATAAATCGCTACCTTTTAGACCCTTGGTGTAAGAGAAAAGACCAAATGACAGCTGCTTTTGAAGTTGAGAAATCTGGGCCTGCTAAAAGCTACAGTCACCCTTTTCTAACCTCACCGTCCTCCTTGCGTTCTCAGAAATAATTGCGAGTGGTTCTCTTTTAACTTAGCGGATTCCTTAGATACCGTACATTTTAAATCATCTTTTTGTGTGTGGCAAATGCCCCATTCCTCATCTCTAAACGTGTGATCTTTGCTCTCATTATGTTGAGAGTGCCTGTTATTTCACCTGATTCTGGTTGTTTGTGAGATACTAAATAGCCATGGGGTTAAAGCTGATTCAGATCAAAGAACAACTCTGCCTCTCAGGACCTCAGTTTCCTCCCTTAAAAAGGGAAGAGATTGCACTAAGGTCATTTGGTCATATGACAAGAGTACGTGATGGGTAAAGTAATGAACTTCTGTCTGCTGAAAGCTGTGAACAGGGCTCAGCAAGACCCCTTCCAGCTTTCTGGTTCCAGCAGAGCCTAGGCATCAAGACAGAAGTAAAAACTGTGTACAGGAGATAAGGATTATCAATAGCAACAGTGAAAAAATACTTTAAGGTAGCATCGAGCGAGACCATAGGAGAGACCTTGAGATAGATGTTCCCCAGGTAGAGTACAGAATTGTTAGGGGAACCTGAATAGAGGACCCTTGATCAAGTATTAGAGTGGCTTTTATCTCTTGAATGTTGGAATACAGAAATCAGGCAGAGGTGGGCCCAGCTTCTGCTCCATGGACCTCCAGTTGTTTAGTGGTAGACAATATATATAGGATGCCTGTTCTTCCTTCCCATTGCTAGTCACTTTTCCTTATTAGCCCATCCTGCCTGTCACCAGGAAAGCTCTGCTTTCACTGTGCTGTTTCTATTTCAGAAGCTCCTCCCTCAGAGTAGATACAAGCCCCTCTGCTCATTTTCTGGCTCCCCTAACCTAGGCAGCTTGTGCTCCACATTTTCCTCTTACCATGGATGTTTTTTGGAGACCCACCCCAGCCAGCACAGTGTCCATAGTAATAATGGCAACTAGAGTACTTGTTGGATACCTTTCCACTGCCAGATGCAGTATCCATTATTTTCAGCACACATGCCAAGTGCCCTCTTCTGGGACTGGGTCCACGGTTCTCCCCATCTGTAGTTCTTTACCTTTTCACCCTTGCCTGTTGAAATTGTACCTAACTGGCATATACCTGCTCCAGCCCTTCCACCTTCCTTGCTGCTCACTGCGATTGATTTTTTTCCCCTTCTCTTTCTCCTTTCCCTCTTCTTGTCTTTTGTGGATTGAGTCTTTAAAGAGTTCTGTTTAGGCCCTGGCTGGTTGGCTCAATGGTAGAGCGTCGGCCTGGCGTGCAGAAGTCCCAGGTTCGATTCCGGGCCAGGGCACACAGGAGAAGTGCCCATCTGCTTCTCCACCCCTCCCCCTCTCCTTCCTCTCTGTCTCTCTCTTCCCCTCCCGCAGCCAAGGCTCCATTGGAGCAAAGATGGCCTGGGCGCTGGGGATGGCTCCTTGGCCTCTGCCCCAGGCGCTAGAGTGGCTCTGGTCCCGACAGAGCTAGGCCTCGGAGGGGCAGAGTATCCCCCCCTGGTGGGCAGAGCGTCGCCCCCTGGTGGGCGTGCAGGGTGGATCCCCGTCGGGTGCATGTGGGAGTTTGTCTGACTGTCTATCCCCTTTCCAGCTTCAGGAAAAAAAAAAAAAGAGTTCTGTTTATTGGGGTGGGGGGAGGGGGCGAGAAAGGAGAGAGGGGGTGGGGGAGGGGAGGGGCACAAAGAAAACCAGATAGAAGGTAACAGAAGACAATTTGACTTTGGGGGAGGGGTATACAGCACAATCAAATGTCAAAATAACCTGGAGATGTTTTCTCTCAACATATGTACCCTGATTTATCAATGTCACTGCATTAAATTTAATAAAAAAAAAAAAAGGAAAAAAAAAAGAGTTCTGTTTATTGATCATTCCAGTGTTGGGTCAATTTTATTACAAACTTCCTGTGGACAAGGATCTTGTTTTATATTTCTCTTGGTTCCCACACAGCACCTAGCAATGTGCTGAGTAAATAGTAGGCAATTGACCCATAAATAATTATTGGTTGACATGTGTATTGCTGGCTGAAGACTTATGGGAAAATAAGTACAGTGAATTGGAGAAGAGTGGGTCCTGAGGCCCAGTAAAGAGTCTGTTAATCTCCAGGAGTGGCAGCAGAGGCCTTTGTTTGAGTGCTTTGCTAAGGACGTTGCCAGCAATTGTGGATTTCAGAACATTTATCTTTTTAAATTAAGCAATACATATCGAAACTATAAATTTTTATATTCCTCTTTGTTGGTTAAAGGGATTCCACATTTTCTACCAACTATGACTTAGTTCTTACTTTTGTGTTCTGGGTTTTCTCCTATATGTAACTGTTGTTTCTTTGTAACTTAAAGAATCTTCAAACTTCCAGTTCATTTTTGGGAGTAGAATAAAATTATAAATAAATAGATAGATAGACAGGTAGATAGATAAAATATATATTCTTTGTGCTTCCTTTAGAAAGCTGGCCTACTTTTCATTTTCAGTTGAATTCCCATTTGTGTTCTGGGTCATTATGCAGCTCTTGGTTCAACCAATTAAGTTTTTCTTTCTATGTATCTTTATTCTATATCAGTATAGTCTTTTCTTGAAGCTTTAATATTGTTCCTTTGAGGAACATTCATCATTCTGGTACTCTTCTGTTACTTAAATGTTCTTCCCCTGGGACCTTTGACAATTTTCCCAAGCCTAGCAATTTCAGTAAGTGCTTAATAACATGATTTAGGTTGCCTCTATAGGAGAATCTACAGGATTCCCTTAGAGATTTCCAACATGCAGTGTTTACACTATAGTTTCTTAACTCTGAAAAGCACACTTTTGTGACATTCTATATAGTGCCATATTCTCTCTTCTCCTTTTCACTTCCTTGCAAAGGGAGTTATAGGTAAACTCAGTAAAATGTGTTAGAGGCTTTCACATTTTAGTTGTGTGATTAGCAAAGTATAGTTTAGCCTTTATAGTATATTTCAGCATCCCCAAATCACTATTGTATTCCTCATGATTATATATTAGATTTATTTAATAACAGTAGTCTGCACCCGAAAGTGGTCTACAAAGATTATATAATTTAATTGTTTATTTACAGATAGATGTTTTAGCTGTCGTGTCAAATCACTAGTTCAGAACTTTAACGAGAATGATTCACAGCTTCTCTTAGTAGTAATAATAACAGCTAACACATGTAGTATTTATCATGTGCTAAGCACTGTTTTAAGTATAAATATGCCCACACATTAATTCTCCTATAAACAATATTTAGCTGGGTTTTTTCTTCTTTTTTTTTAATCTAATGAGAGAATCTCTCTTCCTTTTAACAACAAAGTTTAATCTGCTTCTTTATTATAATTACTAATACATTTAGACTTATTTCTGCCACCTTAAGTTGTTTTTTGTTTACTGCACTCTCTTTGCCCTCCTTTTCCCCTTCATCCACTTGCTGTTGGATCAGTGACATTGTCTTGGTTCCCTTTTGTACCTCTTGTTTGCAAATACTTATTTACCTTTTTGTCCCCTTTTATCCTTACCTGTTAACATACATCACTTAACAAAGGTTAAAGTTAATCATTATTTTGTCATCTCCTTGACCTTGGAACACCTAACTCTAGTCTGCCTTCTTTCATCTTCCATGTTGTTGATTTTATTTATTTATTTATTTATTTATTTTATTCATTTTAGAGAGAAGAGAGGGAGGGAGAGAGAGAGAGAGAGAGAGGAGAGAGAGACAGGGGGGAGGAGCTGAAAGCATCAACTCCCATATGTGCCTTGACCAGGCAAGCCCAGGGCTTCGAACCGGTGACCCCAGCATTTCCAGGTCGACGCTTTATCCACTGTGCCACCACAGGTCAGGCCATGTTGTTGATTTTTAATTTCAGGGAGGAAGTGGAGTTTTAAGCACCTCTGAGCCAGACTGCCTGAGCTTGGACCCTAACTCTGCCACACACCAGTTGTGTAACACTTGGTAAGTGTAACCTCTGTGCCACAATTTTCTTATCTATAAAATGGGGATAATAAGAGTACCTACTTCATAGAGTTGTTAAAAGGATTAAATGAGTTAATATAAGTAAAACATTTAGAATAGTGCCTGGCACATAGTATTTAATAAGTGGTAGGTACTATGGTTTTCATTATTCTACATTGTATTTAACTTCCTCTTCCCATACTCATTTTTAAATAGCCAGTGCATTTTAGGTATACTAACACATTTCTTAATTTCGGGTTTATTGAGCTATAATTGACATGCAGTACAGTGGGCTTAAGTTTTATATTTTAAGAGTTTTGACAAATCATCTACTCTTTAGTGACCACCCAAAATAAGATGTAGAAAATTTCCATTTCCCTGAAAGTTCCTTTGTGTCTCTTTCTGTTTGGGTCCCTTCCCCACATTACCCAAACAATCTCTGCAACCACTATCTGATTTTTATCACCATAGATTAATTTTGCCTGTACATATATTACCTATAAGTTAAGTCATGTAAGTATGTGCCTGATTTTGACTAAACATAATATTTTGAAGACTTATCCATGTTGTTGCTGGAATCATTCTTTACTATAAGAAACCTCTCCAGGGGTCTCAAACTCGCGGCCCGCGGGCCGCATGCGGCTTACTTAATTTTATCCAAAATATTTTGAACTTCGTGGATTAGTCTGCGGGCCACACAAAATTGTTTGGCGGGCCGCGAGTTTGAGACCCATGCGCCTGACCTGTGGTGGCGCAGTGGATAAAGCGTCGACCTGGAAATGCTGAGGTCGCCAGTTCGAAACCCTGGGCTTGCCTGGTCAAGGCACATATGGGAGTTGATGCTTCCAGCTCCTTCCCCCCCTTCTCTCTCTCTGTGTCTCTCCTCTCTCTCAGTCTCTCCCTCTCCTCTCTAAAAAAAATGAATAAATTAAAAAAATAAATTAAAGAAACCTCTACTCTACACAGTTCTCCCAAGTAGTTACACCATTTACACTCCCACCAGCGATGTATGAGAGTTTTAGTCATGCCACATCCTCACCAATATTTAGTGTTATCAGTCTTTCTGATTTTAACTTTTCTAGTGGATATTTTTAGCAATCTCTTTGCTTGCTACTTGCTTTTTTTCTTTTACATTGTATCCCTTCTTTCTGATTCTTTTTCCTGCTTATAGTAATTCTTTTAATGATAGTCTATGAGTCCCTTATCCTTGTCTAAAGATGATTTTATTTTTATTTTTTTAATTTTTTAATTTATTGCTTGATTTTAGTGAGAGAGGAAGGGGGAGAGAGGGAGGGAGAAAGAGAGAAAGGAAGTAAAATTGATCTATTTCTGTATGTGCCCTGACGGGATTAAACCAACAACCTCTGTGCTTTGGGACGATGCTCTAAACAACCAAGTGATCCAGCCAGGGCTAAAGATGATTTTATTTCAAACTGGATATAGATACTTGGTTGATCATTATTTTCCTTAACATTTGAAAACTTGTTTCATTTTCTTCTGACATCTGATTTTATTAATAAGTCTGTATCAGTTCAATTGTCATTCTCTTATAAGTGATATATTTTCTCTTGGGGTTTTAATAATTTTTTCTGTGTTGATATTTTGAAGTTTTCATTCTAAAGACTCATGTCTGTTTTTAATTCTAGAATATTCTCAGAAATAATATGTTCAAATTGCTTTTCTCACACATTCTCCATTGTTTCCCTTTGGGACCACCTATTAGATGCATGTGCTACCTTCTTATTTTATCTTCCATGTTCTTTAACCGCTCTTTCATATTTCCTTTTTCAACTTTGCTACCTTCTGAGCAATTTTCTAAGATTTCTCTTCCTAATCACTAATTTTCTTGTTAGCTATATCTAATCTGTTTAATTCATCAATGGATGAATTTTGGTGACTTAATTTTTTTATTCCTAAAAGTTCTTTTTCATGTCTGACTATTCTTTTTGTGTATTATCTTGTCCTCTCATATGGCCTTCTTTTATTGTCTGTTTATTAAATGAAACAGTTTTAGCATTTTTCATAGTACTCTGGAATTTTTATGATTTTCAGTTCTTAGAAATGCTACTTGTGCTATTTCCTACACTTAATGACTTTCCTTCTTGGTGATTCATTTCCTTATTTGACTTTATTTTTGTTTTTTGACATTTGGGGGTGGAACAGGGAGCCTCCTATAATCTTATCTGGCCAAGGCCCCTCTTGTTTGCCTTATTTTTCTCCCTTACTTCCAATCCCTACTCCATTTTCATCCCCCCTATAGGCACCCACTTTTATGTATTTGATAAAATGTCTTTAGCTACATATGTCAATTTATGTACTATATAGTATTATTTTGATTGTGCATTTTTTACTTATGTAAGTGGTGTTATGCTCTAGATCTCATTCTGGTTCTTACATTTTTACTCAGCACTGGGTATTTAAGATCTAGCCATGATTTAGTCTGAATAGCTGCTTGCTGCTTCCTTGTAATGCACTATATTCCATAGTATACATCCTGTACGCTTACCTAGTGATGGATATCTAAATTGCCTTTCGTCTCCCTGCTACGACAAACAATGTCCCAGTGGTCTTTCTGGCCGTGTTTCCCAGGTGAGAATTTTTCTAGGATATATACCTAGGAGTATGATTCCTGGGTCATAAGGCATATATATACAGAAAATTGAAATATTACCAGAATATTTTTTCAGAATAGCTATATCAATTAGTATATCCACCAGTGGTGCCCTAGATGCAAATCCATGTTCCATCACATGTTACTGTGAGAGCTTGGAGAAATGACTCAACCTCTCTGAGCCTTAGTCTCCCCATCAGTAAAAGGGGATAATAACAGCATTTACCTCATCAGGTTGTTAAGAGGATAAAATGAGTTAAAAATACGTATATAAAAAGTATATAGAGCACTTCCTGAATATAATAAACATCAAAATAAATGTTAGATGCTGTTATAACAATTACCGTCACTCTAGTTATTATCAGTTAAGCTTCTCCTTCTCTGAATTGTTATATCATTTGCCCATTTCTTCTTCCCCCTTAGATTTCAGTTTTTTTCCTAAGATGTGCAGGGACTTTTTTTTTTTTTTTTTTTTCCCCTTCATTTTTCTGAAGCTGGAAACAGGGAGAGACAGTCAGACAGACTCCCGCATGCGCCGACCGGGATTCACCCGCACGCCCACCAGGGGCGATGCTCTGCCCATCCTGGGCGTCGCCATGTTGCGACCAGAGCCACTCTAGCGCCTGAGGCAGAGGCCACAGAGCCATCCCCAGCGCCCGGGCCATCTTTGCTCCAATGGAGCCTTGGCTGCGGGAGGGGAAGAGAGAGACAGAGAGGAAAGCACGGCAGAAGGGTGGAGAAGCAAATGGGCGCTTCTCCTGTGTGCCCTGGCCGGGAATCGAATCCGGGTCCTCCGCACGCTAGGCTGACGCTCTACCGCTGAGCCAACCGGCCAGGGCCGGGACTTCTTAAATATTCTAGATATTAATTCCTTGTTGCCTTTATTTTTTTATTATTATTTTAATTTTTTTGTATTTTTCTGAAGTGAGAAGCGGGGAGACAAGGAGACAGACTCCCGCATGTGCCCAACCGGGACCCACCCGGCTTGCCACTAGGGGGCGATGCTTTGCCCATCTGGGGAGTTGCTGCCGGAGCCATTCTAGCGCCTGAGGCAGAGGCCATGGAGCCATCCTAAGCACCCAGGGACCAACTTTGCTCCAATGGAGCCTTGGCTACGGGAGGAGAAGAAAAAGATAGAGAGAAAGGAGAGGGAGAAGGGTGGAGAAGCAGATGGACACTTCTCCTTGTGCCCTAACCAGGAATCAAACCTGGGATATACACATGCCGGGCCAACGCTCTACCTCTAAGCCAACCAGCCAGGGCCTCCTTGTTGCCTTTAAACTTTGCAGACATGATCTCCTTTTTCTACAATTTGTCCATTTGCTTGTTAATTGTGTCTACAGAGTTCTTTGACAGAAACCTTTAATATTAATATGGTCAAATTCATCCTTTTCTCTCTCTCTCTTTTTTTTGGCTTTTGGTTTAAGAAGTTTCCCACCCCTGCTTCAAAGATACCCTCTGACATTTTCTACTGTTAGCTTTTATAGATTTACTTTTCACGTTCATGTTTCCTCATATGGTTTGTAATAGTGAACTCTTTTCTATATTTTTCTTTTCCCTTTGTGAGTCTGTGCCTAGGGTCATGAATGTCTTCTGGTTTTTCCTGCTGCATGTCAAAGACCAGTTTTATGTTAATTTCTCAGCTCAGGACTCCTGTGTGATGCAGGGGTAAATCTGGATTTCACACCTCTATGGCAAGGCCTGCGTTTCAGATCTCTTGCAGGTACCCTTTCCCCTTCTAGATAATTAGCAACCTTTATTGCTGTTCGCTGAGCCAGTGAGCAGAAATTTTTCAGACTGCATTTGAAGGAGGGATAATAGGTGTTTGAGGCTCATTGTGCAAAGGTCTCGGTCCTAAATCCCCCACCTCCTACCTGCCTACAGCGTATTTCCAGTCGCCGAGTGAGCGTTAGTGCTTGCTCCTCCGAGCCCTGGGCCCGTACTGGAGCTGGAAACCCCGGTGGGCCGCCGTGGTCTCCGCTCCCACTTACTGCTCTAGCTTTGATTTTGATGTCTCTTTCATTTCAGGTGCCTGAGGGTTTCCTTTTTTTTTCTAAAGCTCGACTATATATTTTGAAAGCATCTTTATTTTATTTTACCCAGCATCTCTGTGGGAGAAAAGGTCCATTTACATCTGCTCGGTGTGCTGTTTTGACAGGTCTGTTCTTAATTAATATTCCTGTTAATCTCAGTACAATTTCAACTTTCAATATTGCCAACTTGCATTTACTAAGTAGCCCTTGATCACCCTTGAATAGTTTTCCACCTCAACTTTTCCCTTGCTCCTTTTTTTTTTGGTCAAATTTATAATCATGTTTTTAGTAGCTATGTATTGGTGAGCCACATAATTCTGTTTGACTTTTTTTTTAAAAATCTTGCTTGGTTGCTTATTCTGCTAAAATTATTTTCTCAAAAAATTGAATCTACATAAAGAAATGAAGAGTACCAAAGAATGAATAGGTAAAAGTAAAAAAAAATTATTCTTAATTGACATAACAGTTTGTTCAAATTAATAGTAGCAACAATGTATTCAGTTATGTGTGCTCTGTGTACCGTGATTATATGTAAGTGAAATGAGGACAGCAATGATACAGGGGTGGGGGGAGAATTGGGGTTATTTATCAATATAAGGTGCTTGCATACCGTGAAGCAGTACAGTGGAAAGTGGACTTGGGATAGTTGTAAATGTATATTGTGAACTATGGGGCAAACACTAAAAAAGTTTAAAAAGAAGTAGCGTATTTCCCCATGTATAAGACGACCCTATGAATAAGATGCACCTTAATTTTGGGGCCAGAAATTTTGGGGAAAAAATGTATTACATGAAGTTATTGAACTCAAGTTTTATTCATCATAAAGTTCATACAACTCCTCATCACTATCAAAACTCCCATCCATTAGCTTGTCCTCATCTGTGTCTGATGACAAATCACTGTCTTCAGTAGTGAGCACAAAAACACGTGCAGAAAAGTAGGAAATGGAAGTAAAAAATATCTATAACCACTGTGTAAGACGCACCCAGTTTTTAGATCCCAGGTTATTCGGAAAAAAGTGCATCGAATACATGGGGAAATACAGTATAACTGATATGTTTAAGAAAGGAGAGAAGCCTGACCAGGTGGTGGCGCAGTGGATAGATCATCGGACTGGGATGTGGAGGACCCAGGTTCAAGACCCCAAAGTCGCCAGCTTGAGTGCGGGCACATTGGCTTGAGCAAAAAGCTCACCAGCTTGACCCAAGGTCACTGGCTGGAGCAAGGGGTTACTTGGTCTGCTGAAGGCCCACGGTCAAGGCACATATGAGAAAGCAATCAATGAACAACTAAGGTGTTGCAATGAAAAACTGATGATTGATGCTTCTCATTTCTCTCCATTCCTGTCTGTCTGTCCCTATCTATCACTCTCTCTGTCTCTGTTAAAAAAAAAAAAAAGAGAGAGAAAATGGAATCATGTAACATGATCAGTTAAAACCAGAAAAGAGTGGAGGAGTGTGGAAGACATCTAAACTCCTTATATGTCAGACTAGAAACTGGAACTTGGAATTATTTTATTTCTATTTTGAGCTGTCAGCTCCAAATGTAGAAAATAAAGAAATAATGGTGGAGTAGAAAGAACATTACTATAATCCTGCTAACAAAGGCAGCCAGTGTTATTTTAATATATATCTTTCTAACTCTTTTTTACTGTATTTTTTGCTTTATACAAATGAGATTATACAGTTTTGCTGTCATCATAAACAACTCAAACCCAAACTTAACTAGATATTAGCTTCCCTAAACTATTTTTCTCTTGTGTTATCTGGATCATCTCACCATCTACCCCCACTCACCAAACCAGGAGCCTGGGAAGCACCTCCATTCAGTCCCAAATCATGACAGTTACACTTTCTAAATATTTTTAGCTGTCTCCTCCTCTTTTTTCTATTACTTTCTTCTATTACTTTTTCTGGTCAAAATCCTCATTGATTTTTCCCTCAACTCCTGCAATAATTATAGAGCCTATCTCTAGCGTATCCTCCTCAAACTCTGTACAAATCTTACTTAGACGATATTTAAAATGCATATTTGACCACATGACTTTCCCGCTTAAAGCCCCTCAAACCCTTCAGTACTTCTCATTGCCTTTAGGATAAATCCAAGCCCCTACACGTGGCTTATATATCTCGCTATGGCCAGAACCGCTGCCTGCATCTCCAGAGTCCTCTCTGACACTCCCTATCCCTGCTTCTCCACCATTCCTGAATTCCTTATCATTCCCACCTCCTAGTCCCCCCTCCACTCTCTCACCTAATCGGCACCTACCCGTTTATTGACAGGTCAGCAGTTAGCCCCTACTCAGAACCTGCTCTGACTCCTGAGCCCCTATTCCCCACACCGGGTTTCTAGGTGCAAGTCTGTGTCATTACATTTTCTTCCATACATCTATTCATTCCACCATCTAACCAACAGTATCTGTGTTAGGCAGAATTTTAAGTACCTGGGATATAACAAATGATAATAACAAAACAAGAAGAAACTTCTTCCATATTGGAGCTTACATTCTAGGGAAGGGTGATATACAATAATAAAAATATAATATGTCAGTAGGTGATAAATACTATGGCAAAATAGAGGAGAGGAGATTGCTATTGAAAGAACACAGTCAGTGAAGGCCTCACTAGTAATGTGGCCTTTGAGCAGAGACCTGGAGGAAGTGAGGGAGGGAGCCATGCGCACGCGTGAAGAAACCCTGTGGACGAGCATGCCCAGTGTGTTCCAGGATCTGTAAGGAAGGCAGAGTGCTTAGAGCAGAATTGACAAGGGGGGCGGGAGATGACATTAGAGAGCTAATGACGGCCAGATCGAGAATGGATTGTCGGTTATATAAGAACATTGGCTTTTTTGGCTTTTACTGTGAGACCTGAAACTAGGGAGGCTTTTTGCAAAGAAATGACAAGATGTGGCTATGTGCTAAAAAGATCACTCTGACTACTGGAAGATAGGGTTGGGTAGGAGTAATGCCAGGAAGGGCGGAGGCTAGAGGGAGCCCACTAGGACATTGTTGCAATAACCAGTTGCAACAAATGGGGGTGGCTTGGACTGACCAGAGTAGAGCCAGTGGAAATGGTGATGAATGATTGGATTTTGGCTACATTTTGAAGATGAGCCAACAGGATTTATAAAGGTTTGGGTACAAGGGGTATGAGAAGAAAATAGGCAATGACTTCTAGGTTTTTAGCCTGAACAACTAGAAGGATAAAATTGCTGTGAAGTGGGGGTAGATGGCAGGAGGGTTTTAGATCTGAGTTTAAGAAAGCTGTTAGGCCTCCAGTTGGGGCGGTCCAGTGTAGAGTTGGAGGTGTGCGTCTGGGGCTCAGAGGAGAGGTCTCAGGTGGAGATGCAAATCTGAAAGCTGTCTGCATTTAGACATTTCAAGGAGGAGAAAGAAGATTTGAGGTGAGATAACTAAGTCCTGGAGCACTCCAGACTTTACAAAGTGAGGCAAAGGGTGTCTCACCAAAAGACACTGAGAAGGCTTGGAGGCAGAAGGAGAACCAAAGAGAGCAGGAGCCAGTAGAAATGCATTCTGAGAGGGAGGGAATGACGACTCGTGCACAGTGTTGCGGATAGGAGTCTCTATTTATGTATTTGTCTCCTGGTTTGGGAGTAGTTACAGCCTTGAGAGCAGTGAGATGTGGGCATACCGTTTAATGGCTGTTTTCCCTTAGGCTGGTTCTTGCAGCCCCTTTGCAAGTCTCATCTGTAAAATGGGGAGGATGTAGTATCTTTTCAATAGAGTGATCATGAGGATCAAATAAGATCCAGATAAAGCACTAAGCATAGTCCTGTTCATATAATTAAACACATGACAGTTATTATCAACATTATTAATGTATACCTGGCACTGTGCCCCTCCATACAAGCAACATTTGTTGAATGGATGAATGGAATGAATTGCCTTTTTTTTTTTTTTTTACAGGGACAGAGAGAGAGAGTCAGAGAGAGGGATAGATAGGGACAGACAGGAACGGAGAGAGATGAGAAGCATCAATCATCAGTTTTTCATTGCAACACTTTAGTTGTTCATTGATTGCTTTCTCATATGTGCCTTGACCGTGGGGCTACAGCAGACGAGTAACCCCTTGTTCGAGCCAGTGACCTTGGGTCCAAGCTGGTGAGCTTTGCTCAAGCCAGATGAACCCACGTTCAAGCTGGCGACCTTGGGGTCTCGAACCTGGGTCCTCCACATCCCAGTCCGACGCTCTATCCACTGTACCACCGCCTGGTCAGGCTGAATTGCCTTTTTGTTGGTTTGTGTTAATATTTCATTCAAGGCATTTCCCCATGTGTTGAAGTATTGACATGGCCTTTCCAGGTATCTGTAAGCTCTAGTGCTGATCCCCACGAGCAAGTTCCGGAAGAAGCGAGGGAGAGCTGATGTGATGGAGCTCCCCAACTACAGTCGGCAGCTGCTGCAGCAGCTCTACACACTGTGCAAGGAGCAGCAGTTCTGTGACTGCACCATCTCCATTGGTACCATCTACTTCAGGGCCCACAAACTTGTCCTGGCTGCGGCCAGCCTCCTATTCAAAACCCTGCTGGACAACACAGACACCATCTCCATCGATGCCTCTGTGGTGAGCCCCGAGGAGTTTGCCCTCTTGTTAGAAATGATGTACACAGGCAAACTGCCTGTGGGCAAGCACAACTTCTCCAAAATCATCTCTTTGGCCGACAGCCTCCAGATGTTTGACGTGGCTGTTAGCTGTAAAAATCTTCTCACTAGTCTTGTAAACTGCTCTGTTCAGGGTCAGGTGGTGAGGGATATCTCTGTGCCCTCCTCGGAGTCGCTCAGGACGGACTCGGAGAAACCAGAGGTGGAAATCCTTTCCTCTGAGGGTGCAGGGGAGCTTCACTGCCTCCCGGAGGGCTCTGCCCCTGCGAGGGCCGAGACCCAGGAAGCCATCCAGGTGGTCGCACAAGAGATAAGTGTGGACCCTGCCTCGGGCCAGGAGGTTCAGGGGGTTGCGGAGGCCCCTGTGGAGACCCCTCCTGCAGCTGGAGTTGCTCTTCCCTCTGCTGTTGTACAAGCCTTCCATGAGGCAAGGGAGGCAAGCACAGAACCAGGTAATGTTCATGTGATACTTGTTTTGTAATCTGTCCTCCTGTCATCAATTACTGGGGCCAGTGATCTTTATGAATTATTTTGTTTCATTGATAAATTTGCAGAAGGCTGTTGGCAAGAATCTAAAAATCCAAAGCGTTGCTCCTACTATGGAAGTCTACTTTTGTGTGTGTGTGTGTGTGTGTGTGTGTGTGTATTTGTCCAAAGTTAGAAACAGGAAGGCAGTCAGACAGACTCCCGCATGCGCCTGACTGGGATCCATCTACCTGACATGCCCACTAGGGGGCGATGCTCTGCTGCAATCAGAGCCATTCTAGCTCCTGAGGCGGAGGCCATGGAACCATCCTCAGCGCCCGGGCCATCTTTGCTCCAGTGGAGCCTTGGCTGCAGGAGGGGAAGAGAGAGACAGAGGAAGGAGAGAGGGAAGGATGGAGAAGTAGATGGGCGCTTCTCCTGTGTGCCCTGACCGGGAATCAAACTCAGGACTTCCACACACCAGGCTGATGCTTTACCGCTGAGCCAACCAGCCAGGGCCTGGGGAAGTCTACTTTTAAAAATGTCTGTTTTTCCCGCCCTTGCCGGTTAACTCTGTGAAGAGTGTCGGAAGTGCATCAAAGTTGCCGTTTCAATCACTGGTCAGGGCACACACAGGAACAGCTCATTGTTCCTGTCTCTCTCTCTCTCCCTCTCTCTCTTTCTTCTCTATTCCCCTTCCTCTTCTCTCACTAAAATCAATAAATCTGGTGTGAATGAGTTAACATTAGAAGAAGAAAAAAAAGTCTGTTTTTGAGTGTTGGAAGTCTGAAGCTGAACTGCAGAAAAGAAAAGCAATGTTAAAATAACAATCCCATTGTTGATACCATAACTTTTACCAGGATGATAGCACAAAGGAGGCAGATGTTAGAGACACCGTTTGTATTACTTATAACTGATGTGCTAGATAGCAATTATAAATGCCATCTGTGGCCTGAAGGTTCTCAGCTTAAACTTGTAAAAATTATTTCAAGTAATGACTCACTGATTGTTTATTTTGTTTTGTTTTATATTCAGCATATGAGAAGAAACACTACCAGCTGAATTTTCTTCTAGAAAATGAAAATATCTTCTCAGATGCACTTTTGGTAACCCAGGATGTTTTTAAAAAATTAGAGGACTGTTCAGAAATTAAAGGTGTACAAAAGGAGGTAGGTACTACAGTTTTACTTGCTAGTTTAGTGTCTCAGGTTACCAGATCTACTTCCCAAATGGGGCAGAATATGGAAATGCAAAATCTTCCAGAGTCTCAAGTTTTTCAAACTATTTTATTTTTGACATTTATTCCCTAAAGGGCAGTCTTGTAAAAGTACTAGGCAAGATATTTTCAAAACAAAATTGTATTTTGATTCCCTGGTGAAATCCCAGCTTGCAGCCAGTTTTGATCCTTAAATGATTATACCATTCCCTGTGATTAATCAAGGATTAAACAAAACAACAACAAATACTTAACATATGGCACAAAAAGGATGTAATATAAACCTACATAGTAAATTGCATCCAGTGTTTAAGAATACAATGGTTATTTGCAGACATCAAAACAATAATGGTAGGCATTTATTGAACACTTACTGTGCTGAGTTTGGAACATATGTTATCTCATTTAATCCTCCCAGAAATCATCCAGGTGAATACTATGTTTTACTTTTTTTTTTTAGCTCTGTTTAATGATGAGAGAACTCTCAAAGAGATGGTATAACTTAGCCAAGGTCTCAGAGCTTATAAGGCTCTGAGTAAGAATTCAAATCTAAGCATTCTGATTTCGAGCTGTTCTCTTCGCACATTGAGCTAATACTGCCTCCCGACAGGGTAAAAATGATGTGTGTACATCATGTATGTATTAATATAAATGTTTAGGACTTAACTGACAGAGAAGTGCCAAATGATTACCATGCTCTATTTCTTAGCTGACCTTTTTTTTGCTTCAGTATCTCTGTGATACTCATTTCACCTGTAGGCTCCCTCACTATCTAATTCCTCATGACCTTGCAGGAGTGACTTCGTGGACACTTTGGAGCTCCGCTCAGTCCCCCTTGCTCCCAGCCCTCCGCTCTGCTCCGAGAGGTGCTGGCAGAGAGGGCGGAGCCCCGCCTGTGTCCTCATCTGATCCGGGCAGTGTTGGGAGGTTCCCATGTTGCTGTAGACATTTAGTTTTGTTAGTTACTGTTAATCCAATAAATAAATAAATGCCTTCTAATATTTAAACATATCCCTGATACATAGCAGATTACTTTTTTAAAAAACAAAGTCAAGGTCAGATAATTATTTTAACCACGGTTAATGGACAGTTGGCTATAAATTGTTTTCTTAAGAGATAAGCTATTTACAAGACTGGGCTAACCCTGATGACTCTCTTAGGAAGGTTTAAGTTGTAAATCCTTGATATTCTTTGTGTCAGTTATGCTGAAAGACATATGGTTTTATATTTTTGCACTTGGATGTTCTCTTAACTGTTCAATACATCATTTTTGTCTCTAGTTTGTTAAAATAAAGAGGCACACCTCTTTATTTTTTCTCTTAAGACTTTCTCTCCACTTAAATTTGGATACAGAGAGCAACATCATTCCTTAGATCAGGAATACTGAAATTATTAGTGACACCTCTGTAGAGACCTTAACTGTGTCTTATGTATTTTTTTCTAACATTGGTATCTAACGGCATCTGGCACATAACAGGTGCTCAGAAATATTTACAGGCATGGATTCATTTAACATTTTTTTCCTCCAGTTCTTGTCCTAATCTTTTGATGGCAGTAACATTAATAGTACTTTGAAAGAACACTGCATCACTGTTGGTGATCATTATAGGCTTAGGTTATTCTTCCTCAGTCTTAGAGGTCACAGTAAGAGCTCTGCAAACCATTTGGTGGCTGTATTTAAAACGATTCTGTTATATTTCATAATAAATCTTTCCACTACAGAAAGAAAAAGGAAAAAGACACTCAAGAACACAAGATTAAGTTATATAAAATATAGCATTAGGGTGGTACTGCTTTGTGCTTAGGACCTGCACTTCTCTCTCTCGTCATGCTTTTAGGCAGCGCTCTTGAAGTGTGATTGACATATAGTAAACTGTACGTTCTATTTAAAGTGAACAGCTGGATAAGTTTTGAAACCTGAAACCATCAGTACAAGCAAGACCATGAACAACTGCTGAAAGGTTCATTTCCCTTTGTAATCCCTCCTCCTGCTCTCTCCACTCGCCCATGTCCGGGCAATTCTGGTCTGCTTTCTGTCTCTAGAGATTAATTTGCATTTTCTAGACTATTATATAGATGAAGTCATACAGTCTGTATTCTTTTTGGTCTGGTTTCTTTCATTCAGCATAATTATTTTGAGGTTGCATGTTCATTCCTCTCTTTGCCAGGCAGTGCTCCATTGTGTGGCATACAGTTTATCTTGCTCTGCCAGCCTAGAGACCTTGAGCGACTCCATCTCTGTAAGCCAGGGGTCCCCAAACTTTTTACACAGGGGGCCAGTTCACTGTCACTCAGACCACTGGAGGGCCGGACTATAAAAAAAACTATGAATAAATCCCTATGCACACTGCACATATCTTATTTTAAAGTAAAAAAACAAAACGGGAACAAATACAATATTTAAAATAAAGAACCAAAGTAAATTTAAATCAACAAACTGACCAGTATTTCAATGGGGACTATGCTCCTCTCACTGACCACCAATGAAAGAGGTGCCCCTTCCGGAAGTGCGGTGGGGGCCGGATAAATGGCCTCAGGGGGGTAGTTTGGGGACCCCTGCTGTAAGCCTTACCTTCCTAATTTGTAAAATGGGGCTGTTATCACCCATATTGTAGAATCATTGTGAAATTGAATTTATTCATATAAACTTGTATGGCAAATGCCAGGCTCATAAAAGGTGCTCGGTAGGTGGTGACTGCTGTTGTTTATTTTACATTAACACGGCACTTTCAGACTTAGCTGATCTTGAAGCCCCTTTTCACCTAATGTCTTTTACTGTCCTGGTGCCATGGTCATTTACTCTGACACACAAGATGCTTCGCCGTGACTTTAGGCATAATTTGCAAGTCGTGTTTTCCATGACCCTCTTGGATGTAGCTTCCTGAAAGGTAGAAATGTGTCTTGTACAAAGCCATCAGTCTCGGGAACAGTTGATCAGTGTATGTAAAAGTCGTCTGGTGTGCTAGTTAAAATGATGCCACCAGACTACATTTCTAGAGAGCCTGATTCTTGGGTTGTGGTAGAACTTGGAAATCTCCATCTTTAGCAAGTTCCCATGGGCTGCTGTTTTGGTGTCTCTAAATCATATTTTGAGAGGCACTGCTGGAAAATCAATGGCTTACAAAATTTTTAGTGTATGATGGCCGATGTCACAGTGTCATTGCTGACATCTATCCAAATTTTGAGGGAGTCACTGAATATCTATTTCTCCCAAGTGTTACTCTTTGCTTGCCCTTTGATTCAACAGATATTTACTGAGCAACTGGTATGTGCCAGGCATTAAGCTGGTTGCTAGGAAAACAAACATAAGTCTGAATCCTTATACTTATAGAATGCTCTACCAGCAAAGAAATCCTGCCATGTGTAATTTTGGCAGAAATGTACACAGAAATCACCAAACTATAGGAATTGCCAAAAGACTTCAGTGTTCAGGCCTGACCAGGTGGTGGCACAGTGGATAGAGTGTTGGCCTGGGACACTGAGGACCCAGGTTCAAAACCCCGAGGTGTCTGGCTTGAGTGCAGGCTCTTCCAGCTTGAGTGCAAGGTTGCCGGCTTGAGCGTGGGATCACCGGCTCAGCTAGAGCCCCCCTCCCCATCAAGGCACATATGACAAAATAATCAACGAACTAAAGTGCCACAACTACAAATTGATGTTTCTCATCTCCCTTCCTTTCTGTCTGTCTCTCTGTCTCGATCTCAAAAAAAAAAAAAAAAAAAAAAAAAAAAAAAAAAAAAGACTTCAGTGTTCAGTATATTTAAGAACTGTTCTGCTTCATTTTACATTCAGCTACAATTATAAAGTTGCTTGAAGGGTTTTGTTTGTTGGTTGTTTTTCTGCTTACATATTTTTAGTCCCCAAAGAACTCTGAGTATTTTTTTTGTTGTTGGCGGTGGTTGCTGTTTGGTTAATCATCATAGCATACCTTGAGATAGCTTAACATTTACAATAATCTTTCTTTAGATGTGTAATTTTGAGACTTGATTTGAGGTTTGTGAGTGATGTTGTGGTTGAGATGGACCAGCCTGTTCCTTTTCTGAAAAATGGACAGAGGGCATGCAGCTGGCCTGGCTCGAGTGTGGGAGGACACCGTGAACCAGTGTCCTGATTATTTTATTTCCTGAGATAAATGATGAAAGGTGGCAAAGCCATTCCCTGAGCAATGATTGCGGCAACATGAAAAGCGGCCGGCTGCTTGAATTGTGTGAAGCCACAGCCAGAACTGATTACGGAGAAGTCTCCCGGGTGCCGGGAAGGGGACGTGTCTTCTGCTTGTCCGTATCTCAGTGTAACATCCCCTTCCCATTAGAAGAAGCGGGTATTGACCTAAGAGGCGTTCTGGCTGAGCTTAGTAAAATCTTTATTTAAAGGCAAACGCAGACTTTTTTTCAGCTTTTACACTAGAACTTATAATGATCTTCTTTATTCCTAGCCATGCCCCTGCTTTTAATTAATTGTGTATATAGCAAAGTGAGTCTTTCACTAGAATAAGGAAATAGCTTTTTCTACTATTGATTTCCGTGCTTTTTGATCCACTCTTCACCTAAAGTTCTAGAAAGACTCACAAAGCTGAAGATGTAGTAGCATTTTTTCTCCCTCAACTTTGTTTCAAAGGCAAACAAGTCTCATCCCCTGTGTGAATCTAACATTTTCAACCATGTCGCTGCTTTGGAGGTTTGTCAAGAAGTGTAGCTCTGTGTTTGTGGACTGTGTTCACTGACAGGGTCGGCTGACCCTCCTGAGAAGTGAGTTAATAGGATTCATTCTGCAGGTCTGTGAGAGATGAAAATAACTTGTTTTCCAGACCTTGTATGTGCTCATTATCAAGTCTAAGGGATGCTGCCATAGACAGAAGGGCTAGTGGTTTTCTGGTAAGAGAATTTCATTCAGTCAAAGATTAATTAAGCACCTACTATGTAGCAGTCTCTACTACTCATTGAGACCAAGAGGAGCGCCACAGATTGTCTAGGTACTACTACGCAGTGTCCAAACGGATGTTGATTCGAGTTAAGTCCAGTAGAATACAGTGTAAATGGGTTTGGTTATACTCAAAATCTGGGAGATGAAACTGGGTAGAAGGGGTGTCAGGTCAATGGAATGAGCTCAGTGTTTCTGCCAGGCTACTCTGTTTGCTTGCCATGTGACCTCGGGCAGGCTGCTTCACCTCTCTGACTCCGTTAACTAGTCCCCCTGGGACTGATGAGTGGGGAGACCGGATGACACCTATGCACAGTTTCTGTGCCGTTATTGCTATTAGCATTTAGGAAAGGCAGGAGTAAACAAGACTAGAGTGTAACCCAAACAAATCTGAAGGCAGTAGGCAAACAGTTGGGAAAATAAGCAAATTCAATTAAAACACCTGAGTATAAGGGAGAGATTAAATGTAATAGAGGAGCCCAGGCCGGTTGGCTCAGTGGTAGAGCGTCAGCCTGGCGTGCAGGAATCCCGGGTTCGATTCCCAGCCAGGGCACACAGGAGAAGCGCCCATCTGCTTCTCCACCCCTCCCCCTCCTTCCTCTCTGTCTCTCTCTTCCCCTCCTGCAGCCAAGGCTCCATTGGAGCAAAGTTGGTCTGAGCGCTGAGGATGGCTCCATGGCCTCTGCCTCAGGCGCTAGAATGGCCCTGGTTGCAACAGAGCAATGCCTCAGATGGGCAGAGCATCGCCCCCTGGTGGGCATGCCGGGTGGGTCCCAGTCAGGTGCATGCGGGAGTCTGTCTGACTGCCTCCCTGTTTCCAACTTCAGGAAAAAAAAATGTAATAGAGGGAAAGGAAATTGTTCCACCTTCAAATATTTTACTCAGATAAAAATGCTTTGATTACACATGTGACTATGCATTGATAAGACTATTGAAGTACCTTTAAGAATCATAGGAGTTCCAAATATATGGTTAAAGAACAAACCCTGTTTAGGTTCATGTCTTAGAGTTCTGTTACATGGTAACAATCAGTTAACTCCAGCCTGTAGCAATATGTGACACCCTTCTGTTTAGGCAGATACACTATTTCAGAAAAGAGCTCGCTCCACTGCGGAGCCCCAGGCAGCATAAGGGGCCGGTGGAGTAACAGTTAGGAATGCTGGCTCTAGTACAGGTCTCCAGTAGGTTCTGGAAGAAAGAACAGAGAGCAGGGCCATGCAGGCAACTGACTGCTCCCGCCTGGCCCTTTCTTCAGCCCACCCTACTTCTCTTCCCAGATGGTCACCCTAGCGTCACTGCTGAGCAGTGAAGTTAACAAATGTTTTAATTTCACTGCTGAATAGTTCTGCAGAGGAGGAGACAGCAGAGAGGATAATGAGCAGCATGGCAGACGCCACCATTGATGAAAGCTTCTCTTCCCCAGTGGCTCAAATGATAATGCCAGACAAATTAGATGCTGAGAAAGGTGGATTTGGGATACTTGGAGAGCTTTGGGTGGACAAAGCCATCCAAGTATTGAATGAGATAGCTGAGTGCTATATCAATTATGATGTGCTAAAGAAAGAAAGGAAAGAAAGGGAAAATAAAGAGAAAGAAACATGTTTACTAAGAGCATCAGCAATGAGTGAGTCTCTGTTATCTATTGACATGGAACAAATTACTCTAAAGTTTAACGGCTTAGCAGAGCAAACATTTATTACCTGGCGGTTTCTGTGGGTCAGGAATCCAGGCCTGCTTAGCTGAGCCTCTGGCTCTGGGGCTCTCACTGGGCCGCCCTCTGGCTTCAGCCAGGGCTGCTGACTTCTCAACGCTCAGCTGAGGAGAGTTTGTTTCTAAGCTCACGCACGTGACTAATGGCAGGCTTCAGGAGATCCACTTCCAAGTTCACTCATTCGCTATTGGCCAGAGACGTTAGTTTCTTGCCACTCTGTAGGGTAGCTCGCAACAGGGCAGCTGGCATCCAGAGCAGAGACAGTCTCAGCGCACATATAGGCGAGGTGGCAGCCATCATGACCCAGCCTTGAGTGGCATCCCATTACTTTTGCCTTACCATGTTCCGTAGGTGTTAGGGTCAGCCCAAGGGTGTGAGTACCTGGATGCAGGGACGCAGCAAGCCGTTTTAGAGGCTGCCTACCTCAGGTCCCTGCTGCTGTCAGGGAAAGGCATTCTGAAGAGTTGTAGGCCCACTAACAAAAGCAGAAAGGATTGACTAAATGTGATTTAAGGGCATTAAACATTCAATTTTCTTTATCTCATTTATTGTTTTTAATATGAGACAAGATAAGCTTACAGTACTTCAGTAAAATCTTAATGTGGATTACTAAACTGTGTTTTATCAACATTTACTTTGGAGATGATCAAAACACATAGGGGCCTACCTGACCAGGCGGTGTCGCAGTGGATAGAGCATCAGACTGGGATGCAGAGGACCCAGGTTTGAAACCCTGAGGTCACCAGCTTGAGTGTGGGCCCATCTGGTTTGAGCAAGGCTCACCAGCTTGAGCCCAAGGTCGCTGGCTCGAGCAAGGGATCACTTGGTCTGCTGTAGCCCCCCAGTCAAGGTACATATGAGAAAGCAATCAATGAACAACTAAGGTAACTCAATGAAAAATTGATGCTTCTCATCTCCCTTCCTGTATGTCTGTCCCTATCTGTCCCTCTCTCTGACTCTCTCTGTCTCTGTCACAAAAAAAGAAAACAACATAGGGGCCTTTTTACAAAAAAAGTTTAATGGAGGTTTGCACAGTCATTCTATGATCAGAAAACAAGCTAAAGCAAAACCAAGACATACAAAGTCTAACTCATTATTTCTATTTATTTGGGGGGAGGGGAGAAAGACAAAATCTCTCTAAACAAATTTTTTTTTATTATTAATTTTAATGGGGTGACATTGATAAATCAGGGTACATATGTTCAGAGAAAACATCTCTAGGTTATTTTGACATTTGATTATGCTGCATTCCCCTCACCCAAAGTCCAATTGTCTTCTGTCACCTTCTAACTGGTTTTCTTTGTAAACAGAAATTTAAAACATGTAATTACTACCAGAATTTATAGTAACTGTCTAGATGAACTTTGTAAATATATGTATCGATGAGATCCTATCATATTGTATGTGTGTATGAAAAAAACCTTAACTTTGTTCTTTAAAGATTCTCATGAGAAAACTGTTTTTTTTCCCTACTATTGACAGTAAAAACATCAAAGGTAGGCTGTGGTTTTGTCAAGTAGAAATGTAAAGACTTTACATAAGACCGCACACATGAAATTAAGTTTTGATGACCAGATTTTTTCAAATAAATTTATTACTGCTGAAATAGAAGTGTTAACCCCACCTTCCACGTGGCCTTCTTCCTGTTTGTCTGAGAGATGCTCTATCAGACCAGAGAGAGGAAAGGTAATTTTGTTTCTTTTATCACTGGAGTTGTTGATGTAGTTTGTGCCATAGGTTCAGAAGGGTCAGGAGGGTGAATTTGGTTTCAGATGCATGGTACTGAGACCTCTGGAGGATAAGGCATATCTAGCAGAAACTGTATGGCTCTCGATTTTAAACACAGAGCTCAGAATTAGAGGGCTCTTTTCAGAGTTATCTGCATAAAAATGACAGTTAAGAGCTTTTCAAAAGGGAGAGAATAAAATAAAGAGTTGAGACCAATCTTAAGCACTGCTTATGTTATGGGTTTGGAGGAAGAGTTACTGAAGGAGGCTGAAAAGGCGTGGTCCGAGAGTGCTTCTCCACAGTGCTCCAGTAGGGTGAAGTCAGAAGTGTTGTACAGAGGCATAGCCGTGCCAGTGTCACGGAAAGTCAAGTAGGTGGGGATCCAACTGTTGAGGGCCTTACTTGCCAAACTCAGAGAGCGTGGGGTTCTTGTGTCAGGCTGATCTCCCTTTCTGGGTTCTTGTGTTGCACAGACCATAATGGGGTGTCTTGCGGGTGAAGAAGGACATTCGGCATTCCAGAGAATCCTGGATAAAGTAAGAGATGAGAGCCTGGATGTTCAGACTGTTGTGTCCCTGTTGAAGCTGTACCAAGATTCTAATCCCGCAGTAAAGACAGCGTTGCTGGGCAGGAAGCCAGAAGACGCGGAAGCCGTGCAGCCAAAAGGTAGGAGAAAACCCACCCACCTGACTCTCTGGGTCTTATTCTGGGCAGAGGTGATCAAGTTCTCTCCAATGTTTCCTCAGTGGCTTAGTTGTTGTTCGGTGATTTTCACATAAATTGTACATCAAATTTCAGAAGCTGCATGTTAAATACATACAAGCTAAATAAGGATCTCCATTTCTATCCCCTTGTTAAACTAGTCTGGCACCTTGAAGTTGGAGAATACAATCAGTGTTCTTCCTGCCCTTCAAAAAGCCACACGTCCAAATCAATGTTTTGAGCCCAGGGTGAACTGGTTCGCTGAGAGCACTTTTAAAGGCTGAAGTTTCTCTCATCTGGGTTCGGTACAAAGCGGTGGCCTTGCCAACCAGAAGTTAACCTCTGGCTGGCGCTGCAGCTTTGTGTTTCGACAGATAAATGAAACATTTTTCCTTTTATACAATTTAAACAGAATAATAAAGTATTTTCCTCTTTAAAAAGAGAGATTCTGCATTTGGGTCCTCAGAATAGGCTGAGAATCACTTTACTATTCTGTTAGATCTCTCTTGACAAACCGTGCTGTCATTTTCTTCAAATCGACTAGCTTCCCTCGTGCGCCTCTACCTCTTTCTCCCCCAGGGAGCACAGAGGAGGGAAGGACTTTGTCTGGTCTGCTGCTAGAACACAAAGAGGACCTCATCCGGTGTGTAACACAGCTGAGACCTGTTGTGGAGGTCCTGGCCACAGCCAGCGAGGAATTCCTGACTGGCACCGAGAAAAGGGTAACTGTCAAGTCTCTTCCGCCCTCTGAATTCACGAAGCACTCTTTTTTTAACCTCTTTTGTGGCATAGAGCACTTTTTACCTTGCGGTATTTTTGTGCACGCTACATAGCAAGCACCTTGAGGTTCATGTCTCTGTATCCTGCGACAGCTTGGTGAGGACCCTCCATGTTGTAGTTATTCATAAATGGTTAGGCGTATGGATGCTTGGATATTCCTGCTCTGATACCATGGGCTTTTATTATAAAATAGTTATTCCAAGAATTGAAGTGTCTGGGTATATTTTTAGTGATTATGACACTTTCCGCCTACAGAAATGATACACTGTTCATCTGTAGAAAATTGGGGAAACAAACAGAAAGAACAAGTCCAAGTATCCCACCATCTCATCACTCAGAGATGACCACTGCTAGCATTTTTGAGCATGTGCTCCCCTATCTGAATCATCCTGGGTGGGCTTATCCTGTAGTTTTCTAACTTTTTAAATTTCATATATTGTGAGTACATTCCCATACTTAAATCTGGACTTTGGTAGCTGTGTTGTAGTCTGTCCAGTGGACATGCCATAGTGCATTAATTCTTTACCGTTGGGCGTGTGTTCCCAGTATACTGCTGCGTACAGGGTGTCTCAGAGAACACCCTGGCACACAATCTGTGCATACTTCTGAAATAATTTCCTTAGAATAATTTATCAGAAGTGGGATTTTGAAATAGAGAGTATAAATTTTTTTCAAGTGCTTGGTATATATTGCCAAATTGCCCTTCAGGAAGGTTATACCAATTTTCTCTCCTACCAGCTAGCTACTAAAATCCTTATAAAACTGCTGGCATGACTTCTCAAGTCAACTAGATAACTGTATTTGTTGGTGTTATTGATTTCAACTTTGTGCTAAAAATATTTTTATGTCTGGGAGGAAGAAATAGGGACAGAACTTTTGTGGCACCAGTTCTTAAAACTGGAAAGTGCTTACATGTTCAGAGGACAAAATGCTTAGGAACCACTGGATTTACAGTGAGACTGGATTCTAGATATTCTTTTTGTCAGTAATTGTATATTAACTATTTTTTCATATAAAATGGGAATAATATTTAATCTTCAAAACTGTATTTTGAAAATTAAATATATTTTTAAAAGTTTTAACTCCTTTGAACTTCTTGGAGAAAGATAATACAAAATAAGATGAACCCCCTATTTTATCCTTAGACTTTCGATTAAGTGTGATTTCAGGAATCAGTTGAAGTAAGTTGCTTATAGCTCTATCTAGAGGTACCTGATTCCTCAGTGATTTCATTCCATTGCTCATTCACACCCTTTCCTTATTAGCTGGATTGAATGTGTCCTTCGAACTGTTTCATTATCTTGTATAACAGCATTTAGAGGCAGAGCCCAAACTCAGCCGCATTCTCTGCAGCAAGACAGACCACACTGTCATTTTTTCCTGTCACTTTCAGTTAACTTGACAGAAAAGGCTGAAGCAAAAGAACTTAAATTAGTTATAAATCACAGAAAAACAATTCTTGGATTGGGGTCCCACCAGAGCCTCATTAAGCTGCTCCTCCACATGAGAACTGAAGCAAAATAAAGTGGGAGTGTAGAGGTGAATGTTGATCGAATAGCCACAGTGTTTTGACATCACATGGACCCTGGGCTCAGGCCCTTACATAGCTGCCATTTACTTATTGCTTCCTGTGTGCCAAGAAGTGTGCCAAACTGTTAAGTGTATACATTCTAGCCTCATGGCAACTTGATGAAGTCATGGATATCACCCTCATCTTAAAGATGAAGAAACAGATGCTTAGGAAGGTTAAGGAGCTCACCCAAAGACACAGCTGCCAGTGGCCAGTGCTGGAACCCAGACTTCGAAACAAAGCACATTCTCTAACCACTGTGCATGCTGCTTCCCAGTAATACCAGTAACCACTATCATTTATGCAGTCACATGTGTCCTAGGGGTTATGCTAGGCTCTACAAATAGCAACTTCATTTCATAGGATCCTCCCAAGAACTGTGCAAGGGGTGGTATAGTTATCTTCTTTTGCAGATGAGGAAAATAAGGTTCAAAGAATTAAATATCTTGCTCAACCTCATACTGGCAATAAATTTTAGAACTGGGGGTTAAACTAGGCCTGTCTTTAAAACCCATTCCTACTTGTAACAATAACTGGTTGCTTCATTATGTATCAAGTTATCGCTCAGGAACGAAGATATGGCCCTGAACTCAGTATGGTTTTTAGATGCAAGTTCTTAAATTTTAAATTATGATTCATTTAGTAGAAATCTAATATATATTAGACCTTTAAGAGAGTGACTGTGTTCTATACTGACAAGGAATATGACAACTTGATTTATACTATATATATATATTTCTTTCATGTATGTAATATAGATATTCCTTTCACATATATATAAAACCAATTTGGTTTTATAACAAAATTCATTATTTTAAAATGGGGGTTAACTTGATAATGGCATCCTCTGACTTGCTGTGGGACTGGTCTGCTTGCCTGTTTCTCCCGAGGGCTGGTACTTTCCCAAAGGAAAGCTTAAAGTTCAGTCACTCTGAATCTGTCGATTCCGTGTATTGAAATAACCTTCCTGCGTTATCAGTTCCATAAGGGCCAAGTTCTGCGTATTGAGTTATAAGCCATTAAGAAGTAGTTCTGCTATAACAGGCCAGTGTCTGTGAAATAGCTGTCATGTGTTTGATTTTTCAAACTTTTGCTTGTAGAAATTATCTGGGCATTCAAATTTACATAAGAATAAAGTAAAAGGATGTAAAATAATAGAGTTGCTTTAAAATTGGCAACCTGTATACCACTGTCATATATTTGACCAAACAGAACTCCAACCAATAATTGTTAATAATGAATTAATAATTGTTCATCTGTTTCTTTGTCTTAGTGTCTGAACAAACTACATGTAAAGAATCAGGTTAGATGTAAGCTACTTGCTCTGCCATGTAGACCCAGGATAAGAATATTTTCACAAAGTTCAAACTGTTGGAGGCAAAGAATACACACCCTGCAATTGAGAAAGATTGATGTTCATAGAGCTGTTTGTTTGCAGAATGTTTTGTATTTTTATTGAAACAGAGTTAAGGAAGAGACTATGAACAAAGTAACACTAGAGGCCAGCAGAGGGAGGACCTGGAGACAGGGCATCTTATAATACCATCTTGCTGGGGTTTCCAGTGGTGTGTCAGATACATTTAGAATTGCCCGTAACTGTATCTCGTTGATTGCTTGCCACTGCAGGTGATTCTGAATTGCTGCGAGGGCGGAACACCCAAGGAGGCAATAGAAAATTTGTTGCACAGAATGTCTGAAGAAAGGACCCTGACTGCTGAGAGTTTGGTAAAACTCCTCCAGGCTGTGAAGATGACATTCCCGAACTTGGGCCTTCTGCTAGAGAATTTGCAGAAACTGGCCACTTTGCCGTGCTCCGCAGGTATTAGTTAATTGTTGGCTCTCTGGACTGGAACCACTCCTATGGAAAATTACAGCTTAAACCACCCTGTTAGTTCCATGCTGGGGAGCAATGTAACGTTAAGAAATGCCATTGAAAAACAGAAACTAGCTGTCACAAATCAGTGATTCTAATATTTCTGCAGTTAAGATCTGAAGTCTGAGAATTACTCTTTTCTATATATTAAGCTCTCTCATGATGTACCAGTGGTGCAGGGTTCGTTAACATGTGGCTTTCCCGGAACTGCCACGTGTCATCAAATGGGCTCATAAGGCTCATGATTTTGACACGCTATGTTGACAAATACGAGCAGCAAAATCTCACATCTTGATTTCCCCATTCCCATCTGAGTGCTCTTTGGTGCCAGCAGTCCCCTCGTGTCCATTCAGTTTGCGGCAATGAATCCCTACTCCATCCCTTAGAGAGACACTAGCTCTAACCAGTTCTCCCCTGTCCTAGAGCATCTGAAACTAATGGTTTTCAGAGAAAGCATATTTGGAAAACGAGAGAACTTTCCTTGTTCTAGCTTATAAAAGTAATACATATTTATATAAACCCAAACAGTTTTAAAAATAAGAAAACCTAAAACCCTAACATTTGATTATATCAGTATTCACACATAGACATTTGATCTGGCACATTATTTGTACAATGTTGAGATACTCTATTATAGTTTATAATTTAATAATTTTCCCATTTAACAGTATAACATTCTCCCCATTATAGAAACCTCCCTGTAATCCTGTTTTTTGAAGGCTGTGTAGTTTTCCTTCGTAAGGATATATATGATGTAGTGTTCATGCCTTTGTTTGGGTACAATGTAGCATAATGAGCATAATGGTTAAGACTGTCAGGACAACCTGGGTTTTCATCCTGACTCATTATGTAGTTGTGTGGCCGTGAGCCAGGGATTAAGCTTTCTGAATCTTATTCTCTCCTCTGTGAAATAAAAATAAGTAAGGTCCCTGTCACGTTTGTTTTTGTGGCTATTATGAGATTATATATGCAGAACAATTAGCACAGTGCCTAGCACATACTAGGCACTCAGTAAATTAGTTATTATTATCTTCATCACCACCATCATCACCACAAGTTATACAGTGACAAATACCTAACATGAGATTCCCAGAAGTGAAGTTATTGGGACAAAAAGGAGAATGAAATTTTAAATATCTGCAAAGCTAAGGGAAATACTTGATGGTGTTGATTTTTCTTTACTTTCAAATAAATATGACTTCTTAAAAGAGAGTGTCTAGCAGGCTGGCTCAGAGGGCATAAACGCAGGAGGCAGTGGGTCAGCTGTACTCCTTCCCGCCGGACTCACACCCGCCTGTGTTTTGGACCACCACGTGGATCCTTGACCACAGCCTTGATGGATAACACCTTTTGAATCTGTACATCTGAATCTCTTACAAGTGCAGCCTTCTAATTACCCCCAACCCCTCTGGAGCAGTCCCTAGCTTCTGCCACCAGGTGCTGACTTTCAAAGGCTTAGTGGTCTTGTGACCCTGAAGCACCAAATGATTGAGTGTAGACCGAAGGAGGTCTGAACACATATATGTGGCCCAGGCCAGGAGCTGGACTTGCTCTCCAGAGGAGATGGCTCCGGCCTGGTATCTTTTCCTCTCTCGTTTGTAACTCCCCTGGTCTTCCATAGGAGAAGCCCTTAAGGAAGTTGTGTTCTGTTGAACATCATTGTTTTGCTAATGTCCTTACAGTCCAAGCAAGCCCTGATGATTATGGGACTGAGCTATTGAGACGGTATCACGAAAACCTCTCTGAGATTTTCACAGACAACCAGATGTTACTGAAAGTGATCCCACATGTGAAGAGTTTAGCCCCTGGAGAAAGAGAGGTAAGGGAGTTGGGGGGAGTGGGAAAATGAGAAAGTAGGAAAAAAGATCAATATATATATATATTTAAAACATATTTTATATAAATATACACATGCAGCCATGTTGAGAAATGCTAAGGAGCCAGTAGAGGAGAAATCAGAGGTGACTGAGTTTCTGAGGCAGCGTGACAAGTGGGATAATTGTAATTTCTGCAGTAATAAGGCAAGGCATTCAGCAGGAGAATGAAGAGCTTTGTTATCTATGAAAATTCCCCAGGTTGAGAGAGGTGGAGGATGCTTGAAGCCCCGCCCCAGAGTGAGCGCCCTGTGGCCCAGTGCTCAGTCCTGCAGCTGGGCCAGTGGCCAGAAAGCCCCTTACGTGTGTGTTTGTGCTGCATCTTGAAGGTCATGGAGACGCTTGTGAAACGTGACTCTGGTTCAGGTGGTTTCAGTTCTTTGATGTCAGCAGTTCTAGAAAAGCAGACTCTCTCTGCAACAGCCATTTGGCAGCTGCTGCTGGTGGTTCAGGACACGAAGACCTGCCCGCTGAACCTGCTCATGGAGGAAATACGAAGGGAGCCTGGTGCCGACGCTTTCTTTCAGGCAGGTGGGTTACCTGACCTCGGTCCTGACTGCGTCCCTACCAGAAATTGTTGTCAGTCTTGTCAGAAAATAGGAAGAGCTCTGTTATGTAGTCTTCTGCATCCCTACCATTAGAAGTAAGAACCAGTAATTTGTTCCAGGATGTAAACCTTTTTAAATAAAATAGGCAGTAAGTATTCTAAGCATATATTAGTAATTATACTCTGAGTGCAGGGCTAATACCACTTTCCTTGCTCGCAGCTAGGAGATAGGTGAAGTGTATTCTCATTATGAAGAATTCAGCTGAGAAAAGGTGAAGAAACTTCCTGGAGCAAAAATGATGCTCATAGTTTACTAATGAGTTTCAACCCCCTTTCTTTCAGTGACCACCCTGGAAAATGCTGCCTTAGAAACCATCCTGAGGCATCACAGATTGATTGTCGAGGCCATCCAACACAGAGTTGAACTGAAGGGCTTTACCGCAGAGGAAGAGCACCTGGCGGAGACTGTGAAGGAGGTATGTGGGAATTAAACACATTGTTGCAGGGAGTTTGACAGTGCAGGCCTGGGACTGCCTCCTTCCTCAGGGAGGAGCCACCTTCTATAGAGCCCTGCTGGGCGCTGAGCCCTCTACCATCCAGAGTACTATGCCCTTTTAATCCTCCCAACAATAAGTAGAGGGTAATGCCACCCACATTTTACAGATAAGGAAGCTGAGGCTGCAAGGGGTTTAGTAACTTCTCTAGGATGCTCCAGGTGGTCAGAGAGGAAGCCAGAATGTAAACCCAGGTCCATGTGACTCAAACCTAGATTTATTCTATTTGCCTTAACATTGGTAAACTCAAAAGGAACCATGATACTGTTCTCTAACACGTTTTAAGAAGCAATTTTTTGCCTGACCAGTTAGTGACACAGTGGATAGAATGTCGACTTGGGACAGTGAGGACCCAGGTTTGAAACCCCAAGGTCTTTGGCTGAGCCCAAAGTCTCTGACTTGAGCAAGGGGTTACTGGCTCGGCCAGAGCCCCCTGGTCAAGGCACATAGGAGAAAGCAATCAATGAACAACTAAGGTGTCACAACTATGAGTTGATGTTTCTCATCTCTCTCCCTTCCTATCTATCTCTCTCTCTCACTGAAAAAAAGGCAACTTCTTTTTAGAAGAAGGAAAGTAAAATGGTCTTATTACATGCTCCATTCTGGCTTCTAGAAAGAGCCAAGATAAACATAGCTAGAACAAAGCTTTTGCCCATATTGGGTAGCAAATAGCGCCAACTCGTTTTCTGTAGGCTTTTCACAGTGTGGCCGGCATCCCAGAAAAACCAGGTGGGGATTGGGGGAGAATTCGTGAACATCCAGTCCAGGATCATGTGTGTCTCGAGTAGGGAAGAATTATAAAGGAACATACAATTAAACACAAATTCACCTATAGCGCCTTTTGATCCAAATAGGCATGGGAGGTATATAGAGGGACTGTTTTCTAACTGTCCACACAGCCCACCTTAGTCTGACTCAGATGGGAAGAAGATGCCACATGTTTCCGTGGGCTTCGGAGGAGAGAGTCGTCTATTAGACTCCCTGCCAGCACTCCACGTACTTCAGGGATGGGGCTTCTGCAGTCGATCAGTGTTAGCCTCGCTAATTAGTCTCATGCCTGCCTCCAGGGACATCAGGTTTATTTAGATAGACTTGAAAAGAGCAAAAATAAAATATCTTCCAAAATGAAAATTCCATTTGGCCATCTGTGGATGGTTTTGCTTTATTTTCCAGTGTCCCAGCTCTTTCTGCTGATAGCGCTAACATTCTGCAAGAGGACGGCTTTGAAAAAATATGCTTGGCCTCTTTAAAGCCCCTTTCTTTAAAAAGCTGAGTTTCTTTATGAAAGAAAATTATGTTTAAAAGGGAACATCTAAGTATCTAAAAATGTGAAGCCACTGATCATGCAGAATTACTTCCATACATTGAGACAATTATATATTTAAATCTTTTTTTTTTTTTTTTTTTTTTTTTTACAGAGGCAGAGATAGACAGGGACAGACAGACAGGAACAGAGAGAGAGATGAGAAGCATCAATCATCAGTTTCTTGTTGCGTGTTGCGACTTCTTAGTTGTTCATTGATTGCTTTCTCACATGTGCCTTGACTGTGGGCCTTCAGCAGACCGAGTAACCCCCTGCTGGAGCCAGCGACCTTGGGTCCAAGCTGGTGAGCTCTTTGCTCAAGCCAGATGAGCCCGCGCTCAAGCTGGCGACCTCGGGGTCTCGAACCTGGGTCCTTCCGCATCCCAGTCCGACGCTCTATCCACTGTGCCACCACCTGGTCAGGCGAGAGACAATTATATATTATGAAAAATTATTTTTATCTTCCAAGGCAGAAACAACCACCAAACCCTACAGTTTTCCAAGTTCTTAGTATTAAGACCTAGAAAAGTCCTTCAGGAGACTCCTGGTTGCTGAGAGGGTATTTCTCATAGAAGACGCTTTGTATTTGCATACTTGTCTCCGCGTGTGCCTTCTTTTTTTATTTTGATAATGTCTCTGTTCTTTGGAAAACAGGGCTCTCCACTAAGTTTATCACAGCCATGTAAACTTATTATAGGTGGAGCAGGGCCTTCCTGAAATTAGCTTTTATTTTTTTAAGTGGGAAAACCATGTTGAAAACCTGCTGACATTAACCGCAAACCTTTGTCTCCTGGGATTCATTTAGATTCTGAGCATCTCCTCTGAGACGGCCGGCCCTGCAGCATCCCCGAGAGCAGTGCTGAGAAGAGCCAGGGAAAAGTCCGTCTCGGCCGCGGAAATCTGTCAGCTGCTGTGCAGCGTCCACAGCTCTTTCCCAGGCCTGCAGCCTGTCCTGCAGGAGTTGGCGGCCACTGGTAAGAGGTGGGATGAGGGGGTCCTGGCAGGCCCCCCTGCTTGCTTCCTTAGTGCAGGGAAGAGACAGCTGTTCATACGAGAGTTCGTCCATAGCTATATTTATTGTATATGCTTGCAGTGCTTTGAAAAGTCCTAGGTATAGATGTAAAATGATACTGTTGGTGTTCATCAAGTATAGAGGACAGTGATACTGCTTCAGAGTTGTCTGAGGGTCTCAAGCAGTCCGCATTCTCCTGTAAGAAGAGAAATTAGAAAGCAAAGTAGAAACTTAGAGAGTTCCCAGAGCTATGAGGTTTCTCTCCTGTGCAGGCTTCCTTACTCAGGAAAACGGAGGGGAGGAAAGGTGGAAAGTGGGCAGTAAATTTCACCTGGAAGCCAACGACAGAGCACATGGAAAGGCCGCAGAGCCAGCTGAAGAAGACAGCCAGTCTGGGAGGCAGAGCGACCAGGGAGAGACCAGCTCCTTGCCCGACCAACAAGAGAAAGACCCCGCTGCCTCCCCGGACCCCACCAAGAAGAGCTTCGTCTGTAAGGCCTGTGACAAGAGCTTCCACTTCTACTGCCGCCTGAAAGTGCACATGAAGCGCTGCCGGGTGGCCAAGAGCAAGCAGGTGCAGTGTAAGGAGTGTAATGAGACCAAGGAGTCGAAGAAGGAGCTGGAGAAGCATCAGCTGGAGGCCCACGGCGCAGGCGGAGAGGCCGCCGTCCCCAAGAAGAAGAAGAAGCGGCTTCCAGTGACGTGTGACCTCTGCGGAAGGGAATTCGCTCATGCCTCAGGTACATCCGAGAAGGCGAGGTCACTAAGGACGTTGGTTCTGGGTGTTGCGGTTTGGATTCCCGAGGACGTTGGTTCTGGGTGTTGCGGTTTGGATTCCCAAGGACGTTGGTTCTGGGTGTTGCGGTTTGGATTCCCGAGGACGTTGGTTCCGGGTGTTGTGGTTTGGCTTCCTGGCCCAGCTTCTGGCTATGTGTAGAAAGGGCCATGGATGGGCTTAGGAAGTGGAGCAGGTTCCCACAGGGGCAGGGTAATGCTTTTGTTTTTTGGGTTTTTTTTTTTTTTTTACTTTTCTTACTTAATCTTTATCATGAAAATTTCAAACACACTCAAAAGTAGACAGACTTGTATAATAAAACTCCATGTACCTATCACACAGATTCAGCAGTTATCCATGTTTTTCCTTGTTGTCTCTTCTGTTTCTCTTTCCTTAAAAGAAATTAAATCATGCATTTCTTAATGCCCTAATCTAGGATAATCTTCCATTTCCATCTGTCCGGGTCAGTCACAGAATAGTACTTATGTATCAACTAATGCCTGTGAATAAACTTTGGAGCCCCTTTCATTTTCAAAAGTGACCTGGTTTGGATGACAAATTCCGTGGTCACTTCACAGGGTAATGTTTTTAGAAGAATCTAATCTTTGGAGTAAGCTCTCTAAACTTTAATCTTTCCATCAAAAGGCACCCTGATACCACTTACTTTTTTAGATTGCGATGAGGATTTAAGATAATATAGCTAAACACCTAGTACAGTGCCTACAGCAGTTAGTACTCAGTAAACTGTCCATTATTGTTCATAATGATAGCTAGCTCGTTAACACCTGACTGTTGGGCTTCTGCGCATCACTTGTTTCTCGATAAACAACAATCACAGAAACCATGGGACGCAGAGTCAGAATTGTTTTTCCTTGCCCCAGATGTTGGATAAACCTAATGAAACATAAAAGTGAGTTTTGTTTCACTCTCTCTGGGTGACTGGGTCCTATTTAAGAGAAAGATGGGGAATAGGGAAGATAAACCTAGGACACTTCAACACTTCATGACTGATTACACAGTGAGTGGGAGCGAGGAGGCTTCTGGGGTGCCGGAGGTAGCAGACGGGCAGCATGGATCTGTGGGGAGCAGCGTGGCCGCGGGAGGTCAGAGCGAGCACGGCCTGGGCCATGTGGTCCATGCTTGCTCTCGAGGCCTGGCCCGAGGCAGTACTGTTAGGATGCATCCTGATGCTGGATCTGATGTAGCTTCATGACAGTGATGACTCGTCTCTCTCTGGTCCCTGGCTTGGCCTCCCTAGGCATGCAGTACCACAAATTGACCGAGCACTTTGACGAGAAGCCTTTCTCCTGTGAAGAGTGTGGGGCCAAGTTTGCAGCCAATTCTACCCTGAAGAACCACCTCCGCCTCCACACTGGGGACCGCCCGTTCATGTGCAAGCACTGCCTCATGACCTTCACCCAGGCCTCGGCCCTGGCCTACCACACCAAGAAGAAGCACTCAGAAGGTAAGGCGCGGGCAAGTTCCCACCGCTCCTGCGTACTGCAACTGTGAGCCGCCGAAAACCCCACCTGGGATTAGGCGCATACATGTCTCAAGTAGATTAAAAACGACACAGCGTGCGAATCTCTAGGCACACAGAGGACTGGGAGCACAGATGTGCTCAGGCTTGTAAAGTGCTTATGGTGGGAGTTTCTGAAGAGAGGCTGACTAACAGAGTGTTAGGACTGTAACTAACGGAGTGTCAGTTACACAATTTACATAAAGCAGGAGTTCCACAGGCTTTCGGGTGGACTTGGAGCATGAGACGCACATTGGCGGATGCCGCGTGGCTGAGCTGGGTCCTGTGCTCACAGGCTGGCGGTTCAGAGTGTCTGGTACAGACACAGTGACAGTGCAGAGTCGTCAGTGGTGTCATATGCAGCCATACCAGGGAGATAGGGAAGGATCCAGTAGGACTTTCTAGTCTAGCGGGGGGGGGGGGGGCAGGGGGGCTCTCCGAGGATTCTGTGTGTAGTTTGGAGCATTTATGTGTTAGTAATAATGCTGCCTTTGTCTCACTGGCCTCCTAACTGGTCCCCTTCTCACCCTTTCCCCAGGCAGTGTTCTCAGTACACAGGCCCAAGTGATCCCCTTGGAACTAAACCGCATCCTGTCGGTTCTCTGCCCAAAGTCCTGCAGAGGCTCCTCACCTCACCTTTTCCTGACCACCTTGTGTGCGATCTCAGTGACCCAGCCCAAGCCCCCTGCATCGTGTTTCTCCATAGTGCTTATAATTTGATTTATTATCTACTTTATTAACTTGCTGAGTCTCCCCCTGTTAGAATGAAAGCTTTATGAGGGGAAAGCGGTTAGTCCTTTTTTTTTCTGTATCTGTGGAACTCAGATCTAGTACAAACTTAGCACAGTAGGCCCTCAGTAAACACTTACTGAGTAAGTGAATTTCTCAAGCCCTGTTGCAGGCGCCGAGGATGGTGTAACTTACACACCTTGCTCTCGTGTGGCTGCCATCCCGGTGGATAAAGCAGACCGTCAACAGATAAATGTGGAATTCAGACAGTGGTCACTGCTGTGAAGACAAACAAGGCAGAGTAACCAGCAAGAGAATGACAGGGCCGGGGTGGACACTATTGGTATCATCAGAAAAGACCCCAAGAGCTGAGAGTTGAGTGGAAACCTGAGTGAAGGGAGAGGTGGGACCAGTGGAAGCTCTAGGGTAAAAGCCTCCTGAGTGGGAGTGAACCTGGCTGTTTGAGACCAAAGAAGCCAGAAGGGGCAGCAGCAGAGTGAACGAGTGAGTGTGAGCAGATGAGGTCAGAGAGGCCCCAAAGCCAAATTTTGCAGGGTCTTATAAGCCAAGGAAAGGGCTTTGGTTTTATGCGAACTGTGGATCACAAACAGTGGCTTAAAACAATGAAAATGTATTATCTTACCACTTTGGAGGTTACAAGTCCAAAGTGAGTCTTACAAGGATAGAGTTTCAGCGAGTGTGGTCCTTCTGGAGGCTCTGTGGGGAATTCGCTCCGGCCTTTCCCAGCTCACAGAGGTTGCCCACATTCCTTGGCCCACAGCCACAGCATTCCACGCTCTGCTTCTGCCAGCATGCCTCCTCCTCTGACTCTTCTTCCTCCCTCTTACAAGGACCCTTGTGATTACATTGGGCCTGCTTGTATAACCCAAGGTAATCTTCCCATCTCAAGATCCTCAACTTTTCTGTCTACAGAATCCCATTTGCCATGTAAGGTAACATTATTCACAAGTCTTTAGAGTTGGGATATGGACACCTTTTGGGCCATTATTCTGTCTACCATAGGAAGCCATAGGAGAGTTTTGAGCCAAGGAATGATAAGGTCAGATTTACATTTCTTTTAAATTTAAGTGAGAGAAGAGGAGATAGAGAAAAAAACTCTCACGTGTGCCCCAACTGGGATCCACCTGGTGACTCCCGTCTGGGGCTGATTGCCAGTGAGCTAATTTTAGTGTCCAAGGCGAGGCTCCATGGAGCCATTCTCAGTGTCCAGGGTCGATGCGCTTGAATAAATCGAGCCAAGGCTGTGGGAAGGGGGTAGGGGGAAGCAGATGATCGCTTCTCCTGTGGGCCCTGCCTGGGAATTGAACTTGGGACATCCACACGCCAGGCTGATGCTCTTCCACTGAACCAACCAGCCAGGGTTTGATTACATTTTTTAAAGGTGATGCTGGACAATAAATTATAAGAGGGGAAGAGTATAGTATTAACAGAGAGGCAGGAGGCATTGTTGTAGTCCAGTGTAGAGGAGATGGAGTTGTCCTCTAGGGTTGTGTTGGGAGGGGGGTTGTAATAGTTCTAGGTTTGGGAATGTATTACTGAAAGTGGAAGTCAGGACTAGTGATGGATTGAATGAGATGTGTGAGGGAAGGAGAGGAAGTAGGGATGGCTGTAGAATTTGGGCAGGAGCCACTGAGTAAGTGATGCTGCCATGTACTACAGTGGGGGGACTTGGGAGCTGGGGGTGGTAGAGAACCGGGAGCTCTGTTCGGCTATCATGACTGTGAGATACCTGTCAGACCTCCAGGGAGAGAAGGAGAGTGATGGGCATTTGGATTTGGCACTGGGGTTCTGGGGAAGGCTGGGAGCTGCAGAAGTGTGAGAGCTGTCCGCACACAGGTGGGGTCCGAGGCTCTGAGACAAGGTCACTTAAAAAGGGAAGGCAGAGCAGAAGGCCAAGGGCTGGGTCTGGGGCTTCTCAATACATTGAACGCTCGGCTTAAGATAAATTCCTTTTTTTCAGTAGACTCTTATTTCAAAGCCCAGTGTGTAAAAATGAAAATGAGGATGTAAAAATGAAAAGGAGGATTTGGGGGGTCTGGACCCCTACCACCAATTTCCCTTCTTCTCTATTGGCCCCTAAGGGAGGGTAGAGGTACAGTTGGTCTAGCATTTTTAATAAATGCTAGTTCTCCAGACTTGCTCTTGTATTTTCTAAAAGTCTTTGGCTGTCATTATATTGTGAATGAAAAAATAGAGAAAGCAAGTGAATAACTATAGCACATCGTTGGGAGAAGGCTTTGATTCTTCTCTGAGTTCATGCCTCTCACCTCTATGTGCTGTTGCATTCTGTACTGAAAATATTTCAAGGGATCCAGACTTGCGTGTGTCTGGGCACAATGATGCATCTGTTTCCTGGGTGTAGAATGAGCTCTTCGTACTTGTGGGGCCTGGTTAAAAGATGGGTAATCTTGTGTGAAGAACTCTGTCCTTATTCCTCAGGGGAGGGAGCCACGCTGACACCGCTCTGTTTAATCAGCTGTGGATGGCTCAGACCTCTCACCTGGTGTACTGCAGTGGCCTGATGCTGTACTGTCCTCTCCCAGATTATGTTTTCCCAACACATGCCTTAGAATGTGATTTCTTTTCAGAAATGTCAAGTGTTTAGTGCTGGCTCTAACAAACTCATGTGTATTTCCAGGAAAAATGTATGCGTGCCAGTACTGTGATGCTGTGTTTGCCCAGTCCATCGAGCTGTCCCGCCACGTGAGGACCCACACGGGTGACAAGCCGTATGTCTGCAGGGACTGTGGCAAGGGCTTCCGGCAAGCCAATGGCCTCTCCATCCATCTGCACACCTTTCACAGTATGTACCGAGACTGTGGCTGTCGGGCATTCAGCACAGACCTGGCCCTGAGAAGGGATATGACAATCGTAACAGAATTGTCACTGTACCAGAGCTGGGCCCCATTCAGTGCCTTCCTTTCCCCTGTTCTCCTGTAAAACCCAGAGTCCTTCATTTCTGTTACAGGAGGAATCCCATTTTAACGTGTCACTGAGTGACACCTGTTTCTCTGTGCGGGCTGTCTCCCTGTCTTCCTGTTCAGCCCTCCCAGCCTGTGTGGCCGACAGAAACTAATTGTGTTTGAAGGAGGGAGCCCCTGTCATAGACAGGCGCGCAGAGCAGCGGGCTGTTCGCGTTAGTCCACGGAATGCTGCTTTCTACCCCATCCCTCCCCACTCTCGTCTCAGAGTCCTGCCCGCCTTGCCCCCTGGGAGCAACCCGGACACTTTGAGTTCACATTTACCTTCATAAGTGGTCCCTGGCCATGCTCCCTTTAAAGCCTTCTGCCAACCTTCTCTCTCAAATGCCATTGTATTCACTCAGTTAGTGAGGTCTGCCCATCTTTCTCCCCTTCTGCTAGAGCTGATACAGACAAAACCACACGTGTATTAAACACACACAGGGGGAGGAAGTGATGCCACTACAGCATCAGGAAGTCGCTGTGAGGCGCTTGGCGGCCACATCGTGCATAGCTGCTCTCGCAAGGGGTGCAGTCAGCACAGCTCACAGGGGGTCCCTGAAATCACACGGGCCTGCACTTGAATCTGGACCCTGCCATTTACTTTTTGAGACCATAAACAAATCTCTTTACCTTTCTAAGTTTCTTGGGTCCCTTCTGTACATTAAAGAAAATAATCATACTAGCGCCTTAAATTGTGAGAATGCAGTGAGCGATCACATGTAAAGTGTGAAGCTCTATTCCTGGCACACAAACAACGCTCAGTAAGTGCCAGAAGTATTATTGGTGATGAGAGCAACCCTCTCGAGTGCTGTTTGTCCCCACCAATGCCGGTGTTTCTGGGTGCCATGCACCCTACATACCCTCCGTCCCTGCCCCCATCCCTGCCCCTGTTCCCACACACCAGCTTCTAGCTGTCCGCAGACAGCGCCTCCCAGACCCATGCTTCACACCACACACTCGAGTCTGTCGCCAGCCAGCCAGCCAGCCAGCAGACGGCTCAGCCAAAGCTTCTGTGTGCCCGGCATGTGGCTGTGGATGTGGGCAGTGCGGGGGGAGTAGGAGGTGCCCCCTCCCACAAAGAGTTTACCAGACTGTCCAGAATACCCAGTGGCAGTGGACTTGCAGTGAGCGAGCCTGGCTTGGGTCCAGCGCCACGATTTTGATGTCCTCTCAACATCTTTAAATGATCTTCTGCTTTAGTCTCCTTTCCTGGTAGCATTACATGGGAGTTGGGCGGGGGCAGGCACCCATTTTCACAGTGGAAGTGGAGAGGACCTAAATCTTGAGCCGTGCAGCAGAGGATGTCATTGGCAGCGGGCTCGGCATCCAGGTCCCTCGCTTTGTTCCCTACCTGTTTCATAGGACCACACCATTGCTATGGAGAAGTGCTTCAAAGTGTCTTAAAAGATAATGTAAAACCCGGATTTCGAGAGCTCGTGTCCACAGGGAAACTTGTTAGTGATACCGAGTGCTGCTATGTGTCAGAATTCATGAATTAATCTGGATCAGTGCACACAGATGTGCTGGGGGCTACACCTTTCTTGTGGACAAAGGATTTTATTATTAAAACATTTTGCTTTCTGTTGTTTTCAGAAAAAGACTGACGTTTCTGCCATAGGGGTGGCAGGTGCATTCTTCACCCGCTAGTTCTGACTGCCAAGCTCCCGCGGCAGCGCTGGCATGCCAATTAAGCGTGTAGCTCAGAGCATGGCCTTGGGAACGCAAGCTGGGATTGTCACCTACTTCAGCCATTTCCTGCTTGTGCCACTGGGCACTCTCGAAGCCTTGACTTTCCTCATCTATAAAATAGGATTGATAAGAGGAGCTCCTCGCAGGGTTATTGGAAGGGTTAGTGTGAAAGGCACTGAGAACATGCCTGATGCCACGTGGCACCCGTTAAACATTACCTATGAAAGTGTTTTTATCATTGAGTCTCAAGTGAGGAGCAAGGCAGTATTCCCCCCGTCGTTCATATGACTGACAGCCGAGGAAATGGCAAAGCTCTGGGAGGGTGTGGGACTCTGTAGAGAATTAGAAAACAGGAATGCCCACCGCAAGCAGGGGAAGAGCAAGAACCTCACACCCTGGACAGCAGGAAAATGGAATTTAATAAGAAGAAAACTGAGAAATTGAGGTGAACTGCTCAATGCTGCAGACAGAGGTGGTTAATCCACGAGCCTCAGAGGAATCCATCTCCCAGGGGAAGTAGGGGATAGTCAGGTGGTTGCTATACTGACTTCTGGTCCTTGCACTCTGTGACCTTGCATGACCTCTAGAAACAGCCCTGTGTCTGGAGCTGTGTATAACCGCCCACACCTCACTGCTGCCTGTGGTGTTTTTTTCTCTGCGCCTTCCTCTCGTGGCTGTCCCTCATGGAACCAGACATAGAAGACCCCTATGACTGCAAGAAATGCAGGATGAGCTTCCCCACTCTGCAGGATCACCGCAAGCACATCCACGAGGTGCACTCCAAGGAGTACCACCCGTGCCCCACGTGTGGGAAGATCTTCAGCGCCCCTTCCATGCTGGAGCGGCACATGGTGACCCACGTGGGAGGGAAGCCCTTCAGCTGCGGGATCTGCAACAAGGCTTACCAGGTGACCTCAGCTTCCCCCGGGAGCTCTTCCCGTCCCTGAACTACTCTCCCTTTGGTCTCCTTGATTCCTATTTTGGCTTATGGGGCATATCTTGTCTCCAGATATGATGATTCGGCTGGTTTTCATAAAGACGCAGCTTGTAATAATTCTCTCAGGTGTCTGGTCAGAGCAACGCCCTGGGGAGCTCTAATTGGAGCGAGGTTCTCGCCCTTCTGAACTGAATGCTGCTTCCCCTGGGTGCTCACATTCTTTAGAACCTATTGCCCCATGTGTCAAGGGACATGAGAGTGGCAGTAGGGTGTGTAACACTGCCTAGAATGATCTTGTTTAGCACAATTATTTTTTTTTTAACTCCCAGGGAAGGGCTCTGCTTTTTTACTTTACAATTTGGTATGTAATTAAAGCGAAACCCCACATAGAACTAAAAGAACTCACATCTGCGAGATACTCAAAGACCACAGAGAAGAAGCGTCCTTGCTGGCATCCGTAAGATCTGGGTTACGGAGAGAAGCACGGCAGCTGATTTCAACCAAAACAGAGTTTGCTTTGCATCCAGCCATGTGCTGTGACCTTAGAGTTACAGAGCTGAGTGAGGCCTGGGCTTGGGCTCTAGGAAGCCATGGGATGGTAGGGAGAGTGTCCAGTGCTGCCCTGAGCCCGGGGAAGGACTGTCGGGCAGCTGTGAGATGCAGTTTGGTGGTGAAGAACAGGTGCCAGGGTTTGGATCCCGCTCCTGCTATTTACTAACCTGTGGCCCAAGGTAAGTCCTTAACCCGCTGTGCCTCAGCCTCGCCTCACGGGAAGAGTCCAGCCCCTCCCTCACAGGCTGTGGTGGGGAGTGAGTTTCTCAGCTGAGCCCTGTCCCGTAGTGGCCTCTCAGGAAATACCCCGTGCCTTGTTCCCACAAACACTAGCCTCTGCCATGTCAGCACTCGATGTGATAGGTAAGAGTGTGACTCTAGATCCATGCGCTTACCTGAGAACGTTTTTCTCTCTCACTTGAGGGCTTTATGAGCTCTCCAGCTTGCTAGGACATTCTAACACCTAACACTTGCCAAATTCCTTACAGCAATTATCTGGTTTGTGGTACCACAATCGGACCCACCACCCTGATGTGTTTGCTGCTCAGAACCATCGATCTTCTAAGTTCTCGTCACTCCAGTGCAGCTCGTGTGACAAAACCTTTCCCAACACCATTGAACACAAGAAGCACATCAAAACAGAGCATGCAGGTGAGCTGGTGCCAGAGACGGAGTGTGAGCTGGTGAGCGGGAACACGGCGTCCTGGTTCTGCCCCAGGTCCTGTGCTGGAGTGTGGTGTTCTGTGGCAGTCATCTTCGTTCTGCCCCAGTATGCCCGGAGGGTGTTCTCTGGTACCCCAGTAACAGTAGCTTGAGGGGCAGTGGTTCTCAAACCCAGAGCCCCAGGGCAGTGTAAGCTCCTACCAGTCCCTGAGTGACAGTCACAGCACATTGCAAGGGATCAGCTTTGGTGGCAGACAGGCCTGGGTGCAAATCCTGACTGTAGCACTGATCAGCTGCATGACCTTGGCAAGTGACTTCTCTTTTCTGAGCCTGTTTCCTTCTCTTCAGGATGGCTATTAGTAATACCTACCTTGCAGGTGAATTTGGGGATAATCACAACAACCAGCAGTTATGAAGCATTTCCTATGTGCAAGGCTCTATGCTGGGCACTGCACGTGTGTTTTGTCATTTAACCCTCACAACACCCCTGTTCATCCAGGCATCGAGATCCAGACCCCGAGTCTTTACCACTGGAGTGAGTGCACCCATACATCGTAGGGGTCAGGTTCCTGGCACTCGGTAGCTGCTTGCTAGGTGTTACTGGCACCCCGCCCCCAGCCCTGTGCTGTCCAGCCTGAGAGAGCCATCCTTTGGTTCTTCCCTGCCACTTCTTCCCTCGTGTGTTCACAGATATGAAGTTCCATGAGTGTGACCAGTGTAAGGAGCTCTTCCCCACACCAGCTTTGCTGCAGGTTCACGTCAAGTGCCAGCACTCAGGTGAGTGCCCTGGGGGTGGTGCTGAGCTGCACAGCCCAGCGGTGAGCCTCCTTTCCACTGTCCACGGCCGTGCAACCCAGGCCGAGTCGCTTCCCTGACTGTGCCTCACTCCTCATCTGTAAAACAAGACAGCGGCAGACCTGTCTCATCAGGTGACTAAGAATTGAGCATGTTATAGACAGAAAACACACGGGGCCTGGCACCAGTGAGCATTTCCTGTGATTATCATTGTTAATGCTATAGCTCATCAAATCCAAAATGCCAGTTATAAAATGTACCTTTTTTTTGTGAAAGAGACAGAGAGAGAGGCAGATAGGGACAGACGGGAAGGAAGATGAGAAGTATTAATTTCTTTGTTGCAGCACCTTAGTTCATTGATCTCTTTCTCATATGTGCCTTGACCAGGGGGTAAGGGGGTAGGGGCTTCAGCAGACTGAGTGATCCCTTGCTCAAGCCAGTGACCTTGGGCTCAAGCTGGTGAGCTTTTGCTCAAGCCAGGTGTGCCCGCACTCAAGCTGGCAACCTCGGGGTCTTGAACCTGGGTCCTCTGCGTCCCAGTCCAACGCTCTATCCACTGCGCCACCACCTGATCAGGCAAGATGCAACCTTTTTAAAGAACCATTAAGAAAGAAAGACAGCTGCCAATTAAACTATGTTTCCTGTCATTTAGAATTCATAGGTTATTCTATGTGCTGTTTTGGACTTAATCGACATAGATTTTTATGCACTCTTGTGTGCATACATAAAAAGGAAGACAGGAGAAATAAGGTGAGAATCCAGGTTCTCAGAGTAGCTTTCAGCTCAGATTGTCGACGAGCCTGTCACTCCACGCAGTGGAAACGCTGCCATTGAGAGCACTGGGAGAGCACGTAGTGAGCCAGGCTCGGTCTGTTCAGCACCAGGTGAAACTGGTGTACTTCTGATCCTGCTTTGGGGATGTCCAGGTATTCATCTCATCTCCTGAACCTTTGGGTCCCTTTCAGTTAAAGGCGTGTACCACTCCTGTCTTAGGGATTTTCTGCCAAGCACTGACACACACTCTGCAGGTCTTGATGCCGCTGGACTTTGGACTTCGTCAGGTTCGGTGTTCTGCAAGCAGGGCGATGACAGGTCCAACTGCCACCAGCCCATAGCAGTTCTAAGATGCCATTGAATCCATTTCAGAGGTGTGGAATGTGCTTTCTAGAATTGATGAAGTATAGTGTCATCGGCATCATTATCTGCAGCTGAGTGAATAACGGGCGTCAGCAGAGGTGGATTGAGCTATGGCGTCAGAAGTTTCAGGACCCACAGAACGTGGATCTGCCTTGGAGCCGTGTTCCTCGTTGTTCCTTCCTCTCCCCTCTCCCCTCTCCCCTCTCCCCACTCCCCACTCCCCACTCCCTGGTCTTGTTTCCCTTAGCTTTTCACCCCCAGCTCATCCCTCTGTCTCCCTGCTCCAGGGTCCCAGCCGTTCAGGTGCTTGTACTGTGCGGCCACCTTCCGCTTCCCGGGGGCCCTGCAGCACCACGTCACCACGGAGCACTTCAAGCAGTCGGAGAGCACCTTCCCCTGTGAGCTCTGTGGGGAGCTCTTCACCTCCCAGACCCAACTGGAGGGTCACCTGGAATCCGATCACCCAAAGGTGGCGGGCAGTGAAACCCAAGTGGCAGCCTCGCAGATGGTGCAGGTGACTGGGGCCGTCAGAGGGTGCTCACGTGGGGTTCCCGAGGCTTCTCTGGAGGGGTCTCTCTCAACACCCAGCCTTTCTCACGGGGCTCCCAGAGGGTTCTGTAAGCAGTACAGTCATCACCAAGAGGACCTGTAAGAGGCTCGCTGGGCCTCTTAGCAAACAGGACAGAAAACCCTAGTGTTCTGGTGGCCACATGTGAGGTGGCCCCTAAGTAGTGGGAACGCAGAGCAAGAATTTCCAGAAGCGGAACTGCCTTGGCTTCTCTCCCTGTTCACACACACGCCCGCCTCCTGTGAAGCACTGGGCTGTGCTGAGGGTTGCGGGAAACCTCGGCGAAGGGCGGGTGGGCTCTCTGTTGGGAACACCTTCAGCTGAAACACTCTGCTAGCTCCGGGCAGGCGCAGCTAACGTGCGGACATGTTGGGCCTCTGGCCTTTACCGAGGTAGAAAGCCGCTTATCCTAGTGCATCAGGGCTAAGCTTGCTCCAGCCCCTCTCTGTGTCCCTGGTCTTTATTGTTCTTCCCGTTGCCCCAGAGAAGGCGGGCAGAAAGGGAGAGCAGCCCCGTGTATGTACGGGCAGTAGTAGGTGGGTAGGCTGGAGGGAAATGCAGGCACGTCCCCGCCAGCCTCCTGGAACAGTCATTTATAAACCGTGCTCCATGGCCTCCGGCACACTCTCTGCCATGTCAGCCAGAGCAGTCTCAGCGATTAGGATTCTTGGTAGGCTGTCCTTAGGGGAAAGAAAGATTCCATTGCTAAAAGAAAAAGAAAGAAAACACAGTTTGAAAACTACTCTCCTAGATGATTTCTGATTGAACATCACAGTTGGTCTCTTCGCTCCCAATAGCACAGAGACGTGGCTGAACGTGGCTTCCCCTCTTCTGCCAACTCATGTTTAGTGCCCTGATCCCCACTCCTGGCTAGTTCTCAAGAGCCAGGGTACCTGTTTGAACATATCAGGGGGCATCAAGCTGTCCTAGGCTCCACTGTTCCAACTTGAGGTTACGGCAGGAACTGTACTTAGGCACAGAATGGCGCTCCTGAGATGGGAGGGTCCTCTTCAACAGCTGCAGGTCTGCAAGGGGTATGTGTAGCTCGCTGTGGGCACTGCCCAGAGCTGCCGGCCTTGCTAGCTGGGGGAGCCACAGGGGTGAGTTGACAGAAGTCACATTTCGTCCACCTGCTCTTCCTCCTGTAGCTATTAGCTCTGTAGCCATGTAGCCACTGAGGAAGCCTCTTAGCCTGGTCAAGGGCCCAGGATACCACTTGTGGCAACTCAAGGCTTCTGGTAATACATTCCAGTTTTCATGGTTCTAGCATGAAACTAAGCACCTTCAGTAGCATTCCTTTTACACAGCACTTACCTCTGCAGCGTAATCCTCGAGATGGGAAAACCCAGTGTGAGAAACAGAACCTGCGTTCACTGGTGTGTAATCACAGAGCCCGGGTGCCCTGAGATGGCATACTGAGCTAAATTATAGCAATTTAGCTCACAGAGTTATTTAAATTGTTTGCCTGCCTCCTCTTTTGCATCGCTGGTGTGTTGGATTTGCCTCTTCCCATTAGGCACATATAATTGCTCTCCTCAGGTGAAAACATAAATATCATCATTACAGCATGAGACAAAAACCATGTAAATTCTGGGAGCTCGCTGTGGGCACTGCCCAGAGCGGCCTCTGGTCTTTCCCTTTCAGGTGATCCAGACCCCCGAGCCGGCGGCCTCAGCAGAGCAGGTGATCACTTTGGAGGAGACTCAGCTTGCTGGCTCACAGGTGTTTGTGACGCTGCCAGATTCGCAGACATCTCAGACCAGTTCTGAGCTTGTGGCGGTGACTGTGGAGGATCTGCTGGATGGTACTGTGACCCTGATCTGTGGTGAGGCCAAGTGAGTGGCTGCTTTTCCAGTAAAGGAGTCTTGCATTTGCAGTGGAGAGCAAGCCCCACGGCTTGCCCTTTGCCCTCTGTCCCTGGCTGTCCTAAGTGATGAGCGTTTTAGCCTAGCACCGACCAAAATGGTCTCACTCGGAAAACAGACGGAAGAAATGTCATTGTTCTCCTAGAACCAAGAGTGTCTGCGTCATCAACACTGACACACCTGTCCTCAGTAGCAGCAGGGCCACTTCCGCACAGGCCTGCCGTGGCCTCCGCAACACTGTCCATCCCTAAGTGGATATAGCTTCTGAAATAGAGTCTGAAAGAGCCGTGGGGTAGGAGCAGGTAATCAGCCCACACAGTGGGCTACAGACGCTGTCCGTGCCTTCTGGTTGTTTAAAAATGAGAGAAGCACTCACAGACCAGACCAGACCCCCAGCCTTGAGCACACATGGCCCCTTCCTCGCTTCTCATCCTTCCAGCTTCTTGGGTCACCCAGAAGACCCCGTGGTGGTCATAGGACAGGTAGCAGCATGTTAACACAGGAAGGCCTCGTTTACATGTGCAGTTCCATAGCGTCAGGACAGTCAGCCCTTCCCAAAACGAAGACTTTGGAGTGTTTCTGCTGGACACGTTCGGTATGAGGCCATCCGGCTGCACAGACACTCTCCAGGGTTTTTCATGGTGTTCTGTACCTGACGCTGGTCCCTGCAGCCTTTCCACATCACCCTCATCCCCTTCCCTAATCAACAACTGCATCTTCTGCCCGACCTGGGGGCCTAGCCCTCCCTCCAGAACATGTAGGGCAGCTGAGGGCCCAGCGCCAGGTGGAGGAGCCCCGTGACCGCCCAGCTGGGCCCCCTGCCCTGCCCGCCTGGCCCCGCCCCGGCCCTGTCCACCTCCCTGCTGTTGGAGCTCTTCCAGGCTGTCACTGCTACTGCCGGTCAGTGATCCTTTGGGGTCTGAATCTCACAAAGCTTTTTTATCTTCAGTTTCTAACATATAATCTGATAATGAATGGTTTGGGGAACCCATTACGAAGTGCAATTAGATGGATGTAAGTGCCCGCCGTTCGCATGGAGTGACTAGCATTTGTCTTCCTTCCTTTCCTCAGCCAGAGGGTGAGGTCTGCTGGGGCAGTGTTTACACATAGGTGGGCTCCCTGCCTCGGCGCAGGGCCTGGCCCTGCAGGGGGTAGTGCCCAGTTTGCTCACTCGGTGGCCCTCAGACTGCAGGCTGGCAGGAGACACCCCTTCTTTCCAAGCACAGTTCCCATCCCCGGGCACTCAGGTAAAAAGGGTCGACCTTGGTCGTGGCAGGGACTTTCACTGCCACCACGAGCTGCTGCAAAGGCAGGGGTGGAGGCTCACTGCGCGTGTCCTCGTCTTGATATGCAAATCACTTGAGCGTGTCAGCTCAGGGGTCTTCATTCTGAAGTAAATGAAGTTTTCAAAGACAAGTTGGCCTCAAAAGCCAAAAACCAACCAGAAGATGGTGCTCAAACCCTTAAGACTTGGACCCCACGTGAAGCCCTCACTGCTTGTGCCAGCGCAGTCCCTGTCTCCTTCAGGATTTCAGTCCTGTGAGCTGCAGACCAGGAGAGCTCTTGATCTGCAGGTGGCGAGATGGCCCACTCTTCCCTTGACAGCAGATGAAACCCGCTGACAGAGTGGAGTGACCTGTGCTCACAGGGCCTTGCGGACAAGCCCGGCAATGGACATGCAGCTCCTGGCGGGCCGCAGGCGCTAGCTGGGAACTGCAGTGTCACCAAAACGTCTTCCAGCCCAGTCACAAATAATTTACTATGGGCCTGAAGGGGAAAGTGATTTTTCTTTTTGCAAAGTCTTCTGAATAGAGAAAACTGTATGTTTTAAATGCAAGTTTCAGATCCTTCTAAGTTCCGAGAAACCCTTTCTGACGGCCAGATTGTGGCAGGACACGTGCTTTCTTCAGAATCACCAGACCAGCAAGCAAGTCACCGTGCTGGAGCAAACAGAGAAGTTGGACTCCTGCCGTGGCACACTGGCCAGGAGGCACGAACCCTGTGCTCGTTGTGTTCAGGACAGAGGAGAGGTCTGTCCTGAATTTAACCTTTGCTCTAGGTAGACCTTTGTAAGAGACTGCATTGGCGGTGATTGCACAGTTACTCCCTAGAGACAGCCAAGTGTGAACTTTATGACAGATCTTTTCTAGCACTACTTGGCCATTTTATTCTTTTTTCCCCACTTCTGCCCAAGAGACCTACTGACTTGCTGCCACGAAGACATGGTTATCGTGGTCTCGGTCCACATCACCTGCTTCTTTCATGGGCGCTGCCCTGTGGGCTCTGGGCTGACCCGGGGAATTTGAGGTGTTATGAAGGAGTCTGTGGGCTCCCAGAGCTCATGAAACAGCTGGTGAGGAGGGAAAGGCAGGCAGATTCCAAGCTGGAGCCTAAGTCAGTGGGAATGCTGGGAGTCACTTATGGAACAGGGCTTACTCAGCTCAGGTAAGTGAGATAGCACATAGGTGATTGAAGAGCAAAGATTGCCATAGGAAGGTGTTTATGTACATGAGCAGAACCTGGGACAAAGGGGCAGAGACAAAGGTGTTTACTCATTTATTTTATAAAGCCCACCTTTTCTGTCTCAGAAGCTTTGTATTTGGAAAATGGTGAGGCCAGGACTGCCACTGTCCACAGTGCGAATCCTCCATGATTCCAGGCCTCTGAGGAAGCATTCTGACTCTCCCCTCCTACTGACCATGGGACACACATCAGCCTCGGCCCTCAGGGAAGAGCTCTGATAGCGGCTGATGTCAAGTCTGACGGGGTGAATGGGGTGGCAAGGTCCCTGTTCTCTGCACCTGCTCTAAGCAGGAACACTCCCAGAATTGAGATGAGGTGGGGCCTAAGAGTTTCTCTCTCACCCAGGTAATGTCATCACAGGCTGATGACGTGTTAATGAGCTGGGAGGGATGTGCCTTTAAATCTCATGTGCCTGACATCAGTGAATTGACTAAGGGATGAAAGTAACTGCTCATCTTACATTGAATGGTTCTTACAAGCAATACTTCTATTAAAGTGGGGCTAGGAAGTTGGACAGCGATGGGAAAAGCTGGTGGGTTTTAATCAGTCCTCCCAAAGGAAGAGTTTAGCAGCCCAGTCCTGCCCTGCTGGCCCCATGTGTCCTGGGGACACTGGGAGGTCAGGAGAACAGGAGTGAAAGAAAGACTTGGGGCTGAAGGGAATGTGAAGGCAAGTCAGCCGTTGCCTTGTTGCCGTGGAAAACCTTGGGGCTGCTAGGACTTGGGCCAAAAGCTCAGAAGCACAGTCAAAACTCAGAAACTTGCTACACCTACGACTGCCTGTAACAAAGAGAAGCTGCCAGTGCTTTGGGGTTGCCCTGTTGAGGAGAAAATGTATCCCCTGGGCTATTTTAATTTAGATCACTTCCAAATCCCAGAAATGTTACCGTTTCCCTCACCAGGGCCAGCCCCACCCACTACCACCGTGGGCAGGACAACCAGCACGTGATGCTGTGTAAATTGAATTATGAACCATTATTCGTGCTCACCTTGCACTATTCTATACAAATAAAATATGTGCTTTGGAAAACATGGCACTTTGTGAGTTTCAAATGGACTGTGATATAGATGTTTTCTCTTAGGTCCTGGGCAGCTGTCAAACAGGCTGAATAAGGCCTGGTTTTCTGGGGGCTATTGTGTGCTGTCAGGTCACAGTAGCATGGGGGGTGCTCTTTTGTCCTGGGGAGCCCCATTTCCAAAGCCCTCTTTCCCGTGGGGCAGGCAGTGTTTTGGAGACATTTTGTGTCAGACCTGGGCACATCCCAGCTATGCCATTTCTGACTGTATGGCCTTGGATGGAATACTGACTGACCCTTTCTGAGCTCCCTCCTCCAACTGCCATCTATAAATGAGAGAAATTATCATATTTACCCCCCACAGATTTGTAGTGCAGACGAAAAGCCTGGGCTTAATTAATTTAGTGTTGAAAATTTTAGTAGTTATTAATAAAGCCCTTCACAGACAGATGAGCCGTTCCCTGCGGTTCCTGGACTGGGGAAAATGTTCATCCCCTCATGTTTGCGTGTGTCTTCTTCCAATCTCTGAATCCTTAGGGGTCCTTATAAACTCCCACCACTTCTCGTTCTCTCTCGGATCTCAGCTGCCCCCAAAGCATAAAGTGCAGAGCAGATAACTGTAAAATAAGCAGAAACCTTTTGTGGTGAACAGCTGAAAATGTCACGTTGCTGGCAGCAACAAGGAAACGAGGCAGACGCACAGGCTGTCCATGATTTCTGCAGTGAGAGTCCAGCCTGTGAGGAAGGGAGGGATCATATCCTGCAGCCCTCTAAACTCGGGCAGCGCCGGGGCTGGGGAAGGCAGGGTGGGTGGGGGCTCTGCTAACTTCCTCTGGGACAGTCCTGGAGTCGCCTGCCTGAATAGACTAGTCCAGAGCCCACAGGTCCTTGTGAAGGCATGCCCCTCTGCCTAAGCAGTGTGTTTGGAGAGAGGCTGGCGTTGCCATTTCTCGAGCAGTAATCCTGAGAGTGTCCAGGCAGCTGGGATTGCAGCATGCGCGGGGCTGGCCATGAAGGTGACCATGCACAGGGCTGAGGCGCTGCTGTGGGTCAGGTGTGATGGGGAGGAGGTGGGAAATGGGCCCAGTGACTTCCAGTGATCCAGTTATCTCAGATCTGGACCCGGGGCGTCCCACCCCACCTCCAGCTAGACAATGACCTTGGGCAAGTTGTTCCTAACTGTGATGGTGAGAAAGAAAGTTAACGTTTATCAAATGCCTAGCTGAATATAGATGCTCTGTAAAGATGTCTGTTCGTGTTTCAGATACTTGACGAGAGTCATGAGGAAGAGGCAGAGGAGGACAGGAAAGGAGGAAGCCTCAGGTAGCCTAAGATAGAGGGCCTGGGATGAACTGCAGTGTGCCCAAGACCAAGGCAGGATTTTCTTCTGGGCTGCACGCTAGCCACGCAGAGCCTCTGTTCCAGACCACAGCGAATGGGGATAGGCGGGGCTTGGAGAAGGACCCGGCCCCGTGGCACCATAGCGAAGGGGTCGTGTCTGAGTAAAGGCGCAGAGGCGAGTGTCAGGTGGGAACACCTCCAGTAGAGCCGGGGAGACGGGAACACGGATGTGTAATGACTTCTGGCCTTCCCACCTTGCCTCTTATGCTTTCGTATTCATGTTTATCCTACCCTCCGTGCGCTTGTACTCGGGGTGTGTTTGGTTTGAAAGATAACTTGCCCTAGACCTAGAGCCATCACTCTTCATTGGGAAGTAACCCAGGACTCAGGGTTTCACTGAAAAGAGGGTCTAGGACGTTGGCAGAGAAAGTGAGCCCATTTTCTCCTGTGCGTCTCTTCTGTCTTCTGCCCTGTCCCCAGTGCTACCAGATCACAGGTCCCTGTGTCCAGAGACACCTGTATCTGCCCCGCATACACGGCCCCAGACAGAGCGCTCAGGTGCTCAGTAGGTGCTGCTCGGCTGGGGCTGTGCAGGCTCCTCACCCTCATGACCACACAGGGAGACCCAACTTCCCATCCCCCCTGCCAGCAAGGCTGTTCCCCGAGTTGCGTATGGGCTGGTCTGTCCGAACATCCCCCTTTGTCCTCCAAGGAGAGATTAGCAGAAGGCTGAGAGCAGCTAGCCGGGTGGAGCTCCCTGGCTACTCTGATCAAACACTGCTCCTGCCAGCTCTTCCTGCTCTGGTTCCCCCAGCACGAGCCAGAAACAGCTGATCAAACACATCAGGACAAGGTCAGTCCAGGGACCCACAGTCCCCTCCAGGGGAGACTTCATAGACCTGCCATCAGGAGGGTCTGATAAGAATGGGCAGGGGGTGGGGAAGGGGGCCCGCGGGGCTGGCACAGGACCGACTGCTTTCATTCCATTTAAGGTTGAAACCTCTGTGCTCCACACAGGGTCCAGCCCAAAGCCAGCACTTCCAGAGACGTCGGGGCTAGAGCTGCCTCGCGCCCAGGGAACCACAGCGAAATGAGGGAAGGGGTGACTGTGCGTGCACATGTGGCTGTGAGGTGGGATGCCAGGCCCGAGCCAGAGTGGGTTTGGGAGCGCAGGTCCATTAGATTGTCACAGGATGACTTCAGATCCTCCCTTACTAAACTGTGACCCCTTCAAGGACAAGAACTGTGCATTCTTTTTGTTAAAACACACACACGTGTACCGGTAGCCTGGCTCATCAGGTGTCTCAGACCTGGAGTTCTGGAGTCTGGGGGCCTGTTGAGTGCTCGGACCCAGTCCAGTGGAGGCTGGGGCCGTAGCTGGCTAAAGCGGTGTGTGCTTCCTGCTCCTGGGGGCTGCTCTCGGGCTGGCCAGGCAAGGATTATATATGAGAAACAAGTACCCCGACACCCACACCATCCAGACTTGAGACCGGAAGACCTAAATGCTGTGGTTCTTCCTCCATCTATTTCTCTCCCTCTCCCTCTCTCAGGTTTTCCTGAGGGTGGAGGGTTAGAATTCTTTAGAAATACCCTCACAATTAATTGTTACTATTATTGAGCACTTACCACATGTTGGACCCCGGACAAAGAGCAGTATGTAATTCTTAACTTCACCCACACCACGAGGCTGGCGTTGTAGATGAGGGAGCCGGCACCAGAGAAGTCACACCCGCCGTGAGCAGCACAGCTGGGATTTGAACCCAGGCCACGAGCACCAGAGCTTGCTCTTAAACGCCATGCTATTTCTTGCTTAATACCCAGCCACCCTTCCCCGCCCTTAAGCAGCCTGGCCTGTCAGACTTGGACTGTGCTCAGAGGACCTGCTGGGTCTCCCTACCTGCTCTCCTTTTCCCACCCAGCCTGCCTGAGACAGCAGCCAGGCCTGAAACTGCTTTTATCAGCCCGGAATGTGGTGTCTGGCAGCAGCAAGTCCCGTCTGTGTCTTGTTGTGGGACTGGGTCCTGTGTGGCTTAACCCGCCCCTCCGCTTCACCGTCCCCAGTCAACACCTGAGGGTTTAGGTGGGCCCTTTCCTTCCTTCAAGTGGAGAAGGACGACATGGGGGCAGCTGAGCCCGCCCGGGGCCCAGCACACGTGTGCAAGGGTGGTCCCCGGCCCAGGCAGCTCTGGGAAGCTTCTTGGCTAATGTGACTCCCCATCTCTCCCCTATTCCTGGATTCCTAAAGGGAAACGTTTTCTGGAACAGCAGCCTATTTCTTAGGAAGTATCAGCTCAGAAGACAATATCAGTGAATGCAGTGGTTTAGAGCCGCTTTATAGCTACTCAGAGCTGAGTTCAGGTCCCTGTTCTCTCTTGGCAGATATGTGACTTTGGGTATATTAACTTTTCATTGATTTTTTTAAAAATCTATAAAATGGAGGTATAATTCTTAGGGTAATTGTGGAGATTAAAAGCAGAAAAGTCTGGTATAGGTAATGGCATGTAGCCAGTCATGTTACTGGGGACCCAGCGCCCCAGGTGATCCCTGCCCCAGTGCGGAGACCCTCTGGGTGCCTCCCGGGGGGAGGGGAAAGAGGAGAAGCACAAGCCAGACAGGGTCCCTGGCCTCACCATCTCTGTCCCCTTTTCCTGTGTCTGGCACATGGCTGGTGGTGGGGACACCTGTTCTATGACTAGGTATGTGGCAAAGCCAGTGGAGCCGAGGTCTGAGGACACCTGCGACCTGGCTCTTCCTGTTGCTCTGCGCTGCACCACGAGTTCCACCAAAGCTGCCTACGAGTTCCACAGCCCAAGGCTGTCACAAATGCAAGTGGGCTTCTAATGTGACCGTACCCCAAGGTGCAGCCATGTGCCCCAGTGGAGTCAGTGTCTTGTTCCAGCATCAGCAGATGTTTATCCATTTGGTGCCCTGGTTTCTGTCCTGCCCTAGGGTTTTGGAGCAGAGAGGCCTCACCTGGTGGAGCGGGCTCGGGCAGGTGCACAGAAAGCGGAGGAGGTAGCAAACACTTGGCCTACCCTGGCTGCCCTCGTTTGGGTACGGGTAGCAGTAGCCCCACAATGTCTTACTCTTGGCTAGCACTCTGCTATTTTTGGATCACTTTCATGTACATTATTGGTTTTCACAGTAACATGAAAGTTCAGAGTAGTATCTTCATTGTTGACCCTTCATTGTTGACCCTTTTACAGTGAAGGCATTCAGACGCGTCCTCCTCCTCGGGAGGGTCCTCAGCTAGTGAGCCGTGGCTCCGCAGTCCCGCTTTCTGCCAGCAGGGGCAGGCTGTCCCACCTCACTGTGCTGTCCCTGTGGGCCCCAGGTTTCGGAGCACCTCAATCATTAACACTGGCAGCAGTGTTCTGAGGCTGGAGGAGCACAAATTATTATTTTTGAAAGGGGAGGAATTGAGATTCCAGGAGGCAGCATCCCTCAGTAACACAGTGAGTCGTAGCAGAACCCAGCAGCTAGCCCGGCATTGCGTCCACTGTGCAAGGAAAAACACAGCTTAGGCCAGGTGAGCGCAGAGGCTTGGGGCTCAGCCAGAGTCCTCGAGACGAGGATGAGCGCCACCCTATGTTCCCCGCTGCCCTGGGCCAAGCCTGTGCATCCTTTCCAACCAAACCCTGCACCCACATTCAGTCACCTGATGGTCACTGTCCAGTAGGATTCTCTGTGACGAGGGGAATGGCCTCTTCTGTGCTGTTTGAAGTGGGAACCACTCAACTGTGATGTGGCACGTGTGACTGAGAATCCTACTATAAATAGTCACATGTGGTTGTCATATTGGACGAGGGTATCGTATTGGATGAGGGCTGTACAGGAAGTGGCGGAGCTCAAATTCAAACCAGGTGTGTCAGACTCCAAAGCTGATGACATTTCCACTGGTGCCCAGTGTCAGGAGGGACATGCACTTGAGTGGCCCACCTTGCTGCCAGGCTCCCAATCCTTAGTTTCATTCATAAGGACGCCCTTCTCTTTATGCTTATACAGTTAGTACTGTCACCGCTCCGGCCGCCGACTTCATCCTCAGCATTGCCAATACCATTATAGGGCCAGGGCCTCAACTGCCATCGTGACTGATAATGACACTAACTCTACAATGATGGTACTGTTACCCATTTTACGGATGAGTAGGTTGAAGCTCAAAGGGGTCAAGAAACTTACCCAAGACCTTAACAAGTTTGTCCACGATAACCCAGCGTTTGCTGTAAGGGTCACGCTGGTGTAACTACAAAATGCCCAATTCTTGCTCCTGTTTCTCTCCAGCTCCAGACCAGAGCTAAACTGAAATTAGAAGGGGCCACAGAGGCAGCCACCGGCTTAGAGGAGAGGCGGCACTGAGCGCAGAGTGGGGGCACCAAGGGTGCCCTCGGGGCAGGCTCATGGTCGTGTGTCTGCAGTTGACAACTACTGTAGGAGAAGGTGAGCACATCCACTGAATGTGGGTGCAGGGTTTGGTTGGAAAGGATGCACAGGCTTGGCCCAGGGCAGCGGGGAACACAGAGTGGCGCTCATCCTCGTCTTGAGGACTCTGGCTGAGCCCCAGGCCTCTGCGCTCACCTGGCCTAATTGAGCATATTTTTAAAAAAGCATTCTGTTATCTTAAATGTAATGTTTATCTTGGAACTAACAAGATTTATGGCGATAGGCCATCACATTTATAATGGAAGTCATGGGAAAACTGATTGCATTATCCCTCATGAGCTGTGTGACCTTGGACAGGTCCCTTCAGCTGCACCCAGAAAGTGGATCAGATAACCTCTGAGGGCCCTTCTCCAAGGTTCTGTGACTCACGTAGCATGGGTAGTAGGGAGACAGGCTTCGGGGCCTGACCCTGCCACTTTCACATTGTGTGACTAATCTCTGAGCCTCGGTTTCCTCACCTGTAATGGTGCTGCCCCCAGAGTCTTCTGAAGGCCAACCCCAGCATGGGGCTGCACAGGGGGGTGTGCAGTGAAGGCCCTGACAGGCTCGTGTGGCGTGCCCCGTGCACCGGGCCCCAGCAGAGCCTCCTCGGGAAGGGAGCATTGGGAGAACTTGTCCTCAAGTGAGAGGGAGACGTGGCCCCTTGGGCCAGGGTGCGGGCACAGGTGCTGATGGTTGTACCAGTGAGAGCCTCCTGTGGCTGTTTCCATCTGGCGCAGCCCTGCCACCCTGCACACGAGTGGGGGCCGGGCCTGCCAGTGGCACAGCTGGGGGCGCTGGCAGGGACAGGTGACAAAAGCATCAAGGCCTGGAAGAGGGGAGCTTCTCAGTGCTGGTGGGAGGGGCTGCCCCAGGAAGACAGTGGGGCTTGGGGACAGGAGCCCTGCCATCGTGGATGGCCCTGGTCTGAAGCAAGCCTAGAGTCCGGCACAGCCCAAGGGCTGAGAGTCAGAGGTATAGAGTCACATGGTCTAATGTCACCCGTGCTACTGCCTAGTGCTCTGGCTTTGGGCAAGCCACTTAGCCCTTTTGCGCCCTGTTTTCCTTATCTCTGAATGGGGAGGATAAAGTGCCTCTGGATTATAAAGTGATGCCCATGAAGGTCCTTGTGTGGCACCAGGCAGAGAAGGGACTCAGTAAGTGGTTATTATTAGCTTCCCTGGGCCTGACCTCAGGAAGGCCAGCTGTCACAAGAGGGGCTGTGCTTGGAGTCTAGACTCTGGTGCCTACAGGGCAATAGGACAAGGTCATCTGTAGTTCTGCTCCTGACCTGTGGAGACTGTCACCTCAGGACTCACAGGGAGACTCAAGGCCTGAGGCCAGGTGCTTGTGACCCGAGTGTTCCAGGTTAGGCCTGGCTGGCTGGGTGATCAGAACCTCAGGTTTGTGGGTGCTTCTTATCCACCACTCAGGCGGCCCGAGGAGATAGGAACCCCTGGGTACCACGGCCTGCCCCCTACTTTCTGACTAGGAGCTTTCCCACAACCCTTCCTGGGGGCTCAGACCCAGACTGCTAGAGTCAGGGGGAGGTGACATGGCTAAAAGTTTCCGAACATGAGATCCTGTGTACCCCAGCCAAGCACACACACTCAGGGGCCCCACCCACGGGCCTCCAGGCCTTGGCCCCGGCTGTTATTCCCCATGTGCCCACAGCCAGCCTTTCCCACACAGCTTCTCCCCATCCTCCACGGCCCAGCCCAAATATCTCTCACTCCACTCTCGTGGGTGCCATTTACAAGCAGAGCACGTGCGGAAGAGATGGGCTCAGGGGCAGCTGGAGGCCCCGGCGGCCCCAAGCGGCAAAGGCAGGCCCAGGGGGCTCGAGAGCTGTCTTCACAGACCTTTCACCTGTCCGACGGATCTGCTTAGGACATCATGCCCTGGCTACACCCCGCACGGCTCCCGAGATGATGTCTTGGCAGCTTCATTGGCCAGACAGGACCCTTTAAGATTTGATCTCCGCCGCCATCAGCCTCATCACTCACGATCCCCTGCCCCGTTCTTCACTCTCCAGGTTATCACACTGCCCCCACTTCTGGGCCAGGAAGGAAGAGCACCCCCGGCTCCCCGGGCCTTCCAGCGCCAGCATGCTGTCCTCAAAGCCTGGCCTTCCCCTTTTCCTGGGCAACTCCTGCTTGTGCTTGAAGACATGTTGAGCTTCAGCTCAGACGCCAGCTTTTCCAGGAGGTCCCTTTTTGTGCTTCTGCTACAGTCCATGTCCTGGAATTTAGGTGATGGTAGCTGTCTGCGTGTCAGCTCCCAGTACAGGGCTGGGTTGGAGTCGGCCCCTGTCGGGGACTGACTGCCTGACTGGCCCTCCCAGGGAGGCCAGAGCAGCCTTGTGTTGTTATCCCCTTGACACAAGTGAAGAAACAGGGTCTTGTAGAAGTAAAGGAACTGGCACAGCTTCCAGGAGATGGAACTGGGACTGAAACCTGGCAGTCCAACGTCAGAGCCTCGGCCGTGCTGGAGGGGCCCCGGTGGGGAGAGGGGGGCAGAGGATTAGGGGTTGGTGGCCTTTGTAGGCCTTCCCAGTGCCAAGATTCTTGGATTTTACCAATTTTTTCCCTTTTTTTCCAAGTGGGAGGAGGGGAGATAGACTCCCGCATGTGCCCCAACTGGAATCCACCTGGCAACCCCTGTCTGGGGCCATGCTCACAACCAAGCTATTTTTAGCACCTGAGGTGGAGGCTCCACGTGGCCATCCTCAGCGCCGGGGGGTGGGGGAGGCCAATGTGCTCAAACCAATCAAGCTATGGCTGCGGGAAAGGAAGGGAGGTGGGGCAGAGAAGCAGACGGTCACTCATCCTGTGTGCCCTAATTGGGAATCTAACCTGAGATTTCCACACGCTGGGCTGATGCTCTACCACTGAGCCAACTGGGTAGGGTCAGATTTTACCAATATTAATAACAGTTCAGATGTCACCTTCTCAGCCTTCCTTGTCCATACTGCCTAAAACAGCCTATGTCACCCTCCATCCTTTCTCCTTTAATTTTTTTCATACCGCTAACATCTAAATAAACCACTCATTGGTCCGTCGCCTCACCTGCACCGTAAGCGCTGCATGGCAGGGATCCGGCCTGTCCGGTTTGCTAACAGCAGATGTTTGCTGAACACAAGAATACTTCCCATGCGCCTGGCAGGGGCTAAGCACTCCCCATCTGTCATCCACCATCCTCCCAGCAATCCTCTGAGTAGGAGTTAGGCACATTTTTCAGATGAGGAAGTGTGGCCCTAGAGAGGTTAACTGGCTCAGGATCACTGGCACAGCTGGTGGTCAGGTTTGTCTGATTCCAAAGCCTGCACTCTATGCCACCAATGCAAAAGCTGGACCCAGAAAGGCTACCAACTGGCCCGAGGCCACCCAGCCAGCTCCAGCTGAAGACACGGGCTTTGTACTTGCCAGCCCTCTGCCGGGTCCCCTGAGGGCCTTAGGCGGAAGCAGGTCATATTTTCAGAATTCCATTCCTTCATAAGCATGTAAGGACTGCAGCCTTCATTACTGTCATGGTCCAGCTTCGTGTTTTGTTTTGTTTTTTCTTTTTAAATGAGCACAGTCGCTCAGTGGCTGCGGCGTCATTAATTCTCGGGCCTCCATCGCTGTTGAGAGCTTTCGGCCGAGGTCAGGACCCTCCAACTGCCCTGGCAGGAGCCTTTGCAGGCTCCTCACCCACCTCCCAGTTGTCAGAACTCTCCGAGTCCTGAGGAAATTGTGGCCCGGGTAGTGCCAGAGGACACCAGTGTTTGTCTTCCCGGCTCTGTCCCCAAGACCTAAGTCTGAGTCTCCTGGACACTGCTCTCTTGCTCTGTGACTTGGAACAAGACCCCCCCCCCCCAGGCCCTAGTCTCCCCACCTGTACAAAGGAGGTTCAGGGTCCTGGATGTCCAATGGCTCTAGCAACTCAGATGTTCTAGAACGCTGAGGTCCAATTAGAAATATAATATGCGCCACTTGTGTAATTTAAAACTGCCTGATACCCACATTAAAAGGGTAAAAACATAGTAATATGTTGTATTTAATCCATTACATCCAAATTATTTTCATTTTCACATGTAATCAGTATAAAAATACTAATGAGATATTTCACGTTTTTTAACACTAAGCCATGTCAATTCAGACTGCCTAGTTTCAAGTGCTTAACAGCCCCCTGCTGCGCGGGGCTGGAATTCTCATCCGGTCCTGCCCCTCCTTCCCTCCCACCCTCGGGAGAGCTGTGGCTCCCGCCCAGGGTCACTTCTCTCTCTCCAGTCCCTGCCCACCTGGCCCAGTGCCCCTCTGGAGGGCAGTTACAGGGCCTGTGACACCAACAGTTCTCTCCTAGGCGGGGGAGTCCTGCGTGGCCTTGAAGATGCAAGCAGCCCAGCCCGCAGGCCTTCCCTTCCTGCCCGCTGGGGAGGAGACAAAGGGAGAAGGCACCCTTCCTCTTCCCCCGGGAAAGGCCAGGTGGGGGGAAGAGTGCAGGGAACAGATCCTCAGGATCCAGGTCCGTTTTATCCGGTGTTGTGTCCCCTCAGCTCAGATTCAGCAGAGATAGGTGCAGGGCTAAACCCTTTACAGAAGTCATCTCCTTTTTCCTTCCAACAGCCAGGTAAGATGTGTGATCCTCTGCTCCTGATTTTCTTCCAGAGGAGGAAACTGAGGCTCAGAGAGATGACATCTCTTCCTTGTACCCAGGTCCCTCTTTCATTCTGCCTCTCCCTCTCCTCTCTCTCCAGCCCTTGTGCGCACGTGCATGCATGCGTGCGTGTGTGAGACGGAGAGCTACACGGGAAATGCGCCCCCTTCCCACACGCAGCGCTGCTGTTGAGCATTAAGCTCTTGCTTGCAAACTGCCCCACTGCTCGGGGTGGGGGCAGCAGGTGAACAGTCAGAGCAGGACTCAGATCAGGAGACCCACGACTTCACCCCCTCGCCTCTGGGACAGAGTACCAAGGTGGGAGGGAGCTGCAGGAGGTAGATGGGGTTGGAGACAGACCTCCTTCTCCCGCCCCACCAGTGCCCTGAGCCTGGACCCCCTCCACAGCCCTCGGACTTGCCTGTCTGGTTCTCTGCTGGGGCCCCAGAACCCCACGCCCAGCAGGCCTGCACTGAGCAGGTGCTTTGTCAATGTGGGTGGGCTGAGGACCGCATTTCTCGCATTTCTTGGGGTCTCCTCACCCTATTTTCCTCACCTTTCTCTGTCTCTCCCTCCATCCTCCCACCCCCACCCATCTTCCCCTGCCTTCCACTGTCCTGTGCCTGCATCTCCACCTCTGCTGGCAGTGGTCCCTCTCTCTGGTGTCTCTTGCTCCCTCCCTCAGCCTTGCTTTCCGCCTGTCAGTCTCTGTCTCTGTCTCCTGTCTCACCTTGTCCCCTCTGGGCCTTCTTATGGTTCCCCTCCTGTCCCTGTTCTCTGTCTCTCCCCGAGGCCCCTAACCTCACCCTCCTTCTCTCCAGCCTCCTCCCTTCCTCCCTGGTTTCTGTCTGCTCAGGCCGCCTCCCCGCCCTCCCCTCTCCCTGTCACTTGTTTATGCCTCTCCTCCCTGGGCTTCAGCGGAGCCGGCTCCTCTCCGCCCGGTCTCTCCATCGTCCTCCATCCTCTGTCTCCGTCTCTCCTCCTCCAAAGCCAGGCGCAAGGCCCCACTGGATGACAGCCGAGCCCAAGCGTCCCCCGAGCTGTCACTGAGGAAATCACACAGCAGCGCCTGAAATTCAAATTAGAGTTTTGCTGAAGCTGCTAAAACTCATCAAATACTATCTTTGAAGTTCCTGAGCAAGTTGGTCATTGCTTTTAAATGCGTCCCTGTTGGAAATGAGATGGTGGGCAGAGGGTTTGGGCAGGGCCACCAGCCCCTCCCACACACTCCTCCTGCCATGTCCAGACAGCCGTGGTCATGTTCACTGGGTCAGCACCGACCTCACCAGGCTGATATCTGCTGTCCCTACCTCTCCCCGGGGGATCACCGAACCATGGACAACTTGTGGGGAACTTGTGGGTTTTGAAGCTGAGGCAGGGCCCCTCCCTGGGTGGGCAGAGAGCCTGAGACCCAGGGGACAGGTCTCACTCAGGGTCCTGTCCCTCTGCTGCTCCCTAGCCAGGGGACCAGGAGCACTGTCCTCACCCCTCCAGGCCTCCTCTGTAAGCCCTAATACAGGTACTTACCCACAGAGTGCGGTGAGGGTTAAATGAGTCCTTACATGAGCAGCACCAGCACGGTGCTGCTGCTCAATAAACAATCACCATTGCTGGAGTAAAAACAGTAACAGAAACCTGTGCGGTCAACCCACATCACCACAGCGAATACGCACAGGCGCGGCTCTAAGAGCTCTACCTGAGTCAAATCACCTCGTCCTCAGAGCAGCCCGATGGGGGACACTGCTAGTTATCCCCCCACCCCCATTTTACAGATGACAAAATGGGGCCAGAGAAGTTAAGCTGCTTGCTCACAGTCCCTCCCCACCGACGGTCTCCCCCACCCTCCTCTCCCAGCACTGCACCCGGTCCCCAGGGGCTGGAGTTTGTCCTGAGCCTGCCTTTTGCCATCTGCTTGCACTTAAATTTCCCCTGGCAACACTCGGCCTGCCCTCCTGTCAGCCCCTTCTGACGGAGGTGGCTTGATGGACAGGGGCCTGAGAGCCGTCACTATGTCACTATTCCCTCCACATGCCTGGAGTCCCCAGTGCTTCCGGCAGGCCTGCCTGCTTTTCCACCTTTACCTATCCCCCCAAAGGTCCCCTCTGACCCTTCCCACCACAGATAGTCCCCTGGGGTTTAGTCTAATTACAAGCTGCCACCAGGCAAGCACAGACAGTTTTCTGCTCAGGACCTTTAAAATCAAAGCCCTTGGCACCCTGTTTCCTGTCGTCTGTAACCGATGACCCCTGGAAAGGGCCAAAGCAACAGAGACTGCGATGGGGAGGCTGAGCGAGGCCCTTGACCATGTGAGAGGGGCCGCTGTGTTTGCAAAAGGTGCCCAATAGGGAATGATGGCATTTGTCGCACTGGTCCTGTGCCTGGCACTTTAGGAGGAGGGTCCCCCTCTGAGCAAGCCTGTGGCACAATGGGCAAAGCCCACGGTGCAAGAGTGGCTGGTCCCAGGCTCTCCAGGGCCAGGGCCTGGTGGACAATCTTGGTCCCTGAAATAGCTACATGTGGCAGGCCCTTGGTTACCTGCAGAGCCAAGCTGGCACCGAAATCATGAGGTGGCAACCAGTGGGAGCCACAGGAACTGGTGCCAGAACCATGCAGCCCTCTCACACTCCAGGCACCCAGAGAAGAGTTCTGGGGAGACAGAAGTTCAGGAGGCTGAGCAGCCTGAGGATGCACCCAGTGCCAATGTGGTGGACCAGGTGGATGGAAAACCGCTGTGTTAGGCTTGCTCGCTTGCACTTTGCATGATTAGTGCGTGAGCACGTGGCAGAGCCACGTGTGTGTGTGTGTGTGTGTGTGTGTGTGTGTGTAGCCTATATAAGGCTACAGGTACTTTCCCTGGGCACAGATCATTTGCCTGCCATCGCGATGGGCAGTTTTCCTGTTTGCTCACCCACTGCATCCCACAAGAAGAGGGTTTCCCTGCCTGTTTGCTCAAAAAAACGGGAATGCTCCAACGCTTTCCAGCTCGGCAGTTCCTTTCCTGTCTGCCCAAATCCAATGTGAACCTGCCTGGCCTCGGCCACCGGTGTTATATCTGGCGCTGTGAGCAGGATTTAGTTTAGACCGGTGTGGAACCGGCATTACAAGAGGGAACGGAGGTGGATTAAGGTTGGTTGAGGCCTCAGACGCAGAAGAAAATATTGAGCCCCTTGAAAAAAAGAGAGATGGAAAATAAAATTACATGAACCATATTTTTAAATAAAAAATATTATGTACTATTAATGTTAAAATTGCACATATAAAACCAAACTTGGTGTCATTAAAAAAAAAAGTGTAAACTTGGGGTTTTGCAGGGCCCTTCAGAAGTCGGGGCTCAGGGTGCATGCCCAGTGTGCCCGCCATTAAATCCTCCTCTGCCAGGGAAGGCTTTTTAGACGCCTGAAGTTGAAGTAATTTGAGGTTGAGTTCACCAGGTCAGGGTAAGGGAGAGAGCAGTGTGCCAGCCGAGGGACTGGCAGAGGGAGCAGCAAGACCACAGTAGAGTGGGGAGACTGGAAGCTGACACTGGATACAGCTTAGCGTGGGAAGTAGGAGTGGTGAGAACCATGGCTGAAGAGGTAAGCAAGAGCCAGGACACAGAACTCTCTTGGTGGGAAATGACACAGAAGAAGGGGTTTCTGAATGCTTCCTGAAAATTCACTCTTATGAGAGCTGGTGGTTAAGTTCAGACTAACCAACCTTCTTCCTACTACGTGCCTTGTGCTTAGTGCTGTGTGAACAAAAATGCTTCCCCATAAAGGAAGGGCCGTAATGGAGCCTCTCAGCCCCGAGAGCCCAGCAGGCTGTGAGCTCCCGCAGCTCTCAGGCCGCCATCCCTGGCCAGACTGCCGGACCACAGACCAGCCAACATTCACCACGCGACTCAGACGATCATCACAGGCAGCTGTGGCGACTAGAGCAGGATAGGGACTTTTCAGATGAGGAAACTGCCACCAAAGGGCAGGGGGCGGGGCTTGCTCATACCGAAGGCCAGGGTCACACAGGAGTTAGTGCCAAGACCAGGACTCAAGAGCCCAGGGCTTTCCATTAGACCAAGTGAGCCTCAGACAAAGCACGGGGTTCTCGGTTAGAGGTTTTCCTCCATGGCTGATGCAGCTGAATGTATTCAGTGATCACGTATCTCCGGTGCCTGCTGTGTGCTAGGCACTGAACCACGTGTCTGAGGCTGTGCTGGGGGACAAGGGGAGGGGCCGCTATTAAATAGAACCTGACCCTCATAAAGCTGGTTCAGAAGGAGACCAGGCATGAGTGAGTGCTCTGCAAGTAGAAAGTGCAGTCTGAAAGGTGTAGCTCTTCTGAGGGGTGCAGCCAGGGCCCAGCCCCCCATCCTTAGGCCAAGAGAACCGCTGGAACCATCTCCCGGGGTCCCCATCTTACCCCCGCGCGGGGCTCGCTGAGCCGGGGTGTGCATGCACGCGTTCACGGTGTGTGCACGGGCCGCCTGTGCAAGTGTGATGAGCAGGAGCTGCTGACAAGCGCCCCAGGTGTATTTCAGGGGCCGTTAAAGCTCCGTGTTTAATGGCTGGAGCCATAGTGGTCACGGCTGTCATCGGGGATTTCACGGGCTCGTTTACATCTTTAGCTTCCTTCTTAGATGGAGACGACTTCATCATGCCCAGCCCCCCAGCTCCCAGCCCCTCAGCGGTGGTGGAGAGGGGAGGTAGGGCCCGAGCGCTGAGCTCCCATGTTGGGTTCAAAGCTCTGATGGAGGGACAGGCTGACAGGAGAAGCCCAAGCCCAGACTGAGGGCCAAGGCAGGGCCTCAGGTGGATCCAGGGTCCCCAGCCACCGCACGGAGCCAGCAAGCTGGAGGGGGCCAGGAGGCTGATCTGCAGTGTGGAGGCAGGGATCCCAGGACAAGCAGGAGGTGAGACTGGAAAAGGTCAGGAACTCCAGGAACTGCAGACAGGGCCCGGAGAGCCTGCGGAGAGGGCTGTGAACTCCTGGCCAGGCTGTGGGGAGAGCCCCTCCATTTCTCCCCTGGGAAGCGTCTTGGAACTGTCAGGGGCCCAGAGACTCAGGGCTGCTGGGCGGCCGGGCCCCAGCTGAAGGCTGACTGACCAGTGCTGGCATGCAGCCGAACCAGAGCCACCCCCCAGTAGCCGAGACAGCAAGGGTGGGACGTGGGAGGGAGTGCAGGTAGTCAGGATCCTTGGATTCATGGCTCCTCCCAGCCACTTATTTACCTGCTGGTGCCTTTGAGCTCATCACGCCTTCTTTATAAAATGGGTAATTGTACGGCATCCCCAGTTTGATGGGTGAGAAGGACAGACGGCATTCACCACACTCTGGTCGGTGCCAGGATGGAATGAGGCACTGTGGGCACAACACTTAGCACACGCCCACACGCCCTGAGAGCTGTGAGGATGGTGAAGATTCAGGGGTAAGAGCTGGGGGCGGGGGGGGGGGGGCACCCAACACAGATGGCAGGGCGTCAGTTTAGGGAAGGCTTCAAGGAGGTGATATCCAAGCTGAGACCTGCGGGGAAGTAGAAGGTACCCCCTCCCCCATGAGGAAGGGGCAGGGTGAGGGGGATGGCAGTGCCTGGAGGAAGGAGTGGCCCGTGCCAAGTCCCCAAGCAGAGAGAGAAGAGCACAAGATGCAACCTCAGCGGGAAGCAGAAGCCAGATTGTGAAGGTCTCCGCTTCTCAGGCCGAGGAGCTGGGCTTCTTCCTGGGGCAGTAGAGTCACTACAGGTAGCAAATGGGAGGGTAGGGCCTTTAGAAAGATCTCTCTGGCCCTGGATGGGTAGCTCGGTTGGTTGACCGTCCTCCAGATATGTCAAGGTTGCTGGTTTCATCCCCAGTCAGGGCGCATGCAGGAATCAGCCAATGGGTGCATGGATAGGTGGAACAAGTTGGTGTTTCTCTCTTTCCCTTCCTCTCACTCTAAAATGAGTAAATAAACATTTAAAAGGAAAAGGAAGGAAGGAAGACAGACCACTGTGGCTGTGGGTGAGGGTGGAATTGGAGGTGGGGCACTGGAGGCAGGGAAGCCGTCCCCCCACCTCCCCCGGAGTCTGTGGCCAGGAGAAGGGCTGGGCTCGGTGGATGGAAAAGGGCCGGTGGCGGGATGATTCCTCGGGCTTCTCAGGGGGAGGTAGCAGAGGCTGAGCCCCTGCCCATCTCTACCTCCAGGCTGGGGCAAGGCTGTCTCCACCTCATCAGCACTCCCTCCACAGCCCCAGGCCTGTCACCAGCAGCCCCAGGAAACATCCCCTCTGAGAGGCAGAGGCGAGGGCCTGATGGACCTGTCACCACAGTGCCATCCCGCCCAGCCAGCCCCCTCACCGGGTAATCTGCTTTCACCAGGAACGCTGTCCTTCAGCCTCCCCAGCTCCCAGCTCTGAGCGGGCCGGGCGGGGCCCAGGGAGAGCAGCTGCCTTTCTTCCCTGAACAAATGACCTTGGGCCAGGCTGGAACAGCTTGGCCAGAATTCAAACAGCTCTGCCCCAGCAGCCCCGGGCTCTCGGCCCCTCTCCCGCCCGCAGCCCAGGGAGTGAATCTGCATTTGGGACAATTCCAAATTAAACTGGACTTTTGGGAGCTCCTTCGAGGTGACCCCGAGCCTCTGATTGGTCTCCAGCTTCCAAGTTACACTCTGTCTCTTTCCCAAGAAAACTGCCTGGCGGAGGGGGACACACAGTTTGAGAGTCAGATATCCTTGGGTTGACATCTCTGTTCGGCTGCTTCCTAGCTGAGTGGACTTGGGGAAATCGCCTGCCCTGTCTGGGCCCATGACTACTCTCCTCCTGCTGCCCACACGCACACCGTCCCACCCTGTTTAGCTATCCGTCTCCCTGACCCTTCAGTAGTTCAGATGCTCCCCCACTGCCATGAGATGATCCATCCCAGGTCTGTGTCCTCGGTCAGACTAGCAGCCCCTGGAGGGCAGTTAATGAGCCCCCACACCCAGCACCCAGCACAGCGCCCTGCCCCCATCCTGACACTGCTGGGTCTCAGCTATGTGGGGGGATGGCATGAGATGGATGTGGCGCAGGAGTCCGCGGGAGGGGATTTGCCCGCGTGGACCACAGGCGTGGCAGTGGCAGCGACTGAGGCAGCTCTGTGGGCAAAGTGGCCTCCCCCAGGGCCAGGGACTCCTCTGTGCTGTGGTGACCGGTGATGGTGATGGCGGCAGCTGCAGCGGTATGGGAGGGCGTGGCCTCCGTGCTGGTCATGACCCTAGCTCAGGCTCCTGCAATCAGACCTTCCAGGCAGTGATAGAGCCGCTCCCCCTCCCATCACACCCTCTGCCTCAGCAGTTTTAATGAAAATCAGACAGATCTGTAGAGCTGCTTAGCATTTCAATACATTCAGTATTGGATATTACCAAGTCACCCTCCTAAAACCATTCTCCTGCTCTGGAGAAGTGCCATCGCCACCCACACACCCTCCCACCCATACTCTCACACCCACACAGCCCCAGCCTCCCAGCAAGTCACTGTCACCCGCTCGCTCGCTCTCTTACACAGGCACCGTCTCTGTCCCTCCCTCCCTCCCTGCTTCTCTGTCTGTCTGTCTCTCTCTCCTGCGAACACAGAGCTGCTCCCATCTGTCAGAATGCTGATGTGGGCTCGTCTTCTCCCGACAAGGCAGAATGACGATAAGGTTATTTTTTAATATCGGGGACATTAACGCTGCTCTTTCTGATGAGCCACAAGCCTGATTTCTCCTGCACTCTGAGGAAGGTGTTGGCTCTGGGCGGGGAGAAGTGGGCACAGAGCTGTTATGCACTATGACCTACTATGTGCTAGGTGCCCTTTCAATCATCACAGTGCTAAAGAACAGGTGGAAGTGTCCCCATGTTACAGACCAGACCCCGAAGCTCAGAGCAGTAAAGTGACGTCCCAAAGATACACAGCACACAGGAAGGGTTGAACCTGAGCTTTGAACCAAGTCTGACTCTGGAGCCCAAGGTCTCTGCTGCCTCCCACCGAACCTGGAGACTTTTCCCCGACTGCTGCCCAGATGCCCTGTCACCCTGACACTCCGAGGGGGTGACCCTGCTCCATCCCATGGTCAAGCTGAGAGGTCAAGCCCAGCTCTGGCTCTGTTATACAGCTGGGGGCCTGGCATGTCCCTGCAGACCATGAGCCTGGCACAACCTCCCTGCCCCATTCCCTGCCATAGCTCAGCGGTGGTGGGTCCTTGGGGCCTTGAGCTCCTTTACCTCCCCCCCGAAGTCTGAGGGGCTCAGAGAAGGGCCAGCACACCCGCTTGGCTAGCCCACAAATCAATGGCCCACTGTGGCACTGCTCCCTCCCTGGCCTCTGATCAGCCCAGAGTCCCAGGGGCCCCACTCCGCGGACCTGCTCCCCACTGCCACATGGGCTCTGGAACCGTGGGTCTGAGTTTGAACCTCAAGCAGGCCCCTTTAGTAGCTGTGGCATCTTAGACAAATCATGTCACCCCACCTGCTTCCCCTCATTATAAAGGATAGATAATAATAGAACTTACTTCAAAAGGCTGTTGTTGAGATGAGTAAGAATAGTGGATATCCTGCCATGTTATCCTAGGTGTGGAGAGCCCCAGAGGTCTGCCCCGGCACTGAGCAGTGGCCCAGACGGGTGATGAGGTTCGCCGAGAGTCACACAGGCAGGTTGTGGCAAAGAGAATCTAGCTCCGGTTCCAGGTCTGGGCCAAGGCAAAGTCCTTATGTGGACATTGAGGATTTGGTGCCCAGCAAGAGCAGAGGCCATCCCTGCTCTCACAGGAAGATGGGATTCAGGTGTGAGTCAATCACACTTGTGCAGGTGGGGTTCCAAACTGAGCCCAGGGTGCAGAGGAGGAGGAGGTGGCGACTGAAGAGGTGGCAGGGTCCAGACCACCTGGACAGGGGTCGAGAACAGTGGAAGGCTCTGGAAATCCAGGGAGCGGGGGGCCCAGGGCAGGAGCTGACCGTGACCTTGGGCACTGACTGGGCCATCTGGCTGCAGTGTGGGGTATGACTGACGGGGCCCAGAGAGTGTGCACGGTGGCCAGGGTGTGGGTGGTGCAGTTGCCCCAGTGGGAGGTGATGGGGACTCAGACCAGGCTGGTGGCAGTGGTGAGGAGTGCATGCATTCAAGATATGTTTTGGTGGTAAAATCTTGGGACTTGGGATGTCCCAGATACACAGCTGATGAAGAAGAAAGGACAGAGAGAAAGTTAGGGTCCTGACTCATGCAGCTGGGTGGAGGGTGTTGTCAGATGAGGACCAGGCGTGGGACAGAGAATCATGAGGGGGTCTGGGACAGGTGGTCATTCAGGGACTGTGCAGATGATAACGGACCAGGAGAGACTGAGAGAGAAAGAAGCCCACGAGGATGATTCTTTCAAGAAGCTTGCTGGGAAGGGGAGGAGAGAGGGAGAAGGCAGTAGTCAAGGGGGAAGGAGGGATAAAGGGATGGTTTGTTTTTTTTGTCCAGGATGGAAAAGACTCGAGCAGGAATGGTGATGGAGAAGCCAGACCTCTGAGGCCCATGGCGTCTCGTCACGGTTCCTCTCCACTCCGCTACCTGCCGGTGGTTTCAAACTGCGGAAGTGATTGATTATATGTAAATAGGAGGAAGCAATTAGTCTGTGCATGCCCGGCCATTAATAAGTCTCTTATGTATTTATAACAACACCTCAGATACCCTCCAACCTGAGAACAAACACCCTGAGACCAGCCACGGACACGCAGGAGAGACCCCTGAACAGCCACAGTCATTGACACTAAACTCGCATCCTTGACTCTCGGGGACGCCCGTTGACTCTTTACCTACAACTCTAATAAGTGATCCTTTTTTTGTTTTGTTTTGTTTTGTTTTGTTTTTGGTCCTCATGAGATTAGAACAGCACCTTGGGAAGCAGTTGGGAGCTGTCAGAGGCAGGAGCCCTGCCCTAGAGGGGGAGGCAGCTGGCAGCATCAGAGTTGGGGAGACTCGGAAACACTATTGGAGCAGAGAAGCCCGGGGTCCTTCAGACGTCCAGGGGCCGTAGGTCCACCCACGTCTACGGCCAGCCCGGAAGGCGCCTCCGTCTCACACTGTCCCACCAGCAGTGGTTTGAACGACTCACACCTTGGTCCTTTCCCATTTCCCACATCAAGATTCAGTGATTCTTTGTTCACCGCGATAGCTCCAAGCTACCAAGAAGGAGCTAAATTACATTCAGTGTTTTCTGCTTAAAAAGGACTATATATATATATATATAAATAAATATTTTAAATTGTAAATTTTAAGTTCTGATGCTCACGGTTTCTGAAATATTCCCTTATGTGGAAAGGGCTTTTGTCATTGCCTATTTAATGATCCGCTTTCCCATCGGCCTGGAGCTCTGCGAGCCCAGGCTGCACCCCTGTGCCCTGCGGCCCACCGCCTCATCCCTCCCCCCCCCCCCCCCCCCCCCCCGCACCCGCACCGGCCCTGGTGCTGCGGGGCGGGGCTGGGGGGCCAATGGGGAGTGGCTGAGTTGGTGAATTGATTAATAAATTAACCTTACATACCAAGGAACATTCACTCAACAACTATATTATTCCATTTAATTTCACCTATTTCTTTTTACTTTTAAATGTGGCTACTAGAAAGAAATTTGAATTTCATATACGGCGCACGCTGTATCCCTATCTGACAGGGCTGCCTTAGCCACTCCGGCCCTGGCTGTAGCGGTGAGATGCACAGTTTTAACACCGTCCCTGAGGTCCGAGTGAATCTCTTCTAGTAACATAAGCTGCATCCTTACTCGTTCCTGGGGCTGCCTCCGCTCCAGCCGGGAAGCACTTCGCTGGCAGGGTCACATCTTATTACCTGGGCACCTCAGCACCAGCCCAGTGGAGTGCCAGCACCACGTTCCCTTCATGCCCCTTATAACTCGAAAAAACAGGCAGAGTGGGCCCATTACAGATGGGAAAACTGAGGCCCTAATCGAGGAAGCCATGTGGGACTCAAGTTAGGAGCCCAGCTCTTGCTACGCTCTCCAATGGCTCAGTCCCCCAGCCGGGGAAGAAGGAGAAGGTTACTCTACAAATGTGAGGGCTGCCAGCCCCCCCTGCTCTCCTCACAGAGTGAGCCAAGCAGAGAGTGAGAGGGAGCTGGCTGCGGGCTGGTTTCTCTGTAGCAGTCCAGGCTTTGCTGAATGGGACAGTTCAGGGCACTGAGCGTCCAGGGCAGGGCTAGGGTTGCTCAAGGATGAGTGGATTTCACCACTCCCTACTGCCCCCACCGCACGCACACGCGCGCGCGCAACACACACACACACACACCTCTCCTGCCGGAACTGTCTCTTCTGCAGAAGTGGCACTGCATAGTTCATCCCCCGTGGTGCAGAATTGCCAGCTCCACTCCCTCTTTTAAAATAGAGCAATGCCACTCTGGCTGGGTAGCTCAGTTGGTTAGAGTGTCCTGATACACCCAGATTCTGGGTTCGATCCCCAATTAGGGCACATATGAGAATCAACCAATGAATGCATAAATAAGTGGAACAACAAATTGATGTTTCTCTTTCTCTCTCTCTCGAAAATCAATAAATTTAAAATAAAATATAGCAGTGCTTTCCAGTTTCCCATCTCTGCCCAGGCTCCCAAGCATGTTTGTACCTGTGAACCCATGTGAGCCTCACAGCAACTTGAGACGGTGGTGTATCCTTACTTTTATAGTTTGGTAAACTGAGGCTCAGCAATGTCAAGTGAGAAGAAACACTCCTGGGAGGGTCCATATGTAATCTGGGCTCATCGGATGTTCCCTACAACACCCCTTCCCAGGCCCAGAAGAGAAAGCCGGAGGTTAGGGAGGAGCACTGCAGTGGGGGAAGGGCTGGTCAGAGGCTGCCCTGCTGGCCAGGCCCAGCTCTGCCCACCCCACCCCACTTCACTCCACCTTGCCTGCTCCCTTCAGCGAGGTCCCATGTGCTGATAGGGGAGGGCGAGCGCTGTTCAGATGCCGCCCTCGGAGAGTGAAAATCAAGGCCACTTAGCAGGTCTAGCTAGCATACCTGTGCAGCAATCCAGACATCAAGCTGTGGGCCTCTTGGAAGTCTGCTCATTTATTCACCCTGCCATTCCGCAAACATTCCCAGGACACCTCTGGGCTGCATGAGGACTGAGCATGACCCAGCCTGGGCCCCGCCATGGACTCTGCCCTCGAGAGGTTCAGAATCCAGTTGGGGAGAGGAGATAAACTCACCGCAGCCATCACAGACCCTGTTCCATCAGGGAGTCCTTACTAGGGCCAGTCGCTGTGTCTTTAAAATGAGGTGAAAGCCCGCCCTGGCCGGTTGGCTCAGTGGTAGAGCGTCGGCCTGGCGTGCAGAAGTCCCGGGTTCTATTCCCGGCCAGAGCACACAGGAGAAGCGCCCATCTGCTTCTCCACCCCTCCCCCTCTCCTTCCTCTCTGTCTCTCTCTTCCCCTCCCGCAGCGAGGCTCCATTGGAGCAAAGATGGCCCGGGCGCTGGGGATGGCTCCTTGGCCTCTGCCCCAGGCGCTAGAGTGGCTCTGGTCGTGACAGAGCGACGCCCCCTGGTGGGCGTGCCGGGTGGATCCCAGTCGGGCGCATGCGGGAGTCTGTCTGACTGTCTATCCCCGTTTCCAGCTTCAGAAAAAGATCAAAAAAAAAAAAAAAAATGAGGTGAAAGCCCTACACTGCAGGAATTCGATGAGAGAGGGATGGAGAGTCCAGCGCTGATGGTGAACCTGGGGAAGCCTCCCCTCTGCCCCCTCCAAGCCCCCCCCCGCCCCACTGCCCTGCGGCTGCCTGACCACTCAGGAGACAAGGAGAGGCACCATCTCCACAAAGGTCCTAGCGACATGCCCATTTCCCCAGGTTTGGGGTCTGAGGGCTTCCTCCCTCCTGTTGGGAGGAGGAAGTTGCCACTCTGAAGCACAGGACAGGCAGAGTGGAAGAGTTGGGAAGAGAGAGCCCAGGGAGAAGGTGTACCTGAGCTGGGGCAGCCTGGGAGTTTCAGAAGATGCAGGAGTTACCTTAAAGCAAGCTGCACTTATCCTGTGGGAACGTTTGGTGAAGTAAAGTTCTTACTCTGCTAAAGAGGATTCAGAATTTGGAGCAGACCCCTGACGGAGAACGGCCCCTGGTTGCTCACCCACTCGGTGGCCCTTTAAGGGTGCCCTGTTCTGGAAGACTCACCGTCTTCAGTTTTCTCACCTGTAAAGTGGGCAAAGCGCAGGTGTGGTTGGTTGTACCACTACCTAGGCACGCAGAACCCCAGCCCCTGGGAGAGTCTCCCCTCCTCCACCACACATTTCTGGGAGCCCCGACTGTGGCGGGGGATGCCCACGAGTGCTTGTGACAGTGTCCTGATTCCGTCTGCATTTTTCTGCCCTGCCTTGCCCATGCCCCCAAAGCCCCAGGAGTGAGGTGCCATCCACGGACTCTTCCATCTGAGGAGCCCTGAAGAACAGTTTGGAATTCTATGGGCTGTGGCCACTCCACCCACAGGTTTGCCCACACAATTACTGTATTTCCCCATGTATAAGATGCACCATTTTTCAAAATTTTGGGGTCTGAAAACTGGATACATCTTATACAGTAGCTGTAGATTTTTTTACTTCCATCTCCCGCTTTTTCATGCTTGTTTTTGCGCTCATTGTTGAAGAGAGTGATTCCTCATCAGACACAGATGAGGACAAGCTAATGGATGGGAGTTTTGACAGTGATGAGGAGTTGTATGAATTTTATGATGAATAAAACTTGAGTTCAATAACTATGTAATACATTTTTTTTTCAAATTTCAGGCCCCCAAATTAAACTGATTCTTATACGTGGACAAATATGGTACAATGTTTGCATTAGCTGCCAACTAAGGGGACACCACATAAAAAAGTCCAGATATCCATCTTCTGAAAACGCAGACAACTGGGCTCACATCCCCATGGCAATGCTGGCTGGAGCTGGGAATGCTCCCCTAGCAGATTTCATCAGGGTGCCTGCCTGTCTCCTGTGAGAGTTTGTGCTTGCCTCTCTGGGTCTCATCCAATCTGCTTCCCTTATCCCCTGCCTCCTTCACAGCATCCCTGAACAGTCACTACCTAGTGTCTGCTTGAATGCCTCTGGTAATGGGGGGCTTACCACATCTTTCAGGCAGCTGGTCTGAGCTGCTGGGAAAGGGCTCCTAATTTGAGCTGTGTTCTCCCTTCTGTAACAAAGACACACAGGAGAGAGTGAGCTTTAGAGTCCAGTGGATCTGGATCTGAGCACTTTGCTAGCATTTAACCAGCTGTGTGATCTAAGGCAAATGATGGCCTTTCTTCACTTCAGTTTCCTTAGCTGCACCTCCCCGCAGGGCTGTGTGACGCTTAAAGTAGAGCAAGTTTATAAAGCTCTTAAAGCAGGGTCTGGCACATGGCACACACTCTCCATATAGCCTTTATCATTCTATGTAACCTCCAGCCATGGGTCCAGCTCTTCCCCAGTGAGCATGGGAGCTGGGAGTGCAGTCAGAGGGCCCTGAATAATACCTAGTCCGTGCCTGTTAGAAGTTAGAGGCAGAGTCAGGACTCGTCCCCAGTGGGCACCCACACTTGAGGGCCAGCCCCTGAGAGCTACAGACCTCCTACCCGCTTCTAGAACAACGTGACTGACGAGATACTCATGGGGCTTGAGGGTGGTGGGTCCACACCTGGAGGGATCCCCACATCCCTGCCCTTTCCCCCTCACTCCCGCATTTCCCAGGATGAGATTCCTACTCCTGGGAATAGAACTGGAAGTGGGGAAAGTCAAGGGAGGAAAAAGCAGGGAGGGTCAATCACCACTATCCAAGAACAGCTGCCATTACCAGCCCCCTGGCTGTGTGCTTGGCAGTACCTGGCACTTAGTACCTGAGTCCTTGAATATAATTCTCACAGCGGCCCTGGGACATGGATACTGTTGTTCTTGTTTTACAGACATGGAAGTTGAGGCTCAGAGAGGTTAAGAAACTTACCCAAGGCCACAGCCTGGATTTAACCACCTGTCTTTTTGGTCCCAGTGCCTGTGCTCATAACCACTGTACTCTTAAGACAAGGGTGCTCCTTACATGCCCAGTCATGGGATAGGGGAGGGGAGAGGGTTTCTATCTAAAAGTGCTTTCTGAGTTTGTCTTTAAGCGGGTCTCTGAGTCTCTGTGAACTAGTGTGTGTGCATCTGAGTGTGTTATTGTGTGAGGTACTTTGTATGGGCAAATGAGTCTGAGTCATGTAAGAGTGAGTGTGTGGGTGGATGTTTCGCCCTTGTGTGTGCACACGGGGACTTCTCCTGGTGGGTCTGCGTGGCCTGGTGTCGCGGGGGCGTCCAGACTGTGGCGCTGGGAGCGGTGGCTCTGAGTCCACGTGCGAACGTGGGGCGCGGGGAGCGCGCCACCCGCGAAGGTGCGGGTGGGTGAATGCGAGCGTGCGCACGTGCAGCGGTGGTGTCCGCCGCCCCGGTGTCCGCGGTGCGGGCTCCGTGACCCCCACCCCTCGCCTCGGTGCTGATTGGCTCGGCGCCGTGACGGGCCGGCCCCCGCCCGGGGCGGCGGCGGCGGCGGCGGCGGGCGCGGGTGCCCGCGTGTGCGCTGTGAGCCGGCGTGTGCGCCGGTGTGTGCGCCCGGCCGCCGGGTGTGCGGGAGAGCCGGGGAGCGCGCCGACGCGCGGGCCGCCGCGGCCGAGCCCGAGGGTGAGCGGCGCCCCCGCCCTCCCGGCCATGGCCCCCGCCCGGGGCCGCTTGCCCCCAGCGCTCTGGGTCGTCACGGCCGCGGCGGCAGCGACCACCTGCGTGTCCGCGGCGCGCGGCGAAGGTGAGCGGTGGCGGTGGCGGTGGCAGGGCGGGGGCGGCCGAGGGCCGGGCGGGAGGGGGGCGCGGCGCGCGCTGCCCCAGGCTCAACTTCCTTCCCCTCGACCCTGAGCTCCGACGGGGCTGGTATTCCTAGGCCTGGGGGAACAAGGATTGCACCGCGGGAGAGACCTGGGGTCAAGGGACAGAGCAATGGAGAAGGAGACAGGACTGGGGAACAGGGACCCGAAGGCTGAGGATGAGGAGCCAGAGGCACGGGATACCCGGGGACAGGGCTGACAGGTTTGGAGCTGGGGACAGAAAACTGAAGATCAGACACTGGGGATTAGGGAGAGGATGGGGGGCGGAAGACAGAGGTGTAGACGAGAGGAGAGAAGGGACAGAACAGCTTGACAGAGGGATACAAACATGCAGGATGAGCTTCAAGGGCTGAATAAAAAGGGGGCAGGGGACCGCGTTGTGGGTTGGGGACTAAGAACTGAGAAAGGAGGATCAGAGAGATCAGGACAGCATTTGGGGGAAGACAGGGATGGGGGGCAGGAAGTGAGTCTTGGAAGTGACTGGGCCAGAGGGCTGGGGAGAAGGAGGGACAGCAGGCAGGGAGTAATAGCTGGTGGGGTGGCAGCTTGGTGGACAGGAAGGGGCAGCTTTGGAGAAGGGGCCAGTGAGGAGAGAGCTGAGGGGCTGGCAGTGGAACTGAGGCAAGCAAGGCCCTGGAGGGCAGGATCTTGTCCAGGGGCAAGGTTGGGGCAGTCCTTTCACTCAGGGACACAGGGAAGGGAGGCCAGAGCAGGGGTTGTGAACTGGTCATGACCAGAAGGGTCGGTTAAGTGGCTTCCTGGTAATAGGAGGGGACCAAGAAAGCTGGGAGGAACATTCATCAAGCTCCCTGGACACCCAGGCAGGACCTCAGAGCTATACACCCACAGGATGCTGCCCTGGGTTCTATTCCCAACCGCCTCTGCAACCCCCACCCCCACCCCCAGCCCCACCCCCACCCCTACCCCTACCCGTCCCTGCCCTAGACCTCCTCTGCTGCCCAGCAGAAGCTGGCCCTAGTGTTCTGCACAGGATCCTAGGACTGGTCTCTCCCTGGTCCAGAGCTGCTCTCTCCCTGGCAGAATGAACTTCTGGATTCAGGAGAGCTCCAGAGCCAGTATTTCTCATCCATGCTCAGATATAGCACAGATCCACCCCCCACCACGCACACAAACAGCTCATAGAGCTATAGCCATACCCTCAAGTCCACACACGGATGTACATCAGGATTCAGACTCAGGCTTGTAGACTCATGTGCATGGACAGCACCCCTCTGCCCACTGTCAGATGCACAGAAATGCAGACAGTACACGTGTACATACACATACATGAACAGATGCATACACTTGAAAATATGCACATTCGTGGGCAGACGCCATTTAGAAGGAGGCCCTCAAACTTGTGTTCATGCCCATGGAATGCATGTGCACAGAAAAAACGCGCATAGACATATGTAAACTTCATAGTCTCTAATGAAACAGGTTACACAGGGAGCAGGGACCATAGAAGGGGAGCGGAGAGGTGAGATGGTGGGGGGAACAGCCCAGCTGGGCCGGGGGGGGGGAGGTGATGAGATGCAGGTTCCTAGGGCACCAGGAGAGTCAGGATGGGGCGATCAGTGACTCTCAGAGCTGCGTTCTGGGAAGCAGTCTTCCCAGAACTGGGTACAGGGGAGGGGGCCGCTTCTTCACCCAGCAGGATTCTGAGGGGTCCCACATCAGGGCTTTGGGCATTGGGTGGTGCACCCTTAATTCCTTAATTGGATTCTCACCTTGGGAAGGAGCCAGCACCCTCCAGAATTGTAGGCTGGCAAATGCCAGAGTCCCCTGGGGAGGAGACTTTGGGGAGGACAGACCATTGGCCTGAGGGAGAAGACGTGTCTGTGTCCATGTCCATGCCCGTGTCCGGGTAGGGACAACAGTTGGAAGAGGCAAGATTCATAGAGAGGCAGGTGGGAAAGTCTGCAGGGTGGAGGGATGCATTGTCCTCACCTGTCCAGCCAATGCAGCAGGGTTCCCATAGCAGGGCTTGGGTTACCCTCACAGGGCAGAACGCCACGAGTGGAGACCTAGGGAATGGGTTCCACATGGGACAGCCAGCAGTCCCTTCCGGCTCAGCTGGTGCAGAGCCAGCGCCAGCCAGGGAGACTGTTAGAACTTGAGGAGGAGGCTGTGTTTCCAGCTGGCGTCTCAAAGGTGACAGAGCCCCAGGTTGGCCAAGTGTTCCTGTGCCAGGTCCCTCCCTGGGCACCTGCAGAGATGTCCCCTCCTCAGCCCTACCAGGCTCACAGCCCTTTACGACTCTGCTGGGGATTACCCACCACTTCGGGGTGATCTCCGAGGCATTCATGTCCTGGCTGACATCCTGTGGCCACCCCGAATTCTCTGGCCTCACCACCATGCGCTATGTCCTCAGGGAATGTAAATCAATTTAAGTATTAGTCTCGGCGAAATGGAATGGGGGGAAGGCAACGGTGCTGGAGAAAAAAGAAATCACATAATGCCTTGCACAGTCCAACAGGAAGGGCTTAGGAATTATCTGTGCTTCTTAGAGCAGGAGAGGAACCCATCTGATCCCCTGAACAGCCCCAGGAAGACCCAGAAGGGATGGATGCTTGTGGACATCTTGCTGGTGGGGAAACTGAGGCATGGAGGAGTTAATTGATTTGCTTTGTTCAAGGCCCTAAGAAGTCATCTCTAGTCCAACTCTTACATTTGCAAGTGGGGAGACAGCCCCAGAGAGGAGACTGACATCACAGATGTCACACAGACCCACAGTCGGTAGTGCAAGAGGCAGGAGATAGCCTGGTCCTGGTGACCAGAAGGGCGTGAATCTCCCTGGGGACTCTGCCCCAGGCCAGCTGGGCCTAATGCTGGAATTCGCTCCAGCCCTAATGAGTCCTCCCGTGGGTCTGGAGCTGCCCGTGAGAGACATTGTGTGTTCCCCTCACAGGAGGGGACATGAGGTAGGAAAGAGAGGGACAGAGGTAGGAGAGGAGAGGGGAGGGGCAGAGAAGGGTCTGGAAGGAATTAGAACAAGCAGCCCTGGAATCCTGTAGCTCTCCCTGAATCCAATAGAATCGACTTTTGACTTATCTTTGGATTATCTGAGCCCCCTGGCTGGCTGATCAAGAATCTGCTGCCAGTGTGGTGGGGCTTACCAGGGGAGGGAGGGCCCGGGAGCTGGGGTCTGTAGGTGGCTGGGTGCTCTGGGGACGAGTCTGAGCCAGCGGGAACATTCGTTTAGATACCCGCTGCCTAGGCACAGGTCTGAGCTGCCCGGTGAAGGGGCCCTCCAGCTCTGAGACCCCATCTGGGACGTGGCTGAGGGTAGTGAAGCCCACAAGTCTCTTGCCCCACCCTCTCCCCAAACTCGGCCCTGCTGGTCTGGGGGGAAACTGCAGTGCGGCCCCCTCCTCCTCCCCCTCCCACCAGGCAGCAGGAGAGAGCTGCCTGACCCAGTTTTCTTTCCATTGCCTGAGCGGGAGGGAGAGAGGCAGGAAGGCTTCTCTGCCTGTGCCCCTGGCGTGGGGCCGGCTCTGGGAGGGGGGTTCCCTCTGCGGACATTGGCTCCGCCCCTGATCCTACCTGACCTCTGGGGACCCGGGGAGGAGCGAAGAGGCCCCTCCTGGTTCTGCAAGTCCTCCCTCCAGCTAGCCTCCCCTGTCCCCTAGTGGGATGGGGAGGGTGAAAGGAAGAAGGAAATCAGCAAATACGAGCATCCTCACTCCAACATTTCCTGAGGACACTTGTCTCCATCTTTGAGGGGCAGGCCTAGAGCAATGCAAATCTCAGGGAGAAGAACAGCCAGCCCTCCATCGAGAAAGTTCCGGGAGGGCCCCGGCTTTAACCCTCGGTGATCTGCCCAAGTGTCCCCATTGGGTCAGTTGGAAACCTCATGATCCCTGGCTGGGAGACGGGGTACATGGAAGAGAATTAAAGGGCTTTGGTAAAGGCGTTGGCTCCAGGTGATGCTACAGTTTACCCTCACCCACCCTTTGATATTATTATCCCCATTTTATAGATGAGGAAATTGAGGTTCAGAGAACCTTCTGTTATCAAGCAGATGTATTGAGATGTGACTCCAGTGTGGGCTTAAAATAGATTTGCTTTCTGGCCAGCGCCCCTTCCCCACCGCGGGCCCAGGCTGCCAGGGCTGCTGGCATCGTCTGTGGTTGCCACAGCAGGTGCTCTGAATGCCAGCCCTGCTGGCTACACTGGTGATGCTCTAAGCATGTTCCTGCACTCCCCTGAGGCTCAGCACAGTATTTTCATCTGTAAAACGGAGATGAGAATGATCACCTCTTAGAGTGGTTGTGTGGGTTACAGATGAGGCATCCTAAGCTCCCCTTGAAGAGCTCAACACATAGTAGGTGCTCACCAAAAGGCAGCTCTACTCCCCTTAATCCCGCCACATCAAGTGTGCACAGAGGACCTACTAGGTGCCAGGCATCTCCTGGGGCACTGATGATTATAAAGCTGGAGCCAATCCTCTCAGGGAGGTGTGACATCACAGGATGAACTTTGATGGTAAATGAATACCGTTACATCCCCTGAATAGACAAACGTCAAAGTCATCCCCACAAACCCCTGTAAGACGAGAACCCTGTCACCTCCATTTTACAGAGGAGGAAGCTGAGGCTCAGGGCAGGGGAAGGGACTTGCTCAGGGACACGCAACTCCTAAGTGGCAGGCCCCCCGGACTCCTGAGCCCATCTCAGCCATCCCACTGCCCCAGCAAGCGGGGCAGCCCGGCACCCTGGGCAGCTTGTGTTCTGGGAATTCAGGAGGTCGTGTTTCGGCTGAGTGGTAGAGGAAGGAAGGCTTCAGGGGATGAGAGAACTTGAACTGAGCCCTGATGGACAGGGCGAGTCGGAAGGGACGCAGAGATACAGAGCTAGCGTGTCAGGGCTGCGAGCTGGCCAGTGTGACTGGGTCGGCTGCCCCTGTGGGGCTGGGGAAGGCCGTCCAGGGCTCTAATGCGCTCTTGTCTCCGGTTTTGCAGTGAACTTGCTGGACACAACAACCATCCACGGGGACTGGGGCTGGCTCACATATCCGGCTCACGGGGTAAGTGATGGGCAGTGGGACCCGCGACGTCTTGTGAGCAAAGAGAGGTTGCGACTCACAAGAGTCTTACCAGATAGGTGAAGGAAAAGCGGAGGTCTGGAGGGGTGACGGGACTTACCCAAGGACAAAGAGCAATTAGAGACAGAGCTGCTGGTTTCTTAACAGTTTAGAGCAGGGGTCTCAAACTCAACTCAGCATGTGGGTCGCAGAGCAAGATTACAGCTGTTCGGCGGGCCGCACTAGGTCTACAAAAGGCAACACTTTTCAGTGTCACAAAACGACCAGAAACTGTAGTTCGTGGACTAGTCTGTGGGCCGCACAAAATTGTTCGGCGGGCTGCATGCGGCCTGCAGGCCGTGAATTTGAGACCCCTGGTTTAGAGCATGCCAAGCCTTGGGATTACAGAGCCAGCCTGGTGCTGGGCAGCTGATTCTCCATGTCTGAGGTCCTAGACATGGGATCCTCATGCTGTGTTCTGGGCTCACAGAGTCACCATGTGCCACAGGCCAGGCCCAGGGTAGCCTAAGTCGTGTTAATGTTGAGGAACAGGGCCAGGAAGAGCCTTGTCTGGGCCTTTCATGGCTTCAGGATTGGTCCCCTCCCTCACAGCTGTGCGGCCCTCACCAGGGGCCACCAGGAAGCCTGGAGCCCCTGCTTGCTTCTCTTTTCCATCAGAAGCACCTGGGGGACATGCCAGCCCCCTGGTGGCCCTCAGACCCATCTGGCCTTTGCAGTAACCCTGCGCCCTGCCCATCAGGTCCCTGTGGGTCACGTGCTCAGGGGGACACCCCCTCCCAGCCTCCTGGGGAGTGGCTGTGGGAACTCCAGGGACAAAGCTATACTGCCTGGTCCCTCCGCTTCTCTTATCCAAATCCCAGCAGCGGGGTCAGTAAAGCCGAAACAAGCCCAGGTGCCTGGTGGGTCCTGGCTCTGCTGTCGACAGTGAGTGGGTGGCCCCGGTCACCACTTCACCTCCCTGGGTCTCCGTTTCCCCTCTGTAAAGAGGGATGAGCATGTGACGATCTCGTGGGGTTTGCTGCGAGGGTGAGGGAAGAGGACACGTGACCTCGGCATGGGGCCTGAAGCCTGGTCAGCCTTCACTGAATGTATTAGTGTCATTATCATTGTCATTGGTATATATTATGCTTCTATCTCATGTAAATTTCCTACAGGTGTGCTCAGAAACACACACATGCATCCCTGCTATAGACATGAACACATCATGTACACACAACTTCCTTCATGAACACTATGACTTCCGTGGTTCTGGAAACAGAGGAATAACATGAATAACAGTAACAATGACAGTGACACCAACAGTTAATGTTTGCGAAGAGAGCGTTTCTTTGCTTTGGGGTAGGGTTTTTATCCAGGCCGTTTGTGGCCTGTGGCTGAGGTCAGAACAGAGCTCTGCACCTCTCTCTCTGGTGGCGCAGGTAGCAGTAGGCTGAGTCTGCTTACTGTTGTCAGCCCTTGTGCTCCGGGCTTCAGGGAGCTGGAGGGGCAGGCCTGGGGGTCCAGGAGCCAGTGGGTGCTCCTTCCCTGGTTGAGCTCCTTCCCCTGCAGATGAAGGCTGAATCCTGGGGTGTCTCTGTACCTCCCTGGGCTGTAGTCTCTCCCTGTGTAGTGCTCTCGGCGTGTGCCCCGGAGGGCTGTCTCCTGGGATGCGCATGCGTGATGAAGGGTTCTGGTTCTGCCAGCGGAGGGGTGCTGACCCATGAGGAGATGACTGCCTGGCTGTTGGCTGGCTCAGCATTTCCCCGACACCCCGCAGCTAGGAAGGGGTAGACCTGGCCCCTGGCTGACTCTCAGTGTCTCTGTCCCTCTGTCCCACTCAGACCTTAGGACTTGGTCTTTAGAGCAACAAGGAGGGGTAAAGGATTTTAAGCAGGTGAGGAACACAACCTGACTTGTGTTTTGCACGAGCGCTCTGGTGATTCTTTGTGTGTGCAGGGTGCTGTAAAGCGTGACTTGGATTTACCGCATTTCATTTGGGAGTTAAAACAAATAACAGATTATATTCACATAGCTCTTAACAATTCACAGATGTTATCTCATTTAATCCCCACTACCAATCCCACAAGGAGGTGCATTTTACGGATGAGGAAACAGAGACTCAGAGCAGTGGACTTGCTCACCGTCAGACCGGTTCCAAGTGATGGCCTGGGACTCAAATATCCCTGAGCCTGGGGCTGAGAGTTGAGTCCCTTTTGCCTTCTTTGGTCTCTGTCCTCATTGTGAGGGTTGGGAGGCAACGCTGCCTTGTCCTCTGAGCCATGGACCACCTCCTGTCTCTATGGGGCTTGCCCGGGGAGAGAAGAAGGCTGGATGCGACCCCAGGTTCCCAGACTCGAGAGCTTGAACCTGAGCCAGGCGACCGGGTGAAACACTGAAACACGCAGATGCTGCCCTGGCCGGTTGGCTCAGCGGTAGAGCGTCGGCCTAGCGTGCGGAGGACCCGGGTTCAATTCCCGGCCAGGGCACAAAGGAGAAGCGCCCATTTGCTTCTCCACCCCTCCGCCGCGCCTTCCTTTCTGTCTCTCTCTTCCCCTCCCGCAGCCAAGGCTCCATTGGAGCAAAGATGGCCCGGGCGCTGGGGAGGGCTCTGTGGCCTCTGCCTCAGGCGCTAGAGTGGCTCTGGTCGCAACATGGCGACGCCCAGGATGGGCAGAGCATCGCCCCCCGGTGGGCAAGAGCGTCGCCCCATGGTGGGCGTGCCGGGTGGATCCCAGTCGGGCGCATGCGGGAGTCTGTCTGACTGTCTCTCCCTGTTTCCAGCTTCAGAGAAATGCAAAAAAAAAAAAAAAAAAAAAAAAAAAGAAACACGCAGATGCTGACGTTAAGGGGATGTGGGGAGGAGCCAGGGATCTTTGCTTTAGTAAGTTTCCCAAGTGATTCTATCCCGGCCCAGCTAGGTGGGAAGCCTTTGGAAATGGTTCTTGAGGTTCCTCCCACCCCTCTGGTCCTGGGTGCAGTTTCCGGGGCTGTGTCCAGCCGCAGGGAAACTCAGATGATAGGGAAGGCTGCGCAGCCCAAAGGCCAGGGGGCTGGGTCTGGACGAGCCGGTGCTCTGCCGCCTCTCATCAGTGTGACTCGGGGAACCCCCTCCCCTTCCCTCCACCTCCTTGTGCATAAGGTGGGGACCACAACAGCCAGCCCCGTGGGGTTGTCCTCTATGAGATGATGCAGGAAAAGCGCAGTTTACCAGTAAGAAACCAGAAGCTCTGAGAGGTTAAGCATCTCTGCTGAGGGTGGACGAGTCTGCCCCTCCCTTCATGCCCCCCTCTCCACACGCTGGGTGGGTTTCCCCTCGGGAGACTAACAGCTGCCTTAGATGAGAGGACACATTCCTTTCCATTGTCTCACTTGATCCTCACCACCCCCTGGGGTGGATGGAACAGGCAGGTGTTAGCTACCCCATTCTATATACAAGAAGCCCAAAGGCCCAGAGAGGGGATGTGATCTACCCAAGGCTGCACAGCTGGTTCCCTACATTCTGTTCTGGGAGGAAGACAGGGTTCCAGGGGAATGGTGGGGGTTGAGGGAGGAGTGTGCCAGGGGGTAGAGAGGCAGCAGGGTGGGAGGGGCACCCAGCACGGTATGGGGTGCCCCACGTGGAGAACAGGGCTGATTCCACCTTTGTGCCAGCCTCCAGGAATCTGTGCCACTCTGGGCGTCCGCAGCAGCCGTGGGGCTGGCAGAGCCAGGTCAGGCCTTTGGCATTGGTGGGGCAGCCAGAGCGGACTCACATGGAGCTGATTAATTTCTCCTGGTTCCTGGCAGGAAACAGACAAGGAGCAGCTGGTTGGCTCTTTGGTGCTCCATTAATTGTGACAATGACTTTAACCCCAGATGTGACACAGCACTGCCAAGAGGCTCCAGCTGCCGTGTGGGGTACAAGGCGGGGGTCCTCTTGGGGTGGGGAGTGCAGGAAGCATGATCTCTTTCAGGTGAGGCTGGCACACCCTGGACTTCTTCCCCAGGGGTCCCCGGGGGGCCGGCACAGGTGGCTGGGAAGAGGCTGCCAGTTCAGCATCGTACCAGTCCATCCTTGGTGCCTTTCTGTGCCAGGCCCACGCTAAGCACCTTGCAGGCTTGTTCTCCATGCTCTGAAGCCTCGCCGAAGTGGGCCTGAGCTCCATTTTACAGATGTGGGTACTGGGGGTCAAGACCACACGGCTGGCCAAGATGAGGAGCAACAGAGGGGTTTGTGAGGCAGGAGAGACTTGAGATGCCCGTGGCGCTCACGCTGGCACGTGTGGAACGGCTCGGAGCGCACGGACTCTCAGGGCACCACAGGGAGTTCTTCCTGTTGCTGTTGACCTTTTGTCCCCTTTTACCTCTGGCTCTACTCCTTTAAAAAATTTTTTTTCTATTACAGTTTATGTTCCATATTGTTTTGTATTAGTTTCAATATTGCTTGTATTAACACAGTGGTTAGACATTTATATAATGTACTAAGTGATCCCCCCCAGAAGTCCAGAACCCACCTGGCACCATCCACAGTTGTCCCAATATTACTGACTCTATTCCCCACCCTGTACCCTGCATCCCGGTGACTCTGTGTGGAACCCCCAGTTGTGTTTCTTAATCGCTTTGCCTCCTTCACCCAGCCCCCCATTCCCCTCCCCTCTGGCAACCCTCAGTCCATTCTCTGTGTCTACGAGTCTGTTTCTGTTCTGTTTGTTCATTTATATCATTCTTCAGCTTCCACCTGTAAGAGAAATAACATGGTACCTGTCCTTCTCTGACTTACTTCATGGGGAGGATCTGTACCTCTCCCCCACCCCCAGCTTAAGTCAGGGGTCCCCAAACTTTTACACAGGGGGCCAGTTCACTGTCCCTCAGACCATTGGAGGGCCGGACTATAAAAAAAAACTATGAACAAATCCTTATGCACACTGCACATATCTTATTTTAAAGTAAGAAAACAAAAGGGGAACAAATACAATATTTAAAATAAAGAACAAGTAAACTTAAATCAACAAACTGACCAGTATTTCAATGGGAACTATGCTCCTCTCACTGACCACCAATGAAAGAGGTGCCCCTTCTGGAAGTGCAGCGGGGGGCCGGATAAATGGCCTCAGGGGGCCGCATGTGGCCCGCGGGCCATAGTTTGGGGACCCCTGGCTTAAGTAATAGGATCTCTAGTTCAAGCACAATTGCACATAAAGGTCCAAGAGAGAAGATCAAGGCACTGCCTCTCCGGTTACACAGCGTGTCAACACTGCATCTTCCTTGCGACTCTTCGGTGTCAGACGGGGCTGCTGAGTGCTTGCTGAACATTGCTTACGCTTCCAGCCGCCTGGGGGGGGGGCTCTTCCCTCCCTTCCCTGCATGAGGTTCCTGCTTCTGCCCCACAGAACGATTAGTGGCCTGCCCCCTGGATGCCCACTCCCTTTGGCCCGTCACCCTCCCCCACGGTGTCTCTGAGGTGGACCGTGAGGCACCTGAGGACAGGGAGTAGTTATGGTGTATTTCTTTCTTCAGGTTGCAGTAAAATACACATAGTGTAAAACTTACCATTTTTATCTTAACCGTTTTAAAGCGTACAGTTCAGGAGTGTTAAGCACACTGACACTGTTGTGTGACCATCACCACCGTCCCATCTCCAGGACGTTTTCGTCTTCCCAGACTGAAACTCCGTACCTGTTCAACCGCGACTCCCCACTCCCCTGCCCCAGCCCCTGGCAGCCAGCGCCCTACTTTCTGTTTCTACCATTCTGACCGCACTGGGGGCCTCGTGTGAGTGATGCCAGGCGGGCCGCATTTGTCGCTTTGTGTCTGGTCTGATTCGCTTTGTGCGGTGTCTTCGAGGTCCCCCCCCGTGCTGCAGCGTGCGTCAGATTTCACTCCCCTTTGAGGCTGAACAGTATCCCATTGTATGGATAGAGCACATTTGTCCATCCATCCATCCATCCATCCATCCATGGGACACTTACGTTTCCCCCTTCCGGCTGCCATGAATAGGGGTGTGCAGGGACCTGTTTGAGTCCCCAGTTCCATTTCTTTTGAGTGTGCCCCCAGAAGTGGAGTGGCTGGACCAGATGGCAGTTCTGTGTTTAATTTTTTGAGGAACCACTGCACTCTTCCACAGTGGCTGCACCGTTTTTCATTCCCTCCAGCAGCGCACAGGGCTCCGAATTCTCCACATCCTCGCCAGCACTTGTTTGTTTGTTTTTTTTTCCTGTTGTTTTGGTCATAGTTAATGGGGGTAAAGTGGTATCTCATCGTGCTTTTGATTCTAACGTCCCTAATGGCTAGTGATGTTGAGCACCCTTCCATGTGATACTTAGCCATCTGTATGTCTTCTCTGGAGAAATGTCTATTGAGTCTTTTGCCCGTTTTTAAATAGGGCTGTTTGTATTTTTGTTATTGAGTTGTAGGAATTCTTTCTATATTCTGGACATTAGTTCTTTATCAGATACACGATTGACAGATATTTTTCTCCCATTCCGTGTATTGCCGTTTCACTCTGGGGATAGTGTCTGGTTTATTTCTGAGTCGGTGAGGCCCGGCCAGTACCTGGCACAGAAGCTGTCATACCTGATGTTCCCGCATCCTGGTATTCTCTTGAGCAGAAGCCAGGCCAGCCTGTGAGCCCCCGGCCCCATGTGGGGGCCGAGGGACCATCACAAACAGCAGGGCAGAGAGAGTCCATCCATTAGTCACTGAACTAGCGCCATCCAGGGGGCGCTACTGAAGTACTGGAGGTGGGATTTGGGGCATGACTCCGTCAGGTTTGTGTGTTAGGAAGGCTCCTCTGGCAGCTGATATGGAAACTGGCCTAGGGAGCTCACTGCCTTCCCCTGGCGAGTCCCCTCACTCTAGGGGAGATAGGAGTAGCCACACAGAAACGAGGCCAGAGCTTCGCAGCTTTGGTATCAGTTCCTGTCCTGGCTCCATCATTCGCGAGTTATGTGACCTCAGGCACGGGGCTCATATGTCTGAGCCTCTGTTTGCTCGTCTGTAAAGAGGCAGTAAATAACCCTTCCCCAGAAGGATGTGGCACTCTGTAAGCCACACCTCTAGGATGCCTGGTATCTAGCAGCTGTGGCAGTCCTCCAGAAAATGTCAGCTCCTCCAGGCTGGAGAATGTTCCGTCTTCTTCCCCAGGACGCCCCCGGCACAATGCACGTGGCATGTGGCAAGGGTGACTGGCAAAGAGGGCTACGTGCTGACTCTCAGGCCGCTCTGCTCTCTCTGCCCGCAGTGGGACTCCATCAACGAGGTGGACGAGTCCTTCCGGCCCATCCACACGTACCAGGTGTGCAACGTCATGAGCCCCAACCAGAACAACTGGCTGCGCACCAGCTGGGTGCCCCGCGACGGTGCCCGGCGCATCTACGCCGAGATCAAGTTCACCCTGCGTGACTGCAACAGCATGCCTGGTGTGCTTGGCACCTGCAAGGAGACCTTCAACCTCTACTACCTGGAGTCGGACCGCGACCTGGGCGCCAGCACCCAGGAAAGCCAGTTCCTCAAGATCGACACCATCGCAGCCGACGAGAGCTTCACGGGCGCTGACCTGGGCGTGCGACGCCTCAAGCTCAACACGGAGGTGCGCGGTGTGGGCCCGCTCAGCAAGCGCGGCTTCTATCTGGCTTTCCAGGACATCGGGGCCTGCCTCGCCATCCTGTCCCTCCGCATCTACTACAAGAAGTGCCCCACCATGGTGCGCAACCTGGCTGCCTTCTCGGAGGCGGTAACGGGGGCCGACTCATCCTCCCTGGTGGAGGTGCGGGGCCAGTGTGTGCGACACTCGGAGGAGCGGGACACACCCAAGATGTACTGCAGTGCCGAGGGCGAGTGGCTGGTGCCCATCGGCAAGTGCGTGTGCAGCGCTGGGTATGAGGAGCGGCAGGATGCCTGTGTGGGTGAGCATGCCACATGTGGGCCAGCTGGCAGGTGGGCTTAGTCTGGACAGGGAGGCCAGGGTTTGAGTTGGGGGGAGGGGTCGCCATAGCAGGCGTCTGGGTGGTGCGCACAGTGGGTGGTGCGCACAGTGGGTGGTACGCACAGTACCCGGGATAGTGGGTGAACCTCCACTGTCAGCAAATACACAGGCCACCTGTGTGTGTTGGGGAAGCAGGGAAGGAAACGCCACAGCCCTCTGGTACCCTCTGTGGAATGTGGAGAGGTATCCACCCCCAGGCATCTGTGTGATCGGGTGTGCTGCTGGGTGCACACCTGGGCTAGGAAGCAGTACTGCGAGCTAACTTAGGCCAGCATTGTTCTAAGCCCTTTTCACATACTAACTCGTTTAATCCCAACAATTACCCTATGAATTAGAAACTACTATTATCCCAGTTTTATAGATAAGGCATAGAGAGGCGAAGCAGCTTACCCAAGGTCACACAGCTACGAAGTGGCAGAGCTATGATTTGAACCCAGAAGTCTGGCTCTGGAGTCCATGCTCAAACCCACTGAACTGCTCACCTGTAGGGTGGGGAGAAGCGGCCCCAGGCCCTGGGTGAATGAGTGCGATGTGGGGCCGTGGGAAGGTATGCAGGCAGGGGCCCCCAGAGAGTCCTGTCTGGGCTGGGTACTTGACTCGGGCAGCCTGCCCGTGTTCAGGAGGATCGAACTGGGGACCTGTAGGAGAGAACAGCCACGGTCCTTGTGGAGGAGGACAGCTGAGAGTATCTGGATCATGAATTAGCATGGTGCCTTTTCCCACGGGTGCACTGCTGGGGTTCCCGCGCCAGAGTGCAGGCGCAGGACCCAGACCTCAGGCTGTGTGTGTGTGTGTGTGTGTGTGTGTGTGTGTGTGTGGTCAGCAGACCCCTGCAGGGGGGCAGTGCAGCAGAGCATCCTGGGAGCCTGGGAACACTGGGAGAGCGGTTGTGGGCAGACAGCTGCAACCCCAGCTGTTACCGGTCTCCGCCTGGTTGCCCTTTGCCCTTCTTTGGCCTCCCTGAGGGCTGGACACATGGCAGCTCAGCCACTCGGAGCACAGTGAAGCCTGCTATGGGGACCATCGGTTCTCCTGGGTGGGGGAGAAGGTGTCCGTGAAGGGATCAGAGAGACGAGGGCCTGTCCCCAGACAGCCTCAGTGAAAACTGGGACAGGGCCCTGTCCGCCACTTGGAACATACTCTGCTGCTACCGTACAGGCCCCAAGGCCACCGTAGTGGGAACTTCAGGCCCCCTCAGCACCAGCCCTCCGCCTGTAGCCAGCAGGAAAGGCCCCTTGAGGTTTGAGGCCTGAGCAGGCAGCAGGCTAACAAGTTCAGGTGATGCACAACGTCATTCTCTGGGACCAGGATCTCCATCCAGCTCCCGGGCCCTTTCCGGCTCCTCTCTGCAGCTCTCTGATTCCATTAGGAAGTCTTTTTTCATACTCCCAACTGCTATGAGTCTTCACCAGTCCGGGACCCTAAACCTCAATACCTTCTGGGACACTTACCGGTTTCTGGGTTTGTTCTACCCCCTGTGGCGTAGTGTGCCAGGCCCCCCAGGTCTCCGGCCTCTCCTGGTTCCTGTCACAGCATCCCTGTTTTTCTCAACTGCCCACTGGGTAAGCATAATAACAGACACTGCTCTTGCCATGACAGCTTGCAGAGGGATTCCTCACACATCAATTCATTTGCTCGTTGTAGCAAGGCAGATATTATAATTCCATTTTATAGATGGGAAAACTGAAGTAGTAGTGTCACCTACTGAGGCTCACAGCTGGTGGAAGGTCAAGCTGGGACCTCGGTCTGTCTTGCTCTGAGCCAAGGGCAGGCTTTGAACCTGTCCCTAGTTCACTCCAACTGCTTTTCTTGCCAGAGCTGGCTTCCAATGCCCCCTCATTCTGAGGGGATCATAAAGTCCTTTAATGACCCCCCTCTTTTTTTCTTTTTCTTTTTTTTAGTATTTGCCATGTGCCAGGCACTTGAATAAGTGGTTCTAACACATCATGTCAGTTACTTGCTCTGAGCAGCATCTACCACGTCCCAGGTGCCAGGGATCCAGGCACAGGGAGCCTCTGCCTTCGGGAAGTTGATGTAGTTTCTCATCCTTACACTATTTCTCTAGGCTAAGTATTATGTCCCCATCGTACACATGTGAGACATCGAGCCCCCTCCGCTTCAGTCATGGAGGGCGGTCTCATCTCAGGTCATCTCACTCCAGAGCCCTGAGCTGCCTCTGTCCACGGAGCCCCACTTCCCTCCTCCCTGGGTAACACTCAGACTCAGATGGTAACTGGTTCCCCCGCCGGTGGGTATCTGCTCAAGGTCAGCCGCTACCCCCAACTCTGGATTTAGCGAGCGATCCCCAGCAAGTCAGTGGCTTGTCCTGTGTGCACAGAGGTGCAGCTGCCCACAGGAGGGAGCCTGGCCCCCCTGCCTTTGGGGTTAGGGCCTTGTTCAGAGGTCTCAGGCACTGTTCCAGCCTCCTTATTGGACAGAAGCAGGAAGTGGAGCCCAGAGAGGGAATGCATCTTGCCCAAAGTCGCTCAGTGTGTCAGGGGCAGAGCTCTTGGTGGAAACCCCAAAGCCTGAGCAGTGGAATCTCCCAGGGCCAGGAAAGGCCAAGGCCATGCCCATTTCCTAGTGCCGTTGGCACATTAATAAAAAATAAGAAAGAGGTGGCAAAGCAGGGTTAGGGCATTATAGCATATTTTGAATTTTACATTAGAATCACAATACAACATAATTACGCCAGTTGCAAGATAATTACAGGTTTTATAAAATATATTAATTCATAGTGCACTGCAGGCAGTGAGGTTTAAGGACGGAAGGCCAGTTCTGAGTCGCAGGAGGAGAGACTGCCCCTCCCTGTCAGCGGGCTTCTGTGACGGTCTGAGTGACCTCCTTTAAAGCAGCAGCACGGGCTCAACACTGAGATACACAGACGGGGGCGCAGGCCCGTATCCCCAGCCTCCACCCCCTCCTTCGTGGGCAGCCTGAGAGTGGGGAGAGGGTGACCTTCTTGGATCTGGGAACAGATGGGGGTGCATTTCCTGGGCTGCCTGAGGGGGTTCTTCTCAGAGCTCTGTTCCCCCTGCCCGACCTGAGTGGGACCTCCTGAGGTCGTGTGGCCCCTGACCTTCTCCATTGGGCGGCTCTCTGAGCCAACAGAGAGGAGGGGCTAGGACTTTCTAGGAAGGGGGTCCTCACTTGCTCAGCAACGAGCCCCCCCACCCCCAGGCCTGCAGAAAGAGCGAAGCCCACAGTGATAGCCACCCTCCCAGCCCCCGGATTCTCATTTTGCAAGTTTGACCCTCATGGCGCCCTTCAGAAGTGGCTGGGCAGTGCTGGGTTTTCGCAGAGAAAACCGTAGAGGCCAGGAGAAGGGACATACCTGGTCACTGTGCTCTTTAGAGGCCTCACTGAGACTGCCCTCAGACCTCGGAGACCCACAGAAGGATGTCAGAGCCATGTGCAGCTGGCCCAGTGGACTAGTGAGGAAATGGAGCCCCAGAGAGGTAAAGTGACTGGTCCAAGGGCACACAACTAGGAGTGGTTGATTGAGTCAGCTTCCCTACCAGGAAGCCCCCAGGCCTCACGGTTCTGACCCAATGACCTCCCCCAGAGCTGGCTGCACTCCCCCGCCCCCTCCAGGGAGAGGAAGGACCTCTCGATAGAGCAGCAGCCCAGAGTCTGAAGTCCCAGCTGCCGTCCTTCCTGTCACCTGGACACAGAATATAAATCACCCTCCGCGGCCCTAATCATCTTTCTATAAATATCAGAGTCTCATTTCAGAGAGTGGAGCATGAACGTGGAGCTCTTTTGCCTCCTGACTGTGTTTAAAATCTGATTTAGAATTAATTTCCTTTGGTCGTCCACTGGTGGACACCTTATTTGTCAAATCTCGAGCTCCTCGCTCACAGGGGAGAAGAGAGAAGTGGCCCGGGCCTCCGGCAGCTGCCGGCCTGACAGGCGGCCTGGGCAAGGTGCCCTCGGCAGGGGCAGGAGCCCCTCCTGGCCCACAGCCCACGCGGGCGCACGCGGACTCCGGAAGCGCCCTGGGTCGCCGGACCGGGCAGGGCCCCCAGCCCAGAGCTGCTCCATCTGTCTCGGCCATTAATTCCCGGCTCTGCCTCCAGGTCTTTGGGCTCCCTGAGGCCTGGTGATTAGTATTCTTATTAAAGATTATTTTATTTCATCGCACGGATTAATCTGGCCATGACACGTTTGAGCCATATGGGTATTAGCGGAGTGTGTGAGAACCGCCCACTGCCAAGCAGCAGAAGAGCAGGGCCCTCTCCAAGGCCTGGACTGCTCCCCGACCTGGGTTTGCGTTCTAGCTGGGGGTGGGGGGGGTACCTAGGGCAAGGCACTGAAGCTCCCTGAGCCTCTCTTTCCTCTGTGCCAAAGAGATGTATTAATGCCAACTACATAGAATTGTAATAGTAAGTGCCAAACACCGTCCTGGCATGAATTCACGTGTATGCCTCCACATCACACTTCCAACAGCCCTAGGAGCCCCGTTTTACATGAGGAAACTGAGGCCCCGCAACATGCCCAATGTCACTTAGCCTAAGTGAAGAGTTTAGACAAGGAAAGGAACCCCGGCACCTGCAGTTCTCGTCTTCACTGACAGCACTAAGGGTCCGGGACTTGGTGAATGAAGGCCATCGTGATGTGCTTCCTTCGTGCCATCCATCACACCACGAGGTCGCGGCTTGCGTCCTTGACTGCCCCTCACTGCTCGGAAAGCCCCTTGAGAGCGGGACCAGCTCTTACTGAGCGCGGGTCCGTAGAAGCTCAGTAAATTTGGGTGAAGGAATAATTGAGGGACAGAATAAGCAAACAGTCCCTGAGGTGCCGATCAACGTGGATCCGATAATTACAGTGAGGATTACTGTCATTCAGTTCAACAACAGATTCAACAAATATTTGCTGACCAAGTGCAAAGCCCGCTTCCTGGGCTCAGAAGGAAGCTCTTAGGCTGTACCCAGGATTGGGCCTCGGGCGGGGCTGGGGCTTCTGGGAAGAGGAGGTGAGTTCACAGTGTATCAGGATGCCCCACAATTCCAGGCTCCCAGCCCCAGTCAGGCACGAGCCCTCTAAGGGGCCTTCCCAGATGGGGTAGGGACAATGTCTCAAAGTTGAGGCACATTTCCTCAACTCCCCATTCTAGAAGCCCCTCTGGCCCCATGGCCTCTGAGTCTCTGAAGCAATTTGGGGACATTATCATCTCTCCCGATTTCAGATTTTCTTTCAGGTTAGTAGAATTTTACAAATTAACCTAATTTTAGCTATTCCAATAAAGAGATATGATTTTTTTTTAAATGACATGATATATTTACAAAGGGAGCTCCTCTCAAGCCCTGAGTTTTCCAGAACTAGACTTTAGGGGAAGACAGCCCCGTGAGCTTCCTGGTGGTCCCTGTTGCTGAGGAGTTCAGTTCCGTGGGTGGAGCTGGGAGCTGCCTGGCTGGAGGTATTTGGTTCCCCTGAACCCTGGGGTCTCTCTCTGCCCAGAGCAGATAACGGTGGGATTAGCTCATTTTGAAAACTCCTTCTGGCATTGGCAACTTCTGGACCAGGTGCTAGGTAGGAACTTTGAGATGGCATATAGCAGTCCTAGGGTCTTATTCACAAGGATCTGTCCAAGAGGACCTTCTGGTCTAGGAGGAGAATCAGACACAGATAAATAAGGACAGCCGTGGTATTACAGTTAGTGAAACAAAGTAGGGACTGTGGAAGTGGGAAGGGGAGTGGTCACTTTGTGTGTGTGTGCGTGCACATGTGCATATGGAGGTGTGAACAAGTCCAGAAAGGCTTCATTGAAGAGATGGTTGAAAGAGTTTGACAGGTTGACAAAGGAAAAAGGCACAGCATGTGCAAAGGCCCTGAGGAAGGAAACAATCTGCTGGGTAGGAAGAATGACCAGTCCTTTACCTGCTGCGGTGGGTGGTATCTCAATAAAGACCAGTGTCCTGTGAAGGACAGAATCAGGCTGGAGACAGGCCTTGGTGGGAGGGGCTGTTGGAGGAGGCTGTTCCCTGCACCGACTCTGGGGCTGGGACTCAGGCTCCAGGGTCCCAGCCTCGGCTCTGCCTTAGACTTGCTGTGCAACCCTATGTAAGTCAGAGGTCCTCTCTCTGCTTCAGCCTCTTCCTTACAAAGGAGGGTAGGACCGGGTGATGCTAATGATCTGTACCTCTGTCCCTTGGGGACCCTCCCCCCCCCCCACTCAGGAAGCCCTGGGTCCGAGTGAGAATTGTCCCCAAGACCAGCTGGCTTACCTACAGCCACCTCCTTTTCCACAGCCTGTGAGCTGGGCTTCTACAAGTCTGCCCCCGGGGACCAGCTCTGTGCCCGCTGCCCCTCCCACAGCCACTCCGCAGCCCCGGCCACCCAGGCCTGTCGCTGTGACCTCAGCTACTACCGCTCAGCCCTGGACCCTCCGTCTGCAGCCTGCACCCGTGAGTACCATCCCTGTACCCCAGAACATACATAAATAAGGGATTCTTAGGGGGCATGTGCAGGCGTATGTGCACATCTGGGTACCTGTAGGGGACTCCTAAGTCCCGGTAAGCTTGAATGAACACACCTTGTGAGCCAGCATGTGCACACCTGGCCCTGCAGGGAAATGTGTGCCGTGCCTGGAGCAGGTGTGGTTTTGTGCAGGTGCCCTGGGTGTCCGAGGGGACTCTGAAGGAGTCTGGCGTCGCACCTCCAGGACTGCGTGGCTGTCTTCATTTTCAGCTGACAGGGCTCCTCCATTGCCTCCTGCCCCCTAAACTGAAGGGACCTCTCACCCTTCTGTCCCACCTGGAGTGGAGGGCTGCAGTCAGCTCAGCCCACCCCATTTGCCAGCCCTGGACTCTAGTGGTGGGGGGAGGGGTACTTCATACAGTTCTGACTGATTTTGCCCCAGAATTTACCCCAACCTGATTCTCGTCATTCTCTCCCCCCACCTTCATCACCACCCAGCCCCAGGCTTCCTGCACATGGCAAGTGAGGGCCTGAGTGTATTCATGTCACTCACACGTGTGCACACGTGCACGCGCGCACACACACACACACACTCACACACACACACACACACACACCCTCCCTCCCTCCGTCCCTCCACCATTCTGCCCAGAACTGTGCACTTACCCTTGTGGGACCTGCCAGGGCAGAAAGGATGGCTGAGTGACGTGGGGACCACTCTCGGCTCCCAGACCAGGTGAGCACAGCTCTGCGTGGGTCCTGGACGTTCGCACTCAGCTGGTTGGACTGTGGTCAGAGGTGGATTAAGGTCGGTTGAGGCCCCAGGCACAGAAGAAAATATTGGGCCCTTTAAAAAAAGAGAGAGAGGGAAAATAAAACTACATGTTAACCATATTTTTAAATAAATAAAAAATATTATGTACTACTAATGTTAAAATTGCACATAGGAAACCAAACTTGATGTCATTAGAAAAAAGTGGAAAGTTGGGGTTTTGTGGGGCCCTTCAGAAGTCGGGGCCCAGGGCGCGCCTGGTGCGCCCGCCGTTAAATCCGCCTCTGGCTTTGGTTTCTCTCCAAATCCACAGTTCCGGTGCCAGAAATCTTGAGACTGAGCTTTTAGTAGTATTCCATACCCTTCAGGTGCTGAGCTTCTCTGTGATTCTGACATTCCAGAATTCTGTCTACTTAAGATCCAAGGTTGCCTTCCTGGGATTCTGAGAGTTGGAATTCTGTGGCCCAGGGGTCTCCACAGCCCCCCTCCAGGCCTTCCTGGCTCACATCCCACCCCAGGAGCCCACCCCAGCCCCACCCATCTGTCCAAGGTCCTTGTGCTGCCCAGACTGGGGCTCTCATCTTGGGGGAGGGGAGGGTGGGGGACACTCGCTGGGCTTCCTGGGGCCTCCACGCACTCTAGCCTAGAACACAGTGGCATTTACATTAAATTCAGCACGGGGTGGAGGGTGTAAGAAATAGAGTGTGGGACACAGATGACGGGCATTTTACCCCCAGGAGGCTGCTGTGGACAACCCCTCCCCGGGCAGTGCAGTCTTTCTCAGACTCGGATGAAAACTTCGGGAAGCACAAACCCCAGGATCCCTGTGGTCCAGCAGGGGAATGGGGGCCTTAGATTTCTGTGCCCAGACTCTGACACTGGTCCCAGGCCAATGACAGAGACACTGTCTGTGCCATTGGAGAGCTTCCAGAGGATAGAGTACATGTGACCTTATCCTTAGCGACCCGCAGATATTATGGGGGAGCCCCTTCTCTGGTCTGATGGGAGGATGCTGGACCACCCCAAATAAATCCCCTTTACCCCACCTGTCACTCTCTGCTCCCCAGGGCCACCCTCAGCACCAGTCAATCTGATCTCCAGTGTGAATGGGACATCTGTGACCCTGGAGTGGGCCCCCCCGCTGGACCCGGGTGGCCGCAGCGACATCACCTATAACGCCGTGTGCCGCCGCTGCCCCTGGGCGCTGGGCCGCTGTGAGAAGTGTGGCGGCGGCACCCGCTTTGTGCCCCAGCAGACCAGCCTGGTGCAGCCCAGCCTGCTGGTGGCCAACCTGCTGGCCCACATGAACTACTCCTTCTGGATCGAGGCTGTCAACGGGGTGTCCGACCTGAGCCCCGAGCCCCGCCAGGCTGCAGTCGTCAACATCACCACGAACCAGGCAGGTAGGCGGAGACGCTCCGTCCCCCGGCCGCTCCGGGCCCTCGCCCTCCCGGGTGACCAGCGCGCCGCCGTGGGCTCGCTGTGGCCTTGAGCTAGGGCCTCCCTCCTCTGGTCCTGCCCTCCTCACCTGGACCTGGGGCCACAGGCTCCCTTAGGAAACTAGAACCTGGCCATTGATCCAGAAAGCACAGAGACAGGTGATCGTGGCCACCGTAGGCCTGGTTCCGAACTCTGCCTCTCTGCCTCTGTTTCCTCCCTGGTGCCCTGGGATGCATAGCATCTGCCTCAGGTACGCTCACGAGGCTTAAATGAAGAAAACGAAAGTGCTTAGCCTAACACCAGGCCCATGTACGTGCTCAATAAATGTCATGAAACAAATGAAATCACTCTGATGATCTTTTGCCAGAACAGCTGCCCCTGGTGCCTGGGTGGATTTGGTCTCACTGGTTTGGACAACAGCCAGCCATTTATGTCTCTCTTTCTAGCTTGTTTTTGGGCTGAATTTAGCTCCTGGAATCTCTTTCCAAATTCTGGTGTGTCCCGCCTGTTGAGTGACAGCGCGACCTAAGAGTCCACCGCACAGCTTCCCTGTTCACAGCCACCCCCACACACGCCCTGGACCCCTCCCCACAGCTCATCCTGTCTCCTCCCTGCGCCATGCAGGTCCAGCCGGCACTATTCCCACCATGTCACAGCGGAGGAAACTGAGGCACAGGGTGCCACCCAGTGTCACCTTATAGGAAGTGGCAGAGCCAGGATTTGAACCCACATCTGTCTCACTCTTGTTATTTTGGGTTTTTTTTGTTGTTGTTGTTGTTTTTCCTGAAGTTAGAAGCAGGGAGGCAGTCAGACAGACTCCCACATGCACCTGACCGGGATCCACCCAGCATGCCCACCAGGGGGTGATGCTCTGCCCATCTGAGCTGTTGCTTCATTGCAACCAGAGTCATTCTAGTGCCCGAGGTGGAGGCCACAGAGCCATCCTCAGCACCTGGGCCAACTCTGCTCCAATGGAGCCTTGGCTGCGGGAGGGGAAGAGAGAGACAGAGAGGAAGGAGGGGGGGAGGGGTGGAGAAGCAGATGGGCACTTCTCCTGTGTGCCCTGGCCAGGAATCGAACCCAGGACTTCTACCCACCGGGCCGATGCTCTACCACTGAGCCAACTGCTCCCTTCTCTGGGCCCAGGGCCACCTCTCCCTCCAGAGCTTCATCCATTCAAGAGACTCTCATTCCACCAGTGTTTGTGGGGCATCCATTACATGCCGAGCTCTGTGCTGGTGAAACAGTAAGGAACAGACCCGTGCCTGATGCTCGGAGCCCTGACTTCACCACCTGTGGCGAGCGGCTGACACTGTGGCTGGCTATTTGGGTGTGGAGGATGCAGCAGAGAACCCAGCAGCGCTCAGACACCAATCAGCACACTCCAACATGAAAAAGAAAAAGCTCCCCTGAACCCGGTCTCCCTTCCAGCCCCCAGACCATTTCTCTACACGTGAAAGCTTCCTGAGAGAGCATTTGTGCGGCCATATCTGTGCCCTCTCCCCTCTCTGGGCGTCCTTGAGCAACGCCGGTCAGGGGCTTTTCCCGCCTGTCCACAGAAGCTCAACACCCGCAGGCAGTATGGGTATTTGCCTCCCTGCTCTTTCCTCTTTCTTGGAAGGGACACTTTTCTCTTGCCTTCCATGTCCCACCCCCTCCTCTAAAGGCTGAGGACCCCGGGCTCTTCCCAGACCCTCTTCCCTTTCCCGTTCACCCACGTCTATCTTTTCCGAATGACCTTGTCGGGGCCTCTGGCTTTGAATCCACTTTTATCCTCAAATTTATGTCACTGGCACAGACCTCTCTCCTAGGGTCCAGCTGCCCACTCCCATCTCTACTCAGATGTGTTTTATACAAGTAACCCCCCAAAACTATACCTCGTACAGGCCCCCATCTTAGGAAATGGCACCCCATTCATGGGGTTGCTCAAGCCCCAAACCCTTGACTGTCTCATGCCACATTCGTCCACCGGCCAGTCCCACTGGTCTCCCTTCAATACGACCATTTCCACACTCAGTCTCTTTAGTCTGCTATCTTAGTCTGCTCGGGCTGCCATGACAGAACACCACGGACTGGTGGATTAAGCCACAGGAAGTTATTGCTCACGGTTCTAGAGACCAGAAGTCTAAGATCAAGGTGCTGGCTGATCTGGTTCCTGGTGAGACCCTCTTCCTGGTTGTAGATAGCTGCCTTCTTGCTGTGTTCTTACATGGTAGAGAGAGAGAGAAAGAGAGAGAGGAAGGGAGGGAAGAAGAGAAGGAGGGAGAGAACAAACTCTGTGGTATCTTTTCTTATAAAGGCACTAATCCCAACATGAGGGCCCTCCCTTATGACCTCATCTAAACCTAATTACCTCCCTAAGATCCCAGCTCCAATCTTCACATTGGGGGTTAGGGCTTCAATATGCTAATTGGGGGGTGGGGCACAATTACGTCCATCTTCCATCATGTGTCGCCTGGACAACCACAGAAACCCCCCTCCCGCCTTGCCGGTAATTGGTTCTCACTCCACATGCTGAATGAGCTTTAAAAATACAAGTTTCCCTTTCTCCACATCCTCTCCAACACTTGTTATTTCTTCTCTTATCGGTAACAGTCATTCTAACAGCTGTGAGGTGGTCTCATTGTGGGATTTATTTTCCTTATAACTAATGATGTTGAGCATCTTCATATATCTGCTGGCCATCCATCTTATGTCTTCCTTGGAGATTTGTCTATTCAGGTCCTCTGCCCATTTTTAAATCAGACTGTGTTTTGCTGTTGAGGTATTCTTTATTTTGGATATTTGGATATTAGCCCCTCATTAGAGGTATCATTTGCAAATATCCTCTCCCATTTGGCTGGTCATCTAAATTTATTTAATGATATTAACTGACGTGACCCCAATAAATTTAGTTTAAAAAAGAAAAAAAATGTGAGCTCAGGTCATATGTGAGCCCTTTAACAATTTCAGCCTGAGCTCGCATATAGTGGACCCTCCCAGGACCCATGGGGACTCACACAACTGCCTGCCTGCCTGTCTCATCTCACCCCATCCGCTCTTCCCTGCTCGCTCCCTTTCAGCCACACTGGCCTCTGGTTCCCATCCCTGAGCACACCAAGTCCTTCCCCACCCAGGGCCTTGACCTTGCTTCTCCATCACAGTGACATGCTCCTCCCTGTAAGGGCCCCATGGCCGGCTCCTTCCGCCCTCAATGCAACCGGCCTCCCCACCCCTGCCCTGGTCATCCCGTCCAACCTCCTTGGCCCTGTGGGCGGGCCTCCCATCACCACTCCCTTTCATGCCTTTCATGGCACTCCACCCACCAGCTTGTAAGCATGCATCCATTTGCTTCCTCGTTCACGGTCTCCCTCGTAGACCACAAGCTCTTGAAGGCTGTCCTGGTCATTGCAGTTCCCCAGGTCCTAGCCCAGTGCCTGGCCTATGGTAGGCATTCAGGAAATCCTCGGAGCATGATAGAGGGGGCACCCACAGCCCTGGGGTGAGGGCCTAGGGCAGGCAGCAGCCCTGAGCAAATGGCCAGGTTTGTCCTCCAGGACCACCTGCTCCTCCCACTGCCCTCATCTCTTCTCCACAGCTCCCTTTTCCTCAGCCCCCTCTAGAGCCCCCCATTCCCTCCCCACCTTGGAGCCCTGATCCGCCTCTGTCTGCCCCGCTCACACCTCTTGCCTTAGAAACTTCTTCCCCTTTAAGAGGCATTAGTATTCCTGCCTCTGTGTGTGTCCATTGCATACAATAGTCTCATCTGACCCTCACCTCCTCCTGGCAGAAGGTGCCCTCTAGCTTAAGCTTACTTGCCCCCTGGATGGGGAAGCTGCTGCCATGAGACAGTAATGGCCCCAGCCAGCAAGAAGGGGGCCCAGGCTATGGGGTCACCTATGTCCCACACCCTCCAAATTAACTCTGGAGTTGCTTCTTAATTTTTCATGTCAAAGTCATCAACACCATTTACTGGGCACCTACTGCAGTAGCGTAGTGGGGGGGAGAGCAAGGGGGTCTATCATGCCCCAGGCGCCAAATGGTCTCCAAGCCAAACAAGAAAAGCTAGTAGAAGGGGAGGGGGGCGCCAATAAAGTGTCATGCCCCCGGGCGCCAGGTGTGTTCGCTAGGCCCCTGACCTACTGTGTGTGGTCCCTGCCTTCAGGGGACTGCCAGGCCAGCCGGGAGACAAGATGCCCAGCTATGAGGCAGGTGGGGAACACAGGAGGTGCAGGGGTGAGCAGAGGGGAAGAGGAGGCCCGCGGCCGGAGGGACAGGGAGGAGGAGAACGCACCCCTGCGGGCGCGTCCCTGTTTGGCTGTGGTTAGGTCTCTAGCTGACACTTTGCAGCCCACTCGCCCTGGGATAATTGCACTGGACACAGGAGGGAGGGAGGGGGTGGGTGGGGAAGGGAATGGGTGAACTGGGCAACGAGTGTCTTAGTGTGACTGCGAGAATACTTGAGCTCAGATGGACCGGACTCAGTTCATGTCCCTTCCCACAGTATTCTGAGCTGCCCCGGTCATACCTCCAAACCCAGCAGTGAGGGTGCAGGTTCCTGCCATTCATGCCCTCCCTCCTTTCTTTTCTTCCTCCTTCCTCAAGCACTCCTGAGAACTGCCCCACAGAGGGTGAGAGACATGGAGATAGAGATGCCAGGTGATGGGGCCCCAGGGTGCACGAGAGCAGCCACTTGCTGGGGCCGGTGGGCCCTATACTCCCTGTGGAGTGGAGGTACCGGGCCAGAGAGGAGGAGGAGGAGGAAGCAGTGAAAACTGCTGCCCCCAGGCCTTGTCTGGGTCGAGCACCCCCAGCATCTCAGACCAGAGACAGGCTGTGCAGAGCCCCGATGACTAACCAGGGTGGCAGCCTATGCTTTGCCAGGAGGACTGGAGGGGACTGGCCCTCCTGGGGCAGAGGCAGGACAGCCAGCAAGTTGAGCCTGGCCCAGGTAGGGCCTGGGAAGGGGTGGGACAGAGCCCAGCCCTGACGATCACTCATCCACCCATCTGATCAAGGCCGGCCTCCCTCCCTAGCGCCGTCCCAGGTGGTGGTGATCCGCCAGGAGTGGGCAGGGCAGACCAGCGTCTCGCTGCTGTGGCAGGAGCCAGAACAGCCCAATGGCATCATCCTGGAGTACGAGATCAAGTACTACGAGAAGGTGCCAGCCTGCGCAGGGAGGAAGGGGGCGGGGAGCCAGGCGGGGGTGCCCTTGGCTGACGGCCCCTCCCGTGGACAGGACAAGGAGATGCAGAGCTACTCCACCCTCAAAGCTGTCACCACCAGGGCCACCGTCTCGGGCCTCAAGCCGGGCACCCGCTACGTGTTCCAGGTCCGAGCCCGCACCTCGGCGGGCTGCGGCCGCTTCAGCCAGGCCATGGAGGTGGAGACCGGGAAACCCCGTGAGTGCGGGGAGCAGAGTGGGGAGGGTCAGGGAGGGGCGCCAGGCCGGGCGCCAGACCCTGTGGTCAGAGGAAGGGAACTTGCTGAGCTGGTTGCCTGTGCTGGGTTGGCATTGGGGGGGAGGAGGCTGGCATTTTTACAGCTGAAAATAAGTGACCACAAGATCTTGAAGGCTCGTGGAGAAAGAAAGTGGCTTGCCCAAAGCAACCGAGCTCGTCACAGCCCATACACACTGGCTTTTACTAAATAAATAGCAAGGTGACTGGTAGGCATCATGATGCCCTTTTCTAGTGCAATAACCTTATCATTGCCCCAGAGACCCTTTAGTGGGTTGGCATTATCCACACCCCCATTTCACAGAGCAGTCAAGTGAAAGGTTGCCTAAGGTTGCCCGGCAAAGCAGGATTTGAACCTGCTTTGTTTGGGGTCAAATTCTGTGCCCCTTCCCCAGTATCACCCTGCCCCGGCCTCCTGCATGGTGGCTCCCGCAGTGTAGCCATCCACAGCACCGGGGAGCTGTGGGAAGTGCTGATTGTCTGAATCAGAAACCCAGGTGCTGGGTGCACATCGATGTAGGTTTGTATCAAACCTGCAGGGTCATGCTGAGTACACTCAAGCGGGAGCACCCCTGGCCCCATCTCTGGCTGGTCGCGGTGGTGCCAGTAAAGAAGGTTCCAGGCTGTTAATGCCCCAGCTCACCGGCACTCCCTTGGCGCTTATGTGTCTCCATTGCTCCCGGGTCTGACAGCACGTGGAGACTGTCCAGGGAGGAACCCCGCCCCGTTGCGTGGCTTTGTGTTGGGAACCTCAGGTTTCTCTTCGGTAAATGGAAGATAATATCTTCCTGGAAGGGGTGTGGGAGGGTTCATTGAGACTGGAACGTGCAGCTCTCAATGGATATGTTTTTACTCATATTACAGGTGAGGAAACTGAGGCTCAGAGAAGTCTAGTGAGTCTCCCCAGGTTACAAAGCCCCAGGAAGTGGTGGCACCAGGCCAGGAAGCCAGGAAGCCTGAGGCAGCAGGGTTTTATTTATTTATTTATATATTTTTTTTTTTTTATTTTTTTATTCTTCTTTTCTGAAGCTGGAAACGGGGAGAGACAGTCAGATTCCCGCATGCGCCCGACCGGGATCCACCCAGCACGCCCACCAGGGGTGACGCTCTGCCCACCAGGGGGCGATGCTCTGCCCTTCTGGGGTGTTGCTCTGCCACGACCAGAGCCACTCTAGCGCCTGGGGCAGAGGCCAAGGAGCCATCCCCAGCACCCGGGCCATCTTTGCTCCAGTGGAGCCTTGGCTGCGGGAGGGGAAGAGAGAGACAGAGAGGAAGGAGGGGGGGGGAGGAGTGGAGAAGCAAATGGGCGCTTCTCCTATGTGCCCTGGCCGGGAATCGAACTCGGGTCCCCCGCATGCCAGGCCGACGCTCTACTGCTGAGCCAACCGGCCAGGGCCGGCAGCAGGGTTTTAAAGGAAAATTTAGTAGAGGGGAGGTGGGTTCAAAGGAGGAGGTAGCCTGTGGCCTGAGTGAAGGCTGATTCACAGCCGAGGAGGCTGCCCCCCACGCAGGCCCAGGGTGGGCGGCCAGAGCCCTGGGCCTGAGGCCAAGGCTGAGAGGCAGCCCCTCCACCCCCGTGTCCCCCGCAGGGCCTCGCTATGACACGCAGACCATCGTGTGGATCTGCCTGACACTCATCACAGGCCTGGTTGTGCTTCTGCTCCTGCTCATCTGCAAGAAGAGGTGGGTGGTCCTGGGCCCCAGGCCTCAGCCCCTCCCTGGAACGCTGTGTCTCCTGCCCGTGCCTGGGGCGGGGCTCACAGATACCCTGTTCTTCTTTCTGCCTCCTTGGAAGGGACACTCTTCTCTTGTCTTCCATGCCCTGGTACCCACTCCCATTTTTGTCCACATCTCTGGCCAGTCCTCCATCTCTGCCAGGCCCTCTTCTGTAAACGATTTCCAAAAGCTGGGGACCCGGGGCTTGTCCCAAGGAGTTCTTTCTTTTCTGTTTACCCAGGTTCAGCTTTTCTGAGTGACCTCATCAGGGCCCATGGCTTTGAATTCCATATTCATGCTAACATCCACAAATTTATGTCAACAGCGCAGACCTCTCCCCTGAGGTCAGGTTGCTCACGCTCATCTCCCCTCAGATGAGTTTTTGACAAACAGCCCCCAGACCTGCACTTCCACAGGCTTCCCCATCTTAGGATACAACACTACCATTCATGGGGTTGCTCAAGCCCCAACCCAAGTTGTCATCCTTGACTTTCTCTTGTGTCACATCCATCCACCAGCCAGTCCTGCCGGGTCTCCCGTCAACATCCACCTCCACCTCACTTGATCCTAATGATACTGAAGTGAGGTAGCAGTTCTGACCTGGTTTTGAGGAGAGTAAATTGGTGATCAGAGCAGTTAGGCCACTTGCCAACAGATGCCAGAACTGGGACTTGAACCCAGGTCTGTTAGCCAATGAGACACCAGGCTCTTAGTCACTCCCCGATCTCCTCCTCCTCCATTCCAGAGGAGTGGGGATGGGACGCTGTGCCCGTGTGGGCCCAGGATCCCAGGCGGCAATAATCGTAGAGCTCCTCCAATAGAGGGAGAGACTGAGGCCCAGGGAAAGGAAGGGGCTTGTCAAGGTCACACCGCAGAGCAGGCACCAGGAGCCTCATCGCTCAACCCTCCACCAGGGGCATTTCCATGTAAAGTGGGGCTAATGACACACAGAATTTGCTGGGAGGGCCATGTGGACTCAACTTTGTAAATTATGAAGGGTTATCGATACCAAGGACATCATAATTCAGCTGAGTTGAGAGCCTAAGGGTGGGAACTCCTTCCAAACAGGGGCAGGGGCTGGGGCTGGGGTTGGGTGTCAGGTGCTGCCCCTAAAGGGGCAGGGGAGTCGAGGGGATGAGTCCGGACTGTCCCCTGAGTGGGGGCAGGGCTGGGACTGGGGAGCTGTGGCTCCGAGCAGAGCCGTGCCCATCCTCCGCAGGCACTGTGGCTACAGCAAGGCCTTCCAGGACTCAGACGAGGAGAAGATGCACTATCAGAATGGGCAGGGTGAGTGTCGGGGCCCAGGGCTCTGAGGGCACAAGGTCCCGGTGGGAACCAGTGCAGGTCGCGGGGTGGTAAGGGGAAAAGGTGCCCACAGAAAATACCGGAGCCTCAGAGATAGACAGCAGGTCATCACAGAGACCCGAGACCCAAAAGGTGTAGTGCCATTCACCTTTCATGGGTTCACAGACCGCACTGAGGAGGGTAGGGACCCTCTCCCCAGGGAAATGCACAAATGCATAAATGCATGGGCTCACAATTTTGCATACAGTTTCAAGAAGGTTCATATATTCCTGGACAAGAACCCCTGCTAAAGAGTATTTTCAGGACCCTGTGGAGACCCCAGAAAACAAGGCAAATAGGGGGATGCCTTCCTCCAAACCCCACATCTGTGCCCCTGTAGGCATTCATCTCAGTCATGGAACTGGTTTTCACTGAGCCTGAGTGCAGCCTCAGAGTCCTTCTTAACAGTTTTCTAGAAAACCATTTTCAATCAATCAAAGTCAATACTTGGGATGAAATTGTTTTCACCACATTCCTATGCCAGAACAATTTAGAAAGATCTTAGGACTCTAGAAGTGACCCCCAAAATTGAAAGACATGCTCCAAATTTACTGGAGACCCCACAGTCCCATAGAGACTCCAGAGCTACTCCACAGAGACCCTATCGTCACTTGGCAAGCACTTACTGGGCACCTAGTGTTTGCCACTTCATCCCAAGATTCCCGGAAACACACCTCATCCTACCCTTAGATGTGCCCCAGGCCCATGGGATGCTGGGAAGGAAAGTCCTCCTGGACCCCACTAAAAGCCCTTCTGCCCTGGCCCCTCAGCACCTCCACCAGTCTTCCTGCCCTTGCATCACCCCCCGGGAAAGATTCCAGAGCCCCAGTTTTATTCAGAACCCCACACCTACGAAGAGCCGGGCCGAGTGGGTCGCAGTTTCACCCGAGAGATTGAGGCCTCCAGGATCCACATTGAGAAAATCATCGGCTCTGGTGAGTGTCAGGGCTCCTGGGGGTGGGGACTACATGGAGGGGTGAGCAGGGCAGAGGGCGAGAGGAGCTGTGGAGCCCGGTGTGGCCAGGCCCACAGGGGCCCTGCCGTGTGTGAGGCTGGGGAGACGCGGGTGTCGCAGGCTGAGGGAGGGGGGTCCCACTGCCCTCCCCCTTGCCTGCCCCACTTGGGGTCTGCAGGAGAGTCGGGGGAAGTCTGCTATGGGCGACTGCGGGTGCCGGGACAACGAGACGTGCCCGTGGCCATCAAGGCCCTCAAAGCCGGCTACACAGAGAGACAGCGGCGAGACTTTCTCAGTGAGGCGTCCATCATGGGTCAGTTTGACCACCCCAACGTCATCCGCCTTGAAGGCGTCGTCACACGTGGTAGGTGGCAGGGGAAGGCAGCCTCAACCTGCAGGGCTCTGGGTCCATCCCCACACCACCCTTCCCTGCCCAAACCCCTGGCTCACATCCCTGGATGACTCAGTCGGGAAGGGGGCCCAGAGCCTGGGACCCCAGGGGGAACCCTAGGCTCCTCGGACCCTCGGTACTGACCCCGCTCCTGATGGGGAACATGGTCCTGGGGTCTCAGATCAGTATCCCAGGTTCCCCTACCAAGAGCCATTGCCTCGCCATCCCCCTCCCCAGGCCGCCTGGCAATGATCGTGACCGAGTACATGGAGAACGGCTCCCTGGACGCCTTCCTGAGGGTGCGTGCCTGCTTCGCCTTGTCCGTGGGCTGGGAGAGAGAAGTGCAGCTTGGGTGCTGAGAGAGGATGTGGGGCCTCCAAACACCCCTGGGAGCTTGGACCCAACAGCCCTAGGGAAGAGGGAGCCAGGTACCAGGTCTTCACATTCAGACAAACTGCCTATTAGCCCAGTCACTAGAAAGTCCCTGGGTTGCATGGGGTCCTGCTGCCCAGCCATTGGCTAAGAAGGTGCCTCGGTTGTGACCCGGGCACCCAGGGACCCACCCAGACAGGAGGCATGTTGGGTGTCGTGGAAATCCTAGGTTCCCAGCCCTCCTTGCCGTTTATGTGCTGAATACTCTTAGGCACACGGCTTAGCCTCACTGGGCCTTCATTTCTTCTGCAAAATGGATAAGCTGTCTTCGCTGCCCCACCGGCCTCTCAGGGTTGCCGTCAGTGTGAATGAGACTTTGGGAACAAACTGTAACCATCACATTCTTTCCAAGCTATGAAGCACTTTGCAAACTGCAGAGAGCCTTCCTGCAGCTCAAACCGTGTCCTCTGCAGACTCACGACGGGCAGTTCACCATCACGCAGCTGGTGGGCATGCTCAGAGGTGTGGGCGCCGGCATGCGCTACCTCTCAGACCTGGGCTACATCCACCGTGACCTGGCCGCGCGCAACGTCCTGGTTGACGGCAACCTGGTCTGCAAGGTGTCTGACTTTGGGCTCTCACGGGTACTGGAAGATGACCCTGAGGCCGCCTATACCACCACGGTGCGTGACCCCTCCCCTTTCTGATAGGCCCAGGGAGGGGCAAGGTGGCACAGAGGGCGACCCCCTCACACACACACACCTGTTGTTCAGTGAAGTGGGCAGTTTCTGGGTTGCCTTCTACCTAAAGCAAACCCGGCCTCTTCTCTGCATCTCAGTTTCCCCCTCTGGGAAATGGAAACCACCTTGCCTCCCTCTCTTCTATCTCTGGGTGGCTCTGGACCCCAGGGCTGGTCCCCACTGTCACTCGCTGGGGGATTTTGGGAGAGTTAACATCTCTCTGAAACACATCCATTTCATATCTGTCTCTAAACTTTGGCTAAATACGAGCATTTTCCAGATGTCTTCCCTGGGGATTTGGGCTTTCCTGGAGGTAGCTGAGGGGTTGCTTTAAAGACAGGAGGCTGTGTGGCAGGGGTCCGGGCCCCCATCCCTGCCTCAGTCAGAACCTTCCCTTTGCATCTCGCCCACTGAGCCTCCAAATAAGGTTCTAGATAGAGAGAGGATTTGTGAACCTCCCCCAAACAGAGAGAGAGGGAAAGAAGAGAAGGAGGGAGAACTCGTCCATGGTCTCTGAGCTTCATCCCTTGCTCAGGCATTGGCTCCTTGACTGTATAGTTACTGAGCACCTACTCTGTGCCAGGCACTCACACAATCTTTCGTTCAGTCTTCGCAACAGCTCTGTGCGCACGTCTCCCTGACCAGTCCTCCTCCCCAGGCCCCCGGCCATGTCTCCCCCACTGGACTGCTTAACAGGACCTCAGCCTGGGAAACAGGACCCCAAGGGTTCAGCTCCCTGGCTCAGGCTAAGGAGAAGCCCTCAACGTTCCCGTGTCCGTCGCAGGGAGGGAAGATCCCCATCCGCTGGACAGCTCCTGAGGCCATCACCTTCCGGACCTTCTCCTCGGCTAGTGATGTGTGGAGTTTCGGTGTTGTCATGTGGGAGGTGCTAGCCTATGGGGAGAGGCCCTACTGGAACATGACCAACCGTGACGTGAGTGTGGGACCCTGGCCGGGCAGAGGCAGTATGGGGCCTTGGAGGGCAGGGCAGTCTCGAACCCAGCACTGTGCTCCCCCTGCCAGGTCATCAGCTCTGTGGAGGAGGGGTACCGCCTGCCGGCACCCATGGGCTGCCCCCAGGCCCTGCACCAGCTCATGCTCGACTGTTGGCACAAGGACCGGGCTCAGCGGCCTCGCTTTTCCCAGATTGTCAGCATCCTTGATGCGCTGATCCGCAACCCTGAGAGTCTCAGGGCCACGGCCACTGTCAGCAGGTGCCTGGCGCCCACCCCAACTCCGCCCCAGCCTGGTGCCCTCCCAGCACTGCCCTGACTTAGCCCCAGCCCTGGGACAGCCCTGCCCTGCCCTGCCCCCTGGACCAGACCCAGCCTGAGCCCTCACCCTGGGCCTTCCTCAGCCCTCTCCTTCCAGCCCCTGGGTCAGGCCTCTCAAACCCCTTGCCCACTGCTGAGCCTGGATGGAGGCTGAGGGTAGCTAACGCCAGGGTCCTCGAAGAAGGCAGAGGCCCTGGCAGAGCCCTTACCAAGGACTCATGTGCCTCAGGTGTCCGGCCCCTGCCTTTGCCCAGAGCTGCTTTGACCTCCGCGGGGGAGGGGGTGGCAGCGGGGGCCTCACCGTGGGGGACTGGCTGGACTCCATCCGCATGGGCCGCTACCGGGACCACTTTGCCGCCGGTGGTTACTCCTCTCTGGGCATGGTGCTGCGAATGAACGCCCAGTAAGTGGTGGTCCCGTGGGGGTGGGGGTGGAAGGGGAGGGTGGGGGGCCAGAGGCAGCTTCAGGGAATGAGTATGTCCCTGTCTCCATGGCTCCCTGCCTCCCAGGCCAACCTGGCCGGCACCACCCTTCCTTCACAGGGATGTGCGTGCCTTGGGCATCACCCTCATGGGCCACCAGAAGAAGATCCTGGGCAGCATCCAGACCATGAGGACCCAGCTGACTGGCACCCAGGGGCCCCACCGGCACCTCTGACCAAACCACGCCAGCCTAGGTCATGCCAGCTGTCAGAGGCCTTGCAGGTCTGGCTGGCGGTCAGGGCTGCCCCAGGCTTCCGTCCCTCCTCCTCGGCTGCCTTCCTGTCAGGTGCCGGTGAGGCCGAGGACTCCACCACAGGACCTGGAGTTACCAGGGGTCAGGCCACCTGGAAAGGGATCCCCACAACAGAGGGCCTTCTCTTTCCCGGACGCTGGGGTCTTAATGCCACTGAGCCCAACAGAGATGTCGATCACCTGCCTCTGTGTGTGTGAGAGTATGAGTATGAGTGTGTGTGTGTGTGTGTGTGTGTGTACACACATGTGCTCCTGTGCTGTATGGGACGTGTTCCTATAAGGTCACAGGACTACGTGTGTGTGTGTGTGTGTGTGTGTGTGTGTGTCCACCGCCAGGTCCCAGCATGGACATGTGCTAGTTAGGGGACCTCTGATAAGTCATTAAGACATGTACACATGACTGTGGGTGGCATGTCATGAATATGGACGAGTGTCACAAGCCTCTGAGCAGGGATCTTGGTGGGACTCTGCTCACTGGATGCGAGTCCAGGTCCCAGCACCCACAGGGACTGGAGAGAGGCTCGCGCCTACCTCCCCCAGGTCCGGAGGCTGGAGCCAGGGGCCACTTCTGAACAGCACCAGCAGCAGGCCCACCCTTGTCTCCTCCCGGGTGAGCCCACTCCCGGCTCTATCTCAGGTCCGAGCCCTCCCTCCAGTGGGTGGGGGGCCACCTGCAGCCTCCACCTGGCTTCCACCGCTGCTTCAACAGGAACACAGGGTTTCCGGCCAGCCCCTCTGGCCACCTCTGTATAATGATCATCACTACAGGGTACATGAGATGCCCTCAGCTGGACTTGGCTGCCTGGTCAGAGGCCAGGAGCTACCAAGTTCCCTCTTGTCTGTGATGCCCCTCTACAGCCCAGGGATCCTCACTTGGAAGTCCCTCTGCTAACCTCACTGCTCCCCGGCCCCATGCCTAGAACCAGGGGCTGGAAGATCCTAGCTTTTCAGCCCCAAGTCCACTGTTCCTGCACCATCTAGGCAGACCAAGGGAGTGTGTCTTGTCCAAGGTCAAAAGCAGCCAAGTTTCCGAGCTGAGCCTCCTGCCAGGGCTCTCTTCCCTACACCAGTTCACACAGACAGCTGTGGGTAGGAGAGAGATTGGGAAGCCCCCCACTCAGACAGAACCCTCCCTTACGGCCCACCAGGGTATGTAAATATCTGTTTTCTACCAGGTCAGAATATTTTTCCTCACTCCTGACAATGCAAAAATGGTCTTCAAAGCACATAAAAAGCACGCAGGGTGAGAAAGCTCCATCCCTTGGGAGGCTGGCAGGGCCCAAGAAACCCCACCGGGTAGGATGCTGGGTACCCCCTGCTGGCCCCAAGGGAGGGGCAGGCCCAGGCCCACCCCCTGCCCAGCCCTCCCTCTAGCCCCAGCTATTCCGCGGAAACACCAGCACTGAGCCCCCTCCCCCTCCTGCAATAATTGGGGAGTCTCAGCCCCGCCCAGGTGCCGCGGCCAGCTCTCTACACCTCTATATGTTACTATATAGTCGAGCTGTTCTTCCTTCCTATGGAAGTTGGAAACATGGTCAAGACACGATCTGGGGAGGACCCTGTCTTCCTCCCATGCTCACCCCACTCTCACCCAGCTCCTGGGCTCTGGATCCTCACAGGGGGACACAGTGGGGCTGGCACTTGCAGAAGTGTGTCCCCGCCTTCCCCTGTGAGGTGCCCCCCCAGGGTCCCTGGGGTCTGCCTCCCTGTGCTCTCCATCGTGAGTGTTAACTTGCCCACAATGAAAATAAATTCTGCCTCATCTTTGCCTGTGTCCCCCACTTTTTCCCCATCTGCACAACCTCGACATCCGGTAAGGAGGGGTAACTTTATGCTGTGCACCTACTTAACACATCACATGCACTCTACCTTTCTGGTCTTCTCCTCTCTCCCAGGAGGTAAGATTCAAGTGCCCATTTTATAGATGGAGACACTGAATCTCGCAGAGGTCAACCCCATCCTACATCAGGTTCTGAATCGGAACCCAGGTTTGTCCAACTTGAGCCCACACACCACCAGGAAGCACCCACCCCCGCCCCGCATTCTCTCTTCCCAGATGTGCAGACGGTGCTTAACACTGGAGCACGATCCCTTGCATCTGGCCATGCCCTCGCCTCTGGTTCTTCTAGGGAAGGAGAGATGCCCCCTGGAGGTGGAACACATGAGGAAGAAGCATTTCATGGGAACAGCTTCCTGGGGAGCAAGGGGCCCACTGAGAGATGAATGCTGTCGGGCGGGGAAGGGAAGGGAAGTGCAAGCATATTCCATAGTTACATCAGGAAGCTGAGGACCCATCTCTGCTCCAGGAGGGAGGGGACAGCAGCAGGAGCCAGGGTGGTGGCTGCCATCAGAGGCTGGGCAGGAGACAGGGGCAGAGCCGAGTCCAACTGTGTCTGTTTGAGTCAGTGGCACAGACGTTTGGGGACGATGTCCACGAGTCGTACTGACGAACGAGTAAATGACCCCCAGAAGCCTTTCTCGCTAAGGGAAGGGCCTTCGGTTCTGCACCTCCCTCAGATTGGTAGAGTGGAACAGGGAGAGAACATTTTTAGCGTGTCCTTGCAGTCTCAGTGATAATCAGGACAGCCCTAAGAGGTTAGTAGTATTGTCTCCATCTTACAGATGGGCAGTCATGCTGAGAGGCCACTGTCCCGTGAAGCACACCACCCCATAAAGCCGAATCTGTCGGATTTCAAGTCAGGTGTGTTTTCCCCAACACTCCAAACTATTCCAGGCCTTCTCCCCATGGAGGAAGAACATGTTACTACACATTTCTCTCCCCTAAAAACCAATGATCAAAGCCTGTTGAGTACCTACTGTGTGCTGCGTGCCACTGGGGATACAAAGAGAAAGGTGATGGAGCCCGTTCTCTCCAGAGGCTGCGACTAGGCGGAGATACAGACTGTACAAAGGCAGCTTCCTCAGTGAGACCTAGTGTGTAAGTGTCCAGGAAATGGTGTTAGAGGAGAGAGAACCTGGAAGGCTAAGGACTTCCTGGAGGAGGAGACATTCACCAGGGCACTGGGGGATGAGAAGGGTTTGGAGGTTCGTTTCCTAGGCAGCCCCTGTGCGAGGATGGACTGCAGACGAGAGGATGCCTACGGCCAGAGGGAAAACAAAGCCCGTCAGGGGTGGGAAGTCTCCCTGTTGTAAAATTGGCTAGCCCCCCTCCAAGCTAATCTGCAGATTTTATTTCTAATAAAATTTGCAATGGGGTTTTCTCTACAACTTGACAATTTCATCCCAAAATGTGTATGGAATAATAAAGAACCTAGAATAGCCAAGATCATTTTGAAGAAGAAAGGGAAGGAAAAGGAAGGGAACCTCACCCCCACCAGATATAGGTAATTACTACAAAGCTCAATAATGAAAACAGTTTAATTTAGTCCCAAGAATAGAGAGGCAGATGAAAAAGAATGGAGAGCCAGACCAGGCAGAGGTGCAGTGGATAGAGCATCGGCCTGGGATGCTGAGGACAGGTTTGAAACCCCGAGGTTGCAGGCTTGAGCACAGGCTCACCAGCTTGAGCGTGGGATCATAGATATGACCCCATGGTTGCTGGCTTGAGCCCAAGGTCGCTGGCTCGAGGAAAGGGTCACTTGCTCTGCTGTAGCCCCCCTGGTCAAGGCACATATGAGAAAGCAATCAATGAACAACTAAGGAGCCGCAGCGAAGAATTGATGCTTCTCATCTCCCTTCCTGCTGTCTGTTCCTGTCTGTTTCTCTCCTTCTCTTTTTTTTTTCTCTCTCTCTCACTAAAGAATGGAGAATATACCTAGGAACAGATTCAAATATATATGGGAGTTTGAAACATGACAAGGGGTAATGGGTGACATTAGGACAATTAAATTCCCCCTGGAAAAAAAGATAAAATTAAATCCCTACTCACACCCCTCACAAAATAAAGTCCCAGTGATCAAAGTTCTAAATGTAAAAACAGACTATAAAACTTTAAAAAGAAAACAGGAAAATAACTTTATTAAAAAAATAGACAAATGATAAGAAAAAATGATAATAAACCTTACTTTATTAAAATAAAAACTTCTACATGACAAAAAATAAATTTGTTAAAGCCATGACTGAGAGAAAAATATTCGCAATCTGTGTAACCAACCAGGAGAGAATTCATTTCCAAAATAAAATTACTTCAAAACTTCAGAGAATCAATTTACCAAAACATTCCAAAGCTTTAGGAAAATAAGCAGAAGATATGAACAGACAAGTAGCTGAGGAAGAAATTTAAATAGCTGATAAAGATATAAAAAGATTCTCAACATCTGTAGTAAAGATGGGCGATGCAAATTAAAACAATAATGAAATAGCATATTACACCAAATTGATCGGCAAAATTAGTCTATAACATTGGTATTGACAAAAGTGGAGGGGGCGGATAGCGATGTTTACAAACTGCCGGTGGAAATGCAAATTGGTACAACTACTTTGGAGAGCAATTCGGAAGCACTCAGTAAATTTTACGATGAGCACATCTAAAACCCAGCAGCTCCACCTTGTTTTCTGCCTGTCTTGGGTTCCTAAACAGCGCCTGGGATCCTTGTGCAGGTGATTTATTGAAGGCGAGCTCCCAGGTGAAAGAGAGAGTGGAAAGCGGACAGGGTAGGAGGAAAAGCTAAGCAATTATGTGTTCTCCATTGGAGATTAGCTTCAATCTGATGCCGCAGGGAGGACTGGGGCATTGATAACATCAGAGAGTTGATCCTCCTTGAGGCAAGCGGGCCAGTCATTGTCTATGTGCTGCTCCATGGTGCAGGGGAGGTCTTACAACTTCCTGGGCAAAGAGGTTCCCAAGAAGGGAGCAGCTATGACTTCTTAGCAGCCAACAGCAGCTGGTGAATGAGTACATCTGCAGGTCAAAGGAGCCTGGGTAGGGCACCTACACTGTTTTGTCTGCATCCTTTTTCATACTCGTATGCAAAAGATGCATGCCCAGGGATATGCACTGAACCGTAGTCCATAATAGAAAAATGAGGAGCTGCCTAACTGCCTATCAGCAGGCAAACAGGAAAGTAAACTGCCTGGTAAGTACAATGAGCCCTGGCCACATAGCTCAGTCGGTTAGACCAGTGGTTCCCAACCTTTTTTGGGCCACGGAACAGTTTAATGTCAGAAAATATTTTCACGGACCGGCCTTTAGGGTGGGATGGATAAATGTATCACGTGACCGAGACAAGCGTCAAGAATGAGTCTTAGATGGATGTAACAGAGGGAATCTGGTCATTTTTTAAAAAATAAAACATCATTCAGACTTAAATATAAATAAAACAGAAATAATGTAAGTTATTTATTCTTTCTCTGCGGACTGGTACCAAATGGCTCACGGACCGGTAACGGTCCGCGGCCCGGGGGTTGGGGACCACTGGGTTAGACTATCACCGGATACACCAAGGTTGAGGGTTCGATCCCTGGTCAGGGTACATACAAGAATCAACCAATGAATGCATAAATGAGTGGAACAACAAATTGACGTTTCTTTTTCTCTCAAATCAATAAAGAAAAAAGTTTTAAATAAGTATAATGAAATCATTTATCAAGGTTAAAATGAATGAACTAGGTCAACATGTACCAATATGGGTAAGTCTCTAAAACATAATATGGAGTAAAAAAATAAATGACAAAAAAAATATGTACAGTACTATACCGTTTATTTAAACTTTTAAAATATATTTAATAATAGAATTGCAGGTTTTGAATGCAGAACTAGATCATGGCAGTCCATGCCTGGGGCAGATAAGCACCAGTTTTAGCTCAAGCTACCTCGGGGAAGAAGGGAAAGGAAGGAAGGGGTGTTGAGCTGTCTCTACACTGTTTTATTTAGTTTCTTGTTAAAAAAGAGAGGGCTCCGAAGCAAATATGGCAAAATGTTAGCGCCCGTTTGATCTTGTTGGGCATATATGTGTCTGTTACATTATTTTCTGTTTTCTATATGTTGAAATATCTTATAATTAAAAATAAAAATCCTTTAAAAAACCACAAGGGAGGGGTCCAGAGGGCTGCCCTCAGGAGTCTCAGTGTCCCCTGAGAAGTGGACAGTGGCCCTTCCAGGAATGTGGGGGAGGGTGCTGTCTAGGATGCTGGACCCCAATGGCAGAGGCTGGTTGTGCTGCAACAAATCAGAGGCTCTTTCTCCAAACTGTGTCTTAAATCTAACTTTTACGTCCACCTGCCCCTCATCCAGGCGCCAGCGTCACCTCTCTGTGGACGTCTGCGGAGCCTCCTCACTGGTCTTCCTTCTTCCTCTCTTGCTCCACGCAATCTATTCTCCATAAGCAGCAGGAGGGATCTTTTAAAAATATAAACCGGATCATGCTACTTTTCTATTAGTTTTAACCCTCCCAAAACTTCCAATCAAGTTTATAATGACGTCTGAGATCCTCACATGGCCTAAGACATCCTACCTGAGCCGTTCCTGCGAGCCTCTTGGCCTGTCTCCAGCTGTCTCCCCCTCACTCATGCCCTTCCTTTTCCTTCTTGAACGTGCCAGTCCTGGGCACTAGCTCCTCCCTCTGCCTGGATGCTCTTCTATGTCTGCAAAACGTTCAGCCCGAATGTGACAGCCTCCCACCTACGTCACTTTCAACCATGTTGACCAGTGTTATTGTATCTATAACACTTAGCACCAGCTGAAGTGATCTCATTTATTGTTTATTTAGTTATTTTATGCCCCCATTATTCAGTATGCTCTAAAAACTTGGGTACCTCATCTAATCAGTGCTTTAACCCCTAGTACACGGCACACTGACGGCCCTCATTCATGTGTAACAGATAGTTGTTGAATGAATGAATGAATGAATGAATGAATGTCTATCTACTGAGCACCTCTCTGTGACAGGCCCTGTTCTTGACTCTGTGAGCTCTGGAATAAATAAGCTAATTCTTGCCCTTCAGATACTCACAGCTTACAGATAGCAGAAAAAACAAATCATAGGACCACAAAATGTTAGAATAAGTCCCTTTGCTCTAATTATAGAATCAGAGGACTCTAAGGGAGACAGATACAGTATTTCACTCTCTACAACTTCTTTATTTCTTAAACAAAAAAACCCAGCCTTACCCAGAAAGGGAATAGGATTCGCCCAAGTCTGCACGGCATCAGAGGCATAGTCTGGATCTGAACCAGGTCACTTTGCTTCTCATAGTTTGTATTGAAAGAACTCCCCCTCTAAAAGCAGCCTTGGTTCACCTCCTGGCTCTTGGGTGCCATTCTAGGCACCACCTGCCGAGGGGAAGCAAATTCCCAAAAGACCAAAAGAAAATCCTCAGACTGAGCAGCGCCTTACCCTTTAACAGACGCATCCCCGAATTTCCATCAATAGGACTCATCTTTCTGGAGTGAACTTCGCTCTCTTTGGACTCCCTGAGAAAAAAAACAGAAGCCCCTGGAAGAATGACTCCCCGGGCCCCCAGTGTGGGAAAGGCTGGTCGAACTCTTCCACCCCTCCATGGGGGTGTATGTGGAGAGAGGAGAACAGACAATATAACGTGGGCCACCACCTCTCACACTCCAACCCTGATGCCCAGGCACCTCATTAGGACAGCTCCATTTCCCTCATCCCTGACACTGGGGAATGGTCATCTGCTGGCATGAAATTCTCATTCCTTAGAGGGTTTGCATTTTCATGTTTCCTGTGTTGGGGTTGGTGGTAGGTGATGAATAAAAGATGGGAAACAGGGGAGATCCCTCGGCTTTAAAAGAAATGTGATGAGCATTTCAAATGGGGAAATTAGCGTAAGAGCTTCTCTCTGAATATCGAAAATGAGGGGGTCCAGTATCAAATGTAAAATAAGCCAAAATAAACCAGGAAACCATCTTTCTTCCTTGAGATGGTGAGAGCCCCAGGGGATAAAAGGGCTGGGGGGGGGCTTGGCTGGAGAGGGGGCAGGAGTAGAGGTGATGCTGACCGAGGTGAAGGACGCCGGGACCCATCAGGAGAGACGTCCAGGAGCCATGGCCAAGGTGACCGAAGCGCTGGAGCCAGGGCAAGAAGAGGAAGGGCATGCCGGTGCAGCCCCCTCCCGTCCAATGCTGACATAATCTTTGGGTGCTAAAAATCACTATTCTCCCCCTCTGCTCCTCCCCACTCATGCGAAAGGGGCTGCAAAGGGAAGGCTGTGGGTATGGCATCTAGTAGGAACCTATGTGGCTAGCTTATTGTAATTACTAATAATGAGTCACTGTTTACTGCACTTTTATCATGTGCCAGGCACAGTGACAAGTTTTTCCATGCATTAAGCTTTCCAGTTCTCACAGCAGCCTGGTGAGTGTTATTGTTACTCTCTTCTCATTAGTGAGGAAACAGAGAAACCAAGAGGAGTTACACAGCTGGTGGCTGATGAAGCAGCATTTGAATCCAGGTGAGCCTGACTCCCGGGGGGGGGTGTGCAATAGTGGGGTGTGGTGGAGGGGGTGGTTAAGGATGTGGGCCCTGTCCCTAAGCTCGGGAACCACTTGCCCAACCAGTATGTAACATCCAGACAGTTTCAACTGGGGGACAGCATCTCAAGCCCGCTGGCCAAAGAGGGTGGGCGATGGGCCAGAGGGGGCGTGTGCTTTGGTGTAAGTGGGGAACCATGAGGAGTTGTGTGGAAATTTCAGTATCTGTGCAAAAGGGTATGTGTGGCATTATCTCCGAGTGTGTATATAACTGTCGGTGTATGTGTATGTGTCCATGTGAGTGTAGCTGTGATGGATAAGTAGATGCCACGAAGGTGAGGATGGTTGAGGGTAACAAATGTGTCTTTATACGTAGAACCCCTCATCTTCCCCAGAATCCCTGAGCCTCAAGCCCTAGGGCCTATAGGACACGCTTGCGGTTCCACAACGCTGGGAGCTGTCCGTGGTGCTGAACCCACGCCTGTGGGCACTTGCCTCCAGGGCCCTGGCTAGGGTCTGCTTTGAACTCTGGGGGAGTGGGAGGGAGCAGATGCTAGATTAGCAGAAGCACAGAGTCACAATCAGGGGAGCTGATTCTCCTGCCACACTCCACGCTGGCCTGCCACATCTAGAGCCTTCTCTTCTTCCCTGTACACTTTTATGGAGCTTCTCAGGGGCTGGTGAGACGGCTGTTCAGTAATATTTGCTGGACTGAGCTGAAGGAGAAAAGCAGGCCCTTGGGTATGTCCAGAAAAGGATACCATAACGGTGGTGGGAGGGGCCTGGGAACCAGAAGGAAAGACCACTGTGGCAAGATCCTGGTGAGGATGTGGAACATCACCAGTCACTGTGTTCAGATTCTGGAGGGGCTGTGCAGATCCTGGGAAAGCGACTTGGGCTGTTTCTTCCCAGAACCGGGGGCAGAGTGGGAGGGGGGGATTCAGGAAGACAGATTGCAACACTACTTAAGAAACCCTGCTTACAGTCAGAGTTCCCCTAGCAAGGGGTCATTTGCTTCAGAAAGAGATAAGCTTCCTGACAAGGAGAAAGACAAAGCATACCACTTTTTCTAGGATCCTTGGGAGAGCAGACCAGCCCTTGGCACAAAGGATGCCAATGAGTCTGCCACAACTCGTGGGTGTCTATGTCATTAGCCCTGTGTTACAGATAAGGAAACTAAGGTTCAGAGAGGGGCAGTAACTTGTTCAAGGTTACATGGCTAGTAAAAATTGAGCTGAACCACACCCAGGTATGTGATTTCACACCTGCACTGTTAACCTCTGTGCTACAAAGGCTCCTGAACCAATCCAGAAGGTATAGAAGTCCTATCTTCTCCCCAGTTTCCCCCCATCACAGTCCCCTTGTCTCAGTCCCCTCCCCTTGTTCTCCCCATGCGTTGAGTTTAAGGAAGAAATACATTTAAAATGAATGAGGCACCCAGCCTAGTGTGTAAAGCCTGATCCAATTAACACTGAAGTTTCTTTCATGAGGAATGGGACAACGTTTCTCACATGCAGCGGCCCAGGGCAGTAGAGGACACATGCCTGTAAGTCACCAAGGCCACCTGCCTCCTGGCTCTGTAGGTTCTCTGCCCCACCATCTGCCACCACCTTGCCCTTTCCCTGCGCTCCCCGTGGCCCGGCCACGGCCCTCAGAAACCTCACCAAGCTCCAGCTTCACGTCCCAGAGAGCCTGGAGCAGCAGGGTGAGCCCAGGCTTTGAATCAGATCAGAGTCCAGATCCTGGCTCTGCCTCTTACTATGAGATTTTGGAGAAGCCGCATGAGCTCTGGCTTCCCCTTCAGTAAAATGGGGCAGATGCCTGCCTCACAGAGTCACTGTGAGGCGTGAGTTAATGTATCTGGGGCTTGGAACATAGTTTGTCTTCTCTTGGTTATAACTCAATTAATGGCCATTATTGCTACTATTACTGCTGCTGCTATTACTAGTAACATTAATATTGCTGCTGCTGCTATTGCTACTCCAGTAGTAATATTAGTGCTACTACAGTCACTATCATTTTATTAATGAGTGGAAGCATTTCTTGTCCTGAGTGCTTAGGGACCAGAAAGAGAAGTTGATAAAAATCAAGGTGGTGGGAGTTAAGGACCCATTCATAAAGGATCAGGGCACTTCTTAGGAAAACAACCATGTTCAAGAGGTGGGGTTGTGGGGGGGGGGGTGACAAGCAACAAGGTATCAGACTGACTGAGAGGGCAGCTGTTGGGATTTGTCCACCTGACTTTGCAAGTAACTGAGAGACAGATGGGCATCTTTCAAATGGAAAGCGAAGGTACACCTTGACCGCTGGAGGAGCTGATACTGAACAATGAGAACTATATCTGAGGACTAGTGGGTTTCCTATGGTGAACCCCAGGGTCTAACAGACTCACTGCCCAAACACAAGGGCACAGGGCCGAGCATCCCATCAACTGCAGGGCAGTCTCCTGTGGGCAGCCTGACCCCACTACTCCCAAGCTGAGAGCCCTGGGCTTGAGTGTTTCCCTTTTCTGCACCCCAGCTCTCTAACCTATAAATGGGGGTAATAACAGAACCTACTCCCCACCATGCAGCAGACCTCAGCAATGGCTCTGAGCCTCCTCACCTTGCGTGCCAGATGATGCACGCAGCTGTGAGGAGTGTGTGTGTGGGGGAGGCCGTGAAGCCTCAGGCCCAGGGGAGCACCCTGCACGCACGCTAGTCTCCCTCACGCAAGGGGCTTGACACGCGATGTGAAGGCCTCCATCAGGCCTCTTCCTCCCGCTCCCTCCCGCCTCCTAACTCCCTCCCTCATATCTAAGGAGGGTCAGCAACCTCAGCCTCCACCCCAACTCCAGCCTCCACTGCCTGCGGACCCAGTCCGTCCTTCCATCCATCTGGCTCCTCTGTGGGCAGACTGGCTGCCTGCCTCTCCCTTGATCCGTTTCCTGAACTGTCACTGTGCCCGTCTGTCTGCCTGTTGTTAGTTGTCAGGCTTCTCATGGGTCAGACTGGCTGTCCATCTGTCTGTCTATCTGTTGGTCTTCCTTTATGCTTTCCCATCAAGTCTAGCTGTCTGTCCTTCAGCGGTCAGACTGACTTCCCATCTCTCAAGCCACCTGTAGCCTGTCTTCACAACCTTCTGACAGTCCCTCCGTTTCTCTTCTTATTGCTCAGGCGGGCTGCCCATCTCTTTTTCAGTGAGTCTCCATGTTGTCCTCTGTCCACCTGGCAGGCACTCAGTCCTGCCCTCCTAGCTGTCTGCCTGTCCACCTACCTTGTTATCCCCCATCCTCATTTCTCTCCACGTGTAAAACTGGGTCCATTCATCACCAGAGATCATGTCACATATGCCACCACCAGGGCTGGCTGCCCCTGGTGAGACAGAGCAGGCAGACCAGCAAGCCCAGGAACCCCCTCCAGCCCTCCAGCCCCGGTTTATACCCCCAGCCGCCAAGACACAGCTTCTCCCTTCTTCCAGCCCCCCCCCCCGCCTCCCTCTAGCCCTGCAATGTTACAGAAAAATTTAGCAAATGGTATTTAAGGAAAACTAGGTTCAAATTAATGGTGAAAATAAAGTTTTATGATTCTATTTCAGCTTTATTCCTCTACTGATTTTCTCCATTACCACTGAGCATCAGATGAGAATGGCTATTCTCCGCAGTATTTATGGTAATGCGGGTTAATTTCTGAGTTCGAGGAGCTCAATTAGCAAATTCATGGACAAGGAGGTCTGTTCGCGCTTCTCTTGTGAAGCCCAATGATTCATTAGCCACAGAGAGATGCTGGGTTTCATGTCTGCATACAAAATGCCGGCCACTGTTCTCATAGGCGTGTGGTGCCAGGCGCAGAATTGGTGCTCAGGAAGTTGTAGGTCTTTGTTCCCCGTAGCTGTCATCGTACTTGGCACAGAGTAGGGCTTCAATATTTGTTTGGCATTCAGTACAGGGCTCATGGCAGGTAGCTCTAAAACAACCAATTAATTACCTTGTTCCCAGTGTCAAGCACAAAGCCTAGAACAGAGGAGTTGCTTAATAGTTTCTAAGAAAATTGACACACCCTGATCTCCTGTGCCTAACATGGGGTTGCCACATGGTAACTGGTGGATGAGTGTTTGCTGACTGACCAAATGATTGATAATGAATGAATGGGTGGATGAATAAAAGAGTGGATGAATGAAATCATTGGTCTTCTCCAGCAGCAAGGCTACCTAGATCCCCAGAATTCTACCCCCACAACGACGAGAAGAAACAGGATTTTAAGGATGGGGTCCTAATCTGAAGGTTCTAGAATGGGAGGAGACATACAGAGTACCAGCCTCACTTTAGGGCCAGATTCAAAAGGTGGAGCAGCCATTTCTAGGCTTGTAGATTTAAGGTATGCTGGGCTGGGGCATCCAGGTTGAACAGAAGTGCTATAGGTGGAGCCCACCTGTCCTCTGCTGGTTGCCCAGCCCTGATCTCAGGGCACAGACGCAGCACAAGGAAAGGAACCCGTCCTCCTAGGGCCTTCCCAGGACTGCCCAAACTGGAGACTCATCTCTCGATGATGCAAGGCTGAGTGACTAGTCCCATTTTGCAAATGTGAAAACTAAAGCCCAGAGCAAGTTCAAGTTCACACAGCAGTTTAGGGGCTGAACCAGGATTTGAACACAGGTCTTCAGTGCTCTTTCCTTGATTCACTGCTGCTGCCCAGCCCCATCCTTTGTTCTCTCTGAGCCTCTGAATTCCCACACCCTCTCCCACTAGAACGTCAACTCCACCAGGGCAGAGATCTTTTCTATGTCCACCAATATTTCCTCGGTGCCTGGAACTGGGTTGGCAAATTATACTAAGTGTGCAGTAAAGCCCTAATTAGTTTTATAAAGTTTTTAATGGGAGAACTGGAGTTTAGAGAGGCAACTTGATTTGCCCTAGGTCGCATACTAATGAGTGGTAAAATCAGGGTCAGGATTCCAACCCAGTTCATTCTGTATCCAAGCCCTGAGTCCATATCCATTGGACACCTGCCTCTGCAACCCTCCCCCCTTTTTTAGGTGAGAGGAGGGGAGATAGTGAGGCAGACTCCTGCATGCACATGACCAGGGTCCACCTGGCAACCCTGTCTGGGGCCAATGCTCAAGTACTGAATCAACCTCAGTGGCTGGGGCCACGCTCAAACCAATCGAGCCACTGGCTGCAAGAGGGGAAGAGGGAGAGAAGGGGGAAGAAGAGGGGGAAAGAAGCAGATGGTCGCTTCTCCTGTGTGCCCTGATTGAACCCAGGATGTCCATATGCCGGGCTGACGCTCTATCCACTGAGCACCGGCCAGGGCCTGCACCTTTTGTTTAAAGCTGAGCCCAGCTAGCTGCTCACCTACCTACTAGCTTTATTTAAGGCCAGCCCCTCCCTCCACTGATGGCTCCCCTGCTCCAGGAAACCTTCTGGGTCACCTCCTGGGGCTAGAGCCAGAGCTGTGACAAGGAGACCAAGAAAGGCCGGGCCCAGAGGGAGTGAGACCAGGCCCTGCGCTGCTCCCTGGCAACTCCACCAGCCAGGGGTCTCATCAGTGTCAGCAGAGCCTCTCAGTAAGATGGGTTTAACATTTCCGGCACAGCCTGCCTGGGCTGCCTGTCTCTCTCAGGAAGGGGCTGGGGGGAGGGGTGTGGCATGAAAGACTGTGACAGCCAGGCCTGTGAGACTGTCATGTGTGCGCCCTTCTCGGAGAGCCTGATGAAGAAGACAGTGCGGCTCCAGCCCCACTCCGAAGGCTCGCGAGAGCGGCAGTCCGCATTGTGGGCGGGCTCCCGCGTGCCAGGCTCCGTGCTGAGTGCCTCATGTGTCCCATTCACTGTCCTCACAGCTGTACACATGGAGGAGGCACAAGGAACAGCCCCACTTTACAGTTAGGAAAACTGAGGCTCAGAGATGTGAAACTGATAGCCTAAGGTCACAGAAACAGCACAGCAGATGCAGGACCAAGTCTTACTTGTCCCCAGGGCCCTCACCCTTAAACTCCATTCTCAAAAGCCTCGGTTGAAAAATGTTCATTGCATAAACATGGTGCCTGCTCGTGGGGAACATCCCCCTGCCGCTTAACGAGGCAGGAGAGAAAGCTCCTGGCCAGGGACATAAAGACACAGATTTAATCCTGCTTCTGACCGACCAGTCGCACTGTGCGACCTTGGGCAAGTGGCTTAAACCCCACTGATCCCCCGCTGTGACATCCTCAAAGGGGAGATTTTACGCACCAGAGTCTAAAAGGGATAACCCTGCTCTTCTGCTGCCTGGAGGCCCCTCTGCCTCTCCCTCTGATTCCTGGGCTGAGGAAGACTTTCATATTCCGAAGGAGGAGGTGGCCTGTGGCAGCGAGTCTTGGGAAAAGCAAACAGCACAAGAAGGTCTCCAAATGTAAAGTGGAGCTGACCTGGTCGGACCCCCATCAGGGAGCGGCCGACCAGCAAGAAGTGACATGCCCAAGGTCACACAGCCCATTAGCATCCATGAAAGGATTCCCAGCCTAGCAGTTCCCCGTGCAGCTGCCGCAGCACTGAAAATGTTCAAAGAAATTTAAAAGCTTTACCTTTGGCCCTTGTTTTTTTTTAATCTTTATTACTTTTTCTTTGAAGAAAATAGCACATTGGGGTTCTTGGAAACTCTCCCTCCCCCCTTTTAAACAAAAAAAAAAAAAAAAAAAAGAAGAAAGAAAACTCAGTCTAGAAAACCCTGAAGATAGAAATGGCATTTCAACTTCCTCCCGGTACCCCCACCCCACCCCCACCCCAGTGCCCAGACACCCGGTGGCTGTCTCCCTGAGTCCCTGGCGGCTGCCACCGTCATGGAGTGGCCCAGTGGGAGAACTTGCTGGACCAGCTGCTGCATAAACAGCAAGCGACTTCAGACAGACTGGAAAATTCAGGCGCCACTTCAAAGGTGCGCTGACAGGCTGTACGGCGGTGGGAGCGCCGAGGTGGCCTCCCCTGACGACCAGCCGTAAGCAGGGGGCTGGACGCGCTGCTGTGTTCGCACGGAGAAACAGTCGACAGAAGGACAGGTACCGCCTCTCCCCCACCAGCGAGGAAGCTCTTACAATATTTGTCAACCCCTGAGCTCCAAGGGGACAGATGAGCCTGCTTGGAGGGCGGGGCAGGACAGAGCGCTGGCCCTCGGGCTGGGACGCTTCCTGCTGCTGCCATCCTTCACCCGCTGAGCTTGGGGCCTCAGGCAGAGAGCGGGTGGCAGGAGCCCAGCAGGCATGGCCGGCTGAGAGGGAGGGGCCTGTGTGCTGGGCAGTGTGCCGGCCACAGCCAACCTTGGGGCCACGTGGTTCCTCTCCCCTTTTACAGATGAGGGAAAGCTGGCCCCAGAGAGACAGCAGGCAGCCCCTGTAGAAAGGGTGGAGTGAAGTCAAAGTACTGGGGAGCTGCAGGTGCGTGCCTGTGTGTGCCTATGCGTGGGTGCCTCATGCATGTCTTCAGCACCCCCTCTTTCATGCTCACGCTCCCCCGATTCACTCATCCCATCCTAGGCACCCTCACCTTCACCTCTCTCTGTCCCCCTCTCTCCTTCCTCCGTGTCTCCCCCTCAGAAGGACATTGGAATGAGACAACCCAGATTCCATGCCCAGATTGCCCCTCACAGGCCGTGTGACCTCAGACGAGAGACCCCAGTTCTCTGAGCCTCAGCTGTAAAATGGGATGTGTGGCTTTGCCTTTATGGAGAAGTGAGCTTGTGCCCCAACACACGTGAGCCCCTAACATACACAGGTTCCTCCTTACTCCTCCTCCCCCTCCACCCTCCATCCTCTTCTCCCCTCTCCTCTCCTTCGTTCCTTCCCAACCCCTTTCTGTGCCTCCATTTCCCCATCTGTAAAATGGGGATAATGCTACCTGTGGGGTGGTCAGCATTGGGGGATGGTCACATAAGGAACCCAGACCCGGGAACTTGGCTAGAACCTCCCACATCCATGGCGCCAAAAGAAACTTCCCAGAAGCCCTTTGGAAAAAAGTGACTGTCCATCAGCCAGTGAGATTTCACCACGTCATATTAGCTCGACCACCCTGGAGACCCTTTAAATATCCCCCACACGGGTCACCCTATGTGATTTCCCTGGCCTCCATGTCCCTGGGACCAGGGAACCTCATTGGGCGGGAAGCGCTCTGTACTCAATAAAGCCTTTACTATTCCACATTCTGTGGCTATGGCCCCTTCCTTCTTCCTCGGCGGGGAAAAATACCTTACACTTCCTATCTCCAAGACCAGTGGGAGGATTAGGAAAGATATTTGTAAGCAGGGCTGTGTTTCTCATCATCCTAATATCTCAATGGCACATAAACGTCAGTTGATATTACTGGATGGGGAGGAGCATTGCTCTGTGTGTGTGTTTAAATGTTTGCTCTAATCTTCAGTGTACCACAAAATGGCTTAGGACATACATATACAGTCATGAAACCACCACCCAAATAAAAATGCAGAGCCTTCCAGCATCCCAGAATGTTCTCGCTCTTAGTCAATAACCCCACACACACACCAGAGGTAACCACTACTCTGTATACAAAGTTTTAGCCTAAAAAAGCTGTGGGATCAGACTACAGAGAAGAGAATGGGTTGGACAGACAGGGGCGAAGCAAGGGGACCAAGGTGCATGTATCCGGCAGAGATATGGCGAGATTCCATGTGGGGCAAGAAAAATGCTGGCTGTCAGAGAAGGCCTGTGAGCCTGTGGTCTCAGGGGACCCCTTCTCCTGGAGCCTCCTGCTGCCCGAGGGAGAGGCAAGAAGAGTGCACAACGGCTTGTGGTCACATGCATCTGGGGGCTCTGGGATACGCCAGCCCAGCAGAGCCAGAAACTTGGGCAGCTGCTGCCCTCGGGCCTTTGATGTGACAGAGATGGAGACACACACATGCCCGACAATTAATTAATTGTGACTTTCACCGCGCAGCGGCCGCTTCCTATTGATCTGTGCCCGTCTGGTGTGAGAGAGACAATTAGGAGGGAGCGCAGCAGCGGTAGCTAATTACCCACAGAATGGAAACCATGCCTTTCAATTTATTAAACTTTTATCACAAAAATAACCTGGCACTCCTTCCTGCTGAGAAGCAAAGGGGGGTTGCTGTGGAGCGGCAGCCCAAGTTGGCCCTTCCCAGATGCCAAAAGCCCTAGGAAGTTGCAACCACCCCCTAGCCATGGAAGACCCCCACACACCTGGGCCCTGGGAAATAGAGCTGTTGGGGGGGGGCACACTATCAAAACTAGCCTCGGGATCTGTGGCCTGTGTTCTGAGTAAAATCAGGCAGCAGACCAAATGAAATCAGACAGAGGCTTTCAAGGAATCTGGTGGCTTAGATAAAGGCCCGGATATGTCTGAGCCAAGCAGCTCTTGGATATCACTCCGTCCAATCCCTTGGTGACAGACAGCCAGGTGAGGGGTCATGTGGCCCCTGCATCAAACCTCAGCCACATCTCCTAGGATTGGTACTGCCTACCACTGTTTAGCACCTACATGGAAGAGATGGCCATTCCCATTTTACAGATGTGAAAACTGAAGCTCATAGAGGCAAAGGCACTCGCTCCAGGCCACACAGCTGTACACTAACGCCCAGTTTGAAGCTCCGCTCTCTTAGTCTCTTAGGGCATAGCCTTGGGTGAGTGAGGTTACCTTTCAGAATGATACATCTATCCTAAAAGGAAGTTGTGAACATTTAGGTACAATAATTTTAAAATCCTGCCTGCCCTTCTGCAGGGTAACTGCCATTGCCATTGGCTATAGGAAAACTGAGGCTCTGAGATGGGTGTCACTGATGAGAGGCCAGCATCCAGGCTGCAGGGGGAGCAAAGGATTCCCAGCCAGCCATCTTTCTGCTCCATACACATCTCTAAGTTCAGGATCTGGTTCTGCCTCTTGCTGGATGCCTGTGGGGGACTCTGAACAGGACTTTGATGCCCTTAGATTTGCCTGGTCGTGGGGACACTCCTATACGAGTAACATCCGTGAAGTCTGCCCACAGCCCCATGAGGCAGGTGGAATAGTACCTGTTAGAGATGAAGGTACTGACACCTGAGAAGGGAGGGAGGAGACCGAGGCAGCACAGAACCAGGCTGAGCACCCCGTCTCTAGCATCGCAAGCCAGGGTTCTTCCAGGTGCCTGGGCAGAACTAGTGCCCTGGCCTGGCTCTAACAACAGCTTAGAACCACACCCTAGGCTGGCCCCAGAGACTGACTCGTGAGACTGTACTTCCACTCCTCCCCACAGCTTCGGTTCCTGCAGGACATGGTGAGAATGAAGGGAGGGTGCTTATTCCACCAGCCCCTAGCCTAATATGTGCCAACTTCCACCGGGCCTCCCAGCAACTCCCTATCTATCTAGAGCCAAGAGACTGGAGAAATCGAGTGGGGGGCCCCAGAGAGGCTGCTCAGAAGTCTTTTTCCCAGGGAAGGAAAGAGCTGAGCTGCGGGCCATTTGCATTGTTTCCCTGGGCCCTCGCTCCAAACCCCCAGAGACACCTGCTCACTCAGAATTCATTCTCCCTCCTTGGGCTCATCCTTCCCATGAATTGGGACAAGATTCTCTGAACAAGCACTCTATATTTCTAGAGTAAACAGTCTCTGGTATTGTGTGAATAGGGCCTGGACAAGAATGACGTGAGTGAGGTGCTGAAGGTGTGCAAAATTTAAGGAAGTGCTCAGCTCCTGGAGTTGATTCTGCACTTGTACAGTCCCGAGAGTGTATGCCTCCTTAAATTTTGCTCCTTGGTGCAGTTGGTCTTGTGATTAGTGATTGAAAGGCTTCAGGAGTGACTCCCCTGCTCCCAGGCACGTTCTTCTCCTGCCTTGCCTGAAACCCCAGACCAGGATTATGGTAAGGAGGGTGAGGATCTCACCCTGAAAGGCAAGTCTGTTGAGAATAAGCCCCAGGGCCTTGGGCTTTGATTGGGCAGCAGGTGGCCCACAGGGGGCACTCTGGGCATCGCTTGATCCTTTCTGATTTGAGTTCCTACCCAGCCAGACCATGCTAGACACGTACTGTCCAGCTGTCAGTACAACCTAAAAAGTTTGCATTATCTCCACTGCTCAATGAGAAAGCTGAGACTCGGGAAATGACTTGCCAAGGTCACAAACGTAAGGACCGGTGCTGCTCAGATTCAAAACCCATCCTCACTGAACCCCCCGCCTGTTTCCCTGCCTCCCCTAGCGCTCCAGACACAAGGCCTGCAGGTGTTCTGGGGAACGCAGAAGGCGAGCTCCCCACTCCTTCTCTGGCTGCTCCAGCCCCCAGCAGTCAGGGCCACTGTTCCCAGAGCCTGTCCCTCCTCAGCAGCCGGTGCTTGCAGCTCTGACAGCCTTTCCCAGGAGCCCGCCAGGGATTCATTTGCATACTACGGTGTCATTTGCATACTACTTAGGAAAAGCCTTTGCTTTTCCCACCTGCAGCAAACTCCAGGCTGATTAGTTCTCCCCACACTGGAGAGTTAATTACTCTCCCGCGTAGACCGGGTGTTTATTTGTAATCAGCAGAGGGCTGGGAGGAGGGGGAGGAAACAGGGCAGGAGCAGCTGTCCTCCCGGATTCCGGAGTCGCTCCGCGGGGAGAAAATGAGTGCGAGCTGGGGCACCACAGACTCGACCGGAACCCTGGCTCTGCCCTGGCACGCCATGTGACCGTGGGCGTGCCCAGCTCAGGGCAAGGAGGGGGGGAGACTGGACCCGAGGTTAGGGGAGTATGGGACCACTGCCCACAGGGCGCTGCTGGCAGGACCCGACAGAGATGGAGGCTCAGAGCATCACTATAAAGAAAGGAGCTCCTGGAACCCAGGCGCCTGGGCAGGGAAGGGACTAGGACCAGACATTGTCTATCCCAGACACCTTCCAGGACTACCCTAGGGCGGGGCTGGTGGGCGGAGCCCTGGCCACGGAGACTGGACCAGCTCTGCTATGCGATGCTGGAACTCATGGGCCTCTCTGAGCCTCGGTCTTCCCATCGGGGCCCTGGGAGGGTGATCCTTGAGGGGAATCACGTGAGCCCGGCAGGGGCTGAGAAAAATATAATCTCTACTCAGATGTAAGAAATATTTCTGAATTGCTAGTTTGGAAATGGTCTCAGCCCCAGGGGAGATTTAATGACCCTCCTTCCCTCCTACCCCCACCCAAGGAAACTGGACTCGCCCCCTATCCTCCTCATCAAGGCATTTAAACCCTTCAGCACCTGCTCCCCACTTGTCAGATGCTACAAGTTTACATGCAAACGTCCAACATGTCAAGGTTGAAAAGAAACCTCAGTTGTCGTCAGAGCTCCAGAAAGATACCAGGCTGCCTGCCTCAGCTCAGCTGGGGCACCCAGGGAAAAGGCAGACGCCCTGCCCCAGAGATTCTGATCAGGAGGTAGGATGCAGCTCAGCCTATGGTATTCTCAACCAGCTCCCCCAGGTGACTCTGACCATTGCTCTGTTCCAGTGCCTCCCCTCTTTTGTACAGATGAGGAGGCTGAGGCCCAGAACAGTGATATCCAAGGACACCTAGCTGAGCTGGGAATAGAACCTGAGTCCCTTGCCTCCAGCCCACAGTGGCCTCTCCTGATGGAATTCTGGCTCAGGGAGAGATACCTAGAAGGTAGCTGGCTCTGGCAAAGATGTGGGGGTCGTGGTAGGGGAACGTGGCTGAGGTTTGTGGCTAGCCCACAGGAGCCATGGCCTTGGCCCTATTGCCCTGGGAAGCAGAGAGGAGCATCCCCCTCCAGCCCACCTCTTCCTATCAAGACAGGCTTTCCAATGAGCCACTCACCTACTGGCTGTGTGATCTCCATAGGTTGTAAGATAAAATGTAGAATGGACTTTTGTTTTAGTATAAATGTATCCAGTGCATACCATTTTTGACCTGAAATTCAAATTGAACTGGGGAGTCTATATTTTTATTTATTAAATCTGGCAGCCCCAGATCCATGAGCAAGTCACTTCGTTTCTCTGAGCCTCAGCTCCTTCATCTTTGAAAAGAAACCAACATACTACCCTGTAAGGACACTGTGTGAATTAAATGAGATGCTATGTAGAATGCCTGGCACAGGGGAGGTGATATGAAGCTGGTAAATCTTGCCTTCAGAGTCCCATACCCAATACTTCTATCTCCGCCATTCTCCTCTCCCTTTCAGAGTTCCTGTTGTAAGGTCGGTGGGCAATGGGGGAAGGTCACGTGAGGAACCAGACCTGGAAACTTTGGCTAGAACTGCCCACACCCATGGGCGCCAAAAGAAATTTCCCAGGAGTCCTTTGGAAAAGAGTGACTGTCTGCCAGCCGGTGAGATTTCGCCACGTCATATCAACTTGCCTCCACCCTAGACGACCCTTTAAATATCCCCCACGCGGTTTTGTCCATGCAACTTCTCTGGCCTCTGTCCCCGGGACCAGAGAACATCGTCCAGGAAGCACTGTACTAAATAAAGCTTTTACTATTTCACACTTCGTGGCTACGCCCTTCCTTCTTCCTCGGCAGGGAAAAATACCTTACACCTGTTATAGGCCCTGATGTGCAGGATAACAATGGAACATCTCCAGAAGGGTACTTGATGTGGTGGAAATAACTATCATTTACTGGCTGCATGACCTTGCATAAGTCGTTTACCCTCTCTGAGGCTTGGTTGCCTCATCTGTGAAAAGAGTTCATCAGTCACAGCACTCCCTCCTTAGGGTTAGGATGATGAAACGAAATAGTGTATTAAGCGCTAGTACTAGACCTAGCAGTAGCTCCCAGTATCATCTTGCAAATGTACATCTTCCATTTTAAAACATCCTGGAGAAGCCGATGCTTACCCCATGGACACAATGGATAAGCTGGAAATTCAGGCAGGTGATGGGCAGATGAAGGAGATCATTTCTGCATGGGGAGCTTTCCCCTGTCCACTTGCCTAAAACTGACCCTGAAATCTGTGTGAGCTAGTATTATCCTGACCTCTGTGTGCCACAGTCGCTGACTGTGGGTCTGACAGCCCCCAGGACCAGGGCCCTGGTCCCTACAAAGCAGAGGCAACAGCTCCTTGCTGGTCCCCACAGCTTGCTGTTTGTTTTCCAAACTCACTCCTAATCCTCTTAATCTTTTTACATCTCACCTGCTTATACCCCTGGTGGCTTCCATTAGCACCTTTCCTGACTGACCTGGCGCTGGGAACTTTCCCCAGAGCTGCCCCTCCTGGCCCCAGACAGGCGTAGCCGCTTCCCTCTGGGCAGCCAGGATGCTGGTCTCCAGCTGGGACCTCGGATAGAGGGTGGGAGGCCTTCTCAACTGGTCACCATACCTTGATCTCTGAGTGGCAGAAGGGGGGGGGGGGAAGGAAGAGATGGGACTTTGCTAAGTTCCCGCCACATGTCAGGGATAAACCACGCTGATATGAAGCCTCACCACAATTCAAAGGGTCATTGTCATCCCCAGACAGGGCAAATGGGAGGCGGCCGCTGAATTTGAATACACACTGCTTCCGTCTCAATGTATTATTCCTTGTTTATAGTCCGGTCCATTTCTCATACAACAGTCCCCGAAAGAGCTTTTATCTGCCAAGAGAGATGCAAAGAATAAAGCGTGTGCACCAAAGATGCATGGCGGGCTCTGACAGCTCCCGCCTCTTTGCCCAAACACCCTCTCTCCCCAACAAACCTCTGACCTTATTGGGTGGAGGAAGAGAGAATAAAAGGGGAGACCCAGAAGACCCCTAGGAGGGGAAGGGTTTACGCAAGAAGACAAAACGAAGACAATATTCGTAATAAAGAGCCAAGTGACAGGGAAGAATTAGGGAGGAGAAAAAGTGGTTCAGGCAGAGGGCGCAGGAGGGTTTTTTGTTTGCTTGTTTTGTTTTATTTTGTTTTCAGAAAGAGGCTGTTGAAGATAGAGGTGTGGGGTAGTAGATGGGAGAGGAAGGGATATTAGTGTAAACTCTATGCCTCCTCCCTCAGTGTTCAAACAACAGCGGAGGACTGAGTGCATATGTTCACAGGGTGGCACCTGAAGGAGTTACTTGTACAAGAATGTTCTTGGCAACGTTATTCGTCATGACCCAAAATGTCCACAGACAGGAGAAAGGCTAAACAAAAAGGGTGATATGTGTACACAGTGGAATACTACTCAGCAATACAAACAACACTGATTCATGCAATAAGACGAATGAATCTTACAAGCATGTGAAGTGAGAGAATCCAGACACAAAAGACTCACTGAATGATTGTATGTACATCAAGTTCAAGAACAGGTAGAAGTAACCAATGATAACAGAGTCAGAGCACACTGGTCACTTTGGGGACATGGTGGGGGGAGTTTCTACAAGGGGCACTAGGCAAATGGCTGGGGTGATGGGAATGTTCTCTGTTTTGATCTGGGTGATGACAAACGGTGTATTCATGTGCTTGAAAAGCCACTAAGCAGTGCATTTCAGATGTGCATTTCACTGTATGTAAATGAAATGTCAATTTTTTAATTAAAAAAAGAAATACAAGAACTTCAGAGTTACATCTATATTCATTTGACTATCTGCATTTTGCCTAATAAGATTCAGAGAAAGAAAGAGCTAAAGGTATCAGGGCTTCCCCTCATCCCACCATCTCCTGCCTCCTCTCCACCAGACTGAGTCCTGGAGAAGTGGAAACTGTGCCTGTCCCTTCTGACTGAAGATGCCCCTGTTGTGACATTCACAGGTCAGCACTATGATGTGTTCATTACTATCGATGCCTTTTATTTCTCGGGAAGTGTTTAGGCTCTTGTAACAGCCTGATAAGTAAAATCATCCCACACTTGGAAATAAGGCAAGTAGATAACTGGTGTCCTTTCAAAGTCAAATTAGAGCAGTATCTGACAAGCCCTCTTAAGGGTCATCCGACACTCTAGGGGAATGTCACTTTGCTTGACTTATTGTTTACTATTGATCTGGGGCCTAGGCTTTGGAAAGGTAGCTGGTAGCTGGTAGAAAACTGATAAGTTGCAAATTATTTTCGTCTGGTAGAGATGCAAATGACTTCTCTCCAATAGAGAAGATTACCCCAACATTATGATTTTATGGCCCTATAGGACATCAACCTGTTTTGTATCTAACTTAACAGCCTTATGAATATTCTAGAATTCTTGTGTGTTTTTTAACTGTTGTTTTAGTAAATCTCTCTCTTCACTCTCTCCATAAGTGTGTATATATACATACATATATATCTACACACACACACACACATATTTACACATACACACATATATATTTTTTTCAAATTCTTCATTGAACTAGCTCTGTCATCCTGCTGGTTCCTTCATTAATAAGCTACAAAACAATTGATGTGTACCCACTATGTGTTTTTACAAGACTTGTGTATTTAATATCTTGAAAACTATACTTTGAGGAGCCTTTCACAGTGTTTGGTTTTTGCTCCCACTAACTCGGCCTCTTTCTATGTGGACAAATCTTTCTGTCTTTGGTCTTCCGTTTCCTCATCTAGAAAATGGGAGCGATCAGGGCTGTGGGTTCTGACTCTGACATGTGATATTTCTATCTCTTCTCACAAGGAAGCAAAACTAAAACAATGCAATCAAAGCAAATGAATGCCAGAAGGGATGTTGCAGACGATTTGGAGCAATCCTTCCTGTTTCCAACACACTCCTCCATCTTGATAGATGGAGAAAGTGAAGCTCAGAGAAGTTAGGTAACTTGCCCAAGGTCACACAGATATTATTCATGATGATGACTTATTGCAATGTAGTGTTTGACAGTATAAATGTCCTCATGAGTTTACATAATCTTTCAGCAGCCCAGTGAGGAGGATGTATTATCCCCGTTTTACAGATAAAGAAACTGAGGTCCAGAGAAATGATGCAGCTTGCCCAAGGTCACACAGAGATTCTCCCAACCTCCTGAATCCTGGGGAACAAAAGAGGGGCCAGCAGGACAAGCTCTGGTCCCTCCCTTTAAACTAAAGCATCCCTGTTTGTATCTGTTGGATATATATTGGGTGCTATACAAGATTGCAAATGAAAGAGGAGTCCCAAAAGCTTGAGAACCCGACTCTAGACCATCTTCATCTGCCTGTGTATAACAGCCCTCCCTTTACTGCTCCTCCTTCCTCTCTCTCTGACAAAAAAAAATTTTTTTTTTTTTTTTGGAGAGGGACAGAGAGAGAGACAGATATGGACAGACAGGAAGGGAGAGAGATGAGAAGCATCAATTCTTCGTTGTGGCACTTCAGTTGTTCAGTGATTGCTTTCTCATATGTGCTTTGACCCACTTGCAAGGGGTCACAGCAGAGCAAGTGACCCCTTACTCAAGCCAGTGACCTTGGGCTCAAGCCAGCAACTCCATGCTCAAGCTGGTGAGCCTGTGCTCAAGCTGGCGACCTCAGGGTTTTGAACCTGGGTCCACTGCATCCCAGTCCGATACTCTATCCACTGCGCCACCGCCTGGTCAGGCTGACAAATTTCTCAGGAAAAAAAAACATGGTCCAGGAAGAAGTAAAAAGATAAGGTCACCCCAGGCCTGAACGCGTTGGTCTCCAGTCTGGGAGAGACAGATCTCTCAGTTAAAAAAAAAAAAAGTAGTCAGGGTCCAAGCTAGCAACGATGACGTGAGCTGTGCTGACAGGTAGTGAGCACCCCATCAGCGAGAGTGAGTAAGGCTAGATGAGTCATCCGAATGTTAACAGCAATTCTCTAGTCTAGATAGTAGAATTCATGGGTTTTTGTCATTATTTTTTAAATATTCATAAAAGCTCATTATTAAGCATTCACCATGTACCCAGTGTTTTGTATGTGTATTATATCTTTAAAACTGCAGAGTAATCCGATGAGGTGGAGAAACTTGTTCACAATCAATAAGGAAACCAAGGCCCCAGGAGGTTAAGTTTCTTTCCAAGGATGTGCAGCTTGGAAGTGGCAGGTCTAGGAAGCTGATTTCTAAGCTACTCATTACTGCCTTACTGTTTTCCTTTCTCTCTGCTTTTCTGTATTTACAAGCTTTTGACAATGAATACATGTTGTTGCTTTCAAATCCTAAAACAGTCTTACAGGTTACTGATTTTTAAAAAGGTGCCTTTCGCCCTGACGGTCTATGCTTCTCTGGTCCTCCCGGCCCCTCCCAGTCCCCCTCCACTGCCCTCCGTCCCTGCAGACTTCCACCTGCTGTCCCTGCCCCCACACTCACTGTGGCTTGGGGTAGGATGTCCAATGTCCCAGTGTTGCTGAGGTCTGCTCAAAATGTTCCTGGTGGCCTCTGGGCCCTCGACACTGGCGGGGGCCGGTCCGGAGAAGAAGGGGAAGTGGGAAGGGATGTGAAACTTGGCCGCTGGCCGGCACCACCCTGCTGTGTGTCCCACAGAGATCCCCGAGTGGACAGCAGGAACATCCAGTTGAGTTGACCACTCGAGGCAGGTGAGGCCCTCGCTGGAGAGGGAGGGGGGGGCGTGAGGTCCAGGAACCAGGGGAGCAGGCCTAGGAGGGGGGCCGCTGAGGCTGGCAGGGAGGGAGCGCACATCTGGTGGGTCTGTGCCAGGGTAGGGCTGGGTGGGGCATGGATTCAGGACCCAGAATCAGTCAGTGGGGGACCTTAACTCCTTACACTGGAGGTGGTGACAGCTCTAACTAGTTTCTGGGTCCTGATCCCTCCCAGACACAAAAGCTAGAAAAAGGTTGGGAGGTTCAGAGCCCAGCGGAGGGGTCCTGCAGAGGGGGACAGTGGGTGACAGCCTGAAAGGGGACGAGTGTGTGGGGGGGAGGGAGCAGACGTGTTGTGGTGGGTGTTTATGGATTCATGTGTATAGGCACAGCTCTGCCATCTAGGTGAGAGAGTGTGAATAAATAAGGAGTAGGCTCCCAGTAAATATTTGTTCAATGGAATTGATCATCCGTAGGAGTACATGAACAAGTGTGTCCAGGTGAGTGACGGATGGAGTGTATCTGGGTGTCAGTTTGTGTGTCCAGCAGTGTGTGAGCGAGAGGCAGTTTGGTGTCTAAGCGTGTGACTCTATGGGTGTACTCAGTTGGGTGTGTGAATCTGTGTGAGTTTGTGGTTCTATGTAAAGGTTTGGGTTCCCTGGAGCTGGCCAGAGGGTGGACATAGAGCCCCTTGAGCAGGGAGCTGTGCACTGGTGATGGTGGGGTGGGGGGGGTGGTGTCTATATATCATTGTGTGTCTGGGATTCAGATGTGCGAGTGGATGTACGTGAGTGTGTGATGACCAGCCTGCCCAAGCCCTGCTGTGTCTCTACAGTGGCATCATGGAAGCCCCATGGGGCTGGCTGGTGGTTGGTGTGCTGGCCATGTCCTTGGCCTCTACAGTGACCCAGGATGTGTGCCCAGCACCGAATGGAAGGGATGGAGTCGCAGGAAAACCGGGCCGGCCTGGGCGACCAGGCCTCAAGGGGGAGCAAGGAGAGCCAGGTAAGTGCCTTCCTCTGGACTCCAGCCCCTCCTCGCTTTACCTGGCCTGGGCTCCAAGGTGGAGGCTCGGGGGTGGCACCAAAGAGCAGGAGTCCCAGGCCCCCTACGTAAACCCCTCCAGTCTGCACTTGGCGCCACGGTCAGAGGAGGGCCTAGCTTTCTCTCTGGACCTTGTTCCCAGAACCCTGGGCCTCTCCATGTCCTCCTGGCTGCTTGGGTCCTCTGTCGTTGGCCTTGCCTTCCTCCTCTGGAGAGTGGGTCGCTGCAAGCAGTAAATAAGAATGGTCCTGAAGCAGTGCCCCATCCTTGGTCATTGTTCAGTTACCAGAACATCAATGCCCTAGGTTTTAAACTCTTGTGGTGTGACCCTCTCTGTGACTCAAAACTGAGGAAATTCTCATCTTTAAAATAGAGAAATAACCCCCACCCAGCACATGGAGAGGAATCAATTAATAGCAGCTATATCCTTTTTGCCACCTACCCATCCCCACTCTGTCCCTGCTCCCCTACCCCAGCCCGTTCAGGCTTCAGAAACTCTTAAATCGGAGGGAGAAGCCCGGGAGTGAAGGGAAAGGAAGGGGGCCATGACCAGAGTGGGAAAGGAAGGTCTCGTGGCAGCCCCTGAGCCTCCCTGTGCACAGCAGACCAGAAGGAGCTGCAGAGACATGACAGCTTGCATCTGGGCACACGTTAGGGAGCCCCCGACCCTGCAGAGGTCAGGGTCAGTGGCCTGGTGGGGTGGGGAGTGCAGGGCCGTGGGCACAGGCACAGTGGAGGAGCCAGGGTCCTGCTGTTCGCAGAATCCGACACTTTCCCAAGTACCTGTTCACACTTCTCTCCATTTTATAGATAAAGAAGCTGAGGCTCAGAGAAGTTGAGATAGTTGCTGAAGGTCACAGAGCCAGCCAGACACAATGTCTGGAAGGCCCAGGCGCTCCCTTATCCACTATCCCACAGCATTTCGGGGCCTCAGCCATCTCCCTGAGGACGGGCAGGCTCTAGACCAGGGGTCTCAAACTCAACTCAGCATGTGGGCCTCAGAGCAAGATCACAGCCGTTCGGCGGGCTGCACTAGGTCTACAAAAGGCAACTGTTATGCAACACTTTTCTCACTGCAGTTGAAAACAAAAAAAAATCAGTACAACAAGCACAATCGTACATGCAGTTTACTCAGTGTCACAAAACGACCAGAAACTGTAGTTCGCATCACAACTGCTGTTAACTAAGCTAATATCTAGCTAGGATGCTAGAGAAATAAAAAATACAAGTAGGCCCCTAGGCTTACTTAATTTTATCCAAAATATTTTGAACTTCGTGGATTAGTCTGCGGGACGCACAAAATTGTTCGGTGGGCCGCATGCGGCCCGTGGGCCGCGAGTTTGAGACCCCTGCTCTAGACCCTCTCTCCCTCTCTGGCCTTTCTCCCCCCAGGGGCTCCTGGCATCCGGACAGGCATCCGAGGTATTAAAGGAGACCAAGGGGAACCTGGACCCCCTGGAAAACCTGGAAAAATGGGCTACCCAGGACCCAGTGGCCCCGTGGGTGCCCCCGGCTCCCCAGGAAATAGGGGCATCAAGGGCAACCCGGGAAACATCAATGACCAGCCGCGGCCAGCCTTCTCGGCCGTGAGGCGGAACCCACCGACGGGCGGCAACGTGGTCATCTTCGACACGGTCATCACCAACGAGGAAGACCGGTACGAGAGCCACTCGGGCCGGTTCATCTGCGCGGTGCCGGGCTACTACTACTTCACCTTCCAGGTGGTGTCCAAGTGGGACATCTGCCTGTCCATCATGTCCTCCAGGAGGGGCCAGACCCTGAGCAACTTGGGCTTCTGTGATGCCAACAACAAGGGAACTTTCCAGGTGGTGTCTGGGGGCACGGTGCTCCAGCTCCAGCAAGGAGACCAGGTCTGGATCGAAAAAGACCCTGTAAAGGGCCGCATTTACCAGGGTCCCGAGGCGGACAGCGTCTTCAGCGGCTTCCTCATCTTCCCTTCTACCTGAACTAGGGAAGGAGGGACCTCTCCCCATCCTGGCCTCATCTGCTTTCCGCTGTGTGACCCCGGCCCACTCACTCCACCTCTCTGGTGTCTATGCTCTGCTCTGTAAAGTGGGGGTGCTGTTGTTTTAGCTGAAAAGGGAGCTGTTCCTGGAATAAATACTTTCTGGAATAAATAATGCCTGTGCCCATGTCTGCTGGCTTGAGGTTCCGTTGTTACCCTGGGCACTGGGAGAGAGGCATGAGAATGACAGCTGTTGAGTGCTTACAAGGCAGACCCATATTTAGGGTTTTACAGTATGGATTTGACAGGTCTGGGTCCACCATTTACTAGTTGTCTAATCATGCGCATATTATATAACTTCAGTGAACCTCAGTTTCCTAGTCTGTAAAGTAGGAATAATAATAGCACCTACCTCAAAAGATTTTGGGGAGGATTAAATGACTTAACATACGAAAATTGCAGTATAGCACATCTAGTTCATCGTAAGGGCTACATAGTTTTAGCCATTATTACTTTTTAATTTTTTTTCTTTTCTTTTATTTATTTTTTATACAGGGACAGAGATGGAGTCAGAGAGAGGGATAGACAGACAGGAAGGGAGAGAGATGAGAAGCATCTGTTCTTTGTTGCAGCTCCTTAGTTGTTCACTGATTGCTTTCTCATATGTGCCTTGACCAGAGGGCCACAGCAGACGGAGTGACTACTTGCTCAAGCCAAGGACCTTGGGCTCAAGCTGGTGAGCTTTGCTCAAACCAAATGAACCCATGCTTAAGCCAGCGGCCTTGGGGTCTCGAACCTGCGTCCTCTGTGTACCAGTCCGACACTCTATTCACTGCGCTACCGCCTGGTCAGGCCCCTGTGTATTTTCTCAGAACTGGGTTTATCTTTGTGCTGCCTGTACATGCGCACACACACCACGAATGCACACTACACGTGCACACCTCCTTCAAGGTGCACATGGACCTACATTCCTGCACCAAGACCTGTCTACTACTCACTGAAACACAAACACACGATCCCCTCCCTCAGCTCACACCCACTTCCTTAAACACACCCATGCACACCCCTGGACATCCACACAAGTTGTGCCTTCAAACCCACAGACATATCTGGGGATATATGTGCTGTCATACCCACACACCCCTGCCTCAGACACCCAAGTGCCTCCTGTAAGCCTCTCTTACACACACACCTTGAGACAGGGGTTCCAGGTACACCCCTGACACACAGGTGTCACATCCTCCACTTTCTCCAACATGCACGTGCCTTAGAAATGCCCATGTTCGCCCACACATTGACCTCCATGCATGCTGACACCCTACAGGGACTGTCTCACCCACTAACTGACACATGGCAGCCTCAGAGGCCTCATGTGCACACAACCCCTGGGGCCCTGCCTCTGACATACAGTCATCACCCTCCCTCTTCTGGGGCTGCTGAGCCAACAGCCTCTGGGAGTCAGGAAGGAGAGAGTGACCCCTCTGTAGCCCCAGGGCAGTGCTGCACTGCACGGCCCTCAGCCCCGACTGGGTCCCTGCCCTGCCCAGGGACCCCCCTGCCCCCTGAGAACACACTCGCCCGGAGACTGGGAAAAGAAACAGGTCTTTGAGCACCTACTATGTGCTGGACAGTTCATAGCCATTGATGCATTTGTTTTATCCCAGCAAAATCCATGGGGCTCAGGAAAGGGAGGCATTGACTCAAGGTTACACTGCTGGAAAGTGGCAGGATCTAAATTTGAGCCAGCTCTGCTTGCCCCCAAAGTAGAGGACTTCTTTCTTTGTGGTGGGATTCGAAGAAAATGCCAGTGGTGGAGACCCATAAGAGGCGGGAGAGACCAGGCTATAGAAATAGTGGTTGCAGCCTGCTCCTTACTCTAATTCCTACCCAGACCTACCCACCTCTGTGGAGGCAAAGCACTGCCCCCCTGGAAGGAATGGACGCAGCTGGACCAGGCAGGCAGGGGAGGGAAGGGCTGAGCACGGGCAGAGGCTGCCATCTGCTGGGCAAACCAGATCCAGGCGCAAATGAGGTGAGGATGATGGGAGCCCAGGTGCCACCAGCCATTTCTCCTGCCTGGACTCCCAGGGCTCGGTGCATTCTCACCTTGGCTCTCGTCCCACACTCTGCAGCCCTGTGCCGGGGTGTGGAGAGACAGATGGGAAGACTGAGGCCCTGAGGGTCACTGCAGGAGGCCGGGGCAGGGCTCTGAGCACCTGCCCATGCCAGCACAGGGCTCAATGTCACATCTGTATCTGTTTTACAAAGTGTTCACCACTGCCCTGCACGGGAGCCAGCGGAAGCCCCCATTCACAGAGGAGGAGATGACGCTGTGTGACATGGGCAGCAGACGTGGGGTCAGGGTCAGCACCCTCTGCAGCCCAATACCTCCTTCCTCCCTGGAATCTGGTATGAGGAGAAGAGGGGGAGCCTTCCGTCACTCTGTCAGCCCCATCCTGACCGGTGACCCCTCTCTGGCCACAATAGCCTCCAAGACCAAAGGCAGAGGCGTTGAGAATGGGGGTGAGGGAGGTGGTGCTGGCAGGGAAAGCGAGGTCATCGGGGCCCCAGCAAAGGAAGAGGTTCCAATATGCAAAGCCCTGGCCTCCCCCCACCACCCAATATACAGAAGGGAGACTGAGGCCTGGGGGCCTCAGGGAAGGGGTGGCTGGGCTGGGAGGAGACCCTGAGGCTACTGATTCTATAACCTGAGGAGTCTATCCAACCCAGCAGGCTGACTGCCATCAAAGCTTGACCATCCTGGGTGTCCACTCCCAAGTACGATGATATGGGAGGGGGCATATGGAAGTTTCTAGGGTAAGGTCTGTCATTTGGCAAGTGTATATGAGGCTTGCTTCCGGGGACAGCTAACCAGAGGGGTCAGAGCAAAGCTTTGGACTCCAAGAAACCATTCACTACGTGACTTTGGGCAAAGGCTTTCACTTCCCCGAGCCTCAGTTTCTCCGTCTGTAAAGGGGGTTATAACTTCCTCCTAGGAATGTTATAAAACTATTGAGTCTCAGGCACAGTCAATGCCAGCACATGGGAACAGGCATTAGATTGGCTGAACTTGACCATAGGGGAAGTCTGTCCAGGAGGCTTAAGTTCACACAGACACATAGACACGCACACCCCCTCCCCCAGATCTGGAACAGTGGGCACTTCCTCATTTCAGACACTCATGACCCAGGGGTGAGGGGATGGAGGGGTGTCACTGTGGTCAGCCTGGTTCAGCGCCCAAAAGAAAGTATTGAGTCAGGAAAAAATATGGGAAAGGGGATGTGGGATTGGGGGGGAGGGTGAGAGGCGGGGCCGCCCAGGATGCTCCAGGCCCTCCGGGCTGTGTCCACTCTGATACCGGCGTCCTCCTGCCTGGGAGAGGGGAAGCAGATCGGAGGATATCTCAGTGACCCGACCAGAAACTTTCTACCCCCAGGTGAGGCCAGGACCTGTGTCCAGGTGAGGGCAATGGGAGCTTTTCCCTCACCAGCTTTCTAAGATGTGGCCCCAGGGACACCCTGATTTGTGATAGGAAGGAGGGCCCCCATCCCCGCTCAATTGGGGGCTGGGCTCAAAGAAGTGACCCCACTGCCCATCCATCATGCAGTTCCAAGGGGTGAGGGGCCCAGGGAAGGGAGGGAGGTTCCTGAGGGCGGAGAGGGATGAGCCCTGGGACTGAGAGGGTGAGGAGGGTGCGAGAGGGGCTGGGTGGGCCAATCCCGCTCTCCCCATCCAGCTCCTTCCCCAGGATGGACAGGGGCTCCAGCTCCTGGCCCCCCCTCGGACTAACCCTGCTGCTGCTCCTGCTGGCACTGCCGCTTGGGGGCCAGGCCAGCACACAATGCTACGGGATCCCGGGGATGCCGGGCCTGCCCGGAGCCCCCGGGAAGGATGGGCATGACGGACTGCAAGGGCCCAAGGGTGAACCAGGTAAGTGGGCTGGCCAGCTGGGCGGGTCACCTGGGGCCTGGGGGTGGCCACCAGAATGTCTGTCTGGGGCTGACCTGGGGGAAGGAGGACAAACAATCGGATGGCAAGGAGTGTGGCACCTTCCACCACACCTATTCCCAGGGCCGAGTCCAGCTCTCACGGCAGGTGTCACCCCCGTGTCCTCAGAGCCCAGCCCTCAGGCCTCCCTAGTTTTCTCACCTGAGATCAGGGAGAGAAGATGAGCACCTGGCCCACAAGGCGATAGGAAGGGTCATAGGAAAGGGTCCATGAGCAAACCTTGGGCAAACTCTAAAATGCTAGGCTACTGTTTTGTGACAACCCCTCCACTGCTTGCCCTGCAACATGCACCCCTGGAGAAGGTGGGACGCACACAGTGAATGCATACAGTGCACAGACGAGCCGGGTTCAAATCCCGGCCCCACTGTATGAACTTGTGTAAGTTACTTATTTAACATCCAGTACCTCCGTTTCCTCATCTGTATAATGGGAAGATGGCAGCGCCTGCTGCGCAGGGGGAGCCATGACAATTAAGTTTAAATATAAAACTGTACCGAACACATGGTAGGCATTGGATAAGTGTCGGCGATGGTTGTTGTTGCTGTTGTCAGTGTTTCCATCAGAAATCTGCTCACCTTCTCCCTAAGATCTGGGTAGCGGGAGGGGCGGGGAGCTAGAAGTCAGGGTCACAGCCATAGAACCTTCTACTGGCGATTCGCTGGCGAGCTCCAGCGTGCGCAAAGGGGGCCGAGGGCAGGAGTGGGGCTGGTGTCGGGCGAAACTGGCGTCTCTGGTGCCTAGTTTGAAAGTAGGTGCGTATCTGGGGGGTGGAGCGTGTCTGGAGGTGGCACGTGTGAGGCTGGGCTGGGGTTGGGCAGAGTTGATGGGGGAGGCAGAGGTTGGAGGATTAAGGGGGGCCGTGGAGAGGGATGTCTTTAGGGATTTCCTGGCTGCCCTCTTCCCTCCTGGCGATGGAGTGGAATTTTACGACCACTCCAGAAGAAATTCTCCAATTCAGGGTAAGCTGAATAAGGGTCCTAGGTGTGCTGTTTTTCAGGGCCCTGTCCTTGAAGCTCCCTCTGGAGTATCTCACTGCCCCAGGGTGGCTGAAGGCCACCAGGTTTTGAGCTCCTTCTTGTGCCAGGCACAGTTCCTAATGGGATAGATAAAACTGTTAACTCCTTTGTAAGGGAGAAAACGGAGGCGAACAAAATTATTTACTCCCATTTTATAAATGTCAAAGCTGAGTTTCCAAGAGATTGAGTAACCTGCCTGAAGTCACATAGGGGAATCCTGGCCAACTCCAAAGGCCATTCCTTTCACCACTACCCTCCACTGGGCCCCGCCCCACTGCTGAACTTGCCCCTCCCGTTCAGTTGCTGGAAGACATCTCACAGGATGAGACGCAGCCCTGCTCAGCATCACGGACAGCCACCGCAGGAGCCTGACGTTTCCTGGGTACTTCCCATTCGGGCCCAGCAGGTGCATCCTCCCACATGCTCTTCTAGTGGCTCTGTGGGACCCGTTCCATTATACCCTTATTTCATCTGGGCATGAGGCTCAGCGAGGGGAAGTCGCCTGTCCAGGGTCACGGTCACACAACCTGAAGCCTAGGTCTGCTAGGTCCTGACCCCCTATTCCTGACCCTGGGACCTAAAAAGGCTCACAAGCCATATAGAGGGTCTGTCACAAATAGGTTTGTATTGACACCCACTCCTAAGGAAATCAGGAGGAAGAGGCCTCGAGGGCCGGCAGGCGTGGTCAGAGAGGGCACCCTGGAAGAGGAGATTGGCATCAGACCCTAAGAGATGAGCATGGTTGGGAGAAGGAAAGAAAAATCCCACAGAGGCTCCGATAAGCAGGGCAGCAACAAGAATCAGACGTTCTGACTGCAACTCAGGCAGACTTGACTTTGAGTCCTGACTCCACCACATACCAGCTACATGGCCCTGGGCAAGTCTCTGGCCTCGATTTCCAAATCTTCAACGCAAGGGCAGTTGAACCAGGACAGCTGTCATAAGGGGCTGACCTGGGCTGAGTGGACATGGGCTGAGTGGACGTGGGGGAGCTAGAGAGACCAGCCCCCTTAAAGGGGCAGCTTCTCTTTGGCTCCATCCAGTGGTTCCCATGAATTCGGCTGGCCTGGGGAATAGATAACAGGTTTTGTAGGGTTCTGAAACATAAAATGTTGAAGGCCCTCTTTAGGAAAAATAATATAAAATTAGGGATACATTTGATTGCATGGAGTGGGTATTACACAAATCTACACATCTTACAAAATTATATGAAAACTACACACACACACACACACATACACAAATAGTGCACGTAAAAGTGGAGCCCTGTGGATTACATGAAGGTCAATTTCCCGATTTTGATATTGTACTTTAGTTATGCAAGGTGGGCCACTGGGCACCAGAGGAGAGCACAGGGCACCTCCTAGTCCTTTTTTTTTTTTTTTTTTTGGCAACTTCCTGTGAATCTATTAATTATTTTAACCTAAAAAGTTGAAAAAATATAAAATTAGGCACAGGGCCTTGAAGGGGCCGATTCCAGTCAATGGGGCCCGAAACAAGTTTTATGAGCTTTCCGGGAAATCTGCCTCTGACCAATCTTCTCACTTTTGTCAAGAAAAACTAGACTTTTAGGTGAGGTCTGACTTTGCTCGTGTTGGGCTCTAAAGGAGAAGGTAGTAAGACATTGTGTAGCCAAACAGAAGGTCTCTGAGGTCGCGTGCTGTCTGTGGGCGGACAGCTGCGGCCTCTGACACACGGAGCTCCCGCCCTTGACACTTCCCGAGCTGGCTCGTCTTACCCTCTCCATCACGACTGTGGAAACCGAGGCCAAGAGGCAGGTGCCTTAGCAAGGTCAGAGGGCGAGTCTGTGGGGGGAGGGCATGGACCAGGATCTCCCTCCCCTCTGACCAGCTTATAAGCTGTTCTGCTCCCCCCCTGACCCCTTGCACACTGCTCCCAGGTGGACAGTTCATCTGGGGGAAGGAGGTTCCAGAAACCGACCCCCAGTGGTGTATCCCCTGGAGGACAGCCCCAGGGCCCCCCTTCCTTGTACACCGCCCCATCACTTCCTTCCCACTTGGTCTCTCCCCAGGAATCCCAGCTATTCCTGGGACACGAGGACCTAAGGGTCAGAAGGGAGAACCTGGCACACCTGGCTATCCTGGAAAGAATGGCCCCATGGGAGCCTCTGGGAGTCCGGGGGTTCCAGGACTCACGGGACCCCCCGGGGAGCCGGGCGAGGAGGGCAGATACAAGCAGAAGCACCAGTCAGTGTTCACAGTCACACGGCAGACAGGCCAGTATCCAGCATCGAACAGCCTGGTCAAGTTCAACCGGGTCGTCGCTAATCCACAGGGGGATTACAACACGAGCACGGGCAAGTTCACCTGCAAAGTCCCCGGCCTTTACTACTTCGTCCACCACACGTCACAGACGGCCAACCTGTGCGTGATCCTGTACCGCAACAACGTCAAGGTGACCATTTTCTGTGACCACATGTCCAACAGCAAGCAGGTCAGCTCAGGCGGCGCGCTGCTGCGGCTGCAGGTGGGCGACCAGGTGTGGCTAGCGGTCAACGACTACAATGGCATGGTGGGCACAGAGGGCTCCGACAGCGTCTTCTCTGGCTTCCTGCTCTTCCCCGACTAGTGGGACAGACCCGCTCCAGCCCCAGACCATCTCACCTCCCTCAGCTTCCCTGCACAGAATTGCTGTGCCCCATCCTTGCTCAGGCCATTCTCCACATCTGATGGACTCCTCCTCCAGGAAGCCTGCCCTGACACCCACCCCATGAGCTCTCTCCCTTCTCTGAGCTCCTGCAGGAGTCACCGCTTTGACACTTAACCAGAACCTCTGGTACTATCATTCTTTTTTTCTAAGTCTTGGAAGACTCAGGGAGATATAGAAATAAATGATTAAATCAATAAATACACATGGCTCTGATCACTCACTGCCACCTTAAAGAAGCAGGTCTCTTCATCTTCAGCGTTGCACCTGCTACAGCCATCTGTGGGCTCTATGCTTGCATGGGGCATTTAGCTGGGGCTCAGTAAAGGTTGGTGCCAATGCTGAGACACTCAGCATCATTTGGCCATTTGGGAGAGAGGTGCTCAATTGTGACTGAAGGCTACAAGTGGTCCCCATGAGGCCTTCTACTGTCACTTATTTGGGTGAGAGGCACTGCTGTCATTAAAAGTATCTGATCACAGGTAAACAGGGGTGTGTCTGAATTTTCAGGTTTATGTTGACCTATGATGAATTTCAGGAACATTTTTCACAGGAGGGGTTTGGGCTCAGGTAAGCTCAGCATAGACACAGATAGATCAGATGTGCAAAAAATTTGTGCTAAATTAATGAGTGAATTGGGATGAATGAAGAAGTGGGTAAATGAATGACTAAGAGAGTAAATGAATGAGTGAATAAAAACATCATAACATTATTGAGCACTTACTATGTAGTAGGCATGATGCTAACCAATGTATTATATTATTTAATATTCATAACCAAGCTTTGAGATGGGAATGAATGGGTCAGAGAGAGAGAGAGAGAGAGAGAAGGAGAGAGGGATGGGAGGGAGAATCTGTCTCCCGGATAGCTCACAGACTCTGGGAGTCCCCAAAGATCATCTAAAGTCACTGCTGCCTACAAGCTGTCAGGGCTTCACTGTGAGATCCCGACGGTCAGGCAAAGCCACCGCGATCCTTGTGGGAGGACCAGGAGGCCGTTGGATGCAGCACTTTCACACTCAGAGCAAGACCAGAGGCCAGGGGTGGTGACCATGAGAAGGGGTTGACAATTCAGATTGGAATAGATATAAAAAGTTTAACTTCCCTGTGCAAACTGCAGGTTCGGCCTTGGAGCCCAGTGAGACCAGTTCCGGTCTGCACCCACCTGTCCCAGCCTGTCTGGGATTTCAGCTTGGCTCCACAGGCCCCATGGAGCTCCCAGAGGGCTTGAGTCGAGCTCTACAACGACCTCCATCCACTCCCCCACCTTTACCCCTGAAAGGGGCTGTTTCATGCCTCCATGCCTTTGCCACGGCGTTCTTCCTCCTGCAGAGCCCTCCCCTACCCGCCCCGCCATTCATACAAATCCTCTGTCCACCTGCACACTACACAGGCTTCACCACAGAGATCACCTCCTTTGTGAAGCCTTCCTTGATGCTCTCCTTTGTGTCCCCACAGTGCCCCCCACAGACTTGGACCACAAACTCACAACTCTGTAGAGTCCAGGTTCCCAAACCTGGCAGTGCAACACAATTACCTGCAGACTTATTTACAAAACAAAAAGACAGATTTCTGGACCCAAGGCTTTTATATCAAAGTTCAGAGAAAACAGAACTGTGGGTGAGTGGGAGGTTTGCCAGGGGAAGCCAACGAACCTGGTCCACCAACTGGCTTTCATGTACTTATTCACTTAGAGATCTGCCTCCCCTGCTGAACGGTAAGCATCCTTGAGGGCACAGCCGTTTTGACACATGCCTTCACATAGTAGGGGCACAAAAAATGTGAGAGAAAGGATGGAGAGACAGATAAAAACACACTCAGAGCAAGACCAGAGGCCAGGGGCAGGGAGCCCAGCCTGGTCCCAGAGTCCGGGTGCCTCTGGCAGGGACACAGCCGGGGTCACCGGGCCAGTCTGGCTCCTGTCCATCAGCCACTTAGCAGTCCACCCAACGATGCCTCCAGTGATACATATTTCTCTTTTGTTTAAAAAATCAATATGCCGTTTATGTAGGCCACAGTGTCAGATCAGAAACCTGCACTTTGGAAATGACCATTTGGTGTCATTTTTATTTTCCATAATTGTTTCCCTGTTGTTCTCTCTCTGTCAGGGGAGACAGGCCTTTGGAAATGCCAGTTTGTCTGCTGGGCTGAGAAGGACCTGGGGAGGGTTCTGACAGGGGGCAGGAAAGGAGGGTGTGGGACAGGAGCCAGAATGAGGACACCCCACGCTGTAAGGAGTCCCTCACGGACCAGGATGCTGAGGCGACTTAGGTGTCTGAAAAAGAAACCCCCTCTCTATCAGGGATGCAAGTCAGCAACTCTGTGGGCACAAAGACTATCTGGTTCCCACTCAGGGGCCAAGGCCTAGAGATGCCCTAGGTCCTGATCCTTAGACTAGACCTTTCCCTAACCCAGGCATGACTCCTGTCTCCCCAGGCTCCAAGAATTCTGTCTTTTCATATAAATCATACTGTTCCCAGGTTTGTGTTTTGCCCACCAAGGGCTGGGCACTCAGCTGGGCACCAGATAAACGGGGTTACATAATTGGCTCCCACATCAACCCCAGGAGGTAGGTGCCCATGACCCCAACACATCGATGGGGAAACAGAGGTTAGTCAATGTGCCTGAGGCCACATAACCAGAAGAAGGCAGAGCTGGGATTCGAACTTGGGAGAGGCCGATTCCAGAGCCATGTCCTTACCTCTGCCCTGCTGCTTCTACCCCAGGTTCAAGCCCATCTTTTCCCATTGCCATCAGCCGCCAAAGAATAAGAGGCCAGGCCCAAGTGGCCAAAGGAACCCTCAGACGGACCTCTGGACCTGCAAACTACTAACGCTCTTCTCCCTGTCCAGAATCCACCGCTGTCCCCTCCTCACCCAGGCCTGTGTCCCTTTGGGCCTAGAGTTGGCTGAGCCCAGAGACCCTTTGGTTTTGTACAACTACTCTTTTTTTTCTCTATCATCCACTGCAGTTAACAACGTCCATCAAACAGCATCTACAAGCCCAATGATTTTCTATCTCCAAGCATAGGGGTCGAGACAGGCCCTCCTGGCCCGCACCAGCTCCTGTGCTTGCTAGGCCTCCACCCCTGAGCAGACGCCATGTCTCCTGAGACGCAGCCTCAGAAAGGGGCTGATATCTGGTGTCAGGTGCCTGGCTCCAAGTCCTGCATCTGCCACTTGCACGAGGCCCGGGCTCCAGCGGTCCCTTCTTTTTTGTGACACTTGTCACAGGAGCAAGGAAACAATGACACCCATGTGTCATTGGGTGGCTCAACACCAGTCTCCCCCAGTGGAAGAGATGCTCCCTGCGGGCGGGGAACCAGGACCGGTCTGCTTGTGGCTCTATCTCCCCATGCGGGGCGCCTGCAGGCTTGCAGTAAATACCGCCTAGCTGGGCCTCAGTGTCATCTTATTTAAAACGAGCGTGATGGGCTGGGGGTGACCTCCAAGCCCCTCTCCAGCTCTAACTTGGTGTGATTCCAGGATCAACAAGCAACAGGGCCCTGCCTGTGCCAATTACTGTCATCAGCTTCCAGCCCTCCTGGAAGCAGGGGTGGGGGGGTATAAATAAATAATGACTGCATTTAAAATTCATTTTTCATTATTGGATTATTTTCCGAGAACAGGGAAAGAGCAGGGGTGCAGATCGGGAAAAAAGCAGAAGAGAGGAGCCCAGTAAGGGAGAGCCTGCATGGCGTGATATTAACAATTAACAGGTGCACTGCGCTTTGCTGCTCACCCTCCCCTTCTCCTCCACCGTCCCACCCGAGCGCCCCAGGGCCCCATGCGATCTGTAGAGCGGGTGTAATCATGGTCCCCGTCGTGTAACAGAGGAGATGGGGCTCCCTTGGGCTCCCGGCTGAGAACGTTTAGCTGTTGAGTGGTAGAGACAGGTTGTGAATTAAGATTTCTGACTCCCAAGTCCAGCACCCAGGTCAGCCATGTTTCCATTTCGTTGAGGAACACCCCTGTTCCTTAGAGATCATGAGGTCAGAGGCCCTGGCACTGAGCCACCAGCTGTGGACACTCTCCCAGGACAGCCTGTTCCTGCCACAGCTGCTGAGCTGGCGAAACCGAACTCGCCACCTGTCCGCCCCATTTACAGGAAGCCCTTCCCGATTGCAGAAACAGGACGTGAAACTGCCTGAAGGCAGCAGGACAGGGTGAGAGGGGGGTGTCCGGGAGGGGGGCCGGCCTGCAGGGCCCAGGGGAGGGGGCCGCCAGGGGAAGGCTCTTCCTCCTCTGGGGAATGGAACTTCCGCTTTGGTCTGAGAGCATCAGGCTCCCGGCTCCTGGTCCCACTGCCGCCAAGCCAAACAGCATCACAGGACCCCAGATTCCCAGGTAAGAATGGGGCTCGGTGCCTGGGGGGAGTGGCGGGCAGGACCAGCAGGGCGGAGGGCGGTGGTTCTGAAAATGCAGACCTCGCCCTTGCCTCAGAGCCACCTGGAAGGTTTAACACTGTGGGTCCCCGCCTGGGCCCAGACCTCGGGAACCCAACTCTCAGGCGGTGAACTTGGGGATCTGCAGGAACCTAGGGCCCAGGTGATGGGGAAGAAGCCTAACATGGGAGTCACCAGCATGACGGCTTGTGGGTCAGCGAGACTCCAGCGGAGCCTTGCTTTTGCCACTTAAGTGCCGGTGATCTCGGGGCAAGTCACCTCTCAGCTGAGACACTCTCTGGGGATAACAGGACATTTCAGGGGTCTTATGTGCCCTAAAGGAGATCAAGGTCACCCAGTGTTGAGCACACCACCTGGATCAAGATGTCAGAGGCAGAGAGGGACATCAGAACCTGGGTCCCCTCCGCTCAGCCCAGCATTTCTCAACACCTGCCTCTCTTATTTTCTCGCATGCCGCTGTGAAAGCTCAGCACAACTCTTTCAAAATATATATATATATATATATATTTTGGTGGAGTTGTGGTGAGTTACTAGTTCGTACTGAGTGAGGTCCATGTTTGTCAAGAAGGGGGTGGGATCAGGTGCCACACCAGGGGCCTTATTATTTTTAGGTTCCATCTCATTTCAGCCCTGTCAGGTAGAAATTAACTTTGCCAGAGAGTCTCAGAGAGGTTCGGGCTCTTGCTTGAGGCCATGCAGGGAGGGTTCAAGGTCAAGTCGGCCTGACTCCAAGTCAGGGATAGAGGAACTGTTGGGGCTAGAAGCAGATGGAAGGGTCAGTGATGCAGGAAAGACGTGAGTGAGGGGCAAGGCAGACAGTGCTGATGACTGCTGAAGGCTGGGGGGGTCAGACCAGGTGAGTGTTAAGTCAACACCCACGTCTGAGACTCAGTGGCCCCTAAAATGAGCCAGAACCCAGATCTCCCTGTGCCCTCCGCCTCCCACTTCCCCAAGAAACCTGAGTCTTGTCAAAGGTCAGGACCCTGCCCCCCCCACCCTCACCTCCCTGGCAGAGGCTCTCCTCCCCTGGGCTGCCTCTGCCTGAGAGGCCCCCTCTCCCTGAGCCCAGCCTCTCAAAGGAACTGACCCTCTCTCACTTTTCCAACCATCTTCCATCATGTCCCAAAACTTGGGGATTCTTCGAGGGTGGTGATAATTTTTAAAATAGCCAGCATTCAGTAAGAATTCTCAACATGCCAGAGTCTGTCATAAGCCCTAACTCATCTGTCTTCCCGCCAACCCTACAAGGGAGAGATTAGTAATAGCCCCATTTTACAGGAGATACTGTGGCCAGAGACAAGTGACCTGTCTGAGGTGCTTAGCTGAGAAGTGTCAGGGCCTGATTTGGGCCCTAGAAGTATCCTTATGACACTCTAGGCCTCTCACCATTGGTGTATGTTTGCTGCCTAACTGTAACTAATAGTAGTGATAAGAACTTCCTTCTCTGGGCGCTGGCCCCAGATCCAGCGCTGTCCTAAGTGCAGCCCATGCACCAGCTCCTCCCTTCAGGCTGTCTGCCTCCAAAGTCCTTGCTTCACCACCAAGTACAGCAGCCCCTTAATGTAACAGCCTGTGAGTGCTAAGATCCCGTGGGTGTGGGTTTGAGTCCCAACCACAGGGGGCCGTGTGACCTTGATGGAGTTCTTTGTCTCTCTTGGCTCAGTTTCCTCATCTGTAAAATGAGAAATCAGGAATACTTTTCACAAGAGGCTGGTGTAAGGACCAAATCCAATGAGCTAATGGTACATAAAATGTTTGGCACAGGGCCAGGGGCCTGCTAAGTGCCCGATGCATGGATTATTCAAGTTGTCAAACTGTCATTTTGTAAAACCTCCAGCAAGAGTGGGAACTGATGTTCATTCAAAAATAAGCAGGCTCCCCTGAATCACCCTCTGTTCAGAGCAGGGCAGCGCCTGAGTGGGTCACTCTCAGCCCTGGTCGCTGCCTGCTGGGATTAGGAAAGGGCCAGCACCAGCCTCTTACCAGGGCCCACAGCCTTTGGAGGGACCCAGGAATATTCTGCCAGAAGAGCTGGGCTGGTATGCAGGCAGGGACACTGGCTTTTGTGCCAGACAGGCCTGGGTTCAAGTCCTGGCTGCAGTCCTACCTGCGTGACTCTAAGCAAGTGCTTTGGCTACCCGGAACCCCAGTCCTCTTTCTTTATTTTTTTTTTAAGATTTTATTTATTGACTTTAGAGAGAGGAAAGAGAGAGAAAGACTGTGCAGAGGAGCGGGAAGCATCAAGTCATACCTGCCTCTTGTATGTGTCTTGACTGAGCAAGCCGGGGTTTTGAACCAGTGACCTCAGCATTCCAGGTTAACGCTTTATCCACTGCGCCCCCACAGGCCAGGACATCAGGGTCCTCTTCAGTGTAGAAATAATAGCTTCCTTCTTGTGGGGCTGCTCTGAGGATGTGCAGTGGCTTGCTGTGGAAACAGCGTAGTCACCCTGAATTTAGAGGCTCGAATGAATGGGAACACAGAATAAAATCCCAGATAGTCATGCCACCACTGCCAGGCCCTTGCCTCCTGCCACTCTGAGCCCTCGCTCCCCTCTGGCCATGTGGCCTTGCTGCCGGTCTTCAACATTCCCAGCTCTATTCTGCCTCTGGGCCTCTGCCCACCCCTTCCTCTCCCCCAGAGCATCCTTGCCACGGCCCTTCCTTGAACCTTCAGCTCTCAGCCTAAACATCACTTCTCAGAGACCACCTGCCCTGTCTAGAAAACTTTGCTGGTGGCAGGGTCCCCCTCACAAAACCAGCCACTGCCCTCCCCAGCTCAAGTCACTCTCCCTCTGGGCTCCGTCCCTTTGGTCTGAGCACTGTCACTGTCTCTATTTCTTTTTTTCTTTTTTTTAAGATTTTATTTATTCATTATAGAGAGGGGAGAGAGAGAGAGAGAAAGAGAGAGAGAAGGAGGGAGGAGCAGAAAGCATCAACTCCCGTATGTGCCTTGACCAGGCAAGCCCAGGGTTTTGAACAGGCAACCTCAGCGTTTCCAAGTTGATGCTTTTTATCCACTGCGCCACCACAGGTCAGGCACCGTCTCTATTTCTGTTCACCTGTATGTTGGCTGTTTATCGTCTGTCTTCCCCTGGACTGTCAGCTCCATAGAGGCAGTGGCCATATCCAGCTTGTGCACCACCGTACCCCAGCACTCAGAACTGGGTCTGGTGGACAGGACACACTCAGAGAACACATGAACGACTGAACCAATGAACCAATAAATGAATCAATGAATTTTAAAATTGCCAGGACCCTGACCAAGCTGTGGCGCAGTGGATAGAGCATCGGACTGAGATGTGGAAGACCCAGGTTCGAGACCCCAAGGTCACCGGTTTGAGCGCAGGCTCATCTGGTTTGAGCAAAGCTCACCGGCTTGGACCCAATGTCACTGGCTCGAGCAAGGGGTTACTTGGTCTGCTGTAGCCCCCCGGTCAAGGCACATATGAGAAAGCAATCGATGAACAACTAAGGTGCCGCAATGAAGAATTGATGCTTCTCATTTCTTTCCCTTCTTGTCTGTCTGTCCTGATCTGTACCTCTCTCTGTCACACACACATACACACACACACAATCGTCAGGGTCACCACAGCAGTGACCTACCACATCTTCTTGTCCCCCACCAAATGCAGGAAGCAGCCGAGACAGGGCGGTGATGAAGACCCCGAGGGGCGGCCTCCTGGCGCTGCTGCTGCTGCTGCTGCTGCTGCTCCTGGGTCCAACAGATGTCTCCCAGGCCCAGAGCAGCTGCACTGGCCACCCGGCCATCCCTGGGACCCCAGGCATTCCTGGGGTGCCAGGCTCTGACGGCAAACCTGGGACCCCAGGGACAAAAGGAGAGAAAGGTGTGTACTCTGGCCTTTCTGACTGTGGCCCTACCTTCTGCCTCCCACGTCACAGTTGCCTATCTGAGAGGCTGTAGAATTACTTTTAAATCCATCATCTGGCTGAGCCCTCACAATTACTTGCAAGGAGAGGATTCTGATTCCCATTTTACAGATCAGGAAACATATCCAGAAAGGCTGCCTACCATAAAGACTTCCTACCATAAAGAGCCCCCTGTGAGATCTAATTCATTCGTTCATTTACCCATAGCCAACCACTCTCCCCAAATAATCTCATTGAATCCTCACAAACCCACAGAATCATATTATCCCCATTTTACATATGAGGAAGCTGAGTCTCGGAGAATTTGTGTCAGTTATGGTGGCACAATTGATAATGACAGATGTGTCCTGAGAAGCACGTCTGTCTGTCCCCTGTATCCACGTTCTCAGCCACTACACTCTGCCACTCTACTAGGGAAGAGGTTCTATCTTGTCTTGTGCCAAACTGCTTGGAGAGTGGTGGAATGGGAGGGTTCTAAGGCCCACTTCCAAGTTCAGCAAGAAAGAATGCCGTGATTGATTAGGGATGTCAGCCGTGGGGGAGGGAACAGAGTGGGACAGTGTGTGTGCCAAGAACTCATTATGCAGCCTCCAGGCTTACAGCCCAAACAAGGACGCTGTGTGAGCTAGTGAGGAGGACGGCCCGCGCCTTCCTTAGGGGGACACTGCTCCCTCCCCGTGCGGGGCCATCCCCCTTGCAGCCAGGCACATCACAGAGTTGGAAAGCTACACTGGAAGGGGACTCAGAGGCCCTCTGGCCAACTCCCTCTTTTGCACGGAAGAGAGGCTGAGGCCCAGAAAGGAGCAGAGACCTGTCCAAGGTTGCTCAGCCAGACTGGCTGCCTCTCAGCCCAGGGCCCTTCCTTCGGTTCTCAGTGATCACAGCCTCATTTCTCTTGTCTCTGCTTTTCCAGGGATGCCAGGGCTAGCTGGAGACCATGGCGAGTTTGGAGAGAAGGGGGACCCAGGGATTTCCGGGCATCCAGGAAAAGTTGGCCCCAAGGGCCCCGTAGGTCCTAAAGGCTCCCCAGGGGAACCCGGCGTCCGTGGTCCCAAGGGTGAATCAGGAGACTATAAAGCTACACAGAAAATTGCTTTCTCTGCCACACGGACCATCAATGTAGCCCTGCGGAAGGACCAGTCTATCCGCTTTGACCATGTGATCACCAACGTGAATGGCAACTACGAACCTCGCAGTGGCAAGTTCAACTGCAAGGTGCCCGGCCTTTACTACTTCACCTACCACGCCAGCTCACGAGGGAACCTGTGTGTGAACCTCATGCGAGGTCGTGACCGCATGCAGAAGATGGTCACCTTCTGTGACTACGTCCAGAGCACCTTCCAGGTCACCACGGGTGGCATAGTCCTCAAGCTGGAACAGGGGGAGAGTGTCTTCCTGCAGGCCACCGAGAAGAACTCCCTGCTAGGCATCGAAGGTGCCAACAGCATCTTCTCTGGGTTCCTGCTCTTCCCAAACCCAGAGGTGTGATCTTGTGGGGCTGATGCATTCCCCCCCCCCCAACACTTTGCCCACCAGCAATGCTCACTTTACCCCAACACTACCCCTGCCCAGTCAAAGCACATTGCCTCGGTCTCCATGGATGTTGCTGAATGAATGAGTTAATAAACTCTTCATGACCAAGAGCTGGTGGTCTAATTCAACTCTGTGTCCCAGCACCTGACACATAGTAGATGCTCAGAATTACTGCTTGAATGGTAGCTGAATGACCAAAAAATGAGTGAATGAATGACCTCTGACAACAGAAACCCTAATCAAGGGTCTCCAAACTTTTTACACAGGGGGCCAGTTCACTCTCCCTCAGACCGTTGGAGGGCCGCCACATACAGTGCTCCTCTCACTGACCACCAATGAAAGAGGTGCCCCTTCCGGAAGTGCGGCAGGGGCCAGATAAATGGCCTCAGGGGGCCACATGCGACCCGCGGGACGTAGTTTGGGGATGCCTGCTCTAATTGGAGGTGACTGGAGGGCCAGACCCTGTCCAACTCTGTGACAGCCACACTGTGGGAGATGTGGGGGAACACTATCTGTTGAGCACCTACTATGTTCTGAGCACTGAGCTAGGCACTTTCCTCATTCTCTTTCTAATGCTCACACTCATCCTGGAGACATGTTGCATTGAGCCCAGTTTACAGAGGAGAAAACTGAGGATTGGAGGGATGAAGAGATTGTCCTCAATCCCGCAGCAGGGCTGGGATTTAAGGGCAGCTCTGCCTACTGATGACCTGAGACCTCTTTCAAGGCAACAAGTCTAGGCCAAATTTTAAAGGGATTTCCTACTTATAATGTCACATAGCCCCACCCAAGGAATCAAGGGACCCTCCTCCAAAATCTTAACTGACCTTAAAGCCAAGACTCGTCCCCCCCCCTTTTTTTATTTTTTATTTTTCTGAAGCTAGAAACGGGGAGAGACAGTCAGACAGACTCCCGCAGGCGCCCGACCGGGATCCACCCAGCACGCCCACCGGGGGGCGACACTCTTCCCCTTTTGATTCCCTCCGTGTGCTCCCCTCCCAATATCTTCCCAGACTGGCACAGCTCAGCCACCCAGTTAGAACAAACATCACTCCCTTGCTCAAGCTCACAGCTGGTGTCCATGGATGTTGCTGAATAAATGAGCAAATAAACTCTTCACGACCAAGAGCTAGTGGTCCCCCTCAATGGCTTCCCACTTTTAGCTGGACATCCCAGCCCACGACCATGGCCTTGAAGACTCTTGATGGATTGGCCTTCCAGTCACACTCTCCCTTCTCGTGGACAAAGAATATCTCCACTTCAGACCAGCTGAGCCCTTTCTGTTTTCTGGGCAAAGCCCATGTTTTCTGCCTTTGTGCCCTTACTGTCACTGCTCCCTGACTATCTAAGCATCCTTAAAAAGCACATTCGAGCCACACCTCCTCCCTGAAATGCGACCATTCCAGCCTCACACCTCTCACTCCTCTGACCTCCTCTGACCCGGTTTCTACTCACTCAGGTCTGAGCACACACAGCCTGCATCTGGCTTCTCACTGGTGCCCACCCCGTCCCTCCAGCTAGGCTGTGGGCACTTTACCCTGCCCATCTTTGAACCCCAGGCCCCATTTATTGAGCATGGTTTCTGCCCCATCTCCTGGCCTCAGGCCTGGCCTTGACGTCCTGCCCCAATCTCAGACTCTTCAACACAGACCTGGAACCTTTTCTCCAGGAGCTAGGACTTCTTTTTGCTGCTCAACCCTTTCAGTACAAACTGTTTGCCTGGTATTTGAATTTAGTATTAATAGTTATAATAATAGTAACCACACCACAGTTGATTACTGCGAACCTAGTCCTTTATGTACATTAGCCCATTCAGTTTCCACCACAAGTCCTAGGGAGATACATATCCCTATTTTACAGATAAGAATCTGAGGCTCACCTGACCAGGCGGTGGTGCAGTGGATAGAGTGTCGGACTGGGATGCGGAAGACCCAGGTTCGAGACCCGGAGGTCGCCAGCTTGAGCGCGGGCTCATCTGGTTTGAGCAAAGCTCACCAGCTTGAGCTCAAGGGCGCTGGCTTGAGCAAGAGGTCACTTGGTCTGCTGCAGCCCCCCGGTCAAGGCACATATGAGAAAGCAATCAATGAACAACTAAAGTGCCACAATGAAAAACTGATGATTGATGCTTCTCATCTCTCTCCATTTCTGTCTGTCTGTTCCTATCTATTCCTCTCTTTGACTCTCTGTCTCTATAAAAAAAAAAAAAAAATCTTAGGCTCAGAGAGGGCAAGTGATTTGCCCAGGCCCACACAGCTGACAGGCACACAGTGGGGATTTGAGGCTGCTTCTGTTTTTCTCAAAGCTCTTGCTAAACCTGTAGACATACCGCCCTCTTGCCACCCTCACCTGTGTCAGTACCCCCTCAGCAGCCTCCTCCACAGTCCCCCAGCCCCTCACCTGAGCCCATTGCATTCTCAGGCCTCTGCGGGTGGCTCTGTCTATATGGGCTCTGTCTATATGAGGTAACTCTGGTGGCTGGAGTTGAGCACATGTGGGGTACCCCCTTTCACTGCCAGAACCCAGGCGAAGTTGCCTAGAGCCAGGAAGTCAGAGCTTGTCTGTAATGCTGCTTCAAGCCAGCTGGCTCTCCTGCAGGACCTACACTCCTGACTTCTGACCAAGAAACCCTGACCCTGACGCCTTTCCTCCACCAGACACCCCCCCCCCCAAGGCAGGACACTTAACAATGCCCCTCTGCGCCTTCCCACCAGCTTCCGGGGCTGCCAGCAATCCAAGGCCCTCACTGCAGGTTCAGCTATGCCCATCAGTCAAACATATTGTGCTCTACAGACATTAATATATCTAAACCCCTCCCCGGTATTATTGCTCTTTCCCAGCGATGGGGAGGGTTCCTCTCCACAGCTCTCTGGGAGATGGCTAAAGTTCCATCATAGGAACCAGAACCAGGAATAACAAGGAAGCCCAGAGGTGACCGACCTCAGATGGATCTCAGATACCTCGCCTATTCCATTGCTGCCCAGACACCTCATTTTCCCCTTTGCCCCCTTCTGATAGGGTTGAATCTCGGATACCCTGACCGGGCTAGCAGTTGGGCCGAAGAAGAAAGGAAAGTCGGTCTTCTCAGGCCTGTGGTGGCCTTTGACCTTTGTACATTCATCTTGTCCCTGACTCCCAGCTCTCAATATGACAGAGCCCTTCTAGCTGCAAGTGACAGAAACCATCTTGAACCAACTTAAGAGAAAAGGATGGGCCCTGGCTGGTTGGCTCAGTGGTAGAGCATCGGCCTGGCGTGCAGAAGTCCCGGGTTCGATTCCCGGCCAGGGCACACAGGAGAAGCGCCCATCTGCTTCTCCACCCCTCCCCCTCTCCTTCCTCTCTGTCTCTCTCTTCCCCTCCCGCAGCCAAGGCTCCATTGGAGCAAAGATGGCCCAGGCACTGAGGATGGCTCCACAGCCTCTGCCTCAGGCTCTAGAATGGCTCTGGTTGCAACAGAGCAACACCCCAGAGGGGCAGAGCATCGCCCCCTGGTGGGCATGCCGGGTGGATCCCGGTCGGGCGCATGCGGGAGTTTGTCTGACTGTCTCCCCGTTTCCAGCTTCAGAAAAATACAAAAAAAAAAAGAGAGAGAGAGAGAGAGAGAGAAAAGGATGGACTTATCAGAAAAACCCAGAGGTGTCCTACAGGACCCAGGAGCAGGTGGGATGGCCCAATCTCAGTGGCCATGGGATCCAGACATGGATGCCCACAGGCCATGGCTGCCCTGCCTCCCTCTGAGATCTCTGGACTCTGAACCTCTCTCTACCAACTGGCCCTTTTGACTGGTAGGGAAAATGGGAAAAAATGGATTGCCCCCTCCACCTCTAATGACATACTTAAGCACGGGGTTAGTTAGCCCCTCCCTCTCATGGAAGTGACATCCAGCTTCCAGATCCCAGGAGAGGGGATCTGATTGTTCCTCTTCGGAGCAAGGGTACTCCTGGCCCAATCATCTGAGGCCATGAAGCAGCGGGTCTGTAACAATAATAGCAGCTCACGATTATTGAGCTAAATGTCTGGCAACCATTCTCTCTAGGAACAGTCACACAAGCCTGAGGATCAGCGGTTCTCAGACTTAGCAAGCACCATAGCCACCAGGAGGGTGATGTGTTGGAGTTAACTTTTCCTAAGAGTTTCCAGGTGATGCTGCTGCTTTTCCCAGGGGACTACACTTTGAGAACCACTGCTCTAGCCTGACCAGCAAGTGGTGCAGTCGATAGAGCATCGGACTGGGATGCAGTATCCAAGTTTGAAATCCAAGGTCACTGGCTTGAGCGTGGGCTCACCAGCTTGAGTGTGGGGTTGCTGGCTTGAGTCCAATCATAGACATGACCCCATGGTCGCCAGCTTGAGTCCAAGGTCGCTGGCTTGAGCAAGGGGTCACTGGCTTAGCCCTCCCCCACCCCCCCATCAAGGCACATATGAGAAAGCAATTAACGAACAACTAAGGTGCCGCCATGAAGAATTGATGCTTCTCATCTCTCTCCCTTCCTATCTGTCTGTCCTGATCTGTCCCTCTCTCTGTCTCTCTTTCTGTCACACAAAAAAAGAACAACTGCTCTAATCTTACTGCATTCTACAGATAAGAATAATGAGGCTCAGGCAGGGGATCTTATCTGCTCATATCACACAGAAGATCTAGGATCCAGATCCAGGTCTGTTTAACCCAGTGTTAAGCTTGGTGCCCTATGGCCCAGACTATAATGACCCAGCCCCATGGGCGGGGGCTGTTCTCAGAGCAACGTGGGTGGGCCCTACTAAATATCTGCCACTTCCTGGCTACAGTGCCTCATCCCAGGTTCTCCACCTCTGCCCCAGTTCATTCTGACCAGCGTGGCCCTCCCAGTGACCCACAATGCTTTGAGCCAGTCAAGAAGAGAAAAGAAGAGTGAAGGGCAAAGAAAAAAGGGTGGGGGCTTAGTAAGTAATGATAACAGCTCACCCGGCGTGCAGAGTTAAACACTGGGTTAACTCATGTAACCATTACCATTATGTTTCTGTTTTATAGATGGGGACACTAAAACAGAGCAGTTCAGTGATTCGTCTGTTGTTACAGAATTAGTAAGTAACAAGACAAGGGTTCAGGGCAAGGCAAGTCAGCACTGGAGCCTAATCTCAATCTCGGCTCCCTGTGGCAGGTGGGGGCGCCCGGAGGGGTTGCGTAGTGTGGCGGTCGAGTTAGACGGTCAGTCACAACTTCAAGTCCTTCCTGGGCTTCTTACTAGCTGTGTGACCATGACAAGCAGCTGCCCCTGGTCTCCTATTTCACCCACTCTTACAAACAGCGCAGCAGTGAGCGTCCTGGTCCACACCCTTGATCCTTTTCTTGGATTAAATTCTTAGAAGCGAACTCCCTAGGGGGAAAGGATGTGCAAAGTTGGAAGGCTTTGCAATGTGTTTCCGAATGGAGGCCTGAGCAATCAAGACTGAACTAGAAGATGAGGTCCAGGCTCGCTGCCACCAGGGGGGAGCAGATGCCAGGAGAAGGACGACCTGGAAGAGGGGCTGGTGGCCGGGAGGATGGAGGGGTGGATGAGATGGGACCCAGCTGGTGGGAGCCCATCTGTCCTCCCTGTCCTCTCCCTAAGCCCATTCCGCTCGCTGGGAGGGCTGGGAGCTTCCAGGGTAGGGCTGAGCTTCAGCTTTGAGGACCCAAGTTCCTCTGAAACAGGGCCCTCAATCAGTTCGGGCATCAGCACCACCTGGGAGCTTGCCAGACACGCAGGTTCTCGGGCTCACCCCGCTGGCTGAATCGGAAAGTCCGAAGACAGGGCCCTGCCAGCTCTGTGAACAAGCCCTCCAGGGGAGCATGATGCAGCTAAAGTGAGAGTCGCCGCTCCGGACCAGGGGCTGCCAAACTTTTCCTGTCACGAGCCAGACAGGAACCATGTTAGGCCTTGTGGGCCATGCTGTCTCTGTTGTGACACCTCGATTCTGTGTCTGCAATGGGAAAACAGCCACAGACAATATGCAGTAAGTAAGTGAGCACTGCTATGTTCCAATAAACTTGTATGGACACTGGAATTTGAATTTTACATAATTTTTATTTGTCGTGAGATATTTTTCTTCTGATTTTTTTTTCCTCTGGCCATTTAAAAATGTAACGAACCATTTTTAGCTAGCAAGCTGCACACAATCTGTGGGCTGTATTTGCCAACCTGTTCTAGACCCAGGTATGGCTCTAGGCTCTAGGCTCAGGAGAGGGGTAGGAACCTGAACCCAGAACTGCTTGACTCTCAAGGCAGTGTGCCAGTCAGCCAGGTTCCAACCTTGGGACAGGGACAGGAAATTCTCTGGGCCTCGTTGCCCTTGACTTTAAAGGAGGCATTGCAATCCTTGGCACCTGGCCTCCAATGTTAGTGGGCAATGAAAATCCCAGGGAAGTTGCTGGTGTTGAGACCCCATCCCAGAGGTTCTGGCTCCATAGGACCAGGAGTCTGCACTTTCCTCAAACATCCCAGGTCATTCCAATGCAGGTGGTCCTCTGCTCCAGCCCCAGCCCCCAAGTGAGGGCTGAGCAGCTGGACATAAAAGCTGTGACTAATAGTAGCCCAGCCTCTGCCCTCAGGATTTCATTGGCTACCTGGGGTCCAGGGAGGATGGGGAAATAGACTTGTTTGTTGAAATCTACACAAGATGAGAAATGCAGGGAGGGAATAAAGGCCGGGGACCCAGGAACTGGAAGGACAGTGTTCTCAGAGAGGCTGTGTTCGAATCCCACCTCTGCCACTTACAGGCTGTGTGTTCTCAGGCTATCTAGTTCCCCTCTCTGGGTGACAGTTTCTTCATCTGTAACATGGGGGTGATAATCATGTCTACCCCGGGAAGCTGGTGAGCTGATCCTGGGTGCAAAACCTCCGGCACAGAGACAGGGCTCCACGAGTATTCGCTGTCGTTATCGATGGGGGGCTGTTGTTGGAATTGGGGTGCTGTGATGGTGCAGGGCTCCTCAAGCTGCAATGTGAACAAAAACCCTCTGGGGTCTTGGTAAAATGCGTGTTCTAGTTCAGTGGGGGTAGGCTGAGAAGTTGCTTTTCTAACAAGCTGGGGGTAGGGGAGGGTTGGTGCTGCTGAGCTGGGACCACACTCTAAGTGGCCGGGATGAGGGACATGAGGGACACTGGTCAGCATGTTGATCTGTTATGAACTTGAATCCATGGGCAGTGGTAGCACAGGTGCTGGTGGGGGCGAGCGCTGGGTGATTAACCTCTACTGTTATTGCTGCCGTTGTGCTCACTGTGATTCTGTTCTAATGGTGATGGAGAAGGAGTTCACAGCAGTCAGAGGGAAGGGCGAAGGGAGGGTGGTCCACTTCCCCGATGCTGAGCACTCCTTGCTCTGAGCACTGTGGGTCCCGTTCCCATTTCTCCTCCATGTCCTCGTCTTTCTGGTCTCCTGCTGACAATGGGGCACCAGGTGCCCGGCCTTAAGCCCCTACCCCCACCCCGCCCGGACCCCTGCACACACTCAAACACACGCCCTCCTCTCCCAGCAAGCTGTGAGCTGTGTTTATTTTTGCACATAGCCAGGAGGCATTCTCATAGACAGCCCTGTGGCCCAGATGCAGGAGAAAGGTGGGTGTTTGTTCAAGAAATCCAGCAGGACCCACTCAGGGAGGGACACCCACAGCAGTGAAGGGGACCTGTCAGAGCAGGAAGCCCCCCAGGATGAGAAGGCAAGAGCTCCCAGTTCTAGGCTGGTCTTGGAACCCGGTTTACTGTGTGGCTTCAGAGAAGTTGCTACCCATCTCTGAGCCTCAGACTTCCCTCCAGGAGGGGGTTGAACTAGTCAGCTACGTTAGACTCACTTGTAACAGAAGCAGATTCTTAGGCCTGCCCCTAGCCTACTGATTAGAAACCTAGGAGAGCCTGGGACACCCATAGGAAAAAGGACCCAGAAGGGAAGTAAGGAGGCCAGAGAGGGACATTTCATGGCCCAGAGAACCCAAAGGATTCATGTTTATCAAATGAGTTAATAGAAAATACAGATGTTAGTTAGTTAGTTGATTGTCCAGAGACTCTTAGTCCAGAGAGTAAAAGGCCTGGAGATGAACATATATAACATATGTTCAGTAAATAGTTGTTGAATGGAAGGAAGAAAGGCAAGATGGAAGGAATGTCAAAATCATGTCCTGCCTAGAAAGCGGGAACATAATGATGTTCCATGGGCCCTTGGGGAGAATTTTCATGGGATACTTTGGCATTTCCAAGGGAAGCAAAGGCAGGCAGGTGGAGAGGAACTTAACTGAGATCAGGACTGTGCCAGCCATACAGACATTCATCCATGTGATCCTCATGACAACCCCTTCCCTGCCACCCCTCCTACCCCACACACAGAGGAATTGCTGCCCCATTCAGAGGCGAGAGGACCAAGGCCATTCCCCAAGGATGCAATAGACCACGGAGGCCCCAGAAGCCCCAGAGAGATGCAGGAGCGTGCCGGTCTGCATGGCGCGTATTCGCTTGGAAGCCTCCTTCCTCATTTCCGGCCTCCCGGCCTCCCCGCCTCGTTTTCCCATTGCCATTCACAGACTCTACTCTGCGCCATTTTTTTTCCTTTTTTTTCCTTTTTCTTTCTTTTAAGGAGAGAGACAGAGAGAGAGAGAAGGGGGAAGAGCAGGAAGAATCAACTCCCATATGTGCCTTGACCAGGCAAGCCCAGGGTTTCAAACCGGTGACCTTAGCATTCCAGGTCAATGCTTTATCCACTGCGCCACCACAGGTCAGGCCTCTGTGCCATTTTGTCACGTGTTTGTCCCCATGCATTCTTACGGCATGTGGGCAGCACGGAGAATACAAACAAGCCAATAGCAGAAGGAGGGCAAAAGAAGCCAAGTGCAGTATACAGAGCGCCTGCCACACGCATCTGACACGGCGCCCGATGCTTGGTGCGCACGCCCTCACTGCCTTCTCATAAGGGCCCCACCAGGATCGGATCCAGCTTTGCCATATTCTAGCTGGAGGACGTTGGCAAGGCAGTCGCCTGAGCTCAGAGCCGTTGTTTCCTCGGCTGTGAAATGGAGCGATCTTGGCTAACAGTGGTGCGTGTAAAGCGCCCGCCTAGGGCACAGGTGGCACACAGGTAACAGTGGTTATTGTAAGGACCCACACGCCACACCTGATGCAGAGCGAGTCCCCATCAATGTCAGCATCCTCACCTGTGAAATGAGGCTATTTGGTTGTTGGGAGGTGTGTTCCTTGAGCTACCAGAGGCAAAAAAGCTTTGCAAACTGGTAAGTCCTGTGCCCGTCTCCGGACAGATTTCCCCTTCTCCCTCCAGCATGGGTTTGCAGCGGCACGGCGCCACGGTGTGGGGCTGCGTGTGGGCTCCCGTCCCTGAGTTAGCACCTCTCAGGGCTGCTCTCCCCAAGGGCACAGGTATCACAGGGGAGACAGCAGGGCCCTCGTTAAAAACGTGTCTGCAGACCTTGTTTGGAACATGTCCGCTAATGTGATTAAAGACAGTACATAAATGTCAGCCTCGCCGGGACCCTCCCCAGCTGGTTTCCGGGGAAGGAGACCTGAAAAATGTCTTCATTCCTTCTGTGTTTTGGCTCAGGACACCGACAGCTTGAACAGAGGGAGTTTACCATGCTGGGAGCCAGCAAAGAGCCTGTGAATAGGGGCGAGCAGGACAGTGTGCCCTCAGACTGGCAGGTAATTGTGTGATCTGGAGTCACCTATCCCCTTTGAGCCTGTTTCCTCGTCTAGAAAATAGGGGCAATAATCTATGGGCCAGGGCTATTGAGATGATAAAGGTAAGGTGCTTGTAAGGTGCCCAGGGTAGTACTCTGCACAGATCAGGCACTCGCTGCTACCAGGAAAACAACAGACTCCTTGTGGAATTGAGCCACAGGCTCTGTACACATAGGTGCTCAATGAAGGTCCCTTTAATTGGAGCCAAGCTAGTAGGGACTTTGAGGTCCTCAGTGCAAGGACATTAAAAACAGGTAATGGGGGCCCTGGCCGGTTGGCTCAGCGGTAGAGCGTCGGCCTGGAGTGCGGGGGACCCGGGTTCGATTCCCGGCCAGGGCACATAGGAGAAGCGCCCATTTGCTTCTCCACCCCCCACCCCCTCCTTCCTCTCTGTCTCTCTTCCCCTCCCGCAGCCAAGGTTCCACTGGAGCAAAGATGGCCCGGGCGCTGGGGATGGCTCCTTGGCCTCTGCCCCAGGCGCTAGAGTGGCTCTGGTCGCAGCAGAGTGACCCCCCGGAGGGGCAGAGCATCGCCCCTAGTGGGCGTGCTGGGTGGATCCCGGTCGGGCGCATGCGGGAGTCTGTCTGACTGTCTCTCCCCGTTTCCAGCTTCAGAAAAATACAAAAAAACAAACAACAACAAAAAAAACAGGTAATGGGGCAGAGTAAGGTGCAAGAGCACTGGTCCCAGAGTTATTGACTCACTGTGTGGCCTCAGGTAAGTGACTTTACTCTCTGGGACTCGGTTTCCTCATCTGTAAAGGGGGGGGGGAGACTTATTCCTGATCTGTCCAGAGTTCAGACTCTTCCTTCTGAACCATTGCGATGAGGCCAAAGACTGATCCTGTTGGACCTGGCATGTGCTCGCTCATGTCCTGTTGCTCCCCAGGCCTGGATTTGAATCCTGACCCCCTCCATTGGCTATGGGACTGTGGGCCAGTTCCCTTATGTCTCTGAGCCTCTGTATGTTCATCAGTGGGACTGGGCATTAGTTATGGCCAGGCCCCCAGAGGCAGCCTGGGGTAGAGAAGGAGCACTGGACTAGGAGGCAGAAGATCTGGGTTCGAGTTTGAATCTGAGCATCTACTTGCTGTATGGCTTTGGGAATCACCCTTCCGCTCTTGGGCCTTAATTTCCCTGTCTGAAAAAGGAGAAGACTAGACCAGATGATTTCTGGGTCACCTCAGCTCAGACACACTGGATTTCTTTCAGGAAGTGTAAAGATAGTGGACAAAGGGATGGTTTAATGATAAACAAAGGGGCGGAACTACATGCCCGGAAAAGCCCCTGGGCGCTGCCAGAGTCTACCAGCCAGGCCAGGAGAAGCAGGCATGAGCTCACCTTGCTACAGCTCCAAACTCCAGATAAAGTGTCATGGGGAGACCTGCTCTCAGACCCAGGAATTGTGCGGTGAGGGCAGGAGAGTGGAATTGACATTCCTTTTCATAAATTGCTCCTTAACCTCAGAAGAAATGCATAATAGCACCTAACCCCGACTGAGCTCCTCCTTTGTTCCAGGCTCTGTTCCAAACTCTTTCTGTCTTGTCTAATTCTCATGAGGCAGGGACTGCTATGATACCCATTTCACAGATATGAAAACTGAGATGCAGGGAGGTTGTAACTTGGCCAGGCACTCGGAGCTGGTACATGGCAGAGCTGAAACATAGACTAAGATTATAATCTTAGTCTTACCCACTCTCTTAAAGTATCAATGATGGAGAATCATTTAATGAGCACCTACTATATGCCAGGCTCTGGGCTAGCTGCTTCATGGCATGACCTCCGTTAATTACAACAGCACCCTTGTGAGGAGGAGTTCCCAGAGGGATGAAGTGATTGCCCAGGTCACACAGCTAGAATGTGGCTGAGTTAGGATTCTGACCCAGGTCTGTCTCAGTCCAGGGCCCATGTCCATTCCATACCACCTGCCTGGACAGCCCCCCACACCCCGAAACCTTGAAAGGGTGCTGAAGTAGGTGTCAGGAAGAGGCAGAACCATGGCTGGTGCAGAATGTGATAAAAGCCCTTTAAGCTGCCCTCTAGGGCTGGAGTGGAGAGGTCCAGGACATAGCTAGGTGGTGGGGAAACCCTCCCACAAAAGGATGTTTGGGGGCTTTGGAGAGCTGTCATGAAGTTCACACAAGGGCAGGTTGCTTTACTGAGCTGTGCCCCAAGCAACCACACTAAATTCTTTTTATTTATTGTCACTAGGTTCTTATTTGTGATGTAGGTACCATTATTATCATCACCATTTTATGGATAAGGAAACTGAGGTTCAGACAGGTGGAGCCAATGATCCAGGGTCCCACACTTAGCAGGAGCCAAACTTGGGTCTGTGTGTCTCAAAGTCATTGCCTTTTCCAAAGGGTCACACTTTCCCTCCCAAATTCAAGTGCCCAACCCATCTAACGTGCACAGCCCAGTATCTGACGCATAGCAGGAGCACCGTCAGTGGCAGCCTGCACTGTCCCCTCCTATCCTCCTCACAGGGACCTGGAAGAGTTAACTTCCCCTGTGGGCCCTGGTCATCCCTGTCAGTCTGCCATCCTCTCCCCTGCATTATGAGGACCAGATCAGCTCCTTGCTCCGGGCAGCTCACGGGTTCTCTGCTCAGTGGTTCGTGCTCCAGATATTAAATTACTCATAAAATATTTGGCCTGTCCCCAAAGCGGCTGCTGCCTCCTCCCTGCGCCCACCGTTCACCTCCCACTACAAGGTCAAGTTTTCCAGTGGAGGGAGAGATTAGAATATGAACTGAACTTCATTGGGAGTTGGCCTGCATTGGTGGGGTGGGGGGACAGGCAGCCCAGTAAAGAGGAGGCTTTGGTAGGGTTGGGATTTTCCAGTGGAGGGGATCCTATCTGTGACCCCCATTCTGGGGTCCCCAGGCCTGGCCTGAACTGAGGACTGCTCCCCAGATCCTGCACTGAAGAACTCCTGACCACCCCAAACCCCTCAGCGCAAGGCCAAGGGTGACCTGGAATAAGTTTCTATTGTCTGAGAGGCAAGTGGTCTCTCCTTTCCTCTTCCCTCTCCCCAGCTCAGTTGTCATGGCAACCACAGTGGGGGGTGGGAGGCTGACCGACCAGCTCCTGGCCAGGCTACCCAGCATTCTCTGCTTTCACCCAGTTTCTCCCTCACTGCCCTTTGGGCAGGCGGTGGGTGGGGCCAATCCTGCCCTGTCACCAACCTGCAGAGGGTTTACATCCAAGGGTCTCCACCTCGTCTCCTGCCTTCAGGAGGGAGGTTTTCCTGCACAAGTCTCAGGAATGGGACTTTCATGAGTGTAGTTTGACAGAGAATGATTGGGGGGGTCTCTCTTGAGCCCCCTGGAGTTAGTGAAGTCAGTTAAGCCCTGGGATTAGAAGGTCGGGGTCATGGGTGCAGCCCATGTTTGCAGAGTAACACTCCACCTTCACCTAGCTCCCACCAGCTGTTTCAAAAATGCCTAACGCTGGTCGTCTAGGGAACTGGGGAAGGAGAGTGGATGGGGCCTGGCAGCTCCTTCCCGAATACCCACCCACAATCATAGTCCCTCAGAGCACACACCCTGCAGCCTGGGCATTGAGAGCCTTGCCTTCTTCCTGTCCAGCCAAGGACACATTTTCATAATAGCCGTGCCTGTGTTAGCAAGCTCTCACCATCCTGCTGTGGGGGGTCCATAAATTCAATGCCCAAAAAACTGGGCTTGGCCTTTGTCCTGACCCCTCCATTTGGGGTATACTGCCACCAGGTGGCGGTAGTCACTGCCGTGTCAGGCTTCCCTGAGATTCCAGGAGACGATTTTTCAGTTCCTATCCTTCCACCACAATCTATAAAATAGAATCAAATTACTTTATTTTTGTGTTAGAACAGGACTTTATAAAAAGATGAGGTTAAGCAGGCTTTAAACAAACTGCATATTTTGGCAGGATAACAGAAGATAACACAGCCTCTGGAACCAAACTGCCTGAGTTCAAATCCTGACCCAGCTACTTGCTAACTGTGTAAACTTGGCAAGTTACTTCCTCTGTACTTTTGTTTCTTTCTCTGCAAAATGGAGATGATAAAAGGGATCTCCCCCAAGTTGTTGTGAGGACTTAATGAGTTAATGTACATGAAGTGCTTAGAAGAGCGCCTGGAATAACATTAAGCTCTTAAAAATTGCTAGTTATTAATATTTAAAGATAATGCATAGAAGCAAAGTTGCAAAAATAATTTGTATCTTGAGATTCACAGGCATCCCTTCCTCTGCTCGGCCTTTTATCTGGTGTTTCTAATCTGGTGGTTCGTTTCGGGGCTGCACTGCCTGACACCCCTAATCTGCGCAGGAGCCGCCTCCAGCTCCCTCGGCCCCCCGCTTTCCCCTCCTGGGTGTCTGTGGGATCTGTCCCTTCCACTCCAGTCTCACCACCACCCCGTTCTCACTCCTGAACTTCTGCAACTGTGTCCTGCCTCTTGCTTTGCTCCCCTCAGACCCAGTCTCTTTACTGTAGCCACAGCAATTTTTCTAAAGTAAAAAGTACTCCCCTGCCCCAATGCCCTCCGTGGCTCCCAGCACCTCCAGGACAGAGTCCAGGCCCTTCAACTGAGCCCCTCCCCACCTACCGCTCCAGCCTGCCCTCCCTCCCTCCGCTGTCAGAAGGCTGGGCTCCTGACCCAGCAGCCTCTTTGCCTTCCTCCAAAGCCTCAGGCCCTCTCGTGCTCTGTGGCCCGTGCACGGGCTGTTCCCTCTGCCCACATTCCCACCCTCCCTCTTCTGCCCACCTGACTCCTGCCTGCTCAGCCTCAAGATTTGACTCCTGTCTCCCCTTCTCTGGAAAGCCCTTCACGATCCTTCTGCAACCTCCTTCTTTGCATGCCTCAAATCCTCTGTATGCTGCCAGGGGCCTGTCTTACAACATCTGTTTGTATCCCCAGAGATGCCCCCTGCACACAGCAGGTCCCTTGAGAACCTCTGGGGAACAAATCCAGGATGGCCATTCTGCCTTGTTCAGCCTGGATTGTTCCCTTACCTACTCCCTCAACCCCAGTACCTCCTCCTCCTCCTCCTCCTTCCAGGCCTGGCTAAGTGTCACCTCATCCGGGAGCCTTTTGGTAACCCTGGCCCCCACCTCATCCCTGCATGGAATAGTTCGCTTTCTCCTCCAGGTGTGAACTCAGTCAATAGGCGTGAAGTCCGCACCTGTAACTCTGCAGATGTACCCCCAGGCTCTAGAGCAGAGCCCAGAAAACTCTCAGAGCTCAGGAAACATGTGTTGAATGAATGAGCAGACAAATGACCAGGATTATAGTCTAGATCAGTGCTTCTCAGCCAGGTGATTTTGCCCTCCCCCTTCTCTCCAGACATTTGGTAATGTTTGGAGACATTTTTGTTTATCAGGGCTGGGGGTGGGGTGTGTTACTGAGATCTAGTGGGGAGAAGGTTAGACATCCTACCACGTACAGGACCTCACAACAAGAATTATGCGGCCCAAAATGGCAATAGTGCTGAGGCTGAGAAACCCCTCTCTAGGCCTTGTTACATACAAATCTGTCCCCCTAGCATACTGAGGACCCTCCAGGGTGGAACCTGAGCTTACGTCTGTTTCTTTGGCACCCACTGGAGAGCAGGCACTCAATCAGCAATTTTTTAAAATAAACTCACTGGTGAGATAATTCCTGTCCTTTTCCTCTCCCCGGCCGCCTCCTCTCACTTGGAGCGTGGCCTCAAACGGTGTGGTCAGATGCTCCCTCCGGGGCTATTCCTGGGCCTGGAGGCTTCAGCTTCTGCTGGCTTCGACCTTCTCTTTCTCAGAGTCTCCTGATCCCCATAGCCGTGACGGATGAACTCACAGGAAAGGGAGACCACATTTCCAAGCTCATACTGAGCTTTGCTGGGTGTTGGGGCCCTGGGATCAAGTCCTGGCTGACCACTAAATAGCTGTGTGACTCAGCCGAGTCCTGCAGAACTCTGAACCTCAGGCTCTCAACAAGGTGACAGGCAGGAGGGGGTACAGGCCCTGTCTGGCCTCCCCCCTCTAACAGACTACATAAGGAGTCCTTCCTATCTTTACATGGATTTCCCCACACAAGAGAGCGCTACCCGGAATGACTTCAGGGCTTCCGGGAGCCTGGGTGCCCTGGACACCCCTGCTCACACAGGGTGCCTCCGCGGTCTCCAAGGGCGCTGCTGTCAGCTGTGACCCCTGCGCCCCCAAAGGCAGCTAAACAAGCGGCCTTTGTGGTCTGGGCGCAGGCGGCCCGGGGAGCGGCACAAAGGGTGGAAAGAAAGGCACCAATCCTCTTAAGACCCGCAGCCGCGCTTTCCCACTGCGGCCCATCTGCTCCCGGGGAGCGCGGAGCCCGGCAGAGCTGCGGCCCAGCCTCGCGGCAGAAAGCAAGCAAAGCTGCCCAGGAATGAAAGACCGCTGGGCCAGCCCAGATCCCCACGGCAAACACAGGCCTGGCCCGGGGCCTGGGAGGGGGCAGGGCTGATCCCAGGGAGAATATGGTTAAAAGCGCCGCCCCAGGAGGGGGACCCGGGGCTAATCCCTGCCTGCCCTGTACTTTCCCTTCCCACACCCCTGGGCCCAACTGGGGCAAGGGGGGTGGGGGAGCGGCTGGGATCCAAGGTCCTCCCACAAAAGTCTCAGCCGGACTTTATAGGCATCCCCTATCTTTTCCTAGCAGCACCCCATTTGGGGGCTTAGCAAAGTTACCTCACTTGCTCAAGGTCACCCAATGTAACTGAGAGTCACTGAGCCAGGGTTCTCCTAATATCTCTGTTTCTTCCTGCAACCTTCAGCAGATGGGGAAACTGAGGCCCAGGGACAGGTGATTTGCCCAAGGTCACAGACCTGGCAAAATCCTGGCTCTACCCTGCTTTCCATCTTAGTTCCCATAACTCCATGGGGAACCTTGGGCACGTTAGCAGCTAGGAGCCTTGCCTGTAAACTGAGGATAGGATTAATCACCTCATGGGGTTGCTGCAAGTATTAAATCTATTGAATCATTGGTTGTAGTCACTTAAAATGGTGTTCAGTCATGTTTAAGTGCCCCAACATGTTAGCGATTATTAGTTGTGGAACAGTTCACAGCAGTTTGGGGGAGTGGACAGATAACATTATTCATTTGATATTGTTGACAAAAGAACTGAGATTCAGGATGGAGAGGTGACTTAAGGATAAGTAGCAGAACTGGAACCTGAATTCACCCCTCTGACCGCTTTGTCCCGAAGTTGAGCGGTGCTGGGGGGAACTCTGGCTTTAGACCCAGCCGGCCCCAGGCCCAGCCTGGCCAACATCTGGTTTACATCTCAGGCTGGCCTTGCTTTCCTCATCTGTAAAGAGGGTGTCTGTGAAGAGGGTAACTCTGAGGGTGTGCTGCGATGATCCATTAAAGACTTTAGCTCTGGACCTGGCACACAGTAGGTGCCCAACAATGGCGGTCACCATTGTTTTTTTGTTTGTTTGTTTTTACAGGGACAGAAAGAGAGTCAGAGATAGAGACAGATTGCTTTCTCATATGTGCCTTGACCATGGGCCTTTAGCAGACCAAGGAACCCCTTGCTCCAGCCAGCCACCTTGGATCCAAGCTGGTGAGTTTTTGTTTTTTGTTTTTTTTGCTCAAGCCAGATGAGCCCATGCTCAAGCTGGCGACCTCGGGGTCTTGAACCTGGGTCCTCCGCATCCCAGTCTGCTGCCTGGTCAGGCCCACTATTGGTATTAAATGGCCCAGAGCAAGATGGATCCTAGCACAGGAAGAAAAGGAAACAATGAACAATGACTTTCCGTCCATTAATGGCTGGCCCCAAACACTCATTTTTTCCATGGTTGGGATTTGTCTGGCTGAGCAAGGAAGGAGCCGGGATCTAGGGGGAGGGAGGCGTTGGGATGAGCAGGGAGAGGCAGAACCTGGGGCCCAGGCTGAATCCCTTCCAGGGAGGGGACTGCAGCCCAGCTGCCCCAACCCCCACCTGGGTGACACCCAGAAGTAGTGGAATCCAGAATATCAGAGTCCCGATGCTGCCTCCTACACACGCATGCACGCACGCTCGCACTGGGGCTTCGCTCCAACCACATTACAGATGCCTGCACTGGAACCCAGGAAAAGGGCTGTGACCCACTGCAGATCACTCCACGCGTGGGTATGACCCACACCTACAGTCACCCCGTCTTTCTCTAGAGGGGATCTGGCCCTGAATCCCACCAGCCTCCCTCCTTGCCTTCCCACCAAGGAGACACGCAGGGGAAGGGTGGCTGTATTTTCCTGCTCCTGTCAAAACTAGCTGAGTTAGCCATCTCTCCTCCATCCCCCTAGATGGGCTCCGTTCAGAAAATGGAGCTGAATCCATGATTCCCTCCCTCCTCTCTCTCCGCTCCCCCTCCTTCCCAGCTCTCTCTGTCTCCTTTTCTCTGGTAATGTTTCTATCTCTCTCCCATACTCTCTCCTGCTGCTCTCTCTGCCCCACCCCTGCCTGTGACCCACTCTCCCCAGAGAACCTGGCCAGTGTGTCCCTCTCCAGGTACCAGGGGTTCTCCAGGGAGCTTCCCCACCAATCCTGTCCCTCTGGGGTATGAGGGTATGGTCCATGCAGGATCATGGTATAAGGCCAGTTCCAGCCCTGTAACCAGCCGGGGACAACTCTTTTCTCCTGTCTGAGCCTCTCTCTTCCTTTATACACATGGCCAGGGCACGCAAAGGGCATGGCCCCTCAGATGTTCCTGTCCCCAAGAACCAGGGCTACTGAGTGATTTGAGAAATTATATAAGAACTTATTCACCTTTGAAAATGGTCCCTCCTCCAAATCCTAATATCTCTTCCACTCCCGCCCCCTCTTCCCAAACCTCCCATGCTCTGTTCCCACAGGGATCCCCATCTCAATCACCCAGCCTGATCGCCTGCCCAAAGCTCTCAGACTGCCCCCTCCCGGACTAGAGTGGGCCTGTGGCTCCTGATTCTGATTCACTCCAAGGTGTCACCAGCTGACCGGAGCATTCCCAGTTAACCTTGGCCTTGGGGGTCATGAGGTTAAGTAAGACCAGGAACCAGGCAACCAGGGTTCAAATTGTACCTCTGACTCATACCTCAGACAAGCAACTTGGCATCTCCTGGCCTCGCTCCTCCTCATCAGTGAGCTAGGGATGGTGGCTGATTTGTAGTTGAAATTTAAGAAGAGGACATCACAAAAGAAACTGGGGCTAAGGTGACGATTCACTTAATTCGTGGGTTGGCTAATTTACATACAATAGAATGCCTGCTCTGCTTGGATCCTTTATACTTAAGGGGAAACTGAGGCTGGAGAAGAGAGCCCCCACCTGCCAAGGGTCCAGCAGTGAGCAGCAGCAGTGCTCAGATTTGAATCCTGGCCTGACTCTCAGCGGTAACTCAGAGCAGACTATCAAAGACAGCCAATTCCAGAAGGGAGATCAAAGGCCTGCTTCTTTATTCACAAAGAGAAATCCTTATTAAAACATGGCCAACGGCTGAGGCAGCCGGGGAGATGGGCCACGTCTGCAGAAAAGGAGAATTAATAATCCCAGGCAGACTGTGCCGAGTGGCAAGGGAGCCATTCAGTGGGTCTGAGCTCGGGTGAGTGGAGCCAGAGCGGGGTGGTCTGGGAGGGCTTCCTGCAGGAGGAAGAAATGAAGGCAAGATTCATGGGGAAGATAGAACATCAAAGTAGAGTTGACTGCAGCCACCATTTATTGAGTACCTTCTGTTCTGATCACTGAAAGGATGGGAATACTATCCCCATTTTCCATAGGAGAAAACTAAGAGATAAGGGCTTGTTTGAGTGATGCCAGGGCACACCAGGGCCAGAATTTAAACCAGGTCTGGGGTTGCCATTCCTCTAAGTTTGTCCCCACCTGGCTGCACTGCCTCTGCGGGGATAGCGTGTGTGTCTAAGGGTAAGAGGGGATGGGGCATGTTCTGTCACCAGAGCAGTTTGTCAAATTGTTTCTTCTTTTCTTTAGTGTGTTTGTGAGAACGTGGTCATAGGTAATAAAATTGCATCTTAGAAATGATCAAAAGCCAAATGTCTGAGAAGTGGGGTGGAAGGACCTCAGGAAGGACTAGCTAGAACCACAGGTGAGGGTCAGTCTGAGAAAAGGTCCTAGAAGAATGCTGGGTTGAGAGGTTCATGCATTTTGCCCATTTTTTAATGGACCAAGTATTTCATGAGTGTCTGCTATGCAACAGGCACTGTTCCAGACACTAGGGACAGAGCATTGGCCAAAGCAGATGGTGCCTGGCCTCATGGAGCTGATCCCTTGGGGAGAAGAATGGAGAATAAACCCATGAAGCAATAGAATCATTTCAGATGGTATATTTGTCTCCTAGGGCTGCTGCACAAAATGCCATAATCTAGCTGACTTAAGCGCAACGGAAATATACCATCTCACAGTTCCCGAGGCCAGAAGTCTGAAATCAAAGTAGGGCAGGACCACGCTCCCTCTGAGGGTTCTAGGGGAGAATCCTTCCTGGCTTCTTCCAGCCTCCAGTGGCTCCCGGCATTTCTCAGCTGGTGGCAGCATCTCTCCCATCTCTGCCTCTGCCTTCTCTGTCTCTGTCTGCATACAGCCTCTTCTCTGGGTCCTCCCCTCTTCTCAAGATTCACTTCATTATGTAGAGGAGGAAACTGAGGCTCAGAAAGGAGAAATGATTCACTCAAAGAAAGTCACACAACCAGAGGGTGGGAAGCCAAGCCTGACTGATGCCCGAGTGCTGTGCGGGTGTGGGTTCCCCGTCTGTACACTACCTGTGGTGGTGGTGGTGGGGGGGGGGGACTGAAACCTCATTACTTTTAGGCAGGGAAGGCTCTCTGCCCCCCAGGTTATCAGCCTAGAGAAAGAAGGGTTGTGACCTGCCTAAGGGCCAGCCCTTTCTCCTGGCAGCAGCTTCCTGGTTTTCATTTGGGGACATCTGTCCTCACTTGATGTCTATGCAATTTGGGGGCTGATACTGCCGCCACCCCCACCTACCCATTCCACCTTCAGCTTCAAGAGTGGGCACACGTCCAAGGCCTGGCCAGTTGGCATAGTCCATTCTCCTCTGGCCATGGTGATTGGTTCAAAAATGAGCACGTGACCCCTGCCAGGCCTACGAGAGTCCATCCAGGAATTTGCGGGTGAATATTGAGAAAAGGGAGCCCTCTCTTTCCTGGGTTTGCTATGGAGGAAGCCATCATGCATGAGAAGAGAATGCTTGGGGACAAAGCCCTTGGAGAGGAAAATAGAGGCAAGAGGTGGGTGACCGATGACATCATCTGAGGGCCTGGATCCGGCCATGCTGGCTTGGGGCTGGAACATAAGTAGACCTCATCCAGTTGCCTGAAGAAGGCATTTTTACAGCCCAAATTGACCTCATGGACCAGAATGAGAGCATAGGACTGAGATCAGGCCTCTGGCTTGATGCTGGAAGGGCCCACATTGGGGTCACCCAGCCTAGTACCTGGCAAGCTGTCTGAATTTTCCGAACACAGCAGAAATGCAAAGATAAGGAGAATCCCTTCTGGTTCCTTCTCACAGAAGTCTCTGGACATGCTCCTCCCCTGAATCTCCTCCACCCCTATCTGGGCACCTCGTACACCCCCAGTACCCTAACCCAGATCCAGGGCCCCCAGCTACAGCTCCTCTTGTAGCCCCAGTTCTCTGGGCTGAGCACTTGCTAAGCCTCCTCCTAGGAGCTGGCACGGAGTACGCAGTGTTTGCTCAGCAGGTCTGGGAGGAGACAGACCCTCACATCTTCCCTCTGCCCCGCTGGTATGCAGCATCCAGACCACACACCCCTGTGCCAGGGAGACAGATATTGATGGTCCCACAGGCCTTTCCGGGAACCTATCTCGTTGGAAGGTGTTTGAGAGGATGGTTGGAGGATTTGCCCAAAGTTGTAGGGGTTCATACAGTTCCATTGAACTCTCCGAGCCTCTGTTTTCTTATTTGTGAGGTGGCATTAATGACAATACCTCTCCTCTCTACTTCATAGAAATGTTCTATAAACTGTACAGGACTGTGCACATGCTGGAATTTCCTTATAGCTGTTAGAGCTGGGAAGGAACTTGGAAATGGCAGAATAGCCTTAATGTTAGTGCTGAGAAAGATCCAGTGACTGACTCACTCAGCCTCTTCATTAACGTCACACAGGACATGCAACCCAGGAGGGGCACTTTCCGTTCTCAATTCATAATCCTGTGTCTCTCTCTGTCAATTCAGGGGCCCCAGAATCCCATGATAAGTTCCAAAATCTGTTTCAATATAACTGGCCAAAAAGCATAAGGAAGACATGTCCTACATCCTACAAAAAATGTAAATTAAAACCATAGTGAAATAAAAAGTGATAATAGCCAGTGTTGGCAGGCATGAGCTGAAATGGGCACTCGATACTTTTGATGGCAGTGTTAGTTAATACTGTTAAATTTTGTGGTCAAAGTCTTTTATTTTTTATTTAATTTTAATTTTTAAAAAATTTAGAGAGAGAGAGAGGGGAAGGAAGAGAGACAAAGAGAAACAGTGATTTGTTTTTCCACTTATTTATGTATTCACTGGTTGATTCTTGTATGTACCCTGACCAGGGATCAAACCCACAACCTTGGCATAGCAAGATGACATTCTAACCAACTGAGCTAACAGGCCAAGGCCCTTTTTTTTCTTTTTTTTAACAAAGTCTTTTAATTATGGTATGTATATCCTTTGGCCTAAAAATTCCACTTCTGGGATTTTATTCTAAGGAAATAATGGAAAAAGTTGATGACAGGGATGCTGTTTATTGTTTATAATAGCGAGGGAATGAGAGAAAGAGAGAGAATAAGTATCCACTCAAATAACATTGGGCCTGTCAGTTTCCAAACATACACAAGGCATACTCTGCAAGTGCCCACACTGGTGATGCAGGAGTGTGTTCATAGAAGTAGAAAAACTATTGAATGGGAAAAGCAGGTTATAAACTGTGCAAGTAGGACATTCCTATTAATGTTGTTATTGCTTAAAAATGTATGTAAGAAAACAGGCAGTATATTTACCTAAATATTAAAGGTGGTTATCACTGGATGCTTGGATTATGGGTGATATTTATTTATTTATTTTGAGAGAAAGAAACACAGGCAGCATGCAAGAAGAGAGAGATGAGAAGTATTAACTCATAATTGTGGCACCTTCGCTGTTCATTGATTGCTTCTCATAAGTGCCTTGACTGGGGGGCTCCAGCTGAACCAATGACCTTGGGGCTCAAGCCAGTGATAGTGGGATCATGTCTATGATCCCATGCTCAAGCCAGTGACTTCAGGGTTTCAAACTTGGGTCCTCAGTGTTCCAGGTTGGTGCTCTATCCTAGGCATGGCCAACATGCGGCCTGCGGGCCGGATCCGGTCCGTGTAATGAGTTTATGTGGCCTGTGATTAAACTTTTAATATTCTCTGCTACTTTAAAATCTCAGCTACTCAGAAGCAGAAGCATCTTTGATTATTGGAAATCGAGATATTTAAGAAGATAGTGATATGCGGAAAAGAATTCCACTTGTGACTAATCTAGGGTTAACTTCCAATAATTGGTCAAATGGATTCGTGATACTTCTTTATCTTTTAAAAAAATTCCATTATAAAGATTTACAATTTTTGTACTCGTCTGTACTCGATATGAACTGTTTGACGTTTAGCGGCGATGTGAAACCCACATTCTTTTAGGCGGAGTTTGCCAGTGCGCACCCAAGGTCAAACAATTCGTTATTTTTGTGGTCAAGTGTGCTGAATCAAGTGGCATTGTAGCATAGACAATAGCTGCCGTTGATAATTGAAAACGTGTCCAGGCTGTTTGTAAAACGAAATAATTGTTTTATTTGCGATATAACCCCTTCAAGCTCATTCTATTAATTAAATATTGTTTCGATTGGTTGCAATACAGTTTGGATATTTATACGGTATGTAATTATATTTTTATTAAAATAATATTGTATATTAAAACTTTTTTCACTCACTTACATTTATTCATAAACAAATTACATAGTAAAATTTTGTTTACCTAAATGAATCGTTTTTGTATTTAACATTTTTAAATTTAGTATTTCATCTGGCTCATGAAAAAAGTTTTCTTTCTAATCTGGTCTGGGGGCAAAAACTGTTGGCCACGCCTGCTCTATCTGGTTATTCCACCATCATCAGACAGGCACATTATGGGAGATTTTAAAGAAATATTTGTGACCTGATCAGGCAGTGGTGCAGTGGATAGAGCATCAAACTGGGATGCAGAAGACCCAGGTTCGAGACCCCGAGGTTGCCAGCTTGAGCGAGGGCTCATCTGGTTTGAGCAAAAGCTCACCAGCTTGAGCCCAGGGTCGCTGGCTCGAGCATGGGGTTACTTGGTCTGCTGAAGGACCGCGGTCAAGGCACGTATGAGAAAGCAATCAATGAACAATTAAGGTGTTGCAATGCGCAACGAAAAACTAATGAATGATGCTTCTCATCTCTCTGTTCCTGTCTGTCTGTCCCTGTCTATCCCTCTCTCTGTCTCTGTAAAAAAAAAAAAAATCTGTGTATATTGCCTTTTGGGGTTGTTTTGCAGTGATTGTGTATTACTTGCCAGGTAACAGATAAAAATAGTCCCTTTTAGCTCTGAAATTCTAGAATGTGGGGCTCCACCTTGGTTGTGTCCTCATTAATGTCAGCTCATCCCTTTCGGCCATAGTGTGAGTCATAGGAACCAGGAGTGACAGTGAACCAGAGAGGAATGTAGATTTGATGGGGAAATGCCCTGAACCTTTGGCCAGGATGTGAGCAGTGGAAGTTGCCTGCATGTGTCATCCAAGAGAGGGCCCTTCTGTGACTGCAGGGGCAGGAAACCAGGTGTCAGTGGAGACAAAGGAGTCCTTGGCGCGTGAAATGGGACTTGGAGCAGGGCCCACTGGGAGGGGACAGAGGGTGGCTGCCCAGCCAGACAGCCAGTCCTGACTCGGGGAATTCCAATGACCAGAGCATCCCAGGGTGACTTGCCTGCAAAGCTGAAAAAAATCACCCCTTTTTATACTTGGGGAAACTGAGGTCCAGTGAAGTGAATCAGAAGTGTCTTTTGACCTTCCTGGGCAGGAGAGGCCCTGAACTTGGTGAGCAGTGCTTCTCAAACTATCCATTGCAAGGGACCGTTTTGCTTTTAAAATTTCCAATCTGTTACAGACTAATACTTCTGTAAAAGACAATAAAAATGAATTGCAGGCAGTCCCCAGATTATGAACAAGATAGGTTCTGTAGGTTAGTTCTTAAGTTGAACTTGTATGTAAGTCGGAACGGGTACATTTACCTATTAAACGCAACTTAGATGTTTGTCTTAACATAGTATTTATTTTTATCTTTCTGTGCATATAAATACTTAAACATTTTCAAACCTACAGAACCTATCTTGTTCGTAACCCGGGCACTACCTATACTAGTTAGGTATCTAAAGTAGTCAAATTCATAGAAACAGAAAGTAGAAAGGTGGTTACCCGGAACTCTCAACAGAACAGAGTTGTTGTTCAAAGGATATAGTGTCCATTTTGCAAGATGAAAGAGTTCCAGAGATCTGTGTCACAACATTGTGACTCTGCTTAACACCGCCAAACTGTACCCTTAAGAAATGGCTAAGATGGTAAGTTTTCTGTGTGTTTTTACTGCAATAAAAAAATTTAAAAAAAGGTTTTATAACTAGCAATGAGACAGATGCCAACTTATAAAATGCTATTTCAAAATGACAATCAATGCTTCATAAAACAATGGTAGGAAAATTGTGCAGGAAATGAAACATTTGTCTTAGGACATTGTATAAAATATTAAGCTTGGATGTAGCAGCCATGCTACCTTGCTATGAAAGTTTTTAAACACTCTCGGCTCCTACTCCGCTCACACACCAGCCACATCCCACCAGACCACACCTGAGGAGCACAGAGACCCACAAGTCACAAACGCGAACGCTTCATTAAGGAACGTGGAGAGCCTCGGTCACTTGGCTCAGCACACGCCATCCATTGGCATCATCATCCACTCTCCTGATGGGCATATTCAGGCCCCGGGGAAGGGAGGGCCATGCTGCTCCTCATCCCTTCCTCTGGGTCCTCCACACAAAGGATGGCTGGTTCCAAAGCCATCAGGGCTTGTGGGCTGCGTGGCTGCTGACATTGCAGTTGGATGCTGGTTTGGAGCAGAGAGAGGCTTTTAGCAGTGTCAGAAAAGCCTTTGCTCTTCGGGAAAAGAAAAGTCAAATTAATTAACTTGTTAAATCCTTCCTCCTAGATAGCACAGCGCCGTAAATTCCCAGTGGTGCCAGGCATCCGTTTCCTTGCCTTTCTTCGTGTTCCAATTTGCGGTTCCAGAGGCGCTCGAGAGAGGGCATGATATCCGGAAGAGTGGCACAGGGCAGCTGAGGAACATTCTGCAATGTTACATAATTCACAACATTCTTTTTTTTTTTTTTTTTTTTTTTTCCCCCATTTTTCTGAAGCTGGAAACGGGGAGAGACAGTCAGACAGACTCCCGCATGCGCCCGACCGGGATCCACCCGGCACGCCCACCAGGGGCGACGCTCTGCCCACCAGGGGGCGATGCTCTGCCCATCCTGGGCGTCGCCATATTGCAACCAGAGCCACTCTAGCGCCTGAGGCAGAGGCCACAGAGCCATCCCCAGCGCCCGGGCCATCTCTGCTCCAATGGAGCCTTGGCTGCGGGAGGGGAAGAGAGAGACAGAGAGGAAAGCGCGGCGGAGGGGTGGAGAAGCAAATGGGCGCTTCTCCTGTGTGCCCTGGCCGGGAATCGAACCCGGGTCCTCCGCACGCTAGGCCAACGCTCTACTGCTGAACCGGCCAGGGCCTTCACAACATTCTTCAGTTTGTATATATGTAGGTCTAGATGTCACTTGCTGCAGGCATGACACCAATCACCCAAGTGCTGGTTCTGGATATTGCTTGGAGAGAGACAGTAAGACTCTAGGTATCCGTGATAGGATTTATAGGAAGAATTAAATAGTTTGTCATATTTTTCACAATAAGCATACTTTATCACCCACCGCTCCATTGCAGCATTTAAGCTTGCTATGTAAAATTCATGGCTCATTTTCTCATCAAAATCAGTTGCTTTAAGAATATTATTGACAATTTGTTGCTACATCCTCAACAGAGCAAGTGTTTCCCAATTGAAGTTAATTAAAAACCAAGAAATACAATGATTTGAGAAAGGTTGTCTAATTTCACATGACTCTCAACAGAACAGAAATTATGGGAAAATTATGATTATGATACCACAATTAACTGATTTTGCTGAAATAAAGGCAAGAGAAACAAAACTGATAGAATAAATATGTAATAATCTAAATCTATGAATCACCTTTGTTTTTATTTTATCTCTCATTCAAACATCATCAGCTCATCAAGAGACAACCGGGCATGTGTAAGAATAATGAGATCCAGTCATTCTTGACACTATGCTGACTTTCAGTCATATAAAAACCATAGCTTCACATATATTTTATATTTTGTTATAAGGAGGGTATTGTCAAAACCCATTTACTGTCGATTAGTCTGATTTATAACTTTTAAATATTTAGATATATGGTATGTGGAACTCCATTTATGCCTTGCCCTGGATCCACAAATGATTGGATAGGTTTGGCTGAGGGACCCACCCAGAACCATATGCCTTGTCTGTCATTCAGACATGTATCTAATGATTACCTACTGGTTGGAAGGCTTGGGGATTAGACCAAGATGTGTGGTTTATAGTCCCTGCTCTTAGGAGGGCGCCTGCTCATAGTGGAGGTCAGCAGATCCGTAATCAGTCACTGGAGCACACCTAGGAGGTGTATGGCACGTGGTTCCACATACACCAGCTTTTAATTCAAATGGACCAGCACCGAGGTCTTGAGTTTACTATGTATGTCCTTACTGAGTGGCCTGAGGCAAGTGTCTCTTCCTCTCTGAACCTTGGTTTTCTCATCTGTAAAATGGAGATAATATCAGTACCAACATCATGTTATGACAGTTAAATGAGCTTCTATATGTATTTTAGTTACTGCGTAACAAACTATCCCCAAAACCTCATGGCTTAAAACAACAGTTATTGTTTCACAGTGTCTCTGGGTTAGGAATTCAAAAGTGGCTCCACTGGGTGTTCTGGGTTCAGGGTTTCTCCCCAGGGTGCCTTCAGAATGTCGGCAGGGGCTGCTGTCCTGCAAAGGTCTGGCTGGGGCTGGAGGATCCACTTCCCAGACAGCTCCCTCATGTGGCGGTTGCAGGGGCCTCGGTCTCGCGATGGCTTCTTGCAGGAGGCCTTCATCCTTCACTGCCTGGCCTTCACAATGTGTGCCCAAGTATCATCAAGATATGGCAGCTAACTTCCCCCCAAATGGGTGATCCAGGCAAGAGGAAGGAGCCACAGTACCGTTTTATGACCTAGTCTTCAAAGACACCATCATCACTTCTACTTTATTCCATTAAAAGCAAGTCCAGACTACCCTCCAGGGGAGGAAATTAGGTTCCACCCACTAAAGGGAGGAGGATCAAAGAATTGGGGGTCATATTTTAAAACCACTACAGCATGGGCATGGCTAGGTAGCTCAGCTGGTTAGAATGTCGTCCCAGCATGCTGAGGTTGTGAGTTCAATTCCCAGTCAGGGCACATACAAGAGTCAACCAATGATGACATGTATGGGTGGAACAACAAATGATCTCTCTCTCTCTCTCTCTCTTCCTCTCTTTCTAAGAACATCAATAAACAAAAATAAAAATAAAAACACTACAGCATGAAAATGCTTAGCAGAGTACCCAGTACGTTCTCATGAAGAATGCCACAATTACTTCCCACGTTTGTATTTCATTGGACAGTTAACCAGGTTCTTTGCATCCTTGCTACATTTAATGTACTTAAGAACCCATCAGTAGCATTATTTCCATTTTATAGATGAGGAAATTGAGGCTCAGAGACTACCGAGAGTCACACAGACATTGGTGGCAGATCTGGGGCTGGAACCCCAGCCCATTGTCAGCCTTGTAGGTTAGTTCGCGGCAAGCTAGGGTGGCTTCCACAGGAGACTCCGGTCCAAGCTCTGCATTCTGAGGCATCTGGGGAAGTCAGAGAAGTATAGAAATCTACCAAGTCATGGGCAAGGGCAGCTGCTCTCCCAGAAGCAGGGGGTGAGACTGGACTGAAAGTCTGGCAAGAGGGAGGGACAGGAAGGACGAGACAGGGTGTGGCGGGCAGAGAGAAGATGCCATTTGAGCATGAAGTGCTGAGAGATCAGAAAAAGGAAGGAATGATGGAGAGAGACCTGGGGCAAGTGTCGGCAGTACCTGAAGGCAGACTGATGATGTAAGTGACCACATCTGGGCGTTTCCAGCGGGGTGATGGAAGGCTGGGTGGGCTCTGGGGTGGGGTGGTGCAGACCGGTGTTAGCCTTGGAGGGGGCTCCTTGGAGACAGCCCCCACAGCAGAGGAGAAGGCAAACCTAGAGGACGAACCTGGGCTTGGAGCAAGGATCCACTGGGGTCAAACCCTGACTCCACTACCTCCAAGCTGTGTGCCCTGAGGCACTCTCTAAACCTCTCTGAGTCATGTTTCCACTACAATGGAGAAGTGATACCCACTTTATGTCCTTCATACCCGGAATAAACACAGCTGCAGGGAAGCCTCTAACACACCGTGCTGCTCTTTGTCTTCAAAGGGCAGAAAGGCATTATTGGAGCTGCACTGTTCATACATAGCCCCTAGCCACATGTGGCTACTTACATCCAAATATATAATTAAAATAAAATATAATAAGCCTGACCAGGTGGTGGCACAGTGGGTAGAGCATCAGACTGGTATGCGGAGGACCCAGGTTTGAAACCCTGAGGTCGCCAGCTTGAGCGTGGGCTCATCTGGTTTGAGCCCAAGGTCGCTGGCTTGAACAAGGGGTCACTCAGTCTGCTGTAGCCCCCCAGTCAAGGGACATATGAGAAAGCAATCAATGAACAACTAAGGAGCTACAATAAAGAATTGATGCTTCTCATCTCTCTCCCTTCCTGTCTGTCCCTAGCTGTCCCTCTCTCTGTCTCTGTCTCTGCCTCTGTCACACACACAAAAATCAAATATAATAAAAAAATTTGTTTTCTCAGTCACAAGTCATATTTCTTTTTTTTAATTCTTTTTAAAAATTTATTATTATTATTATTATTAATTTTAATGGGGTGACATTGATAAATCAGGGTACATATGTTCAGAGAAAACATCTCCAGGTTATTTTGACACTTGATTATGTTGCATACCCATCACCCAAAGTCAAATTGTCTTCCGTCAACTTCTATCTGGTTTTCTTTGTGCTCCTACCCACCCCCTCTCACCCCCGGAACCACCACCATCTTGTCCATGTCTCTGAGTCTCATTTTTATGTCCCACCTATGTATGGAATCATATAGTTCTTAGTTTTTTCTGATTTACTTATTTCACTCAGTATAATGTTATCAAGGTCCATCCATGTTGTAAATGATCCGATGTCATCGTTTCTTAGGGCTGAGTAGTATTCCATAGGCAAGTCATACTTCAAGTTCTCGATAGCCACATACAACTTAGTGGCTACCATAATTGGGCCATTCAGAATGGGACATGTCATCACTGATGAAAGCCCTGTCGAGCAGCTTTGGGTCACAGCAGTCTGCCAACAGCAATAACGCAAGCCACGTGAGTAATGTTAAATTTTCTAGTGGCCACATTTAAAAAGCAAAAATTAACAGGTAAAAGTAATTCTAATAATGTATTTTATTTATCCCCATATATCCCAACTATTATTTCAATATGAATAACATTTCAATATTTGTGTTTTTAAACTTAAGGATGATTAGGATACAATATTATATTAGTTATATTACTTTCAGGTATATTCATTGATTTCTTTTTTTTTTTAAACTGTCAATGAGACATCATACTTTTTTTTTCTTACTAAGCCTTTGAAATCTGGCGTGTATTTTACCTTTGTGGCACATTTCAGGTCGCACTAGCCAGGTTCTGAGTGCTCAGCAGCCACACGTGGCTGGCCAGAGGCTGCTGGATCGAACAGAGTGGTAGGAGAGCACAGGCCTGGGGACCTGCAGAACTAGATGCAAATTCTCCCTCTGCACCTGCTGCAGTGCTCTGTGACCTTGGGAAGTTCCTTAGCCTCTCTGAGCTTCACCTGCAAAATGGCTGTGATGTTCTCCACATGATATTATTATATAGGTGACACTGTTATAGTCTATATGTGATATCATTACATTATTATATCATTAACATATATATTATTATTGTGCCAGCCAGTGACTATTGTAAAGATTAATGAAGAGGATGAGTATAAAGCCCATAGTACATTGCACTCTGCACGGTAAACTCTTGATAAATGCCACTAGTGGTGGTGGTGGTCACTATTACTTGTGGTGGTGGTGGTGACTATTACTTGTGGTGGTGGCAGTTACTATTGTGGTGGTGGTGGTAGTTACTGTTAGTTGTAGTGGCGGCAGTTCCTATTACTTGTAGTAGTGGCGGTTACTATTACTTGTAGTGGTGGTTACTATTTCTAGTGGTGGTGGCGGTTACTATTACTTGTAGTGGTGGTTACTATTTCTAGTGGTGGTGGTAGTTACTATTACTTGTAGTGGCGGTGGTTACTATTACAGATTACCTACCAGACTCCAAGTTCCTGGAGAGCAAGGATCAGGATCTGTTTATCTCTGTCCCCCTCCCCCTTCTTACCCCGCAGTCCCTGACCCAGAGCTCCCCTCTCTGTCTGGGCCTTTCTCTGTGGTCAGACAGGTGTAAAGGGTGCACACCTTGCGTGCCTGTCCCCACCTCCGTGTCTCGCTCAGAGCTCATGACTCAAGCTCAGCCAACATTTTCAGCCCATGAGGCAGCCGGTTCGGAAATCAGTTCCCCTGCGGTGGGCGGGGTCAGGAGAGAAGAAAGCTCTGGGCTGGGAGCCAGGAGACCTGCTGATAACTCCATCTGCTACCTTGGGTAGGTTACTTTCCCTCTCTGGGCCTCAGTTTCCCAGTTGGAAATGGGCAGATCAAGCCTAATAAATGTCAGGGCCCTTCTGTGGCATCTACACAGCTGGTAACAAGGCCCTGGATTAAGAGGCTCCACTCAGAGCAGGGTGCACAGCAGACGTGTCCCTACTCACGCACGCAGTCCCGGGGATGCCCTACTAGAACACACAGTCCCTGCACTCTGAGGGAAAGCCAGGCCCGGACCCCAGGTCTCCTGACTCCAAGGTACCTGCCATCCCTCCCTCCACTGAGGAGGGTGAGAGAAACCAGCTTGTCACACCAACTCAGCCACTCACCAGCTTTGTGACCTTTAGCAAGTTTCCTCATTCATAAAATATGTGTATTAGTACTTACCTCTCCTGGTTATTGGGAGCCTTAAATCAGCTAATGTAGGTAGAGAGCTCAGAACAGCCTTTAGCTGTTATAGGACCTGTTCAGTTGTTTGCTGCTACATTATTTTTCACTGTTTTATGTGTGTGTACATGTAGCTTGATGTTATATTTTTTTCTGGAGCATTATACTTTTATTTTATTTTATTTTTAAATATTTGCTTTATTGATTTTAGAGAGAGGAAGGGAGAGGGCAGGAGAGAGACAGGAACAACTGTTCTTGTATGTGCCCTGACTGGGGCTCGAACCGGCAACCTCTGTGCTTCAGGATGATGCTCCAACCAACTGAGCTATCTGGCCAGGGCTCTTTTATTTTATTTTTAAAACTTTTGTTTATTGATTTTAGAGAAAGGAGAGAGAGAGAGAAAGGGGAGGAGAAGTGGGAAGCATCAACTTATAGTAGTTGCTTCTCATTTGCGCCTTTACCGGGCAAGCCCCGAGGTTTCGAATTGGTGACCTTGACATTCCAGATACTTTACCCACTGTGCCACCACAGGTCAGGCTTGATGTTATATTCTTATATTATTTACACTACTAATACTGTTTATTATATTATATGAACTATTGTTTTATTTCTTTCATATGAAGCAGATGGAAAATGAAGTCTAATTGGCACTATTGAGGGTTCCCCGGCATTTAACAAACTTCATCCTGGTCAGTCCTCACATCTACTCTGTGCAGGTGCTACCACGGCCCTCTATTTCACAGGTAAGGAGACTGAGGCTTAGAGGAGTGAAATAACTCAACCAGGGTCCCGCAGCCTAAACAGATAGCAGAGCAGGGATTCAAGCACAGTTCTGACCCCAAAGGCTCCACCCTTTGTGCCTTCTTGGAGAAGAACTAAGCTCTGGCTTCTATGGTTAAGTTTCTGTGAAGGTAACCAGGCCAGCTCCTCCCTGCCAGGAAAATCTACTTCTAAGTTTCCTCTAGAAGCTCTGGCCCCAGGCTGGGCCCCTTTAAGTCAGGGACCCTACAACTGCCTCCCCACCATGGTCCCAGTCTCAGCTGTGGCCTTGTTAGGTGTTTCCTGGACAGGCCTTTGCTGTGTGTGGCCCAGAACAACCAGGAGCTCAGAAATCTCCCTTTCTGGGGCTTCATTTGCATAATCCCCACAATCCAATGCAGACTCAGCTTCCCTTTGTGATACATTTTAATTAAGCGAAGGAAAATGTCCTGGAGAAGAACAGGCTTCTGACTGTCAATCACTGTCCCCCTATGCCACTTCTACTGCTCGTCCCTCCCAAACAGATCATGGCTCTGGTGCAGAATTGGAATTCATGAACAAGACGTTTGAACTGGCCCCAGGGAGCCCCATTCCTGTGTTGCCTTGGGGCTGCCTGGGCCCCTGGAACCACAGGAGGAAGGAAGGCCCGGCCCCTGCTCAGAGATTCGCCATGGTGAAGTTTCAGTGTTCAAATGTGCAATAAAAGGTATCAATGGCATTTAAAATTCCCAGAGGAAAATAATAGACAATTAGTTAATAGGTGGAATTGACAAGCTGGCTGCTTTCCAATGTCATCTCAGGCACTTACAGCGCTGAACTCTGCCCCACCTTCAAGATGGTCCTAGAAAGATGAGAGTCATCCTCCTGGTCTCCGCGGGCTCCCCTCGAGCTCCCTGTCCCAGCCCCGTCGGTGCAAGACTGAGGCCCAGTGCCAATCCTGCTTGAGAACCCAGAGAACATCTCACCCTTGTCACCCACTAACTCTCTGTGTGGCCTTGAGTCAGTTGCTTTCCTTCTCTGAGACTTAGTTTTTTCATTTATAAAATGAGAGGAGTGGAGAAGCTGATGGGAAGCTTTTCCAAATTTAAAAATTCTAGGCTTCTGTCATCATCAAAATCAAACACTTGTATGAGGCACAGCCTCTTGGGGCCCACTTTTCAAGAGCAGAGTCTTCCAAAGGAAGTCTGGGAAGGCTGAGAATTGTAGGCCGACCACCTCAAAGCTCCGTCTCCTTCCCTCTTGTCAGTATCTCTCCTGGACCCCAGATGTCTGTTCCCATCTGATCGCAGAGATAGAAAAGCACCAGGAGATCTGAGTTCTAGTCCCGTCCCTGGGCAGGGCCGTTCCCTTTCTCATGAGACCCAAGGGCAGCAGGACTTTGGACTGGCCAGGAGCCCATGTGGTGGCTGAAGTTCTGGCTGGGCCAGTCTGTATTTCCCAAGAGGCACAGGGTCAGGCAGTCAAGGTGGGTGAGAAGGGGTGACAAGCCTGCATAGAGAGGAAAGGACTCAGAAGCCTCAAGCAAGCATCCTGAGAACATTTGGGGAGGTGACTGAGACAACATCTGTAAGCTAACTGCTCAGCATAGCCCCTGGCAGCCATTGTTATGATCTCAATGGTTAGAGACACCCTAGATTCTGAATAACCACAAATCATGGTCAGGCCTCCCAAGGCTTTTGCTGGGTTTTATTAAGTCTTGATCACAGAGTAGAGGTTCCTGGTGTTTGATTGCCAGATGTGTCCTCCCAAATACTCCTGAGTCAATTTCTTGCAATCCAAAGAATTGTCACAGTTCATATGTCACCTCCTCCTGGAAGCCTGCCTGCTTGTCATCCTCCCTTCCCTCCACCCATCCTCCATCTCCACATTCATTCACTCACCCATTTGGTAGATACTTCTAGAACACCTCCTTATGCCTAGTCCTGTTTAAATGTGACCCAGCTGTACTCTTAGCCTACTGGAGCTCACTCTTATCCCAGGAACTTTCTAGAGAGCTCAAGTACACCTAGTTCTATGACTTTTCCCTTTCATATACAAGGGTCTTTTAAAAAATGCCTTATTCCAGGCCCTGGCTGGTTGGCTCAGTGGTAGAGCATCGACCTGGTGTGCAGAAGTCCCGGGTTCGACTCCCGGCCAGAGCACACAGGAGAAGCGCCCATCTGCTTCCCCACCCCTCCCCCTCTCCTTCCTCTGTCTCTCTCTTCCCCTCCCGCAGCCAAGGCTCCATTGGAGCAAAGATGGCCCGGGCGCTGGGGATGGCTCCTCGGCCTCTGCCCCAGGCGCTAGAGTGGCTCTGGTCGCAACAGAGCGACCCCCGGAGTGGCAGAGCATCGCCCCCTGGTGGGCAGAGCGTCGCCCCCTGGTGGGCGTGCCGGGTGGATCCCGGTCGGGCGCATGCGGGAGTCTGTCTGACTGTCTCTTCCCGTTTCCGATTTCAGAAAAATACAGGGAAAAAAAAAGCCTTATTCCTCAGTGGGTTTTCCCAACCCCAATGTCTACCCCAGTCTGGGTCTTCTCTAATTGTGCCTGGAATGGGGACAGCTCTCCTGGCCTTCAGTGCCTCCACACCCAGCTCACCAGCGTGGTGACCCCACCCTGTACCCCTGTTACCAGGCACTCATCAAAACAGCTCTTTCAAACTCCAGAGAGAGGCAAACGGGAAAAACTGCTGGCCAGGTAAGCAGCCATAAAAAACCCTTGTTTACTCTTCTGTGACGCAAAGATCAAAGAATCCTGTATCAGGCTCCGTGGACAACGATTAACAACCTTTTGCCTGGGTTTGGCACTCCGCAGTTTACAGAGGCGTTTCCCATCTCCTGGTTCCCTTTCATCTTCCAGTGGGGCTCCGCCACAAGGAAATTGAGGTTCACGGAATGAAACAATCACCCATAGCCATACAAAAAGTAAACGGTGGCACTGGGATTTGAACCCAGGTCTCCTAATATTTACTCCAGTGCCTTTTCAACCACATCACAGCTATGAGCTTCAAAAAGGCTTTAACCTGAGGGGTTGGGGGACCTGGCTCCCAGCCCAGCATTCATGAGTCTGTTGAGTGACCTTAGCTAAGTCACTTCCTCTCCTGGCTTCTGTTTCCTCTATAAAGTGGGGTGGGGGGTGCTGCCAGGCTCATGAGATTGTGAGGATCAAAGCAGTTGACAGGTAAGAATGGGCTGTGGAGACAAGCTGCCCGCTGTAAGCCAAAAACTCACCCACCCCTCTCAAGACCCTCAGGTACAAGCTGGACAACAAGCCAGGCCCTCCTAGCTCCCAGAGGAAGTCACTCTTTGGCTCTAAGGACAATTCCTATGGCTCAGGGACACTGGGTAGCACTTTACGTCTTGTTTCTAATGGCAAGAGGGTTCTTTGTGATGGTGGGAGAGAAGTTTTGCTTTGCTATAGCTAAGGTGACCAACTTTTTTACAATGAAAATAAATTGAAGAAAACAATATCGTAAATAAAAGACATTTTATTCATTGCAACAATAATACACTGTAATATGATAAATGCATAATAAAAAACATTTGTAATATTTTATATTGTAATTATACTTACCTGTCTATTAATTTTTAATAATAATTATAAGAAAAAAAGTACTTATTTAGATAGAAATATGTCACATCACACACAATGGATCAACTCTGCATCGATAGAATACGGACATTTACAGATTAGTCTTCCAATATCAAAAAGGAGGACATGCAGGAGGACACTTTTAGAGGAAGGATGGAACTTACAAAAGAAGGACTGTCCTCCCTGAAGGAGGACGATTGGTCACCTTACTATAGCAAGCAATTACTCAGCACCCATGTGTGGGGCCCTCTGGGATTCAGAGGTAAGCAGGATGCAGTCTGCCCTGAGGGGCTTCCTGTCTAGAGGGATCGCTGAACTAGCAGGGAGAGGAAACTAAAGTCGCACAGGTTTCTTCTAGTGGCAAGTGTTTTGAGTGTGTCCTCTCATTCTGTACTCATAACAAGCCTGTAAGCATCAGGCCCATTTTACAAATAAAGAAACAAAGGCTCAGGATCACATACGACTTGAACACATATCTCTCTTAGCTGCAAAGCCCAGAAGCCTTCCACTCTGCGAGGCTGCTTTGCGAGACTACAAGATGAAGAAAATTGAGATGTGTGTGACATCAGCCTTCTGGGGAGTTGAGAGAGGGACAGTTCACCTATGGCAGGATTCCTAGAGGCGGCGGTATGTGACGGAGGTATTTGGAGGATGAGTAATATCCTAGAAGCCAGGATAGGGAGAAGGTGGTCCACTGTAAGGCTGAGCATGAGAAGGGCTTGGAGCTGGGCGTGGAGCTGCTGCTGGAGCTCTGAGGACAAGAGCTTGGCTGGCGCAGGGGAGACCTGGGGATGAAGAGTGGGAGGCGAGACTGGGAGGGTGGGCTGGTCCCGTTCCTGGGGGCCCTTAAATGCCAAGTGAGGCATTTGTATTTATTGCAGGGAGTAATGGGGAGCCATTGAAGACTTCTGAGCAGGAAAGTGGCTCAACTGGAGGAGTACAATGTCAGGAAAACCCTCCAGGAGCTGGAGGGTTAAGAGAGGAGAACTAGAGAAAGAGGATGAGACTAAATAAGATCCATCCCCTATACTTGACATTTAGTTTCCCTCTGATGTCAAATAATTAAAAACATTAAGCACTAACTCTGGACCAGACTCAGCGCTGTTTCATGTGTTATCGTTTGTTTTTTTTCTTGTTTAAAAACTGATTTTTTAGAGAGAGAGAGAGATAGAAAGAAAGGGAGAGAGACAGAGGAAAACATTATTTTGTTGTTCCATTCATTCATGCTATCATTGGTTAACTCTTGTATGTGCCCTGACAGGGGATCAAACCCACAATCTCAGCATGTTGGGACGACTCTCTAACCAACTGAGCTACCTAGCCAGGGCTTTCATGTGTTATCTTATTTCAGCCTCACAACTCTAGGTCATAGACACTATTATCAGCTCATGTTACAGATGAGGAAACCAAGGAACAGAACGTTGGAGTGGCTACCCAGTGTCCCAGGGCTCACAGGAAGAGGAGCTTGATTTAAACGCAGGTATTCCCCTCCCAAAGCTACAAAACTTCTGAATGAGAGCAGGAAGAAGCCATTTTCCAGAATAAAAACTCAGATGACCTTCATCCCCGAAGGATAATTCTGGAATGAGGTGGAGACCAGGGGTCAAAGATGGAAACCCAGGACGCCAGTACCTCCAACTCTGCTGGTGCTCTCAGAGGGTGAATTCACATGTAGGGCCACCAGGTGGCAGTAGGGAGACTGGCTGCTCAGAGCCGCAGCCTAGCCCAGCCTCCAGCTCTAAAATCACAAAGACCCAGGGCTGGCCCGGGAGAAGTGAGGCACAGGATGGCTTTCAGGGACCCTCCCCTCCTGGTTGCTCCTCTTCACAATCCCTGTAGCTTCTGTGCTCAAAGGGGCATCCAAAGCAGAGCAGTGTTCGCAGGAACCTCCAGGTAAAGCAGGAAGACACGAGATAGGTGATAGCTTTATGGCCATCCCTTCCCTGGATGGTACACAGCCCATAGCAGTACTGTTACCTGAGAGTTTTTAACAACAGGGAAATGTTCACTCCACAGTGCTAGTTAGAGAAAAAATAATAATAACACAGCACTGTGCGTACAGCAAGATTATAGCTATGTGCAAAATATTTGTGCCTAGAAAAATGCCTGGAAGGAAGTGGACCAAAGCATTGACAGTGGCTCTCAGGTTGGGGGATTATAGGTGGGTTTTGTTTTCCTACTTAACTCTTCTATATCTTCTTTATTTTTAACAATGAGAGTATGCTATGCTACTTTTATCATGAGGTAGAAAATGGTTTTCTTAAAAGAGGGAGGAAGGATATTAACTATCAAGAAGATTCCTCCAGGAAGCCTTCCCTCATTCTCCTCTGTGCCCCTGGAGACACCCTCCTCTTTAAGGAGGGACACCCTCTATTAAAGAGCAGTTTTTACTCTGTAGGGTAATTATTGCTGTCAGTGTCTAAATCTATGCTATTGAATACAGTAACCACTAGCTACTAGCCACATGTGCCTATTGAGCCCTTGAAATGTGGCTAGTGGAAACTTAGAGATGCCAGATTTCAAGGACTTAGTATGAAAAAAAGAATGCAAAACACTTTATTATGTGTTGAAACGATAATATTTTGGATATATTGGGTTAAATAAATATATTAAAATTAACTTTGCCTGTTTCCTTTTACTTTTTTATGTGACCATTAGAAAATTAAAAAACTACAAGTGAGGTTTGTATTATAAGAAAAGAAAAAAATTATATATGGGGCTTGTATATGATGTTGGTCTTGAGGTCTGTGACTGTTAGCTCAGGCTCAGAGAGGGAAGGGAAGGGGTTTTTGTGAGGACACACAGGAAACTAGTGGCAGGACTAGAATCTGAGCCAGGTGTCCACTAAGAAAGTCCTCCCGGCCTGGCACTGGCTCCAGGTGTGGTCTGACCCATCACTGGCCACGTGGCCCCATCTGGGCAGAGAAAGGCCCTGGGATGGGAGTCAGAGCCCCAGATACACTAAGAGGTGACCTCTGCGTTTTCTGTAGGCTCTGTCCATCTGCACAATGCACTTCCCTTTCAGAAACCCCTCCACCTCCCCCTTGGAGAAAAAGGCCTCAAGGAAAGCAGAGGGGGCTGAGAAGTCATTAGCATCTCCTGGTATGGCTGAGATGAGGACACAGGTCTTACTGCCCCTAGTGAATTTACAACACTGAGAAAGTCCGGGTTGAAAGTGGCCTCAGATAAATCGTCTTGGCCAATACCCTCATTTTGCATTTGTGGCAAGTGGGGCCCAGACATGGTGAGTGCCCTGCCCAAGGCCACATAGCAAGCGAGGGAGGGCTGGGACATACCTGGAACCTCAGTCTAGGTCTAGGGCTATAGAGGCCAGACCAGTTTCACAGTCAAGGAGGACAGTGGCATGGGTTGGTACCCAGGCTGCTCCTGGGCCCTGCTAAACCCAGGGCCCCCTACCTCAGATCAATTCATTCTGCACCTGTAATCCTCAATGGCTCCCCACTGTGCAGAAATGCAATCCATAGTCCTCCTCCGTGACCTAATTCCTTCTGTGCTCCCCTTGCTTGCCATACTTCAGCTGCTATTCCTGGGAGGTACTCAGCATATTCCCACCTCAGGGCCTTTGCATTTGCAGTTGCATGGTGGACTCCAGATTGTCTAGTCTGCATGGTCCTGTTCCCTCTTCAAAGAGGCCTTCCGCCATCCCCCCTGTGTAGAGGAGCCCCTCCCCTCTGTCACTCACTGTCCCATCATCCCATCTCCCTGTTTTATTGTCTTCCTAGCATTTATTATTATCTTAATTATCTTATCCATATATAGGTCTTCCCACAGTAGAATGTAGGTTCTAGAAGAGCAGGGCCTTGTCAGGCAGCTTCATGGCTGTGTCCCAGCGTCCCCAGTATCTGGCATGTAGGAAGTACCCAATTAATGTTTATTAAATCAAATCTGATTGAAAGAGACATGGACAAATCAGGTCACTGAAGCCTAGTTCCAGCCTCCCCCTTCCCCCCCTCCCCGCACCCTCTTATCCCCCCAACCCTCACTCTACTCCCGCCAAAATCTGCTGTGTGTCCTTGGGCAAGTACTTTTTCTCCTTCTGAAAAATGGAGCTCCCACTACTGCCAGGCTGGCTGGCAGGGTAGGTTGGAGGAATTAGCATCAGTCTGGTTGATGGGTGTGAACACTGCTTTGTAAACTGTTAAAGCGTGATTGCAAATGTGAGTAGCTGTTGTCATTAGACAAATGAAGCTTAAGCCACCTCTTCCTCTGCAGAGGAGGGGATTGGGTCAGAGGCTCTCTGGGGGCCTCCAACCCTGGGAGGGTATTGTTCTGAGCTGGGCACTGCCTGCAGGTAGCCCACAGTCTGCAGGGGTGGTAGAGATAAGATGCAAATCAAAATAAACAATCTGAGCCACCAGCAATGGACCGTCCTTGGGAAATGGTAATAAGAGAAAATGGTCTGAGAGGGGGTGAGGCCAATGTCAATTAAAGCTCTTGGTAGGGGGTGGGGTGGGGCCAAATCCAAGCCATTAGAGCAGGGGTCCCCAAACTACGGCCCCGCGGGCCACATACGGCCCCCTGAGGCCATTTATCCGGCCTCCAGGGCACTTCCAGAAGGGGCACCTCTTTCATTGGTGGTCAGTGAGAGGAACATAGTTCCCATTGAAATACTGGTCAGTTTGTTGATTTAAATTTACTTGTTCTTTATTTTAAATATTGTATTTGTTCCCGTTTTGTTTTTTTACTTAAAAATAAGATATGTGCAGTGTGCATAGGGATTTGTTCATAGTTTTTTTTATACTCCGGCCCTCCAACGGTCTGAGGGACAGAGAACTGGCCCCCTGTGTAAAAAGTTTGGGGACCCCTGCATTAGAGTGGAGAGGGCAACCAGGTAGAGTGCACAGCTGTGGCAAAGGCAGAACTGCAAGCAGTTGCCACAGAGACCAGTGAGGAAGGGTCTGGCCAGACTGCAAAACCCAGTTGCCCTCTGGAATCCCAAATAGGGAATAAAATACTGCGATGTTTAGGGAGAAAAAGATGGGAGAGAAGGAGTCTTTGCTTTACTATTATCTCCATTTTTCTTTTTAGTCAATTAAAGGCCCTGGACTGCTGTCTATTTGATTACAAAATGCTAAGTGAATGACTTCCCTCTTTAGGCCTAAATGTTCTTATCTATGAAATGGGGATGTGGAGGCGGATAAAATCAGTGGTCCCCAAACCCCGGGCCGCGGGCCATGGACTGGTACCGGTCCGTGGGCCATTTGGTACCGGTCCGCAGAGAAAGAATAAATAACTTACATTATTTCCGTTTTATTTATATTTAAGTCTGAACGATGTTTTATTTTTTAAAAATGACCAGATTCCCTCTGTTACATCCGTCTAAGACTCACTCTTGATGCTTATCTCGGTCACGTGATACATTTATCCGTCCCACCCTAAAGGCCGGTCCGTGAAAATATTTTCTGACATTAAACTGGTCTGTGGCCCAAAAAAGGTTGGGGACCACTGGGTGAAATGACTCCCTGACTGCTATTCATTCATGAAAGGTACAAGGGCATCATCAGCACTGGGGTCAGACAGGCCTGCTGTGCACTCTAGCTCTGATTTGCTGTGTGACCTTGGACAAATTACTTATTTGGTCCTCAGTTTCATCATCTGAGAAGTTCTGCACCTACCTCATAGAGTTGAAAGATAAAGGGGGACAAAGTATAATCAAAGCTTAGCCAAGTGCCACATACCACATCCTTAGTGAATGCCACTGTTGTTCCTATTTTGAGTCAATAAGGGTGGTACCACTAGGGGTGGGTGTGTGGTAACAAGGGCTGGGGGATAGAAATAGCAGAAGAGCTGAATCCACCTAGCACACAGTAGATGCTCGAAAATATTTCTTGCCTGACCTCTGGTGGTGCAGTGGATAAAGCTTTGACCTAGAATGCTGAGGTCGCCAGTTCGAAACCCTGGGCTTGCCTGGTCAAGGCTCATATAGGAGCTCCTCTCCCCTTCTCTCTCTCTCTCTCTCTCTCTCTCTCTCTCATTCTCTCTTTCCTCACTAAAATAAAAACATAAAAATTAAAAAAAATATATTTCTTGAATTGGAAAGTGATCGGACACCTGGATGTTGACACTGGTGAGTGTGATAGCTTGATACCACTCTACCCAGGAGAGGGAGTCTTGTCCCAGGATGTGCTAAGCTCAGGGTTTCTTAAACCTTGGATCCCCTGGAAAGTCTGAGAAGCAGGAATTAAAAATAAAGGCAGTCCCCACTTCAGTGGATCCTGACTTTGGTCAAAGAAAGTAGGTTTAAGTGAGGGAAATCCACTACAAACCCCATTTTCCTTCTCTCTGCTCACTTCTCCAGCTCTGTTCCTTCCCAGGCAGTCTCTCCCAACCTTTGAGGCTCACTTCCTCCTGGTGGCCTTCCAGGATGACATCCATTTCAACTGGATTTGAAGCTTCAAAAGATGACCCAATTTTCTAAACCTTAAATGGATTCTCAAAGTCTGTGGTGCCTTCTCTTGGTATGGACTGTAGGGTAGGCCTGAGGGAGGGGATTGCAGTGATACTTTGTAGTTTGTGGGACAAGGCAACAGGAGAAGTCTGGTGGCACAGACTGAATTTAAACTGTCTGTACCTCCACTGGGGTCTTACACCCACTCCACAGAGTGGGAAGCTTCTGGTTAAGTCTTGTTTGTCAGGAGTAAGGCTCCCAAGGGCCAGGGGCCCTGCCCGGATGATTCCCAAAGGCCCCCTGCAGGCCGCCCACCATCCGGCCTCTGCAAAAGCCTGTTAATGATGATGGTGATGAAGGCTGTCAGAGCAGGGCCGGGCCCACAGGGATGGAACAAGGGGTTGTGTCCTCCCTGAAGGGACAGCCATGCACAAAACCATGGCTGCACAGACAGGTCCATTCCATATGTTGGGGGAAGGGTGCCCCCAATCGGCCTCCTTCACCCCAAAACTGAATTGGGAAAAGATGAACAGAGGAGAAATCCAATGTACATAAAGAAGGGTCTGCAGGGAGGGGCTCCTGCTCTGGTTCAGAACAAGGCCGGGAGGGTAGCCCTGGGGTCTGCCTGAGAGAGCCCAGCCCATCACTGCAGGAGTGACCCCCAGCCCCTCTTGTTAGAGCCAAGGCCCGCTCTCCCAGGCGGAGGCCCCAGCCCAGTCCAAGCGCCTGGGAAAGCCTCCTGTTTTGTTCCCATCTCCACTCCCCTCACCCCTTCTCTCTCTTTCTCAATCTCTCTCTTTTCATTCATTGCAGTTCGGTCCCTTTTGGAGCCGCAGGGACGGGGTGGCAGGGCTGAGGCGAGGGGATGGCACTCCCGGCCCTGACAGGTAGGGCCAGAGCCCACTTTGGGCAGCCCCTTCTTCCGCCCTCCCCCCGGGTCCCCTCTCACTGCCCCTGTCAGCCGCGCCAGACGCTCTCCGGCTTTGCAGCATTCAATAAAAATTCAGAAACATTTGGGCTGAAATCGCTGCTTTATCTGGAGGAGCCACAGCGCCGGGAGAGACCACTGCTGCGTGGGGGGAATCCGGTGTCTCCGCCGCCCGAGAGCGAAAGTTTTCCGCGCTCCAGCGCTCGCGCTGCCCACGGCTGACCCGGCCGACGCCGGGGATCAAGCGCGGGGGATGCGCGCACGATCAGCTAGGGTCCAGGGCGCATGTGGGGACCAACGGCCCGGCCGGGCTCCCCCCGCGCCCGCGGCTCAGGTGGGCTGTGCCCAGCGCTGGCGGAGCCCGGGTCCCCGTTCTGCCCGGGCTGGATGGCTCATTCTGCTGGCTGCGCGGTGGCGGCGGCTGTGTGTTCGCCGCGCCTCGCCGCTCCCCCCCGGCCCCCCGAGCCCGGGGCGCGCGCTCTCGCCCGGGCCGCCCGGGCCCCGCGGAGCCGCGGCCCGAGGCCCCGGGAAGCGCAGCCATGGCCCTGCGGAGGCTGGGGGCCGCGCTGCTGCTGCTGCCGCTGCTCGCCGCGGTGGAAGGTGAGCGGGCGGGCGGGCGGGCGATGGGGGTGGGGAGCGGCCGGGCACGGGCGGCCGCCTGCGCCCATCTCTACCCCGCGGCCCGCAAAGTTTGCCCCGGGGCCCGCGCCGGGCGCAGGTGACCGCGGGGAGGTGTGTCCGGCTGTGCCGGGAGGCGCGGGCCCCGCGGGCGCCCGGGGAGCGGCGGGCGCTGATTGACTGTGCCAGGAGGAGTCGAAGGGACCATCTTGCTGAGGCTTTGTAGCCAGCCGGGCGAGCGCCGCCCAGGGCCGGGGGCTGCCCACGCGCGCTCGCCGCCCCTGGCCGGGGCACCCTCTTAGCGCCGGCCTGGCCTTGCTCGGCACGGGGTAGAGGGGCGCGGGCCCGGGGGCCCGACGCGCTGTCGGGGCTGGAAAGTTTGGCAGGGAGCAGGAGGGAGGCACCGCGGTTGGCCAGGGTGGGGGCTCTGGGTACGCGCCCCCAGGATGGGATCGGCGCCCTGAAGAGAGAGGACTGGCAGAGTGGAAGTGAGCGCGCCAGCCACTCGCGTCCGTGCTTGCCCATCGCCCGCGGCGTACAATAGGGTCCCCTCCCTGAGAGGACTACGGGGGGATGGGTTCGTGGGCATCTCTCCGCTGTGCGGGGTCTTCGGGCACCCCTGCCGGCCACCGCCCCGCTGGCGGCAGTGCTCAGCGTGGCCGCTGGAGCCCCGGGAACTTTCCAGCTGCCGTCAGGGCCGGACCAGATGCTCTTGCCATGTGTTGGCCTTGGCCAGGGTCGTTGGGCGGTCTCCCCATGGGTACCACTGATCCCCAAAGGGACAGGCGGGCTGCCAGGTCTCCTGAGCCAGCTTCCTCTAAAGGGAAAGTTAGTGGGGTCTGGGTGTGCCCACCAGAAATGGCCGAGCTTGTAGGGGGAAAAAAATGGATATGAATAATGGTTCTCATGTGTACAGCACTTTACAGTTTTCAAATCGCTTTACAGTTTATGAAGTACTTTTCACTCTCTGCAGCACTCTGTGGTTTACAATGTGCCGCACAGTTGACAAGGTACTTTAAAATTACAAAGTGCTTTCCCACCCATAATTTTGTTGGATTTCCCAAAATAAGTCTCCCCCCCCCCCCCCAGAAGCTAGGTCTGTATGAGTCTTGCTCCCTTTTGATAGATAAGAAAACCAAGGCTCAGAAGTCAGTGGGTGATATAAATAGAACCCAGGTCTGAGGTCTCTGAAGCCTGGGCTCTCTTCACTTGGCTGGGCTTTCTTGTTCCTAAACCCTTTCCAAGATCCTGCCTCCTTGGGCTGAGGGATGAAGCATACATACGCTTATCTCAGTTCACTTTGGGGTAGTGTGAAGCTCTCTTGGAACTCATAGCAAGCAAACAAACAAACAAAAAACAAAGCAAAAAAAACCCAAACCCCCAAAAAATCAGACCAGGCCAGGGGGCTACAGCTTCAGGGATTGACACAATGGGATTCATGTTATAACTTGAGTCTCTCTCGGCAATGAGCGTTTTTAGTGACCCTACCTAGTTTTGGGTGGTAAAGGGGTGACCCTGGATGGCAGCCTCAGTTTCTGGCCCCAAAGCTGCTCTCCTCTCGCTCCTGGAGGTTTTGGAGACTACCTGCAGTTCCCCGGAGTTGGGACTCAGGGACTCTCCGGGGTGCCACGGGGCCCTTGGTATGGAAGGCAGTCCTGGTCCTGGCTGCGGGTGGGAGATCTCCCTGGAATATGGCTGAGGTACCACTTATTAACTCTGGCTTTGGGGAAATGACTCATGCGTTGGCCCACTATACATTGGGATGTTTACAGTATTATGGGGAGCTTGGCATAAATATTGCTATGTAGGTTGCAGTCAGCAGTGCTAGAGGGGAAGAAAATTGGCCCCTCTCTCATTGGAAGAAGTCTGGGTGTGTTTTTAATTACTGTGGGGTAGATAGAGGGGCCACATCTGTCCAGCCATGTCTCTGGCAGGGGGTGATTGGTATCTGGTAGGCTGCGGCCAGGCTGGACCCTGGGCCTGGACACAAGTCTGGTTGGTTTCTGACATAACAGGAGGGGATGCTGCTCAGGCTGCCACTTGGGGACAAGGTGGGTGGATGACTGCAGTGGGCACCCGAACCTCATGTCAGGTTCTTCCTTTGCCCCTTTGACACTAAGGAGTCTAGTCTCTTAGGGTGAACAAGGGGGTGACTAAATGAGCGTGGGGCTAGAGATGGTGGTGGAAGTCAGGGCCCTGCTTCTCATTTCCTATGGAATCCTGGGCCAGCTCCCTTCCCTAAAGCGGCCTTAGTTTCCCTGGGTACAAGATGGTCTAGCTATTCTCTTGGGGTTCTATAATATGCACCCTACGTTCCCTCTCTGAGCCTCAGTTTCCTCATCTGTCAAATGAGAGTGATTGTGATGCTTGTTCTGCCTGTCTCACAGGGCTGCTTGTGAGATTCAAACCAGATATGAGTAGGAGAAGTCCACTGTGAAGAACTGTGTGAAGCCTATGTGGGGAGGTGGGGGTGGCTGGTGCTGCTTGTGGCACATCCCCAAAGATGCCAGGGTCCTCCTGGGAGCTGAAGCTTTGGGTGGTGGGAGGGCAGCCCCTGGGGCTCCCAGTACCCAGAGACACGTGGCTACCTCCTTGCCCTTCCCCCTCCTCATGCCCTGTACTAACAAGGCTCCCTGAGCATGATGGTCCCAGAAATCCCCAGCCCTTGGACTATGACAGGAGAGAGGATGTGTGTGTGTTGGGGGGGAGGACTCCTGGGTTAGGATGGTGAGATTATTATCTCCCCCAAACCATGAGACCCCCGCCCCATGGGAATCACAAGTCTAGAGCATCTAAAGTGGGGGCTTTGAGAGGGATGGAAGTGCCCTGGGGACACATCCAACAAGAGAAGAGGCCAGTGACAGACCAGCCACTAGATGGAATCCAAAGGTTGAAGTTTAGAGAAAATCGGGTCTCCTCTGTGCACATTGTCCATTTGATCTCTCAGTACCTCTGGGACTTCCTCTCCAACTGGTGTGGCGCTGGATCTGGGGTGGGCAGCAAGGTAGGGAAAAGCTGATAGGGAAAGTAGTTGGAAGTTGTAATGTGATAAGTGTGCCCCAGGGTGCTGCCAGGAGGAAGTTGTGAACCACCTGGGGCAGCAGGGGCGGTTTGGGATGGAAGAGGGTTGTCTTTTATGGCTTTCTCTTTTGCCTTATTTTTTCACTTCCCATTCTGCCTGCAATGAAACTTTCTCAGCCACCTGTCACACTAACGAACTTGTTTTTGACGTCAATGAGGTTTGGGACTTAGAGGAAGAGGAGAAATTTGCCTAGAAAAAGAAACTGTGTAAAGACATGGAGGCGTGGTGATCGGATGCTTACTTGAGTGTGTCTGAGGAAGACAGGTGTCGAGGGCAGCAGTGGGAGAGGAGGTTGAGACTGGAGGGCAGGGCAGGTCCTGAAGGGCAAGGATGGAAGGCTAAGGAGTTTGGACTTGATGCTGAGGGTAGTGGGAAACCATAGAAGGTTCTTGAGTCATTGAGGGACCTGGCCAGATTTGTGTTTGACACAGTAGTGGTGCAGTGGATAGACTGTCAACCTAGGGTGCTGAGGACCCAGATTCAAAACCCCAAGGTCACTGGCTTGAGTGCGGGCTCATTGGCTTGAATGCAGGCTCATTGTCTTGAGCGCAGGGTCGCCAGCTTGAGCATGAGATCATAGACATGACTCCCATGGTCTCTGGCTTGAGCAAGGGGTCACTGGTCAAGGTACACATGAGAAGTAATTAATGAACAACTAAAATGATGCAACCACAAATTGATGCTTCTCATCTTTCTCCCTTCCTGTCTATCTCTCTTTCTCTCATTAAATTAAATTAAAATAAAATAAAATAAACCACTGACTTTCACTGTGTGGGATGTTCAGATGAGCCAGACCCACCTCTGCACTGCCAAGAAAAGGCCAGCTTGTCTGTTTCCTGCTAGACTGACTGTAAGCTCCCTGAGGAAGACCCTTTTTGTGTCCACAGTTGTGGTAAAAAGAGCTCAGTTACAATGCCACCTCCCCAGAGGTCTTCCCTGATGACCTCATCTGAAACAGACCCAGTTCTGCCACTTTCTAACCTACCTACTTAATTTTGCTCCATTATTACCCATCACCACCTGAAACATATCAGAGATTTGTTAGTCCCCTTGTTTGGGGTCTGCCTTGCCCACTAGTCTGTACACTCCAGGAGGGGAGAGGTTTTACCCATGGCATTCCCAGTACCTGGAACTGTGCGCAGTCACCAGAGTACTCAGTAACTGAATGACATAGTTAGCTCAGGAACACTGAATGAATGAATGAATGCTGAGGGAGCGAATGACTGAATATATTATATTGTGTTGTGCAATAAGTATTAGGAGGATGATCTAGAGATGGAGGACAGGTTCCATCTGGCCGGGGAGATGAGAGAAATCTTCCTGAGGAGAGAAGCTGAGGGGATGGCTTACAGGAAAGTGTTAGGGGGTAATGGATAGACTGTTTCAGCCAGAGCTAAGGATTCAAATGGACCACCAGCAGCTATGTGCTGGACGAGTCCCTTCCTTCTGGGAGTCTGCTGCCTGCTTCCCCACCCTTCTTACTCCCGTGCCAGCCCTCTGCTGGGCCCACCTCTATCTAAGACCCAGTGGTCTTAGATAAGACTTCAGTGGGATTAATTTAGAATTGGTTTTCCTTTAATGTTTGTTTCTTCTGCTTCTCTTTTTTTTTTTTAAAGGAGGCTGCTTTTACATATTCATCTTAACCAGGAAATCAGATTTAAAACCCAAATGCTGTAGAATTTAAAGGCAAGTTGACTTATTCATTCATTCCTCCATACAACGATATATTTTCAAAGAGTCACTGGGCACCTGTTCCATGTCAGGTGCTGTGTGGGAGAAGGGACCGCAGCTTTGGTGGGGAACAGGCCCAGCTGACTTCATAGTGTGGGGTAGAAAAGGCACAGCCTTCAAGGGAATCAGACCTGGGTTCAGATCCCAGCACTGAACACTGTGTGCCCTGGATAAGGAGCTCAGAGTCCCTGGACTTCCATTTCCTCTGGGACTCCTGTGATTATCACCTGAAGTATCAGGTACATGAGCACATCCATTAGATGTTGTTCTCAGCCCCTTGAAGTCTCCTCCCTCAGAGCACCTGTGAGTGTGGCCAGTGATGACTGTGTCCTAATTTGGCTTCCTTTTTGGCATCTAGATTGTCCAGGCAACAAATCACCCCTTGGTGTCTCCCCCAACCTCCCCTGTGAGGATGTCCTTCCTGGCATATTTATCCCTCCTTCATTTAGGTTTTGTGTCAGCCTTAGAGTCAGAGTAGAGGCAGCTGTGCTGGGCTCCTCTGCCTGCCCAGAGCTCACCTGTTGGTGTAGGCGGCAGGTCGGATTCCCTGCACACAGCGAGGCCCCTATAAGAAGGGTGGATGGAGCTGGCTGGTGACAGGAGGCCTGGGCTGGGCAAGGCAAGACTGCTGTGCTCCCTCCCGAGAGTGGAGGGGTGAGGTCAGGATGGCCTCCTGGCACAGGTGGGCCTAGCCTGCACCTCTGACCAAGACCCTGTCCCATCTGGGGGCCTGGCCTGCTTGCCTGACTTAGCTGGAGGTTTGGTAGATCAGTAACGAGGCCAGGGTTGGTATGGAGGGGGGTAGGGGCTTGGGGATCTGTATTTTTAACACATTCCTCAGGTTTTCCCATTGGGCAAACAAATTTGTGCCCCCACCCCTGACCCCTTTAGTAGCCTAAGATAAAATACTGGACTCCTGGGAAAGAGAAAGAGAAAGCTCAGCCGGAAACTGGAAGAGATTGAAATGAAGTGAAGTCCATCAGTGAGCGCCCACTGGCCCGGGCTGCCTGCCGGCTGGTGTGCACAGAGAGGCTTGGCGGGGGGAGGGCAGGGCGGGAAGAATGTTTGCACAGCTCGCTAGGGTAGGGCGGCAGTTGGCGCTGACAGCACCTGGGAGCTTCCTGAATGGGATAGGCTGGTCTGATAAGGCTACCTGAAAGCGTTTTAGGGCTTTTTAAGGCAGCTGCCTCTGAAGGGAGAAGAGGGGACACCTGTCTTTTTGGCGCCCCTGTGTCACCTAGGGGGCTTGCCTAGGTTGCCTTACACTGGGACTTGCTAGGTGAGCTTCCTGGAGCCATCTGCTGTCCTGCTGCAGTCCCTCAAGGGTGAAGGTGTCCTCAGGGAGACCTAGCCTGCTCTGTGGCCTTGAACAAGACACGTGCTGTCTGAACCTCAGTTTTCTCTTCTGTAAACTGGACAGGCTGTCTGTCAGAGGCTCATGGCAAGGATTAAATGAGATCCTGGATACAGTGACTAACAGAACAAGCTGACCTATGGCTGTGTCCAGTGTTCATTAGTTGTCAAGGACCCTCACTTCTTGCTCCTTTCTCTGAAATCGCACAGCCCTGACCACTTTCACTCTTTTTTCATGAAGCAGCATAGCCTGGGGGTTATAAAGAAGGGTGATTGAAATCAGACTGTCCTTTACTGTGTGTCCTCTGGCCAGTTTCTTAACCTCTCTGAGCTTTGGCTCAGAAGGCTCAATATCGTTTCTTGCTCTTGAAATGGTTGTGTGTGTGAGGAATGGCTGTGTTAACCCACTGAAGACTAGGTTGAGTGTGTGCTCCGAGGGTGATGCACTCACTCACGGTAAACACGGACTGTTGCTGTTACTGCGTGCTACCAACAGGAACCTGGATGCAGAGTGCGGGCAGGCGGGTGCCATGTCACTAGGGGGATTCTGTCTCCAGCTCTCCCTCACCTGCTCTTTACTCAACTGCAAGAAAACCAAAGACCCAGAGTGAAGTTCTGAGTCTGTCCGACTCATGGAGGTCGAGAGGCCCTCTAGCCGGCCTTGCTGGGTTTCCTCCAGGTTTTCCTCCGAGGCCCCCTCCTTACCCCGGTGCGCCCACCCTAATCCCGGGATCCTCTATATCCGGGCCTTCTTTCCTGGCCGTCTGCCTGCCAGTGCCAACCTCCAGTCCATGATAACAATAACAGCCATCAATTCTTGTGCCAGACACTCTACTAAGGGCATTGTATATGTCTTCTCACACAATTGCCTCAACAGCCCCACCGGGCGATTTTATTAGGATGTCCATTTTACAGATTAGGAAACCAAAGCTCAGAGAGTGAGTAGCCGGAGGACACATAACCAGGGAGGGGGAGGCAGGGATTTGAAACCCGGTCTGGGGGACTCCAAAGTTCATTCTCTTTATTGCCATTCAAGTCGCTTCTGGAATGTGCCTCGCGGCTCAGAGGAAGGGCTTGGCTCTGGCGAGGGTCTCCAAGGCAGCCGTCCAGCCTCTGACTCCATCAACATCCTGAGATAATGCAAGCGGGAGGGTTCTGGAACTCACAAACCTGCCATAAAAATGCAATCTCTGTCATAATGGTCAGAATAATGTTGTTCTAACTTAGACAAATCGGGTGTTAACTCATTTCATTGTAAGGGGCACCTCCGCGGAGAACTGAGGCTGCGGAGCCGTCACAGGGCCATTCGTAGCTTGTACTTCCAAGTCCATTAGCTTGCTGGGCTTTCACGGCAACTTGCTAAGTGGACAGGAGCCATGGGGCCCATTTTACAGATGAGGAAACCGAGGCCTTGGGAATAACATGATATGTCCAAAGTCAGTGGCCAGACCCAGCTTGATGCCCAAGGCCAATCTCAATGGCCCAGAGATTATCAATCCAATTTGAATTCTTGGCCAACATTTAAAAATCAAGAGCTTTTACAGAGAAATTCTGTTCCTGGCGTCTCTGAAAAGTCAGGCAATCTGGCTTCACTGGGCCCAGATTCCCACATGGCCACTGTTGGCAGGAGCCGAATGGTGGCTGGCTCTGGATACACAACATGTGAACGCTAGAGGTAATGCTCCACCAACTGGAGCTACTCATTTGTGTTACTTTTCTGGCCCCAGTAGGTTTGAGTTTGCCTTCTAGATCTGCCCCTGTCTCTCTGTGTGATCTGGTGTAAATTACTTCTCCTCCCTGGACCTCAACTGCCTCTTCTCTGAAATGAGGGAGTGGGACTCAATAGTTTTGGATGCCTCTTCCAGCTCCAGGATTCAGTGCCCAGTGACAACAGGCTGCAGGCAGAGAGGGGAGAGCTATAAAAAATACAGGGTTCTGTCCCTGGAAAGTGTATCAGTTACCCATTGCTGCGTAACAAGCCAACCCAAAAATATATTGGCTTAAACAGCACTGGCTCAGTGGATTGGTTGGGTTCATTATTCTGCTGCTCCAAAGTATCAGCTGGGGCCACTCATGAGACTGCCCCCATCTAGGTTGTGCTGGAAAGTGTATTGTGGCCTCACCTTCAACGTTGAGGGCCTGGTTAGGATGGAGGAAAGGCTGATCCCCCTCACTCACTCCTCCAGATCCTCCACCTGTCGGTAGTCTAGGCTGTTGTCCATGGTGGCTGGCTCCCAAGAGGTTAAACCGGAAACTGCGAGACTTCCTAAGGCCTAGCCTATAATGTCACAAAACATCACCGCTGGCATGAGATGGCATGTCACAAAGCCATCTCAGATTCATCCCAGGCTTCCTCATTGGGTTCAAGGAGGGGGACAATATACTGGGCTTGATTTCCTCTTCAATCCTTAAAGGAAAGCCTCATTTCTTGCTCAGTGGTTTAACACATAAAATCTGACTATGTATTGCCCAGAGTCTCAAGGTGATGCCCAGAGCTCATTGTCCCTCCCTTCCCCTTCACCATTTGCACACATCTCCACATGCTCTGGGCCAACCTGTGGTCCAAACGCAGATTTAGAACACACATTCCCCCTTTGTGCTTAGTGATGGGAGACGTTGTTGGCAGCCATTATTTGGAGACATTCTGCCCCAGGGAGTTCTGCTCATGGGGTAGTGGTGACAGGAAGCCAGAAACCTCACTCCCTACCTTCTACCTCCCCATCCCCACCCCAGCATTGGCTTCCAGTGTTTTCTGCCCTGTCTTAGAGAGCAGGGACCCTCTGTCTCACCTTATCCCATGCCTGGCACAAGGCCTGGTTCATGATTGACACTACATAGATGTTTGTACAATAAAGAAACTTACAAATTAATTAAAAACAGCAGCCTGGACCATAGATATTTCAAGACCTGGCATGAGGCTCTGGGCCAGCCGGTAGGATTGAATTTGGAGGAAGAGGCCAGGTGACATCACCATTCTGGGCCTCAGTTTTCTCATCAGTAAATTGGGGGTCATAGATTTCAGTCACCTCAGAAGGCTGTGTCAAGGAGCAACCAGTCTTCACTCAACCATAAAAGCACCTGTAATGGTGTGGCTGGGGTTTGTCACTCCTACCTTGGCCAGGGGCCACATAGGAATAGGAAAACACTGGAGGAAATTTAAAAAGTCTAAAGGCATTGCTAGTTGCTGTCCTATCTAACTTTGGATCACAGGTTGGTTCAGAGCATATGGAAATTTGTGCAAATGGTGAGGGGGGTGGGTGGAGGACACAGAACTCTAAGCATCACCTTCAAAGACCCAGGGAAGGCTAGATGCAATGCATAGTCCAAGAGTATGTGTTAGGTTAAACCATGGAGCAAGCAATGGGCTCCTCCTTGCCAACCCCAGTGCAGAGAAGAAGTCCCAAGCGGATTGCCGGAGACCCCAGACTCACAAGCTGGCCTGGATTGTGAATGAGGTAAGGAGATGGGTATTAGTCATACCCCCAGTGGAGCACATGTCCTGTCTGAAGAAGGCAGGTGCTACCCACTCCTGACCACATTACCATCCTGGGACCAGGATTCAGTTTTGCCAGATCTTCTGATTTGCAAAGTTCTGATATTTATGGAAAAACCTGGTTTTTACATTTTTATTCAGCTTGCTCTAAAATACTGTCTGGCCAAACCAAACCATGTTTGCCAGCTGGGTTTCGCTCACTGGCTGGCGGCAGCTTACAAGCTCTACTGTAGGTGTGTGGGGGGAGAGAGGTAGCAAAGGTAGTGTTATCTTCGTTTTACATTTGGAGAAGTTGCTGTTCAGAGAGCTGAAGTGACTTATCCAAGGTCACACAGCTGGTAAGCAATGAAGGTGTGAGAGATGCCTCCTCAACTTGAAGAGTCTTCTTTCCTGTAACTTCCCTCCGTGGTTTGTTTCCCACCTTCCAGAACAATCCGGGAACATAAGCTCCTTCTTGCAGGCATCTGCCACATTTGCAGGCAGAGAGCCTTGTCTTCCTTCCGTTTCTTTTTTGAGGACAGAGTTGGAGGGATGGGAAGCGTAGAAGTCCTAAAGTGGAACCAAGCTAGGTTGGTCCTCTGGCTCTGACGCTTACACACAGCGAGACCTTGGCCCTTTTAACTTGCCTCTTTGAGTCTCAGTTTCTTCCACTGTAAAATGGGGCTAGGAAAGGCTTCCTGGAAGAGGCGACTTCTAAGGGGGATGTTGAGGAATAGCCAGGCGATGAAGCGCAAGGCCGGCATTCCAGGCAATGGGACAGCGTCTGCGAAAACCCAAGTGGGAGGCCAGTGAGTGTGCAGTGTATTTGGGGAGCTGGAAAGAGCCCCGTGTGGATGAGAACAGGGCATGCCAAGCGCTGGGGTGGGGTACAAGCTGCCTGGCCCCAGCAGGGAGAGAGCGTGGGGTCAACATTCCCATTATGGCGACGACATATGTCCACAGCACCAACTTGTCACTTGGCCTGAGTCCATGGGAAGCCGGAAGGACAAAAAGCATCTGAAACGTGTAAGTGGGGAGAAAGCGGCTTAGCGCACAGTGGGATGCGTCCTGCCTGAATGGGGCTTCTCCGCCTCTCACGGGGAGACAGAGCCTGGGAACGGCCTTGGCCAGAGCCCGTGGGGCCTTTCCGAAACCCACGAAAGGCAGTGGCCCAGGGAGTCTGTTCGAGTCAGGGCCCCGGCCTGTATGTCCTCTTGCCTGTCCCCATCAGTGTCAGCTGTCACTCCCCATGGCCTCAGATGGCAGCTCCTGCAGCTCTCAGGAGAACAGTTGAAAGGACTCCTGAGCTGCCAAGGAGGCCCTGACTCTGGGTGTCCCCGTGCTGGCCCGTAAGCCCGGCCATGCCAGCAAAGCTTGGAACTCCTTTCTGACTGGCCCCTTCTGTAGTTGAAAGGTTCTATTTCCCTTTGGCCTGGGTCCAGGGACATAGAAAAGGCAGGAGAAACTGAGGGAAGATCCTAGATTTTGGAGGTAAGTAGACTGTTCAAAACCTGACCTCTCCACTGACCAGCTGCATCACCTTGGGTAAGTCGTTTCACCTTCCTCGGCCTAGGTTTCTCATCTGTAAAATGAGGATCATGTCACTCAGTTGTTGTTTGGGGAATTAAAAGAGGTAGTGTATAAAAGCAGGTGTTTACTGAACCTGTCCTAGCCTGTGTCTCAGCTTTTCAATGAGAATTTTAGTAGTAGTAATACCAACAGCAGCAATTATCATTTGTTGAGGGCTGGCTAGAGACCAGGCACTGTGTTTAGGGATTATTATTACCTGCTTCTTCTAGATTAAAAAAAATTAAGGCTTAGAGAAGTGAAATAATTTGCCTACAATTATTTGGGCAGAAATGGGGGAGCTGGAATCGAGATTCAAGCAGCTTGACTTCAAGAGCTGATGTCTTTCCTTTTCATTCTTTTAAAATAATATTTCAAACATACAGAAAGTTGCTAGTAAGATAAACACCCATATAGTTTTCACCTAGATTCAACCACTGTGAACATTTTTGCCACATTTGTTCTTTCTTTGTATGGTATGTGTATGTGTGTATGCATATATTTTTCTGAACCATTTCAATATAAGTTAAAGACATGGAAAAAGAATTAATGTTCACTGAAATCCGTTTATGTCTAAGGCTCACTTTCTTTTTTTCTTTAAAAAAATTTTTTTAACTGATTGATTTTAGAGAGAGAGGAAAGGAAAGAGAGACAGACAGATAGGAACATAGATCTGTCCCTGTATGTGCCCTAACCAGGGATCAAACCAGCAACCTCTGTGCTTCGGGACGACATTCCAACCAACCGAGCTATCCGGGCAGGGCTGTTTCTCCTCCTCCTCCTCCTCCTCCTCCTCCTCTTCCTCCTCCTCCTCCTCCTCCTCCTCTTCTTCTTCTTCTTCTTCTTCTTCTTCTTCTTCTTCTTCTTCTTCTTCTTCTTCTTCTTCTTTCTTCTTTTTTTTTCTGTTTAGCCATTTTATATAGGAGGAGGACACAGAAAAATCCTCCCTCTTCAGATCATGGCAACTTTAATCTATCCCATAAGCATAGCCACTAAAATCTATTATTAGTAGAAAATGTTTTTCTTCTTTTTTAAAATTTTTTCATTGATGGAGTGGGGAAAGAGAGAGGGGGAAAGAGAAGTAGAGAGAGAGAAGCAGAGAGAGAAGCATCAACTCGTTCCACTTAGTTGTTTCATTTAGTTGTGTACTTGTTGAGTGCCTCTTGCATATGCCCCAACCAGGGATTGAATCCATGACTCTGTGAGCCAGAATGACGCTTTATCCATTGAGCCACCTGACCAGGGGCAGGCCCACTTTCTTAAGCTCTATTTTATATCACTCTGCGTGGCACACAGTAGGACTTGAATATTGACAGCAATTAGGAAGAATAACAGGTATTACCTATAGCCCACCCAGCACTTCCCTGTGCCCCTGTCCACTGTCCAACCAGTATGATAGAGGATCGCCCAGGATGGTTGAGGGGAAACCAGATATGTTGACACAGAGCACAACATGGTCCAACCTAGGCAATAGAAAGGAAGTAAATACAGGTGCCACCGAGGCCACCAATGACAGAAGGTACAACACTGCACACACTGCACCTCCTTCACTCCTCGCGGTGGCCCAGGAGGGAACCATTAGTGGCATCTTCATTTTCAGAGCAGGGAAGAAAGACTTGGAGGTTAAGGAATTGCAGCAAAATGTGAGCTTGGGATTTACAGGCGTGTCTGCTTGACAGCAAAGCTGTCCTATAAAACGTTGGGGACCCACTCCATTCCCCTCCAGATTCACCCCTAGTGCAGCCACCAGAGCACAACCCAGGGTGGCAGATGGCAACTGCACTCCCAGCTGCAGTTGGACATGGCCCTTACTCTCTGAAAATCGAGGGGGAGTTAGAGAGGCTGATGCACTTGGAAAAACTGGGGATTGGTCCTCAGTTCACCAAGTGGTTTTGAGGACTCAGGCCTTTGGATTTCTAGACTCTACCATGCTGTTTCCTGTTGCCCCTTGCCTGGGTACCTGTCTTGCTTTCTCTCCCTGGCAAATTCCTGCTGCTACTTATTAGGACCAAGCTTGAACACCTCCTTCTGTTTGAATCCTGTCCTGCCTTCTCGCTCTGGTCCTACCCCTTATGTGTGCAGTGTTGAACCTTCTGTCATTGTCACCTTGGTAGTGGTTTCCTCCCGACCATCCCGGGTGATCTTCTTCCATACTGGTTGGATAGGTGGGTAGCACCTGAGTACTTGGATGATTGATAGTTGGATCGATGAGTGGACGGATGGATAGATAGATAGATAGTTGATAGATAGAATGGTTTCATGGAGAGCGCATGGATTGGCTGGCTGGCTGGGTGGATGGATGGATGGATGGATGGATGAATAATGGCAGGATGGTTGCATGTTTTAGATAGTTGGATGGAAAGATGATTGGAAGAATGAACAAACACCAAAATTCAGATGCATTTCTCTCCCTCAGATTCACTTTGCTATCTGAACTGTGGTTCTTTCTTTATTCTCCAGTTTCCGGACTTAGAGTTAGCGAACAGCATACTCCTCAGGTTTGGAGAAACTTCTAAGCCATTGACTGTGGACTTGCCAAAGTTTTTGCACTGAGGAGTTCTGGAGAAGTTGGCCCCCAAAGGGAATTTCTGTAAAATAAATCCTATTTTCCATGGACTTGGCTCACTCTTTAGGAGTTATGTTCCTGCTGTCAGGAGCTGGGGCTCTTTGAGGCTGGTGACAGGTGGGGGAAGAGCTTACACTCCCCTGGGCATTAGCTGTCCTGAGCTCCCACTCACTCAACCTTGAGATGCTGGCCAAACCCTGCAGCTGGGAGCCAAGGGGAACAGATTTGGCATCTGGTCCCAGAAACCTCAGCTGCCAGTGGGATGCTAGGCCACTAGGCTTAGGAGATAGCACACTCAGTCTCTTCCAGACTTATCTGTTTTCATTCATTTGTCCATATATCCTTCCTTCCTTCCCATGATCCCATTCTCCTCTTCCTTCCATCCATCCATCTATTCATCCATCTGTCCATCCATTCAATAATTATTTGTGAAATTATTATTGTCCCCAGGATGCTTGGGGGGGCATAGAGAACAATGAAACAGAACTAACATTCTGACGTGAAAATGTTATGGACCAGTAGAGGGATAGGCAAGTTCTCTTTCCTCTTCCTCCTTTTCCAATTCTTCTTTCCCTTCTTCTTTCTCTCTCTTCTCTCTTCAACATCATCATAGCAGCCGGCCACCATCGAGTTCCTAGGTACCACACTAGCTGCTTTTCTAATATGTTCTCATTTTTCCCCTTCAACAACCCTGCCTAATAGTTATTAACACTCGTTTTACAGATTTTAAAAAAAAGCAGGTTTAGAGATGTGTGATGATGTGATGAATACCTACTTGTGTATAAGATGGAATATACTGAGTGCAAAGGTCTGACGGGGAAGGCACGTTGGCCAGGTAGGATCTTTGACACACAGTGGATGGAATGAAGGGAACTCTTAGTAGAGGGAACAGGTAGTAGAGGGTTGCTTGAGCAAAGAGACAGGTTTGTAGGAGCCACCGTGAATGGAAGAGAGATATGGGAAAAGAGGCTGACAGAGGAGGTTTGAGCCAGGTAAGAGAGGCCTTCAGTGTCAAGCTGCAGGGTTTGGACTTGATGCTGGAGACATTCGGGAGCCACTGAAAGAAATCAAAAGCAAGGGAGGGTTTAGGAAGATGGCCATAGATGGGTACTGGGAGAGGAATCAAGAACAAGGAGAGGCAGGCTGGAGGTTGGGAGGGGCTGCATGGGCCTGGCCTTGACTAAGCCAGATCCTGGGTGCAGGCTAGTCCTACCCAGCTAGCTACTCTGGTCATGGGAAGGACCAGGATGTAGCAAATAAACTGGGAGGGTGGGTTAGAGTGGTTGGGATCATGGCAGAGTGAGCAAGTCAGGGGAGGACTACTGCCTGGACCTCTTCTCCCGTGGCTGAAGCCCTCCAGCTCCCAGAGAGCTCCTCAGGATCCTGTCCTCTGCTCCGCTATACCCCTTGGTACCAGGGAAAGGTCGTAGGCATCCTGCTGGGGACCAGCTCTTTCATAGAGCCTGAACAACCCAAGCAGTGCTTTAGGAGTCATCTCTAAATACAAAATACCAGAACCAGACATGAATAGAAACAGAGGTCCAGAAAGGGACAGCAGTTGCATGAGGTCACACAAAGCCAGTTGCAGGCCTATAACCTGGGGCTAGGTTCATAACCACTGAAACTCTTCCCAAGGAAGATATGATCTTTAAAGTCAGTAGCTACCCCTTCTAGTTGTAGAGACTTGGATGAAGTGTTTAACATCTGCCTCTAGCCTTTTGAGACTGAGGTGGGATAAAAAATAACGGACGGTTAAAAAATGACCTAACCAGCCCTGGCCGGTTGGCTCAGCGGTAGAGCGTTGGCCTAGCGTGCGGAGGACCCGGGTTCGATTCCCGGCCAGGGCACATAGGAGAAGCACCCATTTGCTTCTCCACCCCTCCACCGCGCTTTCCTCTCTGTTTCTCTCTTCCCCTCCCGCAGCCAAGGCTCCATTGGAGCAAAGATGGCCCGGGCGCTGGGGATGGCTCTGTGGCCTCTGCCTCAGGTGCTAGAGTGGCTCTGGTCGCAACATGGCGACGCCCAGGATGGGCAGAGCATCGCCCCCTGGTGGGCAAAGCATCGCCCCATGGTGGGCGTGCCGGGTGGATCCCGGTCGGGCGCATGCGGGAGTCTGTCTGACTGTCTCTCCCTGTTTCCAGCTTCAGAAAAATGAAAAAAAAAAAAAAAAAATGACCTAACCATTCTGAACTTCAGTTTACCCTTCTGTAGAATGGGAATCATGATAAAATATAAAACATCTAGTCACTGTTTTTCTCCCTGTAAGAATGTATGCTCCTGCATGATGGTTGGTGGCGCAGTGGATAGAGCGTCAACCTGGGATGCTGAGGTCCCCGGTTTGAAACCCCAAGGTCACCAGCTTGAGTACAGGATCATCAACATGAGCCCAAGGTTGCTGGCTTGAGAAAGGGGGTGCTGGCTCAGCTCTGTTTGAACCCAAATCAAGGCACATACAAGAAGCAATCAAGGTACAACTAGCCTGACCAGGTGGTGGCACAGTGGGTAGAGCGTCAGACTGGGATGCAGAGAACCCAGGTTCGAGACCCCGAGGTCGCCAGCTTGAGCGCGGGCTCATCTGGTTTGAGCAAAGCTCACCAGCTTGGACCCAAGGTTGCTGGCTTGAGCAAGGGGTTACTCGGTCTGCTGTAGCCCCACGGTCAAGGCCCCACATATAAGAAAGCAATCAATGAACAACTAAGGTGTTGCAACAAAAAGCTAATGATTGATGCTTCTCATCTCTCTCCATTCCTATCTGTCCATCCCTGTCTGTCCCTCTCTCTGTCTCTGTAAAAAAAAAAAAAAAAAAAAAAAGGTACAACTAAAGTGAAGCAACTAAGAGTTGATACTTCTCACTCTCTCTTTCTCTATTTAAAAAATGTATGCTTCAAAAAGGCAAGGATTTTTGTCTCTTGCTTACATGGTGCTTGGGCCATAGTAGGTGCTCAATAGTCAGTGAATGAATGCATGACTAGTAGCCATCATTTAAGGGCTTCTTACAATGTGGCAGGCACTGTGTCAAATTGTACTTAATCATCAAAACAACCCTCTGGAATAGGTATGATTGTCCCCATTTTATAGATGAGGAAACTGAGGCTCAGAAAGGTTAGCTACGACCTGCCCACAACCACAAGATTCCTGGGCATTTGGAGCTGGGACTGAGACCTTGCTCTGTGTGACACTGCTGGCTGCCCTATTCTCTTCATTCCCCTTCCCTGGACCTTAGTTCTCCCATCTGGAAAGCTCCAGGCCTGGCCTGTGACCTTCTCAGGGTCTTTGCATATGGACTTCCCAAGGCTAATGACTCTAAATTGTCCTGCCAATTGTGACCAACTCCATTCCTAAGGGAAAAGACCTGGAGATTTCTTGATACTCGCTTTCCCTCCTTGACACTCGCTTTCCCTCCTGGGACTGTAACACCTGCACCTCCGTGGCCTCTCCACCAGTTTCCCAAGGGGCCCAGGTTGGCCTCCAGAAAGACTTGCCTGGATGGCAGCGCCCATTGGCTATTAGGAGGGAACTTTTTCTCCGTACCCTGATGGCGTCTGTCCCAAGGTGCGAGGCTCCAGCTGCACGAGGTGGGCCGGGCTGCCTCTCTGTCTGGAGCACTGCTTGGAGAAACAAACACAGCTGTGTTTATTCCAGAAATTACACATCCTGATAATCTACTCACTCCGGGTAATGCCTCCCAGTTAGGATCACAGGGAGAGCCACTGAGTTTCCTGAATTTCTAAGTGGATTGTAATTCTCTGTGATAACTGGGCTGTTGAGCAGACCCTGGCCAGGGAGTAGACCTTAGTCAGTGGACACCTAGAGACCTTTGGAAATGCTGAATTTTCAGCGTGGTCGATGATCTCACCTGGCAGTAAGGTGCTGGGAGGAGAGGACCTTTTGCCTTAAAATCTGCAAATTGGGAAATTTGAGCCTGACACTCCCCAACTCTGATCACACTGGGACACAGAGACACGTAAACCTGTATTAGGAGAACTTGACCTGGGATCGGATTTTGAATACAATCATGTTGTTTTTCTAAAACATTTCCATAATTTCCTATTGCTTTCAGGATAACGACATACCTTTCCCGTGGCCCATAGGCCCTGCTTGGTCTGCCTGCAGCCTATTCTGTGGCTGTCTCCATTACCGACTCAGTCTAGCAGCTCCGGCCACTCTGGCCTTTTAATCCCTCACACTCCCTGGCTTCCCTCCACCACAGGGACTTTGCATGGGCTGTTCCCTCCTTACTCATCACGCTGTTAGCTCTCACCCATCCTTCACTTTTTCAGGGATGTTTTCCCTGAACTTCTGATAGCTCCACAGGCTAGTCTTTTGCAGCATTTGTCAGTCATGATTTAAAAATAATTAGTGTTTTCTTGATTCTCTCTCTCTTTCTCTCCTCCCAAACTATAAACTCCACAAGAGCAGGGACCATGATCGAATTGTTCCATCACTAGATTCCCTAGGCATAGCTAGCCTGGCCCATAGTAGGTCCTCAATAAATATTTATTGGTTAGAAGAATAAATGAATGAATGAGTGAAAGGTTCTCAGGATAAGCAAAAGGAAGATACGCTTCTGTTTGTTCTTTTGGGTGACAGTTGGCAGAGTGCTGTGACATCCGTCATCTGCCTTTAATTGAACAGACTGGTATTGAAGTCTGCAGGGGCTTGGCACAGGGCCAGGCCTCAGGGTGGGGGCGGAGGATCCGAAGTGAGTCAGGCATCACCACGGGTCTTCCCTTCGGGAGCTCACTCACCAGACATGCGGAGCCCCCCCCCCCAATCACTCTTCTCCTGGATGGACGGGTGAGGATGCTGACGGTCAGACAGGGGGAGCGGCTTGCGACGGCCACACAGTGGCTAACTGTGGGCGGATGTACACTCAGATCCAGTGGATATGAAGTCTGCTGACCCTTCTCCTACTTTTCTGCGGCACTCAGATGGGTTGTGCAGGTGGGGGGGTCCCTGGCCTCTGGGGGTCTGCAGGCTGGTGCCTTGATATCCAAGCCTCTTACCCATGTGACTGTGGACAAGGTACAGTGGGCAAGACTGAAAATACTCTCTAGTGAGCTGGTGGTTAGGTGGTGGTGGCACTGCGAAGAAAACCAGAGCAGAGAAGGGGGATGGGGGCCGGCTTGGGCGGAGGGGTCCGGACCAGCATTTCCGCAGAGGGGACATGTTTGAGCAGAGGCCTGAGTGAAACCAGGGTGGGAGCCCTGGGGGAGGGTGTTCCAGGCAGAGGTGACAGGGCAAAGGCCCTGTGGTCAGAAGGTAAAAGGAGGCCAGTGGGCTGGAGCAGAGGCCCAGGGAAGAGTGGGAGATGAGCTCCGGGCGGGGACCATGGGCAGGACTTGGCTGACCTTGAGTGAGAGTGAGATGGGCGTGGTGGAAGCTTTTGAGGGGTGACAGGATCTGATCTGTGTTTAGAAAGCACCACTCTGACTGCTGTGGGGACCCGGGTGGAGCAGGGGACAGGAAGGAGCCTCTGAGGAGTCCAAGCAGGAGATGGTGATGGTCGGACTGGGGTGGCAGTTGGGGGGTAGCAGGATGGGGATGGGGGGGTGAGGAAAGGTGGGGGAAACAGACCTGGTTTGCTCCCTGACCTCCTTCACTGTTTAGAGGGGGACAGAGGAGGAACCCCATGCATTTCTTCCCACCCCGATCCGTCAGCCCTCCACCTACCCCAGGAGGCTCTGTTAGGGTTTGTGATGTGGAAGCATCTATCTTTTTTGTTTCTAACATACATTATTAATTTATTAGCCACCTGATCCCCTGGTAGCTGCATCAGCAACACCAGCACGTGCTAGACCGTTCTGGGGGGCTGGAGGGAAGGCAGAGGCACAGGAAAGAGCCCAGTCGGGACTTGGTCGGGATTTGCTGGGTGACTTTGAATAAGTACCTTTCCCTCTATGGGCCACGGTTCATCTAGCTGTAGAATAAGAAGGTAAGTCTTAGCACCTCCTACCCTGGCCCGCACAACCTCATGGCCAGCATCCTTGGACCTGCACACATTAAGCGCCTGCTGTGTTCTGGGATCCTTAGAATAATATGGAGAGGAGTAAGCCTTTTTGTCGGAGTCTCAGTGAGAAGACGGGCTTAAACAAAAGCTATGCATTAGGCCCAGGATGATTAACTGAAGTGAGTCTGTGGCCGCAGTGCAGGGCAGCTGACCAAGGGCTGTGCAGCTATCCCAGCTGGGTTAAGTCCCCATGTCGGCTCTTGGAACCATGGACAAACTGCTTCACCTCTTGGGGTCCCACTGTCCTTATCAGGGGAGTGGGGATAGTAATAGTCCCTACCTTATTAGGTTGTAACATATAGCAAGTGCTTAATCAATAATCAGCAGCATGATTGTGTAGAAAGCCGGGCACAGGAGCCAGAGCGGGGAGGGCCTGGGTCCAGCCTTGGCCCCTGACTCACACCCAGCTGGAATTTGCCCGATCCTTGGTTCAAGCAGTTCTAGGTTTCCCTCCCTGGGTCTCATGCTGAGCCCAGCAGCAGTGGCCCCAACAGGCAGTGCCCTAGAGGAAGGGAGTCTGTTTCAGCACCAGACAGACCCTTTTCAGGCTTTGTGACCTCAGACTGGGGACACAGCCCCTCTGAGTCCTAGGAGTGATGAGCTTCCCCGTTAGTGCAGAGGGGATAGGTAATAAGAAGTCCTGTCTCCCAGAGTTGCTGTGAGGATGGGATAAGAACCCGTTTGGAAAGGGCTTAGAGGGTGGGACTCAGTGAATTCTGGCTCCCTTCTGCCCAGATGTGTAGGCCAGCTGTCTCCCAGGGTTGGGGGGGAGCTCAGAACTGTGGGAGTCTGGGAAAGATGAGGGGGCCGTAGAGAAGGTGGTGGGTAGATGCCTGGAGGTGGAAGGCCGAAGTATTTGGGGGACAAAGGGTGGCTGTTAACAATTCTCTTTAATTTTTTTTTTTTTTTTTTTTTTTTTTACAGAGACAGAGAGAGTCAGAGAGAGGGATAGACAGACAGGAACGGAGAGAGATGAGAAGTATCAATTATCAGTTTTTCGTTGCAACCAACACCTTAGTTATTCATTGATTGCTTTCTCGTATGTGCCTTGACCATGGGGCTACAGCAGGCTGAGTAACCCCTTGCTCGAGCCAGCGACCTTGAGTCCAAGCTGGTGAGCGACCTTGGGTCCAAGCAGGTGAGCTTTGCTCAAACCAGATGAGCCCACGCTCAAGCTGACGACCTCGGGGTCTCGAACCTGGGTCCTCCGCATCCCAGTCCGATGCTCTATCCACTGCGCCACCGCCTGGTCAGGCTCTCTTTAATTTTTGAGAAAAACTTTCTCCATATTTATATCATTAAAATTATTTTTTAAATGCCGTGATAAAACAAAAATAGTCCACTTTTTTATGACCTCATTTCATTCAACACCCTCAACACATGCACACACGCACACACACGCACACAACTAGATTTTAAAGCTGCCTTTTGTGCCTCTGCTAGAGGGTTCTTTTGCATAGCAGGTTAATATTTAGGGATCCCCCTTTATTTTCGAACTTGGCATTGGAGGCCCGCTGGGGGCCTTTAACAACAGCTGACCGTATAGTTCTCTGCAGTTCACAAGGCGTGTGCACAGCACGTGTCAGTGGCTCCTCCTGCAGTCTGGGGTGGGAGTCCCTGTCATCCATCCCCTGGAGGTAGGACCACACCATCTTTCTCTTTTTACCATCACCATCTGTCCAAGGACCTGACATGTTACACAATTCAAACTCAGGGTCAGCTGAATACAGATGAAGAATGAGGCCCATTATACAGATGAGGAAATTGAGGCTTAAAGAGGTGAAAGAATTTTCACAAGTGAGGTTTTCCCAGATCTAAACCCAGGACTTTCCAAATTCTCTGTGTGCCTCCTTTTCAGCTGCCTTTCTAGTCAACTCCTTCAGATGCGAGACCAAGACTCAAAGAGGACAAAGGACTTGTGTAAGGTCACACAGTGATGAGTAAGGATAGGATGACCAAAAAAATTATTACCAAAGTGTGGACTTTACAAAGTGGGTTCACATGAATAGAATTAGCATATTATTCGGTCTTATTCTAGTTACATTGCCTTGTTGAATCTGTCACTGTGAACTATTATCTCTGGGTTTGTTTGTTTTTTAAGATTTTATTTATTGATTTTAAAGAGAAGAGAGAGAGAAAGAAAGGTGAGGTTGGGGAGGAGTGGGACAGAGCAACTTGTAGTTGCTTCTCATGTGTGCCTTGACCAGGCCAGCCTGGGGTTTTGGAACCGGTGACCTCAGACTTCAGCATTCCAGGTCGATGCTCTGTCCACTGTGCCACCACAGGTCAGGCTATTATTTCTGTTTGTGAGATAAGAGACCTGAAGCTCTGAGAGGTTCAGGAATTTGCCCAAGGCCACTCATCCAGTAAGTGGCAGAGCTGGGATTTGAACCCATGATCTTCTCATTCCAAAGCCCATGCTCATAGCTCTGATATCTGGCTGGCTGGAGTTGTTGGGGGCAGAGCCAGGAGTTGAATCCAGCACACTGACTTTTGGCCTCCTAGCTTCCAAAAACAAAAGCACAGGCAAGAAGCTGCCCTCTCCCGGAGCTCCTGAGTGGGGGAAGACAGAGCTCCGCCCTGGGCCCCTATTCAGGGACCAGCCTATAGTGTGGCGGAGGGCTGATGCCTCTCTTTTATTTTTAATCAAAAAATTTTTTTATTATTGCTGACTGGTGGTGGTGCAGTGGATACAGCGTCGACCTGGGACGCTGAGATCCCAGCTTGAGTGTGGGATCATCGACATGATCCCATGGTCCCTGTATTGAAGCCAAAGGTTGCTGACTCGAGCCCAAGGTCATCACTGGCTTGACCAAGGGGTCACTGGCTCAGCCTGAACCCCCCAGTCAAGGCATATATGAAAAGCAATCAATAAACAACTAAAGTGCTGCAACTACGAGTTGATGCTTCCCATCTCTCTTCCTTCCTGTTCTCTCTCTCTTAAAAAAAAATAAAATTACTGATTGATTTTTAGAGAAAGAGGAAGGGAGAAAGAAACATTGACTTGTTCCACTTATTTATGCATTCACTGATTTATTCTTGTTTTTGCGTATACATGTATTATTTTACATTAAATTTATTTAATGGGGTGAATTGGTTGACTTCTTGTATGTGCCCTAACTGGGAATTGAACCCACAACCTTGACATATTGTGACAATACTCTGACCAACTGAACTATTCGGCCAGGGTGGGCTGGTGCCGCTTTCAGGCCCTCTGTGTTGGGGCTCGGATGCAGCCACTGCGGAGGCCCGGCCTATAGGCAGCTGGCTCTCCTGGCTCTTCAGGATAAAGTACCCCTCCCCTCACTCACCTTGTATAGTTTACAGGGTCCTTTCACACCACAGTCTCCACAGAGCCTTGCAACATCCTTGTGAGACAAGAAGGGCAGGGGTCCCCAGTCTTCAGATGGGAAAACTAAGGCTTGGAAATGCGTGTACCCCCAAAGAGTGCTACAGGAATGTCACTATTCTTTGGCTGTGGTTCTTCTTTTGAGTCATGAGAAGCCAACAAGAGCTGTAAACTCCCCACCTCCCAGAAAAAAGAGACATAGTCACATGTGCTTTTATACACAATTCAGGGGACTCACAAACTGTGCACGTGTTTTCTTTTTTTTTTTCTTTACAGAGACAGAGAGAGAGAGAGTCAGAGAGAGGGATAGACAGGGACAGATAGACAGGAACGGAGAGAGATGAGAAATATCAATCATCAGTTTTTCATTGCGACACTTTAGTTGTTCATTGATTGCTTTCTCATATGTGCCTTGACCGTCCGTGGGCCTTCAGCAGACCGAGTAACCCCTTGCTTGAGCCATTGACCTTGGGTCCAAGCTGGTGAGCTTTTTGCTCAAGCCAGATGAGCCTGTGCTCAAGCTGGCGACCTTGGGGTCTCGAACCTGGGTCCTCTGCATCCTATTCTGATGCTCTATCCATTGCACCACTGCCTGGTCAGGCACGTGTTTTCTTGCTCTGTGGTGCCTATGATAAAGATGACAGCATCGTTTTATTGAGCACCTACTTTGTGGCAGGCAGGGTCTTTGATGCTTTATATACAGTATTTCACTTATCCTCATAGCAGCCCTGCAAGGGGGACAAACCGAGGCTCGGAGAGGCTACCACTCACAAGCTTGCGTATCAGGGATTTGAACCAGTTCTGTTCGACTCTGAAGGTTGTGTGCTCTTTGGCCCCTGACCTGGGGAGGGGACACCGTGTTGCAACATTCTTCAGAGGCTGGCCTGAAGACCCAGGGGCTCTGAGGAAGTTCAGAGTGCATTGTTAGTTTCTGCCTTTGAAAGAGGAGAGCTGGACTGACTTCCCCCAGGGCCTGAGCAGGGAGAGCAACTGAGGACCAGGCCTGTCTAACTCCTTAGGAAACCTCAGCACCACTGTGGCTCTTCTTCCATTTCCTAGGAGTATGATTTGAGGGCTGTGGAGAGAGCCCCTCTTTCTAAGGAATTTGCCTAGAAAGTTCTGTATGACTGGAAAATCTGCCATTTAATTTAAGCCGGATGGTTTGGCTTAACTGATGTGAGTTTACCTTCCCCAAAATTGCCTCCCACCCTAGGACAGCCTCATAATTCTTGTGGGACACTCAGAGCTCTTTGGAAATAAATGAGTCTGCCCCTAGGGCTGGGGGTGGTTTGATAATCCCAGAGCTGGGCTTTGGTCTGGGAGCAACCGTGGGGCCTGCAGGCCGCAGTCTGATTCCTATGGGCCCCAGGAGGAGGCTGCTTCACAGAGCTGGCCTCTGCCTGTTCATCCCTCATTAGCAGCCTCAGGAGCCTTGTGTGGTGGTCAAGAGTGTGGGCCCTGAAGTCTGATGAACCTGAGTTCAAATCCTGCCTCAACAACTTCTGTGCTTTGTGGCCTTAGGTAGGCTGCTTTCCTTCTCTGAGCCTCAGTTCTCCGTCAGTAAAATGGCTATCGTCATATAATACAAAGAGGTACATAGCACCATACCTGGCACAGAGGAAGTATGCCGTGAAGATAATAATAGTTGGTCATCATTATTGTTGCCATAAGTGGGGGATGGAAGGGAACACATTGCCTAGCCTCTAGAAGTGTGTGCAGATGGGTGTCTGTAGGAGGCTGGTCAGGGCTAGGCCTCTCTTTCCTCCTTGGCAAGATTGCACCTGGATGAGCATTGAGCAAGGAGTGAGCAGGTGGTCTGGGGGAAGTTTGGAGACAAGGAGGCCCCTCTTGCTCCGCTGGTGTGGGAATGAGGCCTGGGGGCTGGACGCAGGGGCACAAAAACCTCTACCCATCAACATTTTCTTCCAAATAATTCTGGAGGCTGAACAAAGAGTTCCTTGGGCCCCCCCTTCCCAATGCATAAGCAGGGGCTCCCTTCAGCTGCCCCCCCCCACACACCCTCCTTGGTCTCCATGCTGGCCAGAGCATGCTTCCTCGGGGAGGGGGGGGAAGGGGCCTGGGAGCATCAATGGGGCCTGCAGGCCGCAGTCTGGTTCCCATAGGCCCCAGGAGGAGGCCCCTTCACAGCCTCAGCACAGGGGCCTTGGAGGGTGGGGGCAGCCTCTGCAGTCCGACACATTTGTGCCGCTGACACTGTGGCAGGGTCACTGTGGATAAAGGCGCTGCCCAGACCCGGAGCCCAGCCTGGAATGGGGCTTTCTTGTCAGAGAGGAGCTTTTCTTCCCAGTGCACTGTGGGGCGGCAGCAGGGGGTCACCCACCCCCGGAGGATAATGGAACTTTGCTGGTGGGGACACAGGAACAAGCCTGTCCCCCCTCCGCCTCTCATCAGAGATGAGGGAAGGCGGAGGCTGGGGGCCGCTGGTTGGCCCAGAATTGTCTGCTGCCACCTTGGCAATGGCTCTCTGAGTGGATTCGGAAGAGGAAGCACAACCAAGAACTTGGGAATCCCCCCAGAGGCCTCTGGGTATCTGTGAATCCAGCCATTGGCCTGACTAGAAATCTTGAGCAATCATCCAGTGCCTCAGTGTCCTAATCTGGCTGCTTTGTAGGTCTTGGGAGAGAGTGCTTGGGCTAGAGCCAGCATGATGCTTTCATCTGGGCCTCCCTGTCTTCCTGGCCATTCCAGCTGCTCCCCGACTCTCCATCCTAACAGTCACCATCTGACCACAAGACCTTACCTTTCCTCTCCTGGACCATCTCAGTTCCTCTGGGCACCATGGAGCATCACCACCGAGTCCTCGGAATGGCAGCTCAGACCGCATTTTACTCCCCAGCTCAGACCTTGGGCTCCTTGTTGTCTAAAAAGTCAACGTCAAACTCCTTCCCCTAGTTTATTAACCCAGATGTCTGGTGACCTGGCCCCTGCTGATCTCCTTGCTTGTCCTTGTCATTCTCATTCATAAGCTCTAGGTTTCCTACAGATATGTCATAAACTCCCAGAGCTTTATTGAGGCCCTAGCTGCCGCCTAGAATGATTGCCTTTCTCTCATTTCTCTGTCCAGTGAACTCCTAGTCATTCTTCAAGTCCCAGTTCAAATGTTTCCTCTTTAGTATATCCTGCTCTGTACCCACCATCAGCCTTTTATCCACAACTTTTTAGTAGATGACCTTATAACACTAAGGTATGGCTACTTTTGTCCACATTAGCCTCCCCCACTAGACTAAAATATAGAGAATCTTTTTCTTCCCTTTTTTTTTTTTCCTTCAATGAGAGAGAGATAGGAAGGGAGAGAGCTGAGAAGCATCAACTCATAGTTGGGGCACTTTAGTTGTTCATTGATTGCTTCTCTCTCTCTCTTTTTTTTTTATTCACTGAGAGGAGGGGAAGCAGAGAGACAGACTCCTGCATGTGCCCTGACTGCGATCCACCTGGCAAGCCCACTAGGGGGCGATGCTTCTGCCCATCTGGGACATTGCTCCACTGCTTAGAAACTGAGCTCTTCTTAGTACCTGAGGGGGAGGCCATGGAGCCATCCTCAGCACCTGGAGTCAACTTGCTTCAATTGAGCCATGGTTGCAGGAAAAGGGGGGAGAGGGAGAGAGAAAGAGAGAGAGGTGAGAGGGGGAGGGGTGGAGAAGCAGATTGTCACTTCTCCTGTGAGCCCTGACCAGGAATCAAACCTGGAACATCCACATGCCGAGCTGATGCTCTACCACTGAGCCAACCGACCAGGGCCTGATTGCTTCTCATATGTGCCTTGACTGGGGGGCTCCAGCCAGCCAGTGAACCCTTGCTCAAACCAGCAACCACAGGATCATGTCAATGATCCCACACTCAAGCTGATAACCCCACACTCAAGCTGGTGAACCCATACTCAAGGCAGCGACCTCAGGGTTTCAAACCTGGGACCTCACCATTCCAGGTCAATGCTCTATCCACTGCGCCACTGCCAGTCAGGCTGAGACTTTCTTATTGTAGTTCTCATTGGGCCACCTGTGCCTAGCACAGGCTCTGTTACCTATATGCTAATCAGCATGACGCCCCCACAAGACCTTGGAAGTAAGAGGAAGTGATGATATACACATGCTTTCCAATGCATCTAAAACTAGGCAGACTCTAGAACGAGCTTGGACCAGAACGTGGTGGCTCTTTTATCAGCCGGCCTTAAAGAAGTCTTTGAGTTCATGCCTTCCTTGAGACAGGACCTAAGGAAACCAATTTAAAGTGAAAAAACACCAACTCATCTCAGAGATGAGAAATCCCCGCTTTGGGAATGCTTTACTGAAAAGCACAGATGGCTTTATTCACTTGGGAGTCTGGTCTTAGCTTCCTTTCCCCTCTTTCCTTTATCGTTTTCTTGTTCCTAAATATGCCTGTGCTGTCCATGTCTGTGTCAATCTTTTCAAAGCCAGGAAACCTCAAAGGTTTTTGGCCCCAAGCCCTCAAGCATCAGTTGTAAATAATGGTGGTCGTGAGAGTAACAGTTTCCATCTCTGAGCAGGCCCGGGTGCCAGGTGCTGTGCCAGGCTCTGCTGGTTCCTTATCTGGTTGCACCTTCATGACAGCTTCTGTGGGAGGTGCTGCCACTATCCCCGTAGGACCCATGAGAAAACCAAGGCTCACAGAAGCAAAGTGATTTCCCTGAACTAACCCAGCTAGTAAGTGACAGAGCCAGGATTCAAATCTCCATATGAGTTCCTTGCACCTTCCTGTTCTAGAACCACACTACACCCCTCGATCCGTTCATTTATTCATTCAGTAGCCATTTACTGAGCACATAGAGTATTATTAGTCATTTTGAGCGTTTATTCGTTCCTTGCATTCAGTACATGTCTACCGAGGACCTACTACCTGCTAGGGCTCTGCTACAGACGTTTCCAAGGGAGATGAGGTGTGAGCTGGGCCTTGAGGTTGGCAGAGAGGAAGAATGGTGCTCTCAAGACGTGACGGAGGAACTCCTATGGCTGAGGTGCCCCCGCATTCTTCAAGAGGTCAGACCTTGGGGGTCCTGCAGCCAGCCAGTTGGGGATGGCACCTCTGGGACATCGGCAGTGAGCAGTACACTCAGGAGTCTGGGTAGGCATACTGAGGGATGCTCAGGGGTTAGGAGTCAAATCACTCTAGCGTCTCTTAACCCTTCCACTTTATCTCTGCAACGCGTTACCCCCTGTCTGAGCCTCATTTCTGAAATGGGCTAACCAGCCTTCGCTCACCTGGCTGTTCTGAGGCCTCCAGGAGCTCATCTGTGTGTAGGGCCTGGCATGATAGACCAGACCTAACCCAGCCTGGGCATTTCTGGCATCACCTGGAGATGACCCTCGAGGGGCCAGAGTCAGAAGACACTGGTCCGAGCCTGAGCCCACACGGCCCAGCAGCCCTGAGCTGGGAGTGGAAGGCAGGTTCCCCTCCCCCAGGCACCCAGCCTGGCCTGGAATCAGACTCGGATTTGATGAGTGATTCATAACCTGACGCTGCAGAAAGTTGTGCTGGGCCGCAGAAGGGCTGCCCAGCGTTTGTGGTTTTGAACGCGGGGAAGAATTCCCTCATCGGCTCAGGGTAGGATAACTTACTTGTTGAGAGAGACATTTTCACAAAATAAATCCTTAGAGAAACCAGGCGCTGAGGCAGGGAGGCCTGGGGAGGGATTATCTAAATAAACCCCGTTTTTGAAGCTTCAGGCCCAAACGCTTTACCTGAGCCTTTTGTTGCTTCCTTGTACTCAGCTTGAGGTCCCCAGTGACCCTGAGCTCTTTTCCATTGGTACCAGTGCAGCCAGGCCCTTTCCATCTGGGTGACGTCCCATCATTTGGCCTCACTGGAATTCTCTTCAACAACGGTCATTGGAGTGTTTTCCCTTGGGGGGAGTAGGCATCATGATTAGTCTAATATACATTGTTTTAAACCAAGGTTGATATTCATATTTTGTTCAGGACAATTCTTTTGTGGGATTGTCCTGCCCATTGCACGATGTATAGTGCACCACGCTGCAGCCTGTGAGATGCCAGTAGCCCCTCCCACGGTCATGATGCCCTGGCAGTCTTACAAAGGTCAGACCCGTGGTCCTGGGGTCTTGCAGGCTAGCCGGTTGCAGATGGCACTGCGTTCTCATCAATATTGAACAAGCATGGTCATGAGTCTAAGTTGTCGTTTTGTTTTGTTTTTTTAGAGAGAGAGAGAGAGAGAGAGACAAGAAGGGGGGCAGGAGAGAGATGAGAAGCATCAACTTGTAGTTGCTTTTTTACTTCAGTTGTGTTATTGGTTGCTTCTCATACGTGCCTTGACTGGAGGGCTCAAGCCAGTGACCTTAGGCTTCTGGCCAGCGACCTTTGGGCTCAAGCCAGTGACAGTGGGGCCATGTTGATGATCCTGCGCTCAAGCTGCCGAGCCTGTGCTCTAGCCGGCGACCTTGGGGTTTTGAACCAGTGCCCTTAGCATCCTGGGTCAACACTATCCACTGTGCCACCACTGGTTAGGTAGGTTGTCACTATAATGACAAAAACTGCCTTATACTTTTCTAAATGCCAATGCTGAGGCAGGAGGCACCGCCGTGCCTAGTTGAGACCAACTGATCTCACCACGGCCTTGTGTCCTGCCACCCTCCGCATCCTGCTGTTCCTTGCACTTACTCTACCCTTTCATATCACCCTGCCTTCGTTCCTGCTGTTCCCTTGGCCTGGAATGCCCTTCCCTACACTTCCACTTTCTTCCAGAGACCCAGTCTTTCAGTGCAAGAAGCCCTCCATTTGGAGCCCAGCAGCATTGTGCTCGCTCCTCTGCTTACTGATGGGTGGCCTGGACTCATTCCTACAGCTCTCTGAGCCTCGTTTTCCTCATTAGTAAGATGGCGAGCAGAACCTTCCACCCTAGTTGTGGGCCGTGTGTGTAAACCTCTTAACATGGTGCCGGTGTGGTAAGTTCCCTGTGAGTATGAGCCGCCCCTGCCTGGCTGAGCCTCCCCTTCTTGAAGGTGGGGATTGGCACCCCAGCTGGTCCACCCTGCTCCCTTCCATTCACCTCTGCTCCCCATGCCCTGGGCCTCCTTGCAGTGTTAGAAGGGGCAGCCTCACCCTCAGTGGGCTCCTCCTACCCAACAACAATGGCCTGCTACGTTGGCAAGGAGGGTGCTATGTAGATCAGTGGGGACAAGCTGAAGGTGGACAGTGGGGACGAGCTGAAGGTGGACAGTGGGGACGAGCTGAAGGTGGACAGTGAGGATGAGCTGAAGGTGGACAGCGGGAACAGGGACGGTGCTGGCTTTGGAGACCTGCCCCTCCCCCACCCTGTTAATCCATCTGATTGCCTCCTGAGGCTCAGCAGCCTTGGGAGATGTCTCCTTTCTAACCCTGGGGCTGCTGGGACTTGTCTCCCTAACCTGACACCTCGAGAGAGTCCGTCCCCTCTACTTTATCCTCCTTCTAAGTAAAACTTCTTAAAACTGCGTTCCTGGAGCCGTCTGTTTTCCCTCCCCTCCTGACACCTGGCTGTTCTCCCCCCCCAGCCCACCGCCCCCCAGTCTCCCTCTTATCTAAATCCCAAGGCGTCTTGTCTCTCCTTGAGAGATAAGGGGATTCTCTGTCCCCCGCCCAGACCCCCCCCCCCCCCCCGGCAGATACAGTAGTTACATGTTAGGCCCTTTTTTTTTTTTTTTTTTTTAATTTTATAATTTTATTTTTTAATGGGGTGACATCAATAAATCAGGATACATATATTCAAAGATAACAAGTCCAGGTTAACTTGTCGTTCAATTATGTTGCATACCCACCACCCAAAGTCAGATTGTCCTCTGTCACCTTCTATCTTGTTTTCTTTGTGCCCCTCCCACCCCCTATCCCTCTCCCATTCCCCCCTCCCCCCCGTAACCACCACACTCTTATCAATGTCTCTTAGTTTCACTATTATGTCCCACCTACGTATGGAATAATACAGTTCCTGTTTTTTTGTTAGGCCCTCTTTGCCTGACACTTAGGATAGCTCCTGGCACATAGTAGGCACTTAAATACTTGCTGAGTGAGTGCATGGACTGTGGCCCATCTGTTCCTCTGGTTTGGAGATTTGGAGTGAAAAGCCTTAAGGAAGGCAGGATGCATTCGCTCTGACAGCCTGGTTTTCTTCCCAGCGAGAAAACTCCATCAGTTTTTCATTTTGGCTCCACTCGGTGTAATAATAGTCACAACAAGAACACGAATGGCTAACCTGCATAGGAGCATAGTATGTGCCACGGCTTCCGTGCCCATCTGGGCAGTAGGCTCTGTTTTCCCCCTGGTTTAGAGATGAGAATGCTGAAGTTCCGTGTGATGAAGGCACCTGCTCCCAGCAGAGAAGTGGTAAAGTTGGTTGGGATTTGAGCCTGGTCTGGGCCCCCCAGGCCATGCACATCGTCACCACCCCACACCTCTGCACCACCTTATTTTCCTCGCAGATTTGTCCTATTGCAGGTGGAAAGCCGAGGCTCAGGGAGTAGGGCTTGCCCAAAGCCCCGGGTGAGTGGGTGGGAGGATGGGGGCCACACAGGGCCAGACCCAGGCCCCTTGTTTGTGGGGCTCATGCACATCACCTCCTGGCTCATATGAGCGGGGTGGGGGGGGCTGTAATGCCCTTGAAAGCTTGGCTCATGGTGTGGTCAAGTCACAGAGTCGCTGACATCAAGACTGCCTGGCCAATATAGGAGGATGCCTAGAACAAGACGGGCTGGAGACAGACAGCACTTTCTGCGTGCAGGGTCGGCGTAGGACTAGTCAGAAGTGATGGAGGGAATGTCAGTGGACAGGGTTGGGGTGAAGCTCTAGACAGTTCTCAGCTCCTCAGCCTCACCCAGATCAGAAGAAGGAGAATGGGGTTCACCAACTTTTTATTCTGTGTGCTTTGATGTTGTCTTTCTGGGTGGAGAAGTTCAACCCCCAGATTTGGCCAGGGGTCCTGTTCCATTTGCACTTTGACATTAGCTACACTCATTTGGTCATTCAGTTGCCAACTAGCCTTTATTGAGCAGACTCCGTGCTAAGCATTGACCTCTTGGAGATGCATTGGCTATTAATTGTCACATCAACCCAGGGTTCAACAATGTCCAGGCCATCCCCAATGGACTGACAGACTACTGATTCCCACTATCAGGAGGCACCCTTTCTATACATTTGTTTTCTGTGAGACCCAGACCAAAGCACTTCTCTCTGAGCCTCAGTTTCCTCCTCTGTATAATGGGATAGTCATTACAGCTTCATGATAACTTTTGGGAAGATTGAGAGAGAAGAAAAGCTTCTACAACATGTCTGACATGTCATAGGCCTCGCTCAACACACCCGCAAATGGTAACTGCATCTGTTTCTGGGCTGGAACCAGAGTCAGGCTCTGAGCCGGGAAGCCAGGTCAGCCATTAATGGAGCTACATTTATCTGAACCCCCAACTGGCCCATAGGAGGCCTGACAAAGGGTTTATCATTGATTGTGGATTTGTTTCTAATAGAAATCACCCAATAGTGTTAAAAAGAAACAGGTCACATTTTATTAGTAATAAATCACTTTGATCCAAAATAATAAAATCACTCCACATCACGATTTCCCAAGAAACAGATCAGGGTAATGATGTGAATAAAATCAGTCACATAAACCCTTTGGAAAACAGTTTTGCAGTTTCTAATAAAGCTAAGCATATGCCTACCCCACGGCCCAGCAATCCCATTCCCTGTTTAATATGGCCTTAAATGCAGTGAGCGCACAGGTTCACCAAGGCAGACTGGACTAGAGTGTTCACAGAAGTTTTGCTCATAATAGTCTCAAACTGGAAGAGGTCCAAATGTCCATCGATAAAGTAAATAAATTATGGTGGATTCACACAATGGAATACCACACAGAAAAAAAAAAATCACGCAGCAAAAAACATTATCACGCAACTGCTGATAACACAATGCATCATGGCTAAATCTCAGAATCATTATGCTGAGCACCAGAGGCTAGACAAAGATCACCGACTGATTCCATTTCTAGGAACTTCAAAAGCAGGCAAACCCAGTCCGTGGTGATGGAAGTCAGGATGGTGAGTGCACGTGAAGGGGCGGGGGCCTTGGTGAGGAAGGGTGCAAGGGACTTTCTGGGTGGAAGTTACGTGGGGATATATGCATTTGGGAAATTCATCAAGCTGATCACTGACGATCTGTGCCCTTTACTGTATACTTGTTATACTTCAGTTAAAAACTAAAGAATTCGCCTGACCAGGTGGTGGCGCAGTAGATAGAGCATTGGACAGGGAGGCCGAGGACCCAGGTTCGAGACCCCGAGGTCGCCAACTTGAGCGCAGGCTTATCTGGTTTGAGCAAGGCTCACCAGCTTGGACCCAAGGTCGCTGGCTGGAGCAAGGGGTTACTCGGTCTGCTGAAGGCCCGCGGTCAAGGCACATATGAGAAAGCAATCAGTGAACAACTAAGTTGTCACAATGCACAACGAAAAACTAATGATTGATGCTTCTCATCTCTTAGTTCCTGTCTGTCTGTCCCTGTGTATCCCTCTCTCTGTCTCTGAAAAAAAAAAAAAAAAAACAACTAAAGAATTCAAACCACACCCCTGTCCACTTTCTAAGAGTATGACTTTGGGCCAGTGACCTCACCTCTCTGAGGCTCAGTGTCCTTCATCTGTAAAAGAGGGCAGCAAACCCTGCTTCATGGGGTTGTGAGAATTTACTGAGATAACTGCCATTGGTGCAGGAGCCTGGCACACGGCAGGTGCTCAGCGGTGGGGGCCCGTGTTGACGTCCAGCGGGGCCCAGGCAGGCCTCAGACAGATCAGCAGCATAAGAGAGGCCTGGCATCTGCCCACGGATGTGACTGGTGTGTCTAGCTGACACTCATCTGGTTTCTGTGACAATCTCCAGCTTTTTTTTTTTTTAAGATTTTATTTATTGATTTTACAGAGAGAGGAGAAAGAGGCGAGGGAGCAAGAAGTATCAACTTATAGTTGCTTCACTTTAGTTGTTCATTGGTTGCTTGTCATATGTGCCCTGACCAGGCAAGCCCAGGGTTTTGAACCGGCAACCTCAGCATCCCAGGTTGACGCTCTTATCTGCTGTGCCACCACAGGTCAGGCTCCAGCTTATTTTTTAAAGTATGTCCCCACACCCTTCCTCATCCTGCAGTCAGCTGGCAAAGTAGAAACAGCAGGATCAATTTAACTTCTTTATATGCCAACCAAGGCTTGACGAGAAAGACCTCCAACCACACAGTGATCACCTCTTCTCTGATCAAAATCCAATGATGGCCTGACCTGTGATAGTGCAGTGCATAGAACGTTGACCTGGAACACTGAGGTCGCCAGTAGAAAACCCTGGGCTTGCCCAGTCAAGGCACATACAAATAGCAACAAGCAAGCAACAACTAAAGTGAAGCAATGATGGGTTGATATTTCTTGCCCCCCCTTCTTTCTGGAAAATCAAGACATAGAATCTTAAAAAAAAAAAACAATTTGCCTGACCAGGTGGTGGCGCAGTGGATAGAGCAGCGGACTGGGATGCAGAGGACCCAGGTTCGAGACCCCGAGGTCGCCAGCTTGAGCTCATCTGGTTTGAGCAAAAGCCCACCAACTTGAACCTAAGGTCACTGGCTCCAGCAAGGGGTTACTCAGTCTGCTGAAGGCCTGCAGTCAAGGCACATATGAGAGAAAGCAATCAATGAACAACTAAGGTGTTGCTACGTGCAAATGAAAAACTAATGATTGATGCTTCTCATCTCTCTCCGTTCCTGTCTGTCTGTCCCTGTCTATCCCTCTCTCTGACTCACTCTCTGTGTCTGTAAAAAATAAATTAAGAAAAACAACAAAACCCCCCCCCAACAATTTAATGATGACTGATTGCCTGCTGTGGACCAGGCCCTGGACCAGGATGTGGCTGTGGGGGAAGACCCCTTTAGATGCCTGCCCTCGAGGAACATAGAGCCTGGTGCCACAGCAGACAGTCATCAACGAACCTCACAGACATGGCACAACTACATCTCAGACAACTATTTCAGAAGTTGTAAGGGAGGAGTGGATCTGGTAGGGAGGCCAGGGAAGGCTTCCTGGAGGAAGTAACATAGTGGTTTAGCCTGAAAGAAGAGTTGGGAGTTGACCTGGCTTAAGGGGAGGGGACGGTGCACCAATAGAGGGGAACAACTTGGTCAAAGACCCAGCAGGAACATGGATTCCTGGTGGCTGAAAGGACCTAGGGTGGCTGGAGCTGAGAGGTTGGGAGAGGGGCAGGATGAGGCTGAGAGGCCTATGGGCTTCCAGTTAAGCCCCACCTGCATGTCCTTGTACTTGGAGCAAAAGGAAGCCAGCCATTCTCGGGAAGAGATGAGATGGTGAAACTGGCCTTTTGTAAAGCATAACAAAGCCTTGTGATTAACCGTACAGGCTGGGCCATGCTAGGCCCTCTGGCCACACTCCTCTTCCTGACCCTCTCCTGCAAAGGTGTCTCACTTCCACTTTTCAAGATGGGAAATTCAGGTCAGGAAGGTGTTAAGTGTTTTCTCCATGACCTTTCAGCCAGGGAGTGGAGGAGCTGGGACCAAACCCAGCTCTGTCTGAGGCCACGTCCACACACGTCGCACTGCGCCCTTCTGATCTGCAGCCGCCTCGGGGTGTAGATCCCTTCCCTTCTCTTCCCAGCATCGCTTTCCTCATTTCTGGAAGTAGGTTAGGACCGGCTCCGCTCCCTCCTAGGGGGTGTTGCCAAGTCAGATGAAATAGAGGATGAAGTGACAGACAGTGGATAAGCCCCTCAGTCCAAGACTTTTCATTTATAGAACGGGAAACTGAGGCCCAGAGAGGAGGATTGGCGGGCCTCAGACCACACAGCCAGTCAGAGGCAGGGCTTGCATTGACACGTGGGCTTCTGTGCCAGCCGCTGCATAGAGGAAACAGGTAGAGCAGTGGACGGGGCAGAGCTAACTGCCTTTTCCTGCAACCTTGGTCACTGGGCCGGGGCCCCAGGGATGCAGGCTCATGTCTGTCTATCCTGGGGAGAGCAGCTGTGGACCACAGATAGGCCCAGGCCAGGTTAATTGTTTTAATAATGGCTAAACTTTATTAAGTACTTTCTACGTGCCAGACTCTGTGCTAAGTGCTTTTACTGAATTATATTATTTATTCCTGGACATTGTTTCCCCTGGTAATGAAGTGACTCGCCTGAGGTCAGACTTTAACAAGGTCTGTGAGCTGTGAACCACCGGGCTGTTTGTTCTAGGGGCTCTTTGTTATGCTGGTCAGGCAAATCAGGCTCCTCCAAACCCCACCTGCCAGGGGCCACGGGCAGGGATCTGAGATGACTCACCCACCCAGAGGAACAAAACAAATACCTTGGAGTGGCCTGTGGCCTGTGAGCCAGCATTGCCAGACCCCCAGTCATCAGGGACCTTTGTCAGCATGGACAGCCTGTGGGAGAACTGTCCCGATTCCACCGCCACTCAGGTGTGACCTGTCTCGTCACCTGGGATGAACTTTGCATTCTTTTGTCGGTGCTGTGAGCTCTAGAACCCATTGCGCTGTACAGCTGAGCTAGTCTGCTAGAGCGAAAGGTCAGTGATGTTGGCAGGCCCTGCTCCGCCACTGACATGCTGTGTATCTTTGGACAGGTCACTTCACCTCTCTGTGCCTCTGTTACATCATTTGGCAACTGAAGATAATAATGCGCCCCTGGTAGGGTTGTGCAAATCCAGTGCTGAAGCACAGGGAAAGGGGCTAGAAGAATAGCATAGTGGCCGAGTGTTAGTGTGACTGTAGAGCTAAATTTCCCAGTTAAAATTCTGCTAGCCACTTGATCAAGTTTCTTATCCTCTCTTGCCTCATTTTCCCCATCTGTAAAATGGGAAAAATAAATCTTCTCTATGTCACTGGATTACTGTGAACATTCAACAAGTTTTTACACATCAACCTCTTAAAGCCTGGCATACGATAAGCATTCAGTAGGTTCTGACTGTTGTTATTTCCATTCATCTTCTCTGAACCTGCTTCCATTCTTACTTTGGCTACTGGGAAGCTCGGAGCAAACATTGTTTCCTGATTACAGTCATCTCATCCCAGATTCACAGAACAATCCTCTTTCCCTTACCTCTAAGGGCTTTCTGGATGCTTTTTAAACGTAAACGTAATTTAAATCGTATACATATTTAGATGATAAACTTCTTTCCAACTCTTTCTAGAAGTAGCAGAGTATCTAGTATTTTATGAAAAACCAACAGGGTAGGCTACACGCGTCATGGAGCCTTTTGTCTGTGAGCCCCTTGTCATCAGGGGCTGTCCTATTCCTTTGTACTTGTGACTTTGGTGGGTCCCAGCACATACTGGCGCCCTTGAAAAGGAACGGCGGGCGGGGACCGGGATGCGCACGTGGGGTTCTCCCCGGCACCGCCTAGCCCAGGGCCGCACGTCATCAATATCCAGCAGAGATCTAGGAGTGAACCAAGCGGTTCAAACCAAGGTGTTCAGTTCTACAGTGGTGACGGAAAGTGTTTGTGGTTGTCTGATGTCACAGATCTCAGCATGACTTCAGCTTCTGCCAAGGCAAGTTGTTCCTCTTGGAGGGAAGGGAAATCGAAGCTGAGGGCACGGGGCCCGGGATGGAGAGGGGAAGGGCACTGCTCCCCCCACCCCAGGTAGCTGAGGCCCATGTAAGCCATTTCTTCACTCGTTCATCTAACAAACTCAGCTGGGCCTCCACTGGGTTCCAGCCCTGGACCAGAGGCTGAGGGTGCTGAGATAAGGGGGACACTCCGAAAGAAGACAGACAGAAGGACGGGTCTGAGGAGGGAATATGTGAAGCGCTACAATTACTGTCATCAGGACATGTGGTTTGACAAAGGGCTTTTTACTCAAATTGAATTTATCTATAACAACTCTTATGCGTGTAGTGGTAGCTCTGTGCCCAGAGCTGTGCTAAGCCCTTAACCTGCATTATTATGTTGACGCCCCCCCCCCCAAATAGCCATCCTCTGAGGTGGGCAGTTTTATCTTTCATTGGCAGAGCAAGGATGTGACTTGCCCACGGCAGGACAGAAATGGAATTTAAAGTCCACCTCCCTGTGAGAAGAAACGGAGTGGGATAGTTTACATCAGATGGGCTGACCAAGAAAACCGAGCACAGGGGGTGACTGCTGCGGGCCAGGGGCCGGAGAAGGAAGGGGCGTGGGGTGGAGCGGGTGCCCTGGCCCGAGCCCTTCCGTGGCATCAGACGTTCGCTCTCTTCTCTTCCTGGAGTGCCAGGTCATCAGAGCCAGACTTTAGATGTGCTTTAGTCCTGTGTTTACCAGGGTGTCCAACAGAGCAGATTCTGGGAGGAACACGGAAATGGCATTAAATGACACTGAATCTCACAGTAAGAAAGTTTCCCTTGCCTTCTCCTCCACCCCTGCTGATTACTCACGGAGAAAGTCTCTGTTTCCTGCCAACATGTCTCTAACACCTCGCTGACAGCCCCTAATCTCCCTTTTCAATAAGGAAAAGCAGGCCTCAAGCTCAGACCCTACCAGGGGGCTAGAATGCCAGAGTACCATCTTGCTTTCATTGTGCATACTTTATATATTTTTTATTTTTATTTAATAAACACATATCCAGCACTTACTAAAGTGCCACTGCTTTGCGAATATTAACTCCTTTTATCCTCCCTGCACGTTGAGGACATAGGCACCGTTATTATTTTCACCTCACAGATGAGTAAGCTGAGGCACAGAGAGGCTAAGTAACTTGCCTAAGGTCACACAGTGAATGTTAGAGCAAAGATAATGAACCCAGGCAGCTGGCTTCACAGGCCGTGTTCTTAACCACCTCGCCAAGCTACTTCTGGGTGTGGGAATCAGTGCTGGCTTTCTCCTAGGTATAGTAGTAATATGATTTTTCCTTTACTAATAATGAGTTTATTTCAGAAAAATAAACTAGGTGAGTCCATTTCAAAGTATAGTTCAAGTAATTACGTGGTTTAAGTCCTAAAAATAGTTTTCAGGAATGACTGAAGTTTGAGAAAGTCTGGTCTTGTCTGAGCCCTTCATTTGCTGGTGGAGAAGATGAAGCTCAGAGAGGGGCTGGGATCTGCCTAAGGTCACACAGCAAGAGAGCCTGTAATCTGCCAGGACAGATGGGACTGAGACCTCGCCTGCGGCCCACGCCCTGTCTGCTTCCTGCCTGCTTCCTGCACTCTGGGCTGACGGGGCACCTGGCAGGGAGTGCTGCGGTGTGCTCACCTGCCTGGAAGTGTCCCTGCGCTGTAACAGGAGCCCGTTATCTCTGCCGGTCCCTGCGCAGACAGGCCCTCACATCAGCTTTTTGGCCACCAGCTGAGCTGACTTCTATCACATTCTCTACTTTCTCTCCCTCGGGCAGCCTGAGCAGGGAGTTGTCCTCAGACTCACAGCAGGGAGCTTGTCAGTGCTTACCTTCCTCACCTTCATACCTTTCTAGAAGGTTCCACGCCTCCGCCTTGCAGAGAGACACGAGCTTGGTTTAAGTCCTGATTCTGCCACGTTCCTATCTTCAGCGGGATGCTTAGCCCCACTGAGCTTTGCTTTCCCGATGTGTAAAGTGAGGAGGAACAAGGTTGAGGACAGTAGGCTGGAGGGATGAATGAAGTAGCTGAATGCTCAGCTCCTTTCTGAATCACTGATAGTCAGGGGCCACCGCTTTGTCCTGGGGGGACATAAGGCTCCTGGGAAGAGGAGAACAAATTGGAGTCATTGTCCCCATCACAGAGATGAGAAAATCAAGGCCATCATCTCCCAAAAGCAGGCACTGGTCTGGAATTCCACTCACAGGCTTTGGATCCTGGCTGCTCACTAGCTCCGCAGCCATGGTTGGGTCGTTTCTCCTGTCTTGGCCTCAGTCTCCTCATCTGTCAAATGAAACCTACCATGTAGGATTACCGGGAGGCTTACACTTGATGAATGTTCTTTGTCAGGTCTGAGGCGCTCTGCAGACGTTATTTATGACTGTCTGTATGTCTTGTGTAGACAGAAAAATCACTGTGCAGCACTCCTACCATAGATATGGGACATACAAAGGAAAGAAAACCCCCTTTCCAGTTAGAGCCTTTGAAAAGGGCCTGATGGCATTGGATCTAGGCTGATATTTTGTTTCTCCTTTGTTCTTCCAGTCAATGATCTTTTCCCACCCGCTGCTGGGCTTGGCATCATGGTGTGGGAGAGAGAGCATTTGCATCCCGGCTTCCCCACTTCCTGGCTGTGTGGTCTTCAGCAAGTCACTTCACCTCTCTGAACTTCAAGTTCCTTGTCTCTAAAACAGGGATGATCAGAGGACTTGCCTCACCAGGTTGTTGGGGGGATTAAATGGCTCCGGGCATGGGAAGTGCTTGGCACACACCCTGGTTGCTACTTTTGTTGTCTAATTACTACACCCTGAGCCCTCCACTAGGCTCTGGTGGCCAATTCAAATAGGTTCAGCGGATATACAGATCAGTTAGTACCACGTCCTGGTGAAGGAAGCCCCGGGGCCACACCCAGCTCGGGTGGTCAGGAATGTCTTCCCTGAGCTGAGTGAAAGGAGGAGGTAAGGACATACCAGGCAGAGGCATCAGCCCAGGCGAAAGCTTGCGGTCCTGAGAGGGAGCCGTCTCTGCCTTTGGCTTCATTTGGGCTGTGTGTGGGGGAGAGGAGAGGCAGATGAGGCTGCTGAGTAGACAGGCCCCCCGGGGACAGTTTGTCGGAGGAGCTTGACAAGGTTAAGGATCTTCCCCGAACATCCTTTCACTTCCCCTCAATAACCTGGTGTGGATCTATCATCCCTGTATTTATCTAAACCCTTGCTGGACCCATTTATATCCTCAGCCTCTCCAACTTTTCGGTGTAATGAGCTCCAGATGTGGTGAGGGGGGCCTTCCTGAAACCTCTACTTCCCGCCCAGGGGGTGCTGGGATTGGGGGGATGAGGAGAAAGACTTAGAGCCTCCCCAAACCTGGCTTCACCTTTACACTGGCCTAAGACACAGATTAGGGTGGGTGCTGGGTCCGTGGGGGTCCCAGGCCACGGCCAGTCCCCAATCCTGGGTTTGAGCACTCCACATGCCAGGACATCTGAGGGCCTTTTGAGGGGTACCCCACAGATATTGAACCCACTGTGACCACTCTGGGAGAGAGACCTGGGCCAGACAGGAAGCTCTTTTAACCCACAAAGATAGCAGGAATGTCCCCAAGCCAAACCAGAAGGTTAGGGCTTGAAGGAGCTCAGAAAGTTTTTGTCCTGCGGTTTCCAATTGTCCATTTCAATTTCTATTGTCTCCACCTTGTTCTCACTATTCTTGAAGTGACTCACTTTTCTATTTACTAGAGTGTAGTAGTCCCCCCCCCTTATCTGTGTGGAACACTTTCCAAGACCTACAGTGGGTGCCGAAAACTGTGGATAGTAACAAACCCTACCTAGAATTATGTTCTTTCCTATGTCATACAAACTTGTGATAAAGTTTAATGTATAAACTAGTGACAGTAAGAGATTAACAACAACATAATAGAACAGTTATAACAATATGCTACAGTAATAGTCATGTGAATGGCATTAGGGCCGTTATTAAGTAAAATTAAGAGTGACTTGAACACAAACAGCGTGGCACCTTGACGGTTGATCTGGTAGCTGAGGTGGCTACCGAGTGACTAGCGGGCGGGCAGTGTGTGCAGCGTGGATGCGCTAGGCAAAGGGATGATTCCTGTCCTGGACGGGATGAAGCTGAGATGTCACCACACTACTCAGAATGGGGTACAATTTAAAACTTATTTACTGTTTATTTCTTGGTGTCTGTTTCTTGAATTTTCCATTTGATATTTCCGGACTGTGGTTGACCACAGGGAACTGCAACTCTGTAGCAAGTGAAGCCCTGGCTAACGGAGGACTACTGTAAATGAGTAAGGGAGACCCCTATCCCTGCCATAAATAAAACACAGAAACAGAAGGCACCTGGAACTGTAACTACAGCAGGAGCAGGACAGGGTGCTGACAGTCCAGCTCGAGCCTGATGCTTGCTCTCTCGGCTGGGCTCCTGCAGAGAGGAGGGGCCTGTGGAAGCAGGCATGGGGATACAAGAGGGGAATGGGGCATGGGGAAGCAGGCAAAGGGGATACAAGCACAGGTGGTGGAGCTGGTCACTGCTGTGGGCAACTGGGACTTGATCTCACCGGGACCTCGTGTGGGACCATGGCGATTGACCTCAGATTGGCCCCTGTCCTTACTAGCCAGGGTTGCTCATGGGGAGTTATTTCCTTGGCACATTCCTGTTTGCCATATGTGACAGGGTAGAGTCTCTGCAGGCACTGGGTGGAAGTGAGAGGCAGGTAAAAAGAGCAGCAGGTGAGGCGAGGAGCCAGCGCCGGAGACGGCCCCGAGCCTGAGTCGTGGCTGTGGTCGCCGGTCGCGTGGCACTTTAGAGAGGTGTTCAAGTCTCAGCAGCTGCCATGAAGACTTTCTCTTTGAGGGGTTTGGGGACTGAAGAGTATTAAAAAGGGGGAAACAGTCTCACTGGAGAGTATTCTAGAATAAAGTGTCGGGTCCTCTCACAATGCCTGTGAGAAAACAGTCCAGTGAGGGGAAGAGGCCTGTCCAAGGCACACGGAGGCTACAAAGCTCGGTTCCCCTTTCACTGCATGGACCTGCCTTTCCCAGATTCATTATCGCTTACTTTTACAGTTTTGTAATATTTTTACGTGGATGCAGGAGAGGGGATCCCCAAATTGGGCAGGAGTCTGCCTTCAGCCAAGCTATTGTCTGTAGGAAAAACCAGAGCCTCAGAAAGGCCCACCCATCCCAGTGATCTCCCAACCTCCCCCTCGCCCTAGTCCAGTGCCCGCGGTAAATCTCTGAGCCCTTGTTAGGGGAATGGCACAGCACAGAAAGGAGAGCCATCTCACTGGCTTGGAGAAGGCTCCCTGGAGGAGCTGGATGCATTGACTTCAAACCTTAGTTCTGATCTCGGACAGTTACTTCACTGCTCTGTGCCTCAGTTTCCTCATCTGTAAAATGCAGACAATACAGTGCCTATCTCATAGAAGTAAGTGTTCAGAAGATTGAATATGTAAATGCTTCCAAGTGAGCCTGGCACAAGCATTATGTGTGTTGGGCTGCCATTATTATTATTATTATTATTATTATCATTATTATTATTATTACTATTACTATGCACAGGGAAGGAAGGCAGGAAACTCACATTTGTTTAGCCCCTTTGATGGGCCAAGCACTGTCCCTGCATTTGCAGAGCTGTTTTACACAGTCCTCGGTACAACTCTAGAAAGGTAGTTCTTTGTCAGAGGAGAAGGTAGGGCTTCAAGAGCACAAGTGATGTGTCCGGGGTCACACCATTGTGGGGGTGAAGCCCACGTTCTGGACACATGGATGCCCATTGCATGGACTCGGCAACGTGGGGCGGTGGGGCCGTGCGGTGGAAGGAGCCGGACCTACACGCAGAGGGCTTGGGACTGGGGGTGGGGCGACGGCAGGCTGGAGGGGGCGCCTGGGGCTGGCTCAGGAATTCCGGGGGAAGAAGCTTGTGCTTTCTCCCACAGGCACTGGGGAGCCACCAGCGGGCCACAAGCAGGGAGTGACATGATAAAAGGGGTGTTCAGGAAAGGTCTATGTGGCTGCGGTTTCGGGATGGATGGGCGGCGGAGAGGTCCACAGAGGAAGCAGGAAGCTCATCTGGATGTGGAAGGTCACCTGAGACAGGGACAGGGAGCCTTCAGTCAGACTGACCCCCAGAACCCCAGGTCAAGGCCCAGCCAGGTCAGGGCCCAGGGTCCGAGGTGCTGAGTGGGCTAGCGAGGCCCAAGCCTCCTTTCCTTGGCCGGTCTTCGGCTTTATCTGGGAGTCTCCGGAGGGCGTCCAGCTGGCCGCCTGCAGATTGATGAGGTGTGGGGGATCGGCCCGGCGGGCGGGTGGCGGCCCGCGGGACGGGCCTGTAGGAAGAGGGAGAGTGGGAGGATGCTCTCCAGCCCACGGACACGCTCTGACCCCACTTCCACCTCAGAACCCCCCCCACTACCACCACCCCCATGCCCTGCCGCTCACCATTTCTCATAGCCTGCCCTGGGCCAGGCTGGGAACCTGGCACCTGCTGCCTCGGTTCCTCCTCACAGGCACCCTACCCTGAGGGGTGAGTAAGAGAGGGCCATATACAAGAATCTGAGCGGTAAGGAGGCTGCCGCCAGCAGGGCGCATGCGCAGGCACCTTCTGTTCCAGGGTCAGAGATGCCTATGAGACGTCTAGAGCAGGTGGCAAAGAGTACGTTGGGTATGATTTCCTTTTGTGACTTTCAAAAGGATAAATATGCATTTATGCCTCCCTCTACACATTTTCTGCACAGTGAAACGTCTAAATGATATCTAATTGTGACTACTGCTGGAGAAAGCTTTGAGTTTTCACTTTATACTCTTCTATAATGTATTATAATAAGCATATACTCTTTTCACTTAAAGACTATGTTTTTAGAATTTGGAGTAATAGCAGGAGACGATGTTGAAGAGAGAAGGGAGGGCCTTCTCCACACTGGTGGGTGAGGGGTGGGCTGCTGTTGTGGGGGACCTGAAGATGCTCACGATCTGGGTCACTCTCTGCTGAAAGCGCTGCTCCCCAGGAGACCCCAGCCTCACTGGGGAGACCCTGCTGACCCACGTAGAGACAGGCTTTAGGCACTGAAGTGATTGGGGCCAATTGAAGAGGGTCTCCCAAAGGCGGTGGCCCATGAAGGATGACAAGATTTGACTAGATGGAAAAAAAGAGCTGAAGTCTTTCTAGACAGGAAGCTGTGAGCAGACTTGATTCAGGAGTAAATCCAATTCCTCGCTCTTTTACATCCAGCTGTGAGACCCTGAATAAAGGTCATTTCTCTGAGCCTCAGTTTTCTCATCCATGTAATGGGGATTGTAATGTTACTGAAAATCAGACTTGTAGTCACTATGTTTAGGCTATTACTTTTTAGGTATGGGGATCCCAAAAGCTGGGGGATGGCCCTGGGAACTTGAAAGCACCCTGCCGGATGTCCAGGACCCCGACCTGGAAAGGCAGAGGGTCAGGGAGGACTGCGTGAGGCCACATGGAGGGGAGGCAGGTCCTCCTAGGTGGCTGAATATGGGCAGGGAGACTGGCAGCACCCAGGAATGGCACCAGGCAGTCCCTGCATCAAGGCCTGGATATCCAGTAGCAACCAACACTCATTTGCATGGGTACTGACTCTTGAGTGGGCCTCTGAAACATCCACAGTGCAGGGCATCATGGTGCCCATCCATAGTTAGATAATGAACATACCAGAAAACTGAGTCAGATAAGGACCACTTCCTCCCCAGGGCCTTTGTACATGCTGTCTTCTGCTCAGAACGGTTTTTCCCCATTTTCCTGGCTGACCTCCTCACCTGCCATGAGGCATCCTGAAAGAGCATGCCACAGCCACTAATCAGCACGGGCCTTTAGCAAAGCCCTCAGTCCCCCTGGACCACAGTTGTCACCTGTAAGGTGCAGCCCCTGAAGCTTGCCTATCTCCAGTGTGCCCCCATGTACCTTCGATTGTAGGGCCTGATACCCTTTATTGTACTTAATGATGATGGTCTGTCTGCCCCGTGCCCTCCTGTTCCCCCACCCCATTATCTGCATTGCTCTGGGGCTGGAACTTATTCCTCCAGCAGGAGGCAGGCACGTAGATGTTCAGTGAAGGTCTAATGAATAGATGTCCATGTGGCAGGACTGTTGTGAGAAAAGCATGAGATGGTGAAGGGGAAAGTGCCTTGCAAACTGTGAAGCACTGTGCTGTCAACTTCTTCTTTTATTTAAAGAGAGGGAGGAAAGGAGAGAGAGAGAGAGAAACATGGATTTGTTGTATAACCCATTTATGCATTCATTGGTTGACTTTTCCCCCCATTGATTTGAGGCAGAGAGGGAGGAAAGGAGAGGAAGAGGGAGAAGCATCAACTTGCTGTTCCACTTAGTTGTTCCATTTAGTTGTGCACTCATTGATTGCTTCTCATATGTGCCCAGATCAGGGATCAAACCCATGACCTTGACGCACTGGGATGATGCTTTATCCACTGAGCCACCCACTCAGGGCCCATTGGTTGACTCTTGTATGTGTCCTGACTGAGGATTGAACTTGTAGCCCCGGTGTATCAGGATGATGCTTCAACCAACTGAGCTACTGGGTGTCTTTAAGGAGCCTTGGCCCATGGCCATGCCAACCCCATCCCCCAGGCCTCTGCCTCTGGGTTACCCTTCTTTGTGTCTCTGAGCATTAGGGCAGAGAATTTAAAGCAGCTCTACCCCCCTGTTCCTATTGTGTTTGATGATGCACCTTCCTTGATGACAGTGACACCTTCGATAGGGGCCTTGCTCTCCACAACTTACCTGGTGGTTCCTGCAGCTCATAGCAAAGTCTACAAAGCCAGTCTGTGGGCTCAGTAGGCCTAGGTATTGGGGTACAGGATGACTTTCAAGGGCCTGCCCCAGATCCCACCCATGCAACATTCTGCTTATCAACCTAAGGCTTATGTACTGTACAGTTTTCAAAATGCATCCACATTCTCTAATTTGCTATAGATAGATCTCAAACCATGGAGCCAGGTCAGAAGACAAATAACACAGCCCACCCATTTTACAGCAAAGGAAAGCTGAGGCTTAGAGAAGTTCACATTTGTTTTATTCAGACAGAGCGTAATCTGACTTAGCCGTGCCCTCTTTGACCCCACTATTTGTTGGGGTTGGGGCACTTAGAAAGTTATATCCTCCTGTGGGTGGCGAGGGGGGGACACCTACAAAGGGTGCATAGGGAGCCCAAGAGGTGACCATTGAGCCAGGCCCTGAGGGCTGAGCAGAATTTTGGCAAGTGGGGGTGCTGGAGGAGATTGTTGGCTAAGATCAATTCTAGGCTTAGCAGTGAGAGGCCCACTTTTTAAGGACAGGAGTAGCATATGGAGCAGCAGGAGCAGGCAGGAGAAAGGGTGGGAATGGCAAGAGATTCATTCTGGTAGCCTGGCACATAGTAGGTTCTCAGCAAGTGTTGGTGGAAATGACCACCAGTCTCATTTGGACCTTCACCTGGGGGTATTGGGGAGCTACCGGCACCCTTGAGTGACAGGTTCTGAGTTGTGATGTGGAAAGGGACACTCTGGGGAGTGTCTTAATCAACATCTATTAAGATAGATGAGGCAGCGTCTTAATCAACATCTATTATGCTTTTCCTTCTCACAGCTCCTCCTGCCCCACCAGTGCCCCTTCTCTGGCTCCAGATGGCTCCACCCCAGTCCTCATGTAGCAGCTTCCTGCCTTTCCCAAGGCCTGAGCTCCCAAAAATCTGCCTCCTGTCTTCCCAGCCACAGGAGGCACAGCACGTGCCTGTGGTTCACATGCGCTGTCGTGTCTAAGAGGGCTGATGTAACTGGGGGAGATGAAATGGATGGAGACCAGGCTGGCTGCACCCCCCGCCCCCCCAGGCCTGTGCTGGTCTCTGAGCCTGGTCACAGCCTGCTTTTCTTTCCTCCCAGGGTCTTTCCACCATACCAGCCACACCCTAGGAAAGTGGCCTTAGGACTCTTATGTTGGTGGCTTTGGAACAATTATGATGACAGCTGTTGGAGAGTAGCAATGTCTTAGGTGGGCATAGATCCTATTAAGCCATTTTCTCTCATCCTTTCCACAACCCTGCAAAGACAGGTCCCATTTTTCGAAATGAGGAAACTGCAGCCCAGAGAGATGAATTCACTCATCCAAGGCACACAGCTCAGCTGTCTCTGGAGCCCATGGTCTTCCAAGTGCAGGTCTGGGAGCTGATCCAGGCCGGCTGCCTCAGCATCACCTGGGTAGCTTGTTGAAAGTACAGATTCCCAGGCGCTGGCCAGATAACTCAGTTGGTTGGAGCATTGTCCTGACATGCCAAGGTTGTGGGTTTGATCCCCCATCAGGGCACATACAAGAATCAACCAACTAAATGCATAAATAAGTTGAACAATAAATCAATGTTTCTCTCTCTCTCCCTTCCTCTCTCTCTCTCAAATTAATAAATTTTTAAAATTTTTTTTAAAAAAAGAAAATACAGATTCCCAGCTGCAATTGCCAGCTTGCTCCAGATTCTAAGTCTTTGCATCTTATGGGGTAAGGGACAACCAGGACTGCTGTTTTTAAAAGGCACCGAGTCCGATGTGATACACAGGCAGCTGCTACCCTGCACCACCACCAAATGATATTAAAAGCATCACAAATTATGCAAAAAAAAAAAAAAAAGAGTGGGAAGAACACACCAAGTTGTTGGCAGCGGTCCTGCAGGGGTGGAGGGCCAACAGTGGGGAGATGATTATTATTTTGTACTTTATATTTCCTTCTGACTTTTCTACATTTTCCAAATTGTCTTTAATGAGCATGTATAGCTTTCATAATGAGAAAATAAATAAATAACAGAGGATCTGACGGGTGCGATGTGGAGAGGGGTGAGAATGAGGTTTGGAGATGTGCTTACGCAGACCTGGGTCAGCGCCCAGCTCTGCCCCACCCCGCCGCTGGGTTCGGGCAGGGTGCCTGGTCTCCTGAGCCTCCGTTTCCTCATGTGTAAGATGGGAAAGTTTCAAAGTGCGGCTGGAGGTGTCGCTGAGATCATTCCCTGTGGCCAACAATTGTCCCTCCCCCTCCCCCACACCTCTTTCCCTGTCCACCGTGCCTATTGCTGCCCTTCGCTGCCAGTGTCCATTTGCGGCCTCCTCCCCTGCTCTAGCCTGGACCCTCATAGACTGTGGAGCTTGGTCAGGGCTTTGGAGGCCACCTCAGCCAGCCCCATTACACAGCTGGGGAAACTGAGGCCCAGAGCAGCCACAAGACTGGGTTGCTGGCGACGGTTCCCCCGGGCGTGGGAGGGGCGGCACATCGCACTCTCTGCTGTCGTCTTCCTTGCTCAGTGTGTGTGAGGGGCAGCAAGTCACCATCTGTGTTTTCCAATAAAAGAAAATGAAAATTGAAGCACATTAAAAATAGCTCAATTGGGATTCCGCGCAGGGCTCTGAAGCCTGCTGTGACAGAGACTCCCAGCCTGCCTCCTCCCTCCTCCCAGCTGGCACCAGCACCACCAGGAAGTCATCTGAGGCAACGTCTCCGGAGAGGGCCCAGGCAGTGTCCCTGATAACACCAATCAGGGGCACTGGGGGGCCCTAGTTCTGGCTTCCCAGCTCCTAGGTGCCGGTATCTAGGATCTTGGGGTTCACTAGAGGCACAAGATGGACTTAGAGCTATATACCACCCCACTGGACAAACTGTGGCCCCATCTGCCTCCAGGTTCTCAGGGCTTTCCACTAGAGCTCCCACCTCCCAAGGATGTCACCCAAGCGATGCCCTGTGGCCAAGAGGAAGGCAGGCTTATCTGGGGGTCTAGTGACCTGGGTTCCCAGCCTTCCCTGCATGACTCACTGGGCCTCGAGCAAGCCGGACCCTCTCTGGGCCCATTTTCTCCTCTGGACAGCAGGGATACCAGTAGCAGGAGTGTGCACGAGTGGGCTTCCGAGCCCCAGTGTGCTTGTGGGAAAGGAGGCTGGGTTAGGCGTTTCTTCCTGAGGGATGTGTGAGGCGGCAGAATGGGAGGACATCAGCAGGTTCCTAGCTGGGTGCCTTGCATGCATACGGGCTCCATGAGCGGCCATGACAGCAATTGTTTTCACTGTGGTTATTTTCTGTGAAATGGGAATATGACTGCAAGCTGTAGGAGGCCTGAGTGAGGTCAGACTGGGGGCTTTGCACAGGCTACAGCTGCTCACCATGAGGAGTGCTGGTGCTGTGATTCTCAGGGTGTCTCTTCCTTCCCCAGGGGTCCGGGCCTCTGCAGGTGCTCCTGCACCCGGGACTTCAGCTACCATGCAGACCTTTGTGAGGCAGACACGGGGCACGATTCATATCCCCGAGGCCCAGAGAGTGCTGGGGTGGGGAGTAGCACCAGGTTCCATGGTCTGGCCTGCTGCAGAGGTCCACTGCCCGGCAGCTTCTCAGATCTGAGTGGCCTGGGAGTAGACAGGGCACCCGTGATGGGCCAGAGCTCCTCATGTCTGGGCCGGTACAAGTGGAAGCCAGACCACATCCCACTAGATGACCTTGGTTAAATTACATCACTTCTCTGAGCCTCAGTTTCTTCATCTATAAAATGGGACTGATAATAGTTCCCAGGCTTTGGGAAGATTAGATCCTGGGCAGTGCTTGGCACATGGTAACACTAGATAGACAGTAGCTCAAGAATCGCCCACCCCCACCCTGCTCTCCCATCCATCCAGAACAGAGACTGTTGCTGGGCCCACCAGTGCCCAATTAAAGAGGGGCTGCATCTGCTTTGCCACAGCCCCCAGCCTCTCTGGGACATGCAGAGGTGCAGGCAGTACTGGAAATGCTGGGAGGACTCTGCTCAACCACAGCTGTGAACCTCTAACCCTTCACCGCCCACCATTGCCCTCTGTCAGCAGAGGGGCTGGGCTTTTTCTCAGTGGTGCAAGAGAGTATGGTGGGTTCTTAAGGATGGAGCAGTTGCTGATGTGTAGGAGTTGACCACTTTCTCTATTAAGGATGATATATTAGTTTTTTATTGCTGCCTTAAGAAATTACCACTTCTTAGTGGCTTAAAACAATGCACATTTATTCTCTTACAGTCCTGGGGGTCAGAAGTCTGAAATGGGTTTCACTGGGCTGAAGTCGAGGGGCTGCAACCAGAGGCTCTAGGGGAGTGTTTATCCTCTTGCCTTTTCCAGCTTCTGGGGGCTGCCTGCATTCTTTGGCTTGTAGCCTCTCCCTCCACCATCAGAGCACATCACTGCATCTCTGCTCCTATCCTTGCTTCTCCTCTCTAACTCCCCTCCTGCCTCTCTCTCATAAGGATCCTTGCGATTGCATTGGACCCACTCAGATGATACTGGATAATCTCCCCATCTCAGACTCCTTAACTTAATCTCATTTGCAGAGTCGCATTTGCTATGTAAGGTAATAGTCACAGGTTCTAGGAAATAGGATGTAGACATCTTTGGGGGTGGAGGGCACTGTTCTTCTGTCTATCACAGATAAGAAAGCTAGAGTCTGCCTTCTCCTTGACCAGAGGGGCCTGGCTAATGTTGATGACATTAACAATACCATAACTTCCACTTATTGAGTGATTGCTTTGTGCCGAGTTGTGTAGAAATTTGAGTTATAGTAATGACAGCCAATATTTTACCGAGCGCTTACTATAGCCAGGCACTGGGCTAAGCGCTTTCTGCGCATGACCTCATCACAACCATCTGCAAGGCGAATACTAATGTTATTCCCATTCCACAGTTCAGGAAGGAAAGGAAGTGGCTTGCCTGAGGTCCCTGACTTAGGAAGTGGGGTTCAAATGTAGATCTGACTGCTGAGCCCACTCTTCTAGCTCCCTGGGGTACACCACGGAATCCGCTGCTCCTGTGGTGTTTGGACCCTACACCTGGGTTCCACCGCCAGGCTCCGGCTCTCCTGTCCCTCTTGGGCCACCATCCAGAGTGTGCCTGTCGCTCTGACAACAAGAAACTGCTTGATTGGGTGTTGACCTTGCCAGTCTGTGGGTTCCTCCATGTAGGAGCTGAGGCCATGGCGGACACACAGTAGGTGCTCAGTATGGGAGTGTGTTGAGATTGGAGAAGAGGAGATGGGCAAGATGTTGAAGATTGCGTGGAGGAGAGGGAAGCATTCTCTGTCCCGGTGGGAGGTGCAGGACTGGGAGCCAGATAATGTGGCCACTAATTCTGGCCACACCACTGAGTGGCTGACATACAGCATTGGTTCAAACCTTCCTTTCTGAGACCTGTTGCTGTCTGTCCCCTCCCAAGGCTTTCAGGAGACACCTGCCCATTGGAAACCCCAAATCTGTGCCTATGGACACTGTTACTCCTGCTTGTTCCCTGGGGCGCTCTCCCAGTTCCATCTTTCCACCTCCGGGAGCTCCTGGGACCTTTCTCTAAGTCTGGGTCACCGAGCTGTAGGCCCCCACACACTGCTGCCGCCTCCCCTTGGGGGTCTTGGGCCAACCCCCAGGCTGCCTCAGTCTTCCCATCTCTACATTGGGTGCTATTTTTATGCCTCAGCCCCTGGTGTAACCCCTTCACAGCTTCTGCAGATGTGACATGGAGCCTGCCCACTCTGGGGGAGCCCCTCTCAGCCCCGACGTTAGCCTGGTCAGCTCCCTGGGGCAGGGACAGAGGGCCGAGAGGCCCAGGGCTGGACGAGAGCACACATCCTCCATGCTCGTTCAGTCCTTGGCTCAGGGACGACTCCTGAGAAGCTCCGTTTCTGGCAGCCTCCATCAGGGTCTTCTCGCCTCCCTTGAGAGTTCAGTTGTAACCAGCGGGAAATGGGACAGATAATTGCAACTTTAAATAAGGCCAAGTTAATGCTCTCTGCCAGGCCCCGCACGGGGGACTCTCTGAGCTTCGGTGGGAGGCAGCGGGAAGCCCCAGACGGCATTCAGAATCCCCATGCTGCCACCAACTCCCTGGTGACCTCAGGCAAGTCACTGCCCTTCTGTGAGCCTCAGTGTCCTCATCTGTTAAAAGAGGACCAAATGACATCACCTGTGCAAAGTAGCTGGCACAGTTCCTGGCACGTGGTAGGTACTCAGTAGCTGGAAGTCAGGATATGGCGACCACCCCTGTTCACATGCAGCTGCCCATCCCAGAGGGTTCCCGGAGAGCTGTTCTTAGTACCACCAGTCTCGTGTAATGAGGTTTGGTAAAAATTGTGGTACTAACCCCACCTGAGCTAAGCGGACTGTGCAAGGCCTTGTGTTAAGAGCTTTGCATCCTTATCTGTGAGTAAGGCCTATTTAGTCCTCCCATTTCTCAGATGAGGTCACTGAGGCTGCAGACCTGGGGTGGATGTGGGGAGGAGAGGGCCAGCTGAGAAGAATTCAAGAGTACTAGTCAGCACGAGGGGACAGGACTACCCACCAAACACCTAAACCTCATCAGGGGAGCAGCCCATCCCAGTCGGGTGCATGCCAGCGTAGTGAGATGTTTGAGGTCCCAGATCCAATTTCTCCATTAGAGTAGAAATTCCTGAGCCGGTTCTCAGCATCAGTGGGTCTGCTGGGGCCACCCCAGGCTGCTGCTGCCGCCACCACCACCATCACTCCCACAGAATTCCTGGTGAGGAGGAGCTCCAGTGTGGTCCTGGGGAACTGAGGGCTGATCATGGCAGGGAGCTGGGCCTGGCTGTGGCCAGTGGTCCTGTGGTCTCCTTGGTGGACCAGCCTAGTGGCACAGCCAGCAGCCTGGGATAGCTGCTCTTGGCTCAGCTCTAAGGCAGGTTTGGTTGGGGTGTTTGTGGGCTTGGCACAGGCTACCTGCTCACCATCTGTCTCGGCCTCTCCTTGTGCCTGGGGGAGCTGTCTCTTGGTCATACTGGACACCAGGAGCTACCACGTTCTACTCAACAGCTGTCATTGCAGGACCCTTGCACCCATCCAAATGCTAGTCTAGAAAAAGGCATTAGACATACTCGGGAGGAGTGGCCCAGACAAGAGGCATCTAACCCAAGCTGGGGAAGGAGGTTGGTGGTCAGGGAAGGCTTCCTGGAAGAAGAGATGTCTGAGCTTTTTCTTAAAGGGTAAAGAGGAATTTTTTAGGTGAAGAAAGTGGGCATCCTGGGCAGAGAATTGGCTTGGGTAAGTGAAGGAGGCAGTAGGCAAGTCTCACACATTTAAGGAACTTCTCTTCCCTACCCTGGACCTAGCTCCTGCTGCTCTACCTGCCCGCCATGCTCCCCTCTTTTCAGAGAGGGGGTTCCAAGCAGGGAGATGGCCAAGAGCAAAGGCTCGGCAGTAGGAGACAAGAAGGTGTGGACTGACAATGAGCCAACTGGCCCCGTGGGGTGAAGGGAGGTACAGTCAGAGTCAGAGGCCAGGGCCAGCCCATGGAAGACCTTGAATGTCAGAATGGTCTGGGTAGTGATGGAAGTATCTCTGCCTGGCCAGTCTGCACCTGGTCAATTTTCCAGGGTCGCACTGGCCTGGGGCCTTAAAATCACAGATGAGGCAGACAGGTCTTACCCTCTGAGGAAGGTAGCTAATCTCCCCTTGGTAGCCTTCCATGGTGTCATGGAATGGTCTTTTGCACAGGCAAGATGTCTCCTCTGCCACCATCTTTCACCTGAAGCCCAGAAAAGCCCATAACAGGTGAAGTGACTGTCATAACTCACCTCGCGTACTTTTGGGAGCAGGCAGGCCCTCCTCCAGACAATTCTCAGGCTGCAGAGGCACCCACGAGTTGTGGTGGAAGAACACTGGACTGGGTGTCAGGTGGCCTTGTACCCTGCCCAGTCCCCCTCCCTAGTGACAACCTCCCACCTCTGGGCTAGATCACGCCTACTCCCTGATTCCACACTGCTACCCTCAGGCCTGGAAACCCCTCCACCCTTCCTAACCCCACCTCCTTCCCCAGTCCCCACCTGAGATTGTGAACTCCCATAAATCTTCTTGAGATCATGAAGGAATTTGGGTCACACAGCCCAGAAATCAAAGTCTGCCTTCCTTACCGACTTGTAGGGGATCTTGGCCCACTGATTTGTCCTCACCGAGCCTCAGTTTACTTCTCTGCAAAATGGGAATAGTGATACATCCCTTGAGGGTTTTGGGAGGCTTAGATGAACTCAGATCTGATCCTGGATATCTGTTGCCTGGCACATTGTCTGGCATAGGGGAGGTCACCATGGTGATGGTTAGGCGAGGGTAGTGGGTGGTATTCCCTCACCTCCTGGCCAGTTTCCTCCTCCCTGCATCTGGCTCAGGGGCCTCCGCCTCCGGTGTCTTCTCTAAGGGCCCCTTCATGTGTGTCCTCTTCCTTCTCAAGCCCTTCCTGCTGTCACTAGCCCTTCTGTGTCCAGCCGTGTCATGAGCCCCAGCAGCTCATAGCAGAAGCTCTCAGGCCAGGCTCTGTCTGGTGTTGCCTCTCCGGGTCTCAGGGCCAGTGGGGAATGGACAGTCACTGATGATGAAGACATGGACGCTCTGATCATGAAGACAATGATGGGAAATTGCTGGACAGCTCTCCTGTGAGACATCCACACATGAGAAACTGCCCTGCAGAGCTGCGTCTGCTTAACCGCCTGAGCTGCTGGGCGTGGTTGGCAAGCGAGCCGGGGAGTGAGAGGGAGCAGGTAAGGGCACGGTGAGCCGAGATGTGCCCTGGTGGTTCTGCTACTGCACCCACGCTGCCAAGTGGAGTTATGTCTGTTTGTGCATGGATCCCCCTTCCAGACTGTGCACCAGGGAATCACAATGGAGCTGAGGCTGAATCTGAGCTCACGTTCTCATTCACTGGGTCCTTTGTTGGGTGTAATGGGCCTCAGTCATATCCATGCAAGGTCTGCGGGCCAAGGGGGGCCCTGTGAATCAAGTTATCTGGAGGCAGAGAGAAGCTAGATCCAGAGACAGCATGAGAACCCCCTCAGGATACCAGCCAGAGCAAGGGGCCAAATCCAAGGGTAGAATGTGGAACCTGGAAAGTCCTTGGGAACAAGGGGTGGGAACCATTAAGGGTTTAGAGTTTGCCCCAAATCAGCACGTTTTATTTTAAAGTTGGTGACAATGTCTATTTTTGATTCTCTGGTACCTAGTGTAGACCTGGCACACAGTAGGTGTTCAATAAACGTAGGCTGACTGGATGGGAGGAGTAGACAGTCAGTAGATTTTTAGATATATAAGTGAGTGGTATAAAATAGCCAGGTAAATGAATGGTCAGGTAAACAGACAAATGAAAAGAAAGGATGGGGAAGGAGGTTGTTTCAGTGGGAGGATGGGTGGATGGATGGATGGATGGATGGATATACCTAAGTGGGATACTAGATGTACGGGATGGGAAATGGGGGGTGCATTACTGGGCAAGTAGAACGACTGACAAATGAGGTAAGTGACAGGATAGTTGAATGGAAAGAAACGAAGGGGTGGGTGGGTGGGCAAACGGGTGAGTGTATGGCAGGAAGGCAGAACAATGTCATAAATAGTTGCTTGGATTGGGTGGTTCAATGGATGAATGGGTGTGAGAATGGGTAGGTGGATAGATGGATGAGTGGGTGGATTGTTGGGTAAGTAAATGGATGGATGGATGGATGGATGGATAGATAGATGGATGAATAAGTGACAGGTGGGTAAATAAATAGGTGGGTGCCTGAATAGGTGGCAGGATAGTTTATGGATAATTCCAAGAACTGTATAATTGGAAAGATAGATGGATAAGTGGATCTGTGGGTCAGTGGTGAATGAATGAACAGTAAAATCTCATGTGGCTAAATGCCTGACATCTTGCCCAGAAGCAGAGGGGTGGTCTAGATTCTGGGATTTGAGTTAATTGTCCTTCACCAGGAGAAACCAGTGCCAATTAGGCAAATAAATCCAGTCCCAGCAGGCCCTGCCGCAGGCTTGCTAATTGACTTCAACCTGACAGACCCCGGCTTGGACTTACAGTGGCCTATGTCTTATTGATTTGTAATTTACACCCACACACATTCAAAAGGATTTGAGTGACTTATAATATTAAACCTGCATGTAACAGGACAAAATAAAGGGAGAAAGCAAGAGGCTACACAGCAGAGTGGTTAAAAGTATTCCTGCTTGCCCTGGCTGGTTGGCTCAGTGGTAGAGCGTCGGCCTGGTGTGCGGAAGTCCCGGGTTTGATTCCCGGCCAGGGCACACAGGAGAGGCGCCCATCTGCTTCTCCACCCCTCCCCCTCTCCTTCCTTTCTGTCTCTCTCTTCCCCTCCCGCAGCGAGGCTCCATTGGAGCAAAGATGGCCCGGGCCCTGGGGAGGGCTCCTTGGCCTCTGCCCCAGGCGCTAGAGTGGCTCTGGTCGCAGCAGAGCGATGCCCTGGAGGGGCAGAGCATCGCCCCCTGGTGGGCAGAGCATTGCCCCCTGGTGGGCGTGCCGGGTGGATCCCGGTCGGGCGCATGCGGGAGTCTGTCTGTCTCGCCCCGTTTCCAGCTTCAAAAAAATACAAAAAAAAAAAAAAAAAAAGTATTCCTGCTTCATGAGCTATGTGACATCAGGCAAGTTGCTTAACCCCTCTGAAGCTCATCCCCCCCCCCCCCCGCTCCATCTATAGAAAGAAAGGGAGGAAGAGATGAAGGCAGGAAGAAGATTGGTTTACTGGGAAGATGTATGAACGATGAATGGATACCTAAGTGGGATGTTAGATATATGGGTGGGTGGATGAATGGGTGGTAGGTTATTGAGTGAATGGAATGGTAGATGGATGATGGGTGGATGGGTGAATGTGGGCAATAATAATTCTAGCTCTAGGGTGTTGTAAGCATCAAAGGAGACACTATATGTGACAGCTGAGCACAGTGGTTGGCACTAAGTAAGTGCTTTGAATTATGTAGTGTATGGAGCCCTCTTGATGTGAGCATATTTCCTGGAGGAAAAACCCAGACACCTAGACTGATGGTGCAAGCAGGAAAGAGCATTTAATATCTGGGTAGGGTGGGGATGGGGGCATAGTGGAGAGTATGGTGGTTTTAGCAGATGCTGGCGGCCACCACAGTGAACCAGACCCAGTCCTGCCTGCAAGATGTTCACAGTAAAAAAAAAAAAAAAAAGTTCACAGTCCAGTAAGGGGCTGAGGAATAAAAGAAAGTTGCAGGGCAGGGTGACAAGGATGGTGATGATGGGAGGTACAGATAGAACTATGGAAGCTCCAGTGCCAGGGTCATCAGGAGAGGCTTCTCAGAGGAGATGACATTTGAAATGGGTCCTGAAGGATGTATCATATATGAGTATCCCAGGCAGGTCAGGAGGGTGAGCAATGTTTCAGGGAGAAGAAACAACACCCAGAAACCTGGACTGCAGACTGTAAGCTCTCTCCAGTGAGCAGAGGGGAGATGCAGACTATTTATTGAATAGTAACCCTTCAAAAGGGATGCTGACCATAAACCCTTGGGGGGCCAGGCCTCCTGCCTCTGTTAGTCAGCCTACGGCCAATCCCAGCTCCCCCAGGCCTTGCTAGGGATTGCCTCTCTGAGTTTCCTCTTGTCTTCTGTAAAATTGTCATGACAGTTGCTCCCACCTTTCTGGGTCACTGTTAGGATGTTACGAGATGAAGTCCAAAAGTTCTCAGCACAGTGCCTGGCACACAGAAGGGGTTTGGTAATGCTGGATGCCATCATTATATTTTTATTACCTCCTTAATAGGTGGGAAGGGTCTTGTGGATTCATTGACATAAAATAACTTTAAAGATTAAAAATCACCAGGCCGATGCTGGCTGCAAGAGGCAGCCTGGTGTATCAGGAAGGCTCGAGGGCAATAGGGCCTGGGTTCACTTTCTGACTGGCTGTGTGACCTTGGCCAAGTCACCTAACCTCTCGGAGCTTCAGTTCTCTTATGTATAAAATGGGATTAGTAACAGGCGTCCCTCAGGGTTGTCATGAAGACTAACGGAGCTCTTATGTGTAGAGGGCTGTTCCCGGCCCTGCCTCCCTTCTTTTCCTTCCCCAGGAAGCCCTGGTGTTCATTTACCGCCCACCCCACCCCCAGCAACCCCTTCCCAGACCCCCATCCATCATCCTGTCCTTTGCGGAGGTTAAGTGGGTCCCCAAGCAGCGAATCCAAACTCTCCCGAAGCCCTGGCCTCACAATGCGGCCCGCTGTTAGCGAGCAGCCCGGCTGGCCCGGAGGATTGGGTTTCAGCCCGGGCGGCGGGCGCTGGCGGATGCCCAGGCCAGCGGCGGGCAGGCGGGGGACAGAGCAGAGGAGCTGGCGTCACAGGGACTCCTCCGCCCCAGCCTGAGAAAACAAGAGCCGGCTCCAGGCAGGCAACCGAGGCAGAAAAGGGCCTCCGAGCGGGCAGGAGGACAAGGAGGGGTATGTGTGCGAGAGTCCGCGGGCAGAAGGATTTTACATTAGCTGGGTCCCCTTTCCGTGAGCCCGATGACGGAGCAGGGGGCTGAGCTGGAAAAACAACGCGCTGCCTGTTGGCAGGTTTCGCCTCGGAAGATCCGCCGCAGCCTTCCTGGAGTCGCGGGACTTCTCTGGCAGTGCCGCGCCACACTTGCTTGGGCCAGTGACCCTGAGGACCTGTCAGGCACTGGTCCTCATCTGGTTTTCAAATGAGAGGTCTCCCTGAATGCAGTCAGGCTGAGCTGGGTTCAAATGGCAGCGCTGCTTCTTTACAGCTGTGTGACTTTGGGCAGGTCTCGTTAGCCTTCCTAGTCTCGGTGTTCTCATCTGTACAATGAGGAGAATAGTGTTGGCCCTGCAGAGTGTGCAGAATAGTTAGCTCAGGGCCTGGCACCAAGAGCATGGTACATGAAAACTGTGATACCTACTTCTTCCTTTTGTGAGGCGGCACAGGTTGGTGGTTTCAGGGATCAGACCAAAGAGGTCAGATCCAACCCTGCCCGTTACTGGCTGTGTGGCCTTAGAGGAGTCCTTGATCTCTCTGAGCCTCAGTTTCCCTGAGAGGTTGCTCTGGGATGTCAGTGAGGCGATGTCGATGAAGTGCCTGCCCCCCATGGGTCCCCACACGTGTTCATGATTTTCCCTATCTTCAACCTTTGCATGTCACAGCAACCCTTGGTAATCAAACGCCTCTGTGCATCCTTGAGTAACTGTGCGAGGAGCACAGGATTGTGATCCCCATTTTATAGATGAGGAAACTGAGGTTCAGAGAGGTGAAGTGGCTTTTCGAAGTCATCCAGCTTGTCAATGGGTTTGAACTTGAACTCCTAATTCCTGATCGTTGCCTCCTCTTGGGAGTTTTAATTTGAACCTTAGAAAGCTCCAGCCCCAGCCCGCAGCCGTTGATAGCCTGGGGCTAGCATCTCACCAGCCTGTGGTACGGTAGACAGGCCTGTGTTTGAGTCACCCCAGCCCCTTTCGCCCCAGACAGGGAGCAACTGGAGCTGCTGGGAAGGGTCCAGAGTGACATCTGCTGCTTCGGTTACACGGCAGGCTGATTTGCTGCCTCGGCTGTGGGCTGCTGGCCAGTCTTGAGCAACGACCTCGGGGAACAGCTACTAGGTATCTGTCCATTCAGGACAGACTATATTCTTATGTCCACATTCTCAGGAGAGACCACATAACTAAACTCTTCAGGAATTCTCCATAGCTCTGTATTGCCTTTGGGCCAAGGCCCCAACGCCTTAGCCCCACGTCCAAGGCCCTGCATACTCTGGCCCCAGCCTGAGCGATCACATCCTTCCAGGAAGCATATTGCTCCCACCTCATGGGACAGAAATTCCAACGTGGTGCAGTGGATCCGAACATGCGCTTTGGGAGGAGGCAAATGCAGCTCCGAGGCTTCCTGGCTGTGGAAGCTTTAAACACCCTCTCCTAACTTTAGTTTAACATCTGTAAAGGGAGATAATAAAGTGTCTAATTTACAAAGGGTTTCAATGAACTGAGATAATGAATGCTAAGCTCTTGCCCAGAGCTCACTGCTGAGAACCTGTAGTCAGGTTTTTGCTGTTCCCCAAACTGCCCCTGAAGTTTCATCCCGCTGCGCCTTTGATCCTGCTGTGCCCTCTCTGTGGTGCCCCCCTTCCCCTCGTCTCTCAGCTCAGCTGCCACCTCCTCTGAGGCACCTTTGCTGATTCCCTGGTCGAAGAGAACCCCTTCCTCCTCGGGGTTTCCTGGCTCTCCGACTGGACCAGCCTTTTGGCTCTGCCTCTCCCTGTAGAAAGTTCACATGTTGGGCCCTAGTTTGGAAGTTCCTCGAGGGAAGAAAGATCTGCTGATCTGTTTCTATATCCCCAGTGCCTAGCACAGCGCCTGGCACACACTGGGGAGAGGAGCCATTCATTGAATGACTGTGCTCTTGTTGTCTAATCCAGTCGAATTCAGGGACGGACAGCTGCCAAGAAGAAGGAGCCTTCCAGCTAAGTTTTGGAAGAGGAGTTAGCCAGGCTCACAAAGCTGGAAGGGCCAGGCATTCCAGAGAGAAAAATCTGGAACGGTCAAGTCACCAGGGCCCGAGGAAACATAGTGCCTCCTGCAAGCAGAAAGAAATTCAGGATGCCTGGACACTAGGGATGCAGGAAAGTGTGGCTGAGAGGTAATGAGCTGGCCGGGTCAGCAGCGGCCTTGAATGCATTGTTGAGGTGCTAGGACTTTATCCTAATGGCAGGGGAGCTCTGAAGGGCATTAAGCTCGGTTAAGACATGATCAGTCATGGGCTTTAGAAACATCAGCAGCTGCCACGTGGTGGTCCAATACATCTGCTGTGTGCCAGAACCAGTTCTGAGTGCTGGGGATGGATACAGTGATGAATGAGTCAGACACAGAGCCCTCCACCACCCCGAATGAAGGCCCTGGGAGATGTCACATCAGCAGATTGTCAATTCTCACATGACCCCTTTTATGGATGGGGAAACTGAGGTCCAGAGAGGAGCACAGGTTTGCCTGCAGTCACACATTAGAGTGTCAGAGCCAAGGTTCTAGCCTGGACAGTCTGCCCTACTCCCCTGCTGTTCTCCCCTCTTTCCCTTCCTGTCCTCACACAGGCCCACACAGGGAGAGAATAAACACATACAAAAGGCCCGGTGATTTTTTTTTAAGGCTATAGCTGTGGCATCTTAAAAATAACACAAATGTGGAATGAGACAAGTGTGGGTTCAAAGCCTAGCCCTGCCTGTGTGACCTTGTACAAGTTCTTCATCTCCCTGACCTCAGTTTCTTCATCTATAAAATGGGATTAAATAATATGTATTCCCCCAACTCCTTAGATTGTCATAAACCTGAAATGGTATTTAGAGTGCTCAGCTCAATGCCTGGTACACAATAGGGACTTAATGAAAGCTCTTTCTTCCGTCTTCATAACTCTAACATAATGTCTTTAGTGCAAGCAGTGTCCGTGGTCCTAGAGAATTATGGTCCAAGAGGGGGGTCAGACAGAACTGACCAGGAGTAGATCAGGAAGCAGAGGGTGACCAACCCACCCCAGCCTGAAAATGGGGTGGTGGTAGCACCCGCCAGGGCCCCCGCACATTCACCCTCCTGTTGGGCCCAATGCTAACGACTTCAGTGTGTCTCCCCTTTTAGCTCAAATATTTCTGAAATGCACACTGCTCATTCACACATAGCTGGAGGGGCCGAGGGGCCTCCCCAGCCTGTGCAATCAGGGCCTCCTGATTGCTTTCTTCTGTGCAGTCTCCAGGCAGGAGAGGGGGTCGGGTGCATGGGGCTAGGGCCAAAGCTGCTCCCATGGCCTGAACCCTGCTTCCCACCGAGGAAAGCATTCTGGGCTGGTGGCTGGAGGCCCAGGTTCCAGCTTTCGCCTGGCTACTAAGAACCTGTGCACACGGCCTCGGTTTTCTCATCTGTCCATTAGAGCATCCAGGGCTTGGAAACTGGGCGTTTCCAAAGGGCTAGCCAGGATGGGTGGGCCTGGAGATAAATGAAACATCAGTGTTAGGCAGGGTAGGTGGTGGGTTGGGGGGACCAGAGAGGCTGGCAAGAATGTGGGCTGGTAGACGTGGCCAACAAGAGGACCTTGAGAGCAGCTGACCTTCGCTGCGCAGCCCCAGCTCCACCGCTCCTGGCCTCCCCCTCACTCTCACCACGCCCTGCCTCACCTGTTACCTGCCGTTAGCTCCCACGAAACGTGCTATTGCTCACCTTGTGTTTGCCTCTGCTGTCCCTTCTGCCTACCGTGCCTTTCATACTCGGCTTTTCCTGACTCCCTTTTAACTTAGTCTTCAAGCCTCCATTCAGAGTCACTTCCTCCAGGAAGCCATCCCTAAATGGGGCATTTTCTTCCTCGCTTTCCACACCCAGTTTCCTAGATCCCACAGTTTTCTGTGCACATCCATATCGTGGTCTTTGTCACATCGTGCGGTGATTAATTATCTGTGTACAGTGAAAACAGCTTCCCTTGCATGAGGGATTGTCATTGTCACAGTGGGGATGGGTTGAGGACATTTCCAGCACTTCGGAGGCAGTTTGATGGAGCCTACTGCTCCCCAAAGCCTGGGAAGTGAAATGATATTAGGTAGTTGGCAGACATTTTTAATTGTAATAATCTTGTGTTTACTTTCCTTCTTTTTATGGCAAGTGATATTGGTTTTCCATTTATAACAATGATTGCTTTTTCCTCTTTAAAATGCACTTAAGAAAAAAGAATAGAATGGAAGAAAAATAGTAACTAAACAAATACAGATTGTAGGTGAAAGTGGCCGAAGTCATGAATGTTTTCCTGATGGGGCAGATCACTAGCATATGTTCAAACTCTATAGTTTAGGGGGATTTCTTATGGAGTAGGGGAAGGCCTACTATGTGCCAGGCCTTGGGCTGGGTCTCATGGGCCCCAGAACCAGGACCTAGCACCCACCCTTTGGAGAACCACAGACCATTAGAAGAACCTGGCAGATAGGCAGTTCCCACCCAGTATATCTGCAAGTGCTGGGACAGAGCTGTGAGTGGTGTGGATTCAGGAGGACTTCCCAGAGTAGGTGACCTGAGCTGAGACTTCAAGGCTGAGAAGACAAAGAAGGCAAAGAAGGTATGGAGGGGAGAAGATCAGAAGGAATGGTACATGTGAGGTGTCAGGTACAGGGATGAGAGAGTGCACCACCCATTCTGTGCATCTGGAGTATAGCTCGTGGATGGAATAGATGCCTTTGGAAGCCTCAGTTTTTCCATCTGTGAAATGGGACAGTATCACCTATCTCTCGGCATGGTAGTGAGAATGTTGGTGAGGGAGGATCTCTGGCTCCTAATAAAATCTTCGCGGACATGAGTTTTCTCTCTTTGTAGAAGTGCTGGTGGTGAAAATAGGGCTCAGCTTCCTGAACACACCCAGGTTCCTGAGACAAGAACTGCTAATTCCATTCCCTGGGAACTGAGTTTGAATCCTGGGCTTGGTTTGAGAGGAACAGAGGAAACTCATGACGTCCCAGGAGAGAGCGGCAGACAGACCGGGAAGGGTGCCGCAAAGGCTGTGGCCATCACGCAACAGGCTGATGGCTGTCAGATGCTGGCAGGCCCGGTCTGGGGTGGGAGTGGGGCGAAGAGAGCCTGAGCTGGAGCCTCTTGGGCCCACCTTCACTTTCAGGGGCCACCTAATAAGCCCAGAGGAAATGCCATGTGTCCAGGCACAGAGTCAGCCAAAAACCACCCAATCTATGAAAGAATCGCTGCCACTAACTTAGGATGTGCTTTGTGCTGGGCTCCCAGCTAATACAGGGCCCATCGCAATCAGTCCATCTGTCCACACTCAGAAGGTAACGTGGCTGCTCTCCAGGTGAGGAAACTGAGGACCAGAAAGGTTACAGGTCCAAGGTTGCAAAGCAAACAGGTGGCAGAGCGAGTTAATTAGAAGCAAAGTCTCTCTGATCTCCCAAGACCTAGTTTGTCCGCTCTGTTTACCTGCCCTTTTTCCGAGGGTGGAGGGAGGTGTCAACATTAAGAAGCAAAAGGCCAAGTGAAGTTGAAGAGAGGGTACCCATGTGTCCCCTCCTGCCATGGCTCTGAGGGGAACTGCTTTCACAGAGGTGGGCTTCCAGGCCAGGCCCAGCATTGGCATGGTGAGAAGGGAGAAGAGGGGGCACCTGCCTTTCGCACCCTCAGGGGGATCTGCAAACTCCACACTCCCTCTTTGTCCATTCCTGCCTGTGACAGGCAGCCCTTGACTTCCAGTCCTTCTGAGATCCTCCCCTGACTTGTTCCAGATGTGGGAGGCAGAGGGGGCACCAGGAGCCCCTGGCCTGAGCTTCCTGAAGTCCAAGGTTTGAGCACCAGCTTCTGGTGTAGGACTTTTGACAACTTACTTGCCCTCCCCGGGCCCAGTACAATGAGGATGTCAGTTCACAGTCCCTTCTCTGGGCTGTGGAATCCTCTGGGACTTGGCCTCTGGGTCAGCCCAGGAATTCAGCCAGGGGGTGGGGCCACCTGGTTGGTGGGCTTGCACCCGACCCCTTTCTCATCCCAAGCAGAGTCTCCTCTCCCTTGCTCCTAGCAGCTGTTCCTCGGGCCCAGGCAGAGAGCCCGGCTTGGCGTGTCTCTGGCTGAGGCCGATGAGAGAAAACAGGTTAAAAGTTCAGCCCTTGTTCTCTCCAGGAAGAAGAATCTGTAGCATTCCGAGTGTGAAAAAGAACCCTTTTTTCAGCTCCAAAGCAGCACAATAGAACTTCCCTCCAATTTGCCATCAAAAAGATGCCCTTGGCACTGGACTCCACCGTCCCTGGCATCTCCCCTCCCCCTTCGCCAGCCCCCAGTGCAAAGGGACAACATGACAGAAAACACAAGCCACAGGCGGTCATGAGGACACTGCTGCATCCTCTCTTGTCAGTTTGCTGGACTGACTGGAGTCACCTTTAGCTAAATGCTTCCTCCTGTCTCCACTCTCCATCCCCACCACCCCAGCCCTAGTTGAAGACCTTGTTATTCCCATTCTGACCCTCAGAGCAGCCTGGATTCTCAATACCCTTGTCCCCACTCTCCTTGCTCTAGATCAGTGGTTTTCAACCTTTTTACTCTTGGGGACTGGTGAAAATAGGAGAATGATTTCAGGGACCACTAAGGCAGAAATCACCCTGAGCAGAAGCAAATTCGACTAAGATCATTGGGTCTGTAATCTTCGTACAACATCAGGGTGGTTAACTCTTTTGCGGACTTCTGGCAGACAGGTCTGCGGACCCGCGGTTGAGAAACACTGCTCTAGATCATTCACACCCTCAAACTAAGTGTCTAGAAGTTTACAGGGTAGGAGGCAGGGGACCTGCAACTGCTACTGTGCCACCAGCTCCTGTGTGATTCTTAGGAAGTCTCTTCCCCTTTTCTGTGCCTCAGTTGTTCTATGTACAAAATGAGGCAGTTGGGCTACAACAGGGATAGGATATGAAATGATGGGTGTTAGTTTCCTAGGGCACTATGGTAAGACACATCATGTAGCTACAGAGTGTGGGAATTGATTGGTGATGTCTATCCTGGGTACAGAAGGGGAGAACGGCATCAAACATGCCTCTCACCCTATCTCACTGGGCTAGGTGACATGGAAGGTGTGACTTCTATGTCTCTCCACCTAGTCTCTCATAGCTAGTTGTATTCATACCTCCTTCCCACTGTCAGACTGAGCTGTTCCACTGTAGGGTCTTCCTATTCATTGTTTTCTCTTAAGGGTCCCCAGCCCTGGGCCTGGTACAGAATAGGCATCAGGATATATTTGTTGAATGAATGCTTGAAAGGAGCCGATTTAAAGCTGCTCAATGCATGGGGTGGTGACTCTTTGCTCTCCCCACAGAAACGCTGATGGACTCAACCACAGCGACGGCAGAGCTCGGTTGGATTGTGCATCCTTCATCAGGGGTGAGTCAGTGGTCCCCACACCCTGCCTTGTCCCCCAGAATACCCCAGGTCTGCTAGAGGGCCTCACATTCCAGCACCTTTCCCTCCTTCAGAGCCCAGGGCCAAGCCTCTCATTGTCCCACCCTCTGGGTCCCCTACCAGTGGTGGAGCACCAGTTACCATGACAACATCTTGGATGCATTCGGCTGTCCCATGGAATTCTCAGGGTGAGACTCAGAAGTGGGTAGAACTATCTCCTTTTACAGACGAGGAAAGTGAACTGTCATTTCCTGAGCACCCAGTGTATGTCAGATACTGTATCAAGCCCTTTTCCACATATCATCTCTACTCTTAACGGGGAGGAATCGCTCCACTGTACAGTTGAAAAAACAGGCTCAGAGATTTTTAGCCACGTGCCAGGGGCCCCACAGCTAGTAAGGGATAGGGCTCAGGTTTGTATCTCAGGGCTGTGACTGAGTTCTCTGGGCCCCCTTTCTGAGCTCCTGTAACAAAAGTCTCCCCCTCCCTGAGATCTTCACGCCTCCTTGCGTTCAGTGATCTGAGCCCATGTAGTCTGTGGGCTTCCCAAGGGCAAGATCAGATACAATTTCAGATTCCTCTTTCTCCCTGCACCAACCAGCCCAGCACCTGCGTATGAGCTGAAATTCTTTCCCGATTCTGCCACTCACCAGCTGTGTGATTTTGGGCCAGTTCTTGAACCTCCCCAAACTTTAGGTTCCTCATCTATAACATGGAGACACTAATGTCTTCCTCACAGGACTCTTGTGAGGTTGTCCTGCAGAATGTCTAGCACAGGGCCTGGCATAGAATGGACTCCCAATAACGAGTAGTTATAATAACTATCCCCATCGTCATTGTCACCATCATCAGTTTTAATATCATTCCCTCTTCATCTGCTTGATTTCCAGGGAGGGTTCTGGGCTCCCACAGCCCGTCCCTCCCCCCCCCCCCCCATCCCAGCTTCTGCGCTGGACTCAGCTGCTGCCCGGCGGAGCTGCATATCTCCCCACCCCCCGCAAGGCCTGTGCTCTCAATAGGCAGGACCCAGGGTCAGGCTTCTTTCTGTGGCTCTTTCTTGTCACCAATTTTCCATCTGCGAAGGCGGCAGAGCCCACAGCCCCACCCTGCCAGTAATGAGGCCGGGCTGGGCTGCAGGGCCCCCGGACGCAATTATTTGGGGTGTTTGGGCTGCAGGGCCTCCGCATGTTAATTAGAGAGAGGGGAGAAAGGCAGAGCGCTCTAATTAAGTGCTCTAATTAAGTTCTGAAGAAGAGCAGTAGTTGTAACAAGGGGCTGACTTTGTCACATGGTGCCACCAAAAAAAAAAAAAAAATTAAACGCAATGTAAGAAGCTTCAGAGCCACCATTGAAGTAGAGGCTGGGCCAGCAGGCTTCGGCTGGCCTCCCCCGCGCACACTTCCACGTCACAGCATCGTCCCTCCCCAGGCCAGCTGCTCCCGCTCTGCCCTGCGCAGACTTGGCCCAGAGAACCAGAGGGAGGTAGAAGGACAAAGAATGCCCACTTGAGGGAGACAATTCTCCCCTCCCCATCATAGTCATATTTGGCAGTTGAGGAAATAAAGGCCCTGGGAGGGTAAGTGACTTGCCCAAGACCACACATCAGGTCAGCAGACCTGGGACAAAACCCAGGGCTCCCAGGGCACCGTTGGGTCCTCGAGTTTCAAGGTCGTGTGGACAAGCAAGCGAACGGGCCTGGGTCTTTATGACTTGGGTCAAGTGACCTCACTTCTCTGGTCTCTACTCCCTCATCTGTGAAATGGGGACAACCGTACATACCACCTGTGATAAACATGACAAAGAAATAAAATCCGATCAGCCCCAGCCCCTGGGCCAGCACAGGTGGGAGGGGTGCTCTGCTGTTGGGGCTCTTTTGGGTCTACCCTTTCTGGGAGAACTCCAGGTGAAGCCAGCCGCCACCGAAAGGGACACAAGAGAGGGAGGGGAACAATAGCTACCCTCGGCAAGCTCTCAGCTCCACTGGGGACACCAGTCCAAGAGGGCAGAGGTTGCCCAGCCCCGACTCGCCCAGGCAGATTGTCCCTGGTGGGTGCAGACACTGCGGCCAGGGGCACAGCCTGCTGCCAGAGCTTCCAGAAGGATGGAGAGAGGGTGAGAGGGTGCCTGAGGAGGGCACAAAAGTGTGAACAGTGGCGTAGGAGTGTGAGTGCGCTTGGCCCTTGAGGGTCTGTGAGGAGAGGCTATGGGTTCTGTGTCCTTCCAGTCCCAACTTTCCATGGCCCAGCCGAGCTCCCTGTAGCTGTGAGACTTGGGAACTCTCAGCTGGCTGTCTGAGAGCCCAGGCTGGGCCCCAGTGAGCATGCTGAAGCACCTGCCCCAGGCAGGAAGGGTGGGAGGTCTCCCTCCGGGCACCATCTTGGCCACTTATGGCCCCAGAGCAGGGTTGCTGTCACAGAGGTAAGGGCTTTTCTTCCATCGGACTGGGAGTCCCCAAGGGCACAGACTGTATTTATCTTATCAGACAGGGAGCTTCCAACAGGCAGAAGTCTGTCTCCCCCATCAGACTGGTGGCTCCCCAAGTACAAAGCTATGTCTGCTCTCAGTGAACGCCTGTGGGTAGGGGTCACCTCTACCGCATTGACTAGGGGAATACCAGGAGCTTCCCATCAAATAGGCATGCCTCCCTCATAGACTGAGGAATTCCTCGGGGCCAAGGCCATGTCTGCCCCTCAGCTTGGAAGTTCTGTGATGGGAGGGATCGTGTTTCCATCATCAAAGTGGAAGATCCCTAAGGTAGAGTCTGTGCCTCCCCCATCAGACTAGGAGGTCCCGGATGCTAGGAGTCCTGTCTACTCTCATCAGACTGAAGGATTTCCCTAAGGTGGGGTCTGTGTCCTTCCTCCCTGGGGCTAAGCCCCGACCTCCCCCACCTGACCAGCATTTCACCCACAGTGGGAAGAGGTGAGTGGCTACGATGAGAACATGAACACCATCCGCACGTACCAGGTATGCAATGTGTTTGAATCGAGCCAGAACAACTGGCTACGGACCAAGTTCATCCGGCGCCGCGGCGCCCACCGCATCCACGTGGAGATGAAGTTCTCGGTGCGCGACTGCAGCAGCATCCCCAGCGTGCCCGGCTCCTGCAAGGAGACCTTCAACCTCTATTACTATGAGGCCGACTTCGACTCGGCCACCAAGACCTTCCCCAACTGGATGGAGAACCCGTGGGTGAAGGTGGACACCATCGCGGCTGACGAGAGCTTCTCTCAGGTGGACCTGGGCGGCCGGGTCATGAAGATCAACACCGAGGTGAGGAGCTTCGGGCCCGTGTCCCGCACTGGCTTCTACCTGGCCTTCCAGGACTACGGCGGCTGCATGTCGCTCATCGCCGTGCGCGTCTTCTACCGCAAGTGCCCCCGCATCATCCAGAACGGCGCCGTCTTCCAGGAGACGCTGTCGGGGGCTGAGAGCACTTCGCTGGTGGCCGCCCGGGGCAGCTGCATCGCCAATGCTGAGGAGGTGGACGTGCCCATCAAGCTGTACTGTAACGGGGACGGCGAGTGGCTGGTGCCCATTGGGCGCTGCATGTGCAAAGCGGGTTTCGAGGCCGTGGAGAACGGCACCGTCTGCCGAGGTAAGGTCACGTGTTCTTGCAAATGCACAGGGTGGGTACGGGGCCTGGCAGCTGGGAGGTCAGGCGGCGGGCAAGGGCAGTGGCGTGGAGCTGACCGTGAGGCACTCTGGCTGGGCTTTCCCAGCCCACAGCCCGTGGTTCAGCTTCTGAGAGGGGGGCACTGAACAGCATTTCTTGATGGTGGTACGTGTAGGTACTACGGGGGATTGCCTGATGATTTTAGTCATATGAGGATAAATGTTTCTCATTTTAATCATAATGTGAATATTATTTGAATATTATTTGATGCTAAGTGGTGCTTTATTTACAAAAGTGTTCATGCACAGAGTGGTATTGTTCCCTTCTCAGAAGATATGGAGGTCCTCACATTTGTCAGGTAGCGTTTATCGAGCTTTGTCTGTCGCACACAGTTCGGGTAGGCCTGGCTGTGTGGAAGTGACATAACAATGGAATTTCATTTCTCACTCACTGCTACATGTCCCTCGGGGGTCAGTTTGGGATGCCTCCCTCTGGGGGGCCAACCAGATGAAGGAGCCACCGTTAGAATGTCACAATCACCAGGGCAGAAAGGAGTGAGTGTGGCAGATTGGACACTGGCTCAAAATCTTCTGCCTGGAACGACTTCCACATCGCTCCATTGCCCATTTTGATGGCCACAGGGCAAGTCGTTTGGTCGCTTCCAATGTAGAGAGATGGGGAAGTACAATCGCATGGCGAGCCAGGCCTCCTGATCACCGCCTTCTCTGTGTGCTGGGCACCTGACGTGTCTAACTCATGTAATCCGCACAGAACCCTGTGAGGGAAAGCGCCACTTTGTTTTAAGAAATCAAGGCTCAGAGAGCTTACTCTCATATAGAAAGTGGAGAAGCCATGAGTCATCCCCCCAGGGAGTGGGATTCCAAACCCCACCCTCACCCCCTAACCTCTATGCCGCTTAAGTTAATTTAAGGGAAAACATTAACTAAACAATTGTAGAGGTGATGTTTGATTATGGCAAAGAATCACAAAGGTAGGTTGTAAATATAAGAAGTTTGTAAGAGGTTCTGTATGGTGGTAGGAAGGCTATGAAGATAGGCAAACTTGGGTTCAAAGCCCAGCCCTGCTTGTCATTAGCTGTTTGTCCTGGGCGAGTGTGAAACCCTCTTTCATATGGTGTTAGTGAGGATTCAACAACTTCAGACCTGTAAAGCACTTGCTAAGGCTTCCATTACCTGTTGAGAGGATGTGCACAAAGCCCAGCCTGGCACAGGGACTCTGCCGCAGGAACTAGACGGTGATGGTGGTGGTATTGGAGACTTGAAGTCTACTTGTGCCTGTTCCTCTTGACTTCCCATTGGAATCGGACCCTGGGTGCTCCAAATGGCAGGCTGAGTTTGAACCCTATTCCAGGTGCCCTGAAGAGCCAGTGAAAGTTTAGCCTGGGGTGGTTGCAATGATTCTCACTTTCATAAAACACCTTCACAACCACCATCTCCATAGTTCCCCTCCTCTTGTCCTCTGGGCATTTTAAAGGCGCCTGGGAGGGTAAATGGAGGTATAAGAGACCGGAGCAGTGGCTTGGGGGGCAGCTGTTGCAGTGACTGGGCATCCACAGTGCTGGGGAAGAGGAGGAGTCGTGTCAAGGGATGTTTGACAGCAAATGGGATGAGATGGGGACCCAGGAAGGAAAGGGAGGAGGGGCAGGAATCAAAGGGAACCGGAAATTCCAGCTTGCTGTGCGGTGATGGTCTTGGAAAAGAAATGAGGAAGTGTGTGTGGGGGGGAAGGCTGGTTTCTTGGAACAGATAACAGATCTAGGTTTCTATACTTGAGTGTGAAATTGCACAGCCTTGGGCAATGGCAGGACCTGGCAATGGGGATAGAATCAGTCACTTGTTGCTTGTTGTTTATTCCCTCATCGAACCTTCCTTGCACCTGCTCTGTGTCAGGCCTTGCGCTAAGCATCATATAAGACAGAGAAGAATCTGATGGTGGCCCTGTCCTCCAGGAGCTCACAGTTGAGACAGACTATAACCAAATAAGGGAGGTGATGCATTAGCCTTGCTTTCATTGGAACTGCTCAGGGTTGCGACGGGAATGGAAAATGAGGGAAGGCTTCACAGAGGGGGTGACACGGGAGCTGGGAATCTTGGGAGAGAGCTATATTGACTGGGTGGCCCAGGCCATCTGGAGGATGGATCTGTAAGAGAAAAGACCTGGGGACGTGAGTCACCATCGCCCATTAGGGGGACAGGTGAACTCAGGCTGTGGCTAAGGGCTCAAGGATGGATATAGGAAGAACTGTCACTAGAAGGGTGCCCAGAGGGGAGATGTATTAATTATCTACTGCTGCATAACAAGTTACCCCCAAATTTAGCAGCTTAATACAAGAAATATTAAGCTATATTTTAAGGATTAGGAATCCAGGTATGATTTTGGTGGGTGCCTCTGGCTCACTCACCCCTGGGGATGCAATCAAACTGCCAGCAGGTGCTACAGGTTTATCTGAAGGCTCAGTTGGGGAAGGGTCTGCATCCACGTTCACTCACATGGTTGTTTGCTAGCCTTAGTTTGTCACCATATGATCCTTGAACATGTGCAGTGGCTTATCCCAGAATGAGGAATCCTAGAGAGTGAGAGAGGACCCAAGAGAGAAACCATAATCTTTTTATAACCTCATCTCGGAAGTGACATTACTTCTGCCATACTCACTTCATTAAGAGTGAGTCACCAAATTCAACTCACATTCCCAGGGACTAAATTACACTGGGTGTGAATGCCAGAAGGCGGGGGTCCACTGGGGGGCCATCATAGAGGTTGCCTGTCACAAGCAGCTTCTGTGAGTCTAGGCTTCTCACAAATAGTGGGGGTTCAAGGCAATGCTGGGGCAGGGTGTGAACCCAGCCCTGGCTCTCCTCCACTTCCCTCTTTTTCCTGGACCTGCAGTCTCCCCAAGGCCCCGGCCCAGCCAGCCTCTGGGTGTGAGTAGAGGCCAGTCAGGGAGTGATTAATGAACTCACGGAGCCAGAAGGACACCAGCTGCTGCGGTGGCCTGTGCTGCAGCCACCCAGATGTGGGGCTGCTCCACTCAAGTCCCACAGGCATGGGCTCTGCTGGCCCGGGACATTGTAGGAAACGGGGCATTTACAACTCACATCTGAGATGTTGGCAAAGTGCTTTTTTGTCCTTTAGCTCAGGGATTCTCAGCCTTTATACTATGCCTCAGAATTCATTAACTAGTTTGTTAAAATGCAGATTCTTGGGTTTGGTGCAAACTTCTCCCCCAAATCTGGATTGGTAGCTCTGAGGTGGGGCCAAGAATCAGCATCTTAAAACAAGCAACCCTGATGCTTCTGCAAGAGAACCATTAGCTCAGGCACAGGAGGTGATAACACATCCTTGGCCAGATGATGTGCACACGCCTGTGCCCCCCACCCCCACCCCAGGGATGAGAGGGGATTTTAGCAGAATCTCTTTTCTGGAAGGGGGTGTTTTGGAAAGATCTATTTAATTTTAAAACATAATTTGATAGGTTAGTATGAATTAGAGCAAATAAGGCTGGATAAAGTCTTCTTGGCAGATCAGGGTAGGAGTCCTCGTGGGGAGTGGCCGCCATCCCAGGGGTGGGCTAACGAAGGCTGGGAGTTCCCAGTAGACCGAGTGGTTTACAGAAATAACAGCTACACTGAGTCAATCGGCCCAACTTCCTTGGTGCCTACTGTGTGCAGGACACAGGGGGAACCACTTAGCCCTCAGACAGACCTTCACCAAGTACCTTCTCTGAGCCGGGCACATGCCGGTGCTGCAAAACATGGACGTGAACAAGATGGGCACATTCGTCATCCTCCCAGAGGTTTTAGTCTGGGTGGGTGGGTGGATGGGGGAAGAGGGAGAGGGAAAAAGTTAATGAACAAATAAATAAAAGAGTTACAGGCTGCAATGCTTGAAAGGGAAACATTAGGGTGCAGCAATAGAGATCAAAAGGCAGATCTGCTTCAGCCAGGTGGTTCTTGGAGGCTGTGTCCTTTGAGCTGACAGGCCACCCTGGGAAAGCTGGAGGAGAGTGCTGGAGACTCAGGCTTTGGCCTCAAGTGACTGCTGGGTAAGCAGGGGGCTCAGACACACGGGGAACAAGGCAGAGCGTGATCCTTCCAGAAGTGAGCTCCATCCAAGCAAAGCTCTTTAAGAATATGAAGAAGAAGGCATCTTTTCTGATGGGGGGGGGATCTATGATGGCTTCAAGGAGGAGGTAGCATTTGAATTGAGCCTTGAAGACTAAGTAGGAGGCCTGACCAGGCGGTGGCGCAGTGGATAAAGCGTCAGACAGGGATGCGGAGGACCCAGGCTCAAAACCCCGAGGTCACCAATTTGGACGTGGGCTCATCTGGTTTGAGCAAGGGGTCACTTGCTCTGCTGTAGCCCCCTGGTCAAGGCACATATGAGAAATCAATCAATGAACAACTAAGGTGCCATAACAAAGAATTAATGCTTCTCATCTCTCTCCCTTCCTGTCTGTCTGTCCCTATCTATCCCTCTCTGTGTCTCTCTCTGTCTCTGTCACACACAAAAAAGAACTTAAAGAAAAAGAGTAAGTAGGAGTTGAATGGTTGAAGGGAGGGAGAGAACTATTGGTTGAAGAACCAAAAGGACAGGGGCCCTGAGGTGTGACTACAGGGCATATTTGGTGGGTGTTATGTGACTTACTGGATTCGGGGGCTAGGGTACAACTTCCCCTGTTCATCCATCTACTTACTCACTGTGTATTGAGTGAGTGATCAGTCTGGGCCTGTGCTGGCCACAGTTTCCAGGTGGGATTCTAGGAGAATTCCTGGGACTTCCTTCAGAAGAACTCTGTCCCCTTTTCCTACCCCAGTCCCCAATCTCCTCAGGATCACAGTTCCCAGTGGGGCTTGCCACCAGCAGATCCTTCAGGGGTGGCAGGAGGGTGGCCCTGAAAATCCCTCTCTGTAGCAGCTGCTCCCACCCAAACCTGTTTTCCTGACTCTTTCTAGACATTGATGGGTTTGGCTGTCAATTTTCACCTGCCTCAGTTTCTCCAAGTTTGTCTCCATATCCTTATTTCCCTTAGTCTTTCCTTTTCTACCTGTGCCCCTACTTGCACCTGCCCTTCGGGAGCCCCGGCCAAGCCACTGCTGGGGGTCCGTGTCCTTCTCTCTCTCCATGGCAGCCCTGCTTCTATAATGAATCTGGAGGCAGTCCCACTGTGAGCATGATGGCTGTGCTACTCTGGGGGCAGAATGGGATTTTTATTAGTTAGCTTGAACTGGGAGGGGGCAGTGAGCCAGGGGGGGGGGGGCTTGGGTAGGAGGGAAGGTGCACACACATGTTGATCTTCTGGCTCCAGCTCAGACTTCCCAGGTCCCAGCTGCTGGGCTTCTCCCAGCCTCTGCCTCTCCTCCCCCCTGCCCTGCTTGGCAGCCCCCAGCCTTCCTCTCTCCCCCACCCATGGCCTCTCCTTGACCTTGGCCTTGCAGAACCGGTTTCAAACTCCCCAGCTCGGCCTTTCACTAGCTGTGTGACCTTGGGCAAGCGAGGACCCTCTCCCCTCTCCCCTCTCCCCACTCGCAGCCTTTGTGTTCTCTCTGTAAGCAGGATAGACAGAGCTGCAGTGCAGAGTCAGTGAGCACGTCCCTGGAAGAGCGTTACAAACATAAGAATGACGACGTCTACGAACAACTGTCTTTTGCCTGCGAATGTTTTTTTAATCCCCCAATGAGCTTTTTATTTTGAGGGGAAAATAATTTTTCCTTATCACAAAAGCAGTGTGGGTTATTTGCAGAATCTTTTAGAAATTACTGATAAGCAAAAAGGGGGACATTAAAATCACATTAAAATTAAAGTCTGATAACCACTGTTCGGGGGCTGATACAGATCCTTCTAGCTGTATGTATGTGTATTTATACATATTGATCTTTTTGTAAGAAGAAAAATGGATTTCTGATAAAAATACATAAGGATTTTTGACTTATTAATATTTCATGGATGTTTTCTCAGGTCGTGTTAGATCTACACAATCGGTTGGGGAGGCTCTTAGAATTCTGTGGTACAGAATTATTTATTCACCAGTCCTCTAAGATCAACACGTTCGTCGCTTGCAGTTTTTTCCATCTTAACTCTCTGGGATGATTAAGATGAGATGGACCTCATTGTCCCTCTGTCTTTTTGTACTGCTGCTGATATTTGTGTAGGATGCGTCTCCAGGTGTGGAATTGTAGGGCAAAGGCTATGTCCATTTTTTCAGAGCTCTTGACACCCACTGCCCAGTTAGCCTCCAGAAAGGCTGGGCTGCATGACCTGCCTGGCAGCGGACTTCCAGAATGCCTGTTTCCCTGCATGCTCACCAGCGTGGGATATTCTGCCTGTGGCTTTACTTTCTCTTCTTCTCCCAGAATCCTGTGCTTCCCCAGTCAAGGGAGGTAGGGGCCAGGGGTCCTCACCGGACCCTCAGAACAACCTCCTTCCCACCCTGTTCTCAGCTTCAGCTCTTCCCATAGAGGCTGGCCCAGTGGCCCAGATGTGCCTGGTGAGTCTGTGGGGGTGGAGCGAGGACGAAGGAGCTCGCCAGTTGGCAGGGCCTGTACTGGCTGGGGAAAGGGTGTGAAGGCTGGAATGCTGGGTGGGAGGAGAGGAGGAGAGGCCCAACCCCCCCCCCACTCACCCACCCACCCACAGCAAGTTCTGCTGCTTCTCTTCAAGGGCAGGGTGGAGAGGGAGAGGCCCAGCTGGGGAAGGGGAGTGGGGCAGACACTCCCTCCTGAGCCCCAGGCTCAGGCCAGGGCTGAGACCACACAGGCCAGCCCTTGGGGAAAGGGGTTAGTAGATGGGGACCCTTGGCCAGTACACTCAGGCTATTCAGGTCTTTACTCTTGGAAGTATCCCCTCCCTTATTTCCCCTTTCCTACAGTCTCTCAAAGAAATCTGTTCTCGTTCACAACTCTCCGTCCATCTGTCCACCCACTGGTCCTCCTGGCCATCTACCCAGGCAGCCAGTTATCAGACATTTACTGATCCGCAGAATCTGAGGTTTTGCTCCTAGAAGTGTTGGTGATGTCTTTGTTGAGAACCAGGAAGCTAACACACATTGAGTACCTGTCATGTGCCAGGCACTGTGCCAGGAAATCGGGTCCTTAGAAAGATCAGTCATGGCCTCTGCCCTGAAGGACCACCCATTCTAGAGATGTTGACAGATGTCTGTGCAGACAGTGAAGTTGGACAAAAGCATCCAACCCATCCAGGGGAGTGTCAGCCAGGACCACAGTGGTCACTTGTAGGCTTCCAGGATAAGGGGATGTTCAAGTGGAAGCTGAGTGAGAAGTAGGCATTAGCTAGGAAAGGAGGAGGTGCAAAGGCCCAGGAGCAGCCAGAGTGAGTGCTCCTAGGAAGGGTGAGAGGATTGCTTCAGCCCTCTCTTCTCTGTGTCAGCTTATTGCAAGGATCTGGCTATCAGGATATGGGGTGACTTTTCCTCTCTGGTCTTCATATTCTCTCAGGGATCTAGGCAGGAGATAGTGGGTAATTTTGACTCCAGATCCTCAAACAGCTTCTTCATTTTTCATCCAAACAATACTCCCAGGCATCTACTGTGCACCAGTCCCCCGGGCCAGATATGAGAACTGCAGAGATAAAGAAGACCCTTCTCACCTTCACGGAGCTCCCAGTCTAGGGTAGAGGAGACAGCTCTATCTATAACTTCAGCCTTGGGCCCTTAGGAGGGAGTCCATGGAGAGCTAGGGCTTCTTGGAGGAGGAGCCATTTTCCCAGGGTTTTGGAGAATGGGAGAAACCAAAAGCAGAAATTAGTTCAGAAAAAGTTGGTCACAAGTGATACTGATTTTTTCTTTAACCCTGATCTCTTGCTGACCCCCAGACAAAATGCCGTCATCTGGAGGCAGGGGTGGAGGAGAGGTGTTCTTGGCCAAGGGAGAAGGGTGGAGGGGCCACCGGGGCTTTAGTTCCATGCTGTCAAAGGGCCAAGTGAAGCAGAGGCTTGGAGAGGGCCAGGGCTGGGGGTGGGAGGTACCTCCTGTGCGCCCAGCCCTGTGTCATGTGCTGTGCTCCAGTATCTCATTGAATCTTCTGCTGATATGATTAGCTACATTCTACAAATGATGAGACCAAGGTCCAGAGATGGTCAGCAATTTGCCCAAGGCCACACAGCCAATAAGTAGGAGAGGCAGAATGTGAACCTGGCTTTCTCCAACTTGTTGGGACAACTGACTAACCAAGAGTAGGCCAAAGCCTGAGTGTATTCTACCCTGCCCAGCTCCCGGGTTACGGAGGCACCCCTGAGACAGTGGATGTGAAGAGTCTGGCAGATAACCAGCTGAGGGGCTTACCTGTGGGACTGTGGGACTTCAAAGGAAAGAGGGGCCACCCCAGCAGGGCAACCAGAGGGCTTTCCTGGGAGAGAAGAGAGGCCAGTGGCTGAGCCTCAAGGGATAAGTTGCTTTCACATCAAGGGATGTTAGGCAGGATGGGGCAGGGACCCAGGGCAAAGCCTCAGTGGTGGGGAAGCCCCTCCGCATGCTGAGGGGACAAAGGCCTCGGAAAGAAGGCCCACCCACTCCTGGAGAACCACTGGCCAGAGAGTTGAGTCTCCCCTCCCCCCACACAGCATTTACTGAATGCTCAGCTCGCCTGCCCTTTCTGCACAGTAACGCTACTGAACCCCCATCAGATTAGGAAACAGGCTGGGGACAATGCGAACACCCCTTGTAAGTGTCCGAGGCAGATGGGACTCTCATGCCCCTGCTTCTGATTTCTTCCGCTTCCTGGAGGTGTCAGGAAGGCTTTGCAGCAGGGCGGCAGTACTCCTGGAGCAGACAGCTTCTCCCTCAGGGTCTCTGGCTCTCAGTCACCCCCGGGGTTAGGTGTTATCATCCCAGCCAAAGAGGAAACTGAGGCTCAGATGTCAGCAGCTTGTCCAAGGTGACACAGGAAGGGGAAGGGTTTGAACTGATGCCGTCTGGCTTTGCAGTCCCTGCGCTGTCCTCTCTCAGCCCCAGGCTGGCCTCAGACCCCCAGCTCATCAGGTGAAGTGTCGCAGGTTGCCTCCAGAACAAGCCGCCGGCAGGACCATAAGCAGCTGGGGAAGTTCTCCTCCCTCCAGCTGCTGCCTTTTCATCTGGCTGGGCTTTGGGATCTGGCGAGGGAGGCCTGTTTAATGAGGAAGTTTATGCATTTAACAGTTTAAGCCTTTCTAAGCCTGTGGTACAACAGGATTTGGGAGCCGTTAACAATTCTGTGTGGTTAGGAGATTTTCATTGCTCTGCGGCAGCTGGCTCAGTCCCCACAGGCCGCACTCTGGGCTCCACCGACCCTGCTGGAACACCCCGTCCTGGGGCCTTTTGTCCTCAGCTCCCTTCCCGCTGCTCCTCTCCATTCCCCTACTCAAGCCTCCAGGCCTGAACTTTAACCTCAGAGGAGGAACTAAGGCCCAGAGAGGGGCAGGGAGTTGCCCATGGCCACACAGCAAGCAAGAGGATTGTATTGAGACCCGCCTGGCCAATCCTGAGTCCCCCATTCAGACTGCCTTCCTTGAGGGACTGAGGAAGGACATTATGTTGTTCATTTTTCAATGAAAGAATCTACAAAGCCCCTCTAAAAACAACATCTGGTCCCTAGTAAGGCTTTGGGGCAGAGAAGGGTGGGGTGACTTGCTTAGATTCATTCACCTTGTCAGGTACAGCTGACATCAGACCCCAGGCCTCCTGAAGTTCTAATGAGAATTCTCCACACTATACCAAACTGTTTCTTTCTTTCTTTTTTTTTCATAGCTTTGGGGTGGAAATGCCATTTGTAATTCTAATGTCTTACATATGTACAGTATTTATTTACTTACACCCAGCCTTGTTCCAGAAAAGCTTAGAGGCTGCATTTGTGCAGCTTTGGGCTCACCCTGTGAGATACTTTGATCTAAAGGATCCCCACGAAAGGGAAGCAAGGCAAAGGTTATTATCGCCGTTTTAGCGACAAGGAAAACTGAAGCTAAGAGGGGACCTGATTTTCCTTGGGTCACATGGACTCTGGAGACAGAGCTGGGACTGGAACCCGATGCTCCAGCCTCTGAGGCCTGGGCTTTCTCTGGAGCCCCTTGTCATCTCTAAGATGAAAGCCCCCCCCCCTTTGTCTCTACCTCTGCAGGGAGAGACTCTAGTATCCCCTCGAGTCCCCATCCTGGTGGAAGGGAAGGGGTGGGCAGCCTCCGGGAGGAGTTCCTCGCAGCCCAGAGGATGCAGGGTTTGTGAGAGGAGGCTTGATGTGTGTGTAGGTTTGGCGGGATGTGAACGGGCCCCTGACAACCACAGGGATGAACTGGCTGGGGGCTGGGGCTGGGGGCTGGGGTGAGGCAGGGGCCCCCCGTGAGGAGTGGGCCAGACTTGGGACCTCTGCCCTCTCTGGCATCCCGGGCCCTTGGCCCCTTCTCCAGACCTTCCCAGTCTTTCCACAGAGCCCCATAGAAGTTGGGTGGCTCTGATGTTTTTATCACAGGGATTTGTTTCCTGGTCATGGTAACCCAATCAGCCAGTGGGCCAAGGTGAGGGCTGGAATGCAGTCACTTTTATTTCACTGACTTCCAATCTTAACATATGCATTTTTGTCTCTTCTCCTCTCTGAACCCCCTACCTGACACCCCAGGCAAAGGGGGCTTGAGGCAATTGATCACCAAGTGTACAGTTATGAAAATTAAGGCCCAAAGGTGGTAGAAGTGGGTTTTCTGAGGACCCAACCCCCAGTCAGGGTCCTACCCCAACCCCCTGGACTTCAACTGTAGACGGCAGAGACAAAAGCCAGGAAGGAAGGGACACACATTGGGTGAGTGCCCATTAGACACCAGGTTTTATGCCCTCAGCTTGGTATATAATACTTTCCTGAATCCTTAAAATCCCTAGAAGTTGGGTATGATTATTATTCTCATTTTATTTATTTATTTATCTATTTATTTATTTATTTATTTTTTGTACTTTTTCCGAAGCTGGAAACGGGGAGAGACAATCAGACAGACTCCCACATGCGCCCGACCGGGATCTACCTGGCACGCCCACCAGGGGCGATGCTCTGCCCACCAGGGAGTGATGCTCTGCCCCTCCAGGGCGTCGCTGTGCCGCAACCAGAGCCACTCTAGCGCCTGGGGCAGAGGCCAAGGAGCCATCCCCAGCGCCCGGGCCATCCCTGCTCCAATGGAGCCCTGGCTGCAGGAGGGGAAGAGAGAGACAGAGAGGAAGGAGAGGGGGAGGGGTGGAGAAGCAAATGGGCGCTTCTCCTATGTGCCCTGGCCGGGAATCGAACCCGGGTCCCCCGCACACCAGGCCGACGCTCTACCGCTGAGCCAACAGGCCAGGGCCTATTATTCTCATTTTATAGAAAAGAAAGTAGAGGCTCAGAGAAGTCAAATAACCAGCCCAAGGTCACACAGCTAACGGGTAGTGGAGCCAGAAATGAAATTACAAACCAGTCCTCCTCCCACTGGAATATTTGTACAGTATCTCATTGTTAGTAAAATTTTTTCACAATCCTTATGTCATTTGATTTTCAGCAACCCTAGGATATACAAGAAGTATTACCCCCATTCTTCAGGTGAGGAAGTTGAGACTCAGTGAGATGAAGTGAGCTGCTCAAGGCTCACCACTAGGAGCTCAGAGCTGGGACTAGGACTGGTCACTTGTCAGTTTGATTCTGACACGCAGCCCTGTCCCTCCCCGCCCCCTTGCTGCTGATCCCTATCCTAAGATTTCTTACACCCATTCCAGCAGGCCTCTGCCCCATCGCTCCACTAAAACTGCTTATAATCAAGGCCACCAGTGCTGTTCATGTCACCAGTCTAGTGGTCAGTTCCCAGGCCTTTGACCAAGCAACAACTGTATCTTCTGGGACAGCACTGTCCCCTGGTGTCCCTGTTGCCCCTTGGTGCTCTGTGACTGGTTCCTGCTCAGGGCCCAGTGCTGAGTCCTTGGCCTCTTCTTCTTTCTCTCTGGATGACTCGGTTCAGGCCCATGGCTGCACGTGCCCACTCTGAGCTTATCTCCACACCAGACCTCTTCTCTGAAGTCCAGCCCCACATGCCCCACTGCCTACTGGACATGTCCACCCTGCTTCCTTCCTGCCTTCTTCTTCTTCTTTTTTTTTTTAAGAGAGAGGGAGAGAGAAGGGGGGGAGGAGCAGGAAGCATCCACTCCCATATGTGCCTTGACCAGGCAAGCCCAGGGTTTTGAACCAGCGACCTCAAGCGTTCCAGGTCAAGGCTTTATCCACTGTGCCACCACAGGCCAGGCCCTTCCTGTCCTTTTTTTTTGTATTTTTCTGAAGCTGGAAACGGGGAGAGACAGTCAGACAGACTCCCGCATGCACCTGACCGGGATCCACCCAGCACGCCCACCAGGGGCGACGCTCTGCCCCTCTGGGGCGTCGCTCTGCCGCGACCAGAGCCACTCTAGCGCCTGGGGCAGAGGCCAAGGAGCCATCCCCAGCGCCCGGGCCATCCCTGCTCCAATGGAGCCCTGGCTGCGGGAGGAGAAAAGAGAGACAGATAGGAAGGAGGGGGGACGGGGGTGGAGAAGCAAATGGGCGCTTCTCCTATGTGCCCTGGCCGGGAATCGAACCCGGGTCCCCCCGCACGCCAGGCCGACGCTCTACCGCTGAGCCAACCGGCCAGGGCCCTTTCCTGTCCTTTGCAGTCTGGTTTTTACCCCACCGCCAGCAGTCTCTCTAAAATTAGTCAGATTAGGCCCCTTTGGTATGCAGAATTGCCCGGGGCTCTTCATCTTACATGGAGCAAAAGCTAAGGTCCTAAAATGCCCCCAAAGGCCCAAATGACCTGTCCACCCCTTGCTCTCTGACCCATCTCATTCTATTTCCGCCTCGCTTCCTCTGCTTCAGACACACTTGCCTCCTTGGCAATTGCCTGGAATGTTCTTTCCGGAAATACCCATGGACTGCTCTCTCACCTTCTTCAGGTCTCTACCCAAATGTCACTTTGTTACCAAGGTCCCCTACTGCCCTGTTTCTTAAAGGGTGCACATTCATGCTCACGTATATGAGCACGCACATGCATACACAAACATGTGCACACACGTGTATATATACAGCCTGTCCCCTTCCCTGCTTTGTTGCTCTCCATTGCCCTTATCCCCATCTGACATACTGTGTGCTCACTCGTTGGTCCCTGACCGCCGGTCTTCCCCAGCTGAAACGCAGGAGGTCCCAAGAGGGCCGCCATTTCTGTTTCTTGCCCACCACCGGTTCCATTTTCTAGGGTACTTACTGTGCGGCTCATCGAAGGTGCTCAACACATGCATCTATCTGCTGCAGAGCCCCACTCATCCCAGTCTCCGCCATGGCCCTCCCGACCCTGATGTGAGCAAGGACAATAACAAAGGTCCTTGGTGAGGCTGGGGTCCCTGCCACCTCTGGTGGGCTCCAGAGGGACAGGGGACAGATGTGGCCAGGATCCCCGACAGGTCTGTCTGTGGTTGGGACAGATGTTTCTAGGCATAGAAGGAGGGTGATTATTGTTGATACCCAGAGTTTCCTGTAAGATCTCAAATCCTTCTTAGAGCTGGGACTTCAGAAGGCATCTTTAGGTCTTCCTCATGTTTTTACATGAACAAACGTAGTTTAAGCCCCTGCCCCTTGCCTGAGCTGACCTACAGCGTCTGGACTCCTTACAAAGGTGGTCCTAGACCGTTTCTCTCACCAGGAGCTTGTGGGAGCCCGCTGAGCACCCAGGTCTGTGCAGACACAGAGCTGGAGGGGAGGGGCGGGAAGGAGGCGGCCAGTGCTGAGTCTCCTGGTCTCAGAATCAGACCCCTGCTCGCTGCCTGGCTCACTCGGTTGGATCCTTTCTCTGAGTTTCACTCTCATTGTTAAATGGGGCTGGCAGTCCCGGCTTCAGAGGGCTTGGGGGAGGCTCAGAGGAGTTCAGAGAGCTCAGAGGACAGAAGGAGAAGGATGGGAGGGAAGTGGAAGGGGTGCCCCTGCTCCAGGAAGGAATGTTTCTCGGGGGGCAGGGCACTAGCCCGATGCTCTGCAGAGCTCCCAGAAAGCCGGGACCATGTGGCCTGGGCACACAGCAGGAACCTAATATGTGCTCGTGGAATGGCGTCACTTGAACCTGACACGATGCTTTTATTGAACACTGGAGCCAGTCTGAGTCAGGGTGCCTGGGTCCAAATTTGGGCTCTGCACCCCATTGCCCTGGGACCCTGGCAGAAGGCCTCCCCCACCCCTCCCACCCCTGGAGCTCAGTGTCACCATCAGCAGATTGACTGCTATGCACTAACAGCCTCTATTTCTATTCTGCCTCATCCTCACGGTGCCCTCTCGCGAGGCCAGTAGGCAGCTGGGACCATCTGGCATGAGCATAAATACCCCACGTTGCCTGCCACACCCAAGATGTCCACAGGCAGGAAGTTTTAGTGAGATAAATAAAAGCTAGCCACCTGGGTTCAAATCATGGTTCTGATACTTACTACCTACGTGATCCTGGATAGGTGACACACTTCCTGACGCCTTGTTCTACTCATCTGTAAAATGGGTGAAATAATAAATGGAATGCGAGGATTCAGTGAGATAATGAAATCAAAGCCTTGGGCACAGCACACCCTGCACGTGGCATGTGGTCAGTGCTATTCCTAGCGTGGAAATTCTATCTAAATGCTCAGGGTTGTTGCCCTCCCCTTTTGCAGATGAGGAAACGGGTTCAGAGAGAGTAAGCAACTTCCTCCAGGCCACACAGCTAGTAAGGCTCTGTAACCCTTGTTGTTCAGTGGAGCATGAACAGAGTGCTGGGGGCCAGTCAGAGCCATTTTGTACCTCTGTTCCTGTATCCTCAACAAATTCTGAGCTCAGGGCCTCATGTTACCTTGGCTTCTTCCAGGAAACCAGACTCAAGTTTCTTCCCTTAAAGGCGCCACCATCTGATTAGCAACATTTTAAAGACCTAAGAGTGTTCGTTGGCCTTTTTGCGCTGCCTGGGCGGGCTGTGCAGCTTTGGGAGTCCCACGTCCGTATCCCTGGCAACCCCGGCCCTGGGCTGCCCTCCCCCCACACCCTGCCGTCAGAGCTGTCTGTCTGTGGGAGCTCCCTGGAGGCCCAAGAGGGATGTGCATGCATGCCTGTGCTGGGTCAGTGCAGAACATCCCCAGGACGCGGGCGTGGGTGCTGGCCCCATTAGGAGCATGAGAGTATGAGCTGTGCCTACTGGGAGTGTGTTCTGTGCCTGTATGTGCACAAGTGTGCCCGCTGACACAACATCGTAAGTGAGGTTGCTATATCTCTGGATATATGAGCATGTATGTACATTTCAGAGTTAGGTCTTATGCATGCCCTTATATGGAGGCCACCCTGGATGGCTGCAGCAGGTTGCCATTGTCCCTGTATTTGTGTTTTCCTGTGTTTGACGTGCCCCAGCACACGTGGGTACAGGAAGGAGTATGTTCATGCGTGTGGTGGATCATTCATACCAGTACCTATAAAGGAACACCTGTCCCACCCAAACAAGTGCATCCCCTTGTGGAGGGCATGGGGGGGGGTGTGTTCCTGTCTATGTCCTTGAGTACTGTGTCCTGGGTCAAGTTGGTATATGTGTGTGCTTGTGTGCACGCCCACCCACAAGAATATCAAGCCAGAGTGTATGTATGTATGGTTGGTGTGCGTCTTGTATTGAGCACATGCACATGCCTTTGAAAATGGGTCTTTATGAGCATGTGTGTGTACACACATGCACTGGATCAACTAGTGCAGTATGTATGTGTGCGTGATACACACACACACACACATACACACTTCCTGGGGGGCAAGATGTCAGGGCTATTGATTTCCCATCTCTTAGAAATTCCCTTTGAGGTTCTCTCCTCATGTCTCTTTCATGAACCAAAGTCAGTGGTTCCAACATTCTTCAGGCAAACCGGGTCCGGCTTACAGTGAGGTCCGGACCTGCCCACCTCCCCTGCTGGTTGTGTACACAACACGTACACACAGAATCTGCTTATCATTTATAGGAAAGCATGGGGGGCCCCAGAGGGGTGCGATGGGGGTCTGGGGTCAGTTTCCTTATTCGGACTCTGCTGTTTTCTATTCGTGTGGCCTTGGGCATTTTCTTTCACTGCCCAAGTCTGGTTTTCTGTCTGCCAAAGAGGACAGGGTGGTGAAGTGAGTGGCGAAGCCTGCCCTGGCTGGGGGTTGTCAATCATCACATCTGTCTGGGGGTTAGGTTTACACAGCACTTACCTTCTTCCTGAGGAGGGAGGTCCGTGTCTCCACAATACCCCAGAGCGAGGCCGGCCGAGGACCTGTGGTGCTTCTCAGGGGAAGCTCACACGTGAGCTGTACGTTTCTATTGTGCACTGGACCTATGTTCTGAGCACTCGGCTGACACCACCTCAGCTCATCCTGGCCACTGCCCTCTGTGACATCTGATATTATCCTCATCCCACAGAAGAGGAAACTGAGGCCAGAGTCCTGCAGGGGCTTGCCCTAACCTAGCCACACCCAGCGCAGCAGGTGGCAACCCGGGCTCAGGATTCCGGTCGATCGGTCCGGTCTGGCCCAGCAGAATGCTGAGCCTTCCCGCCGCATTGCAAGCACACTGCCTAGAGCAGGCAGGAGGGAGGCCAGGCCTTCAAGGATGCCCAGACCCCACAGGGGGCAGAATGGCATGCAAGCCCAAGGCTTCATGTAAACAGAGACGGAGAAAGCACCAAGCTGGAGAAAAGCAAGCCCCTCAGCCTCTGCCGCCTGCTGGGGCTCTCCCTGCCCCTTCCCCCTCCAGATGGGCAACCCCTCGCCAGGGTCCTCTCCCACCCCTCACACGCTGCAGTCTTTGTGGCCCGGGAAGAATGCCTCTCTTTAGAATGCCCCTTCCCTTTGATTCTCCTCTCTCCAGCATTTCTGCCGACCCCTGCGTGTTGAGAATCCAATTAGAGGAGCGGACAGGGAGAGTGACAGGCGCTCCGAATCCCGCCTCAGCCCCTCGGAGCACGCCTGGTGGAGCTGCAGGCAGTGTGGCCTGCTTGTCATGCCGGGCCCTGCGCTGGGCTTTGTGGAGATTAGCTGCCCGGGATGGGGGGTGGGGAGGCACACTGCAGATGGTACCAGAAGTGATGCTGGTGAATGTCACATCCCAGGGGAGAGTAGAGCTCCCCCCCCCACCCCCCAGAATCCAGCTTGGGGAAAAGGGGATTGGGAAGGGAGGCGGGCTGGACTTGGCAAGGACTGGGCCACCCTGGCCTATAGGGGTGCTTGGGCAGTGATGCCTAGTGATGTTATTTTGTTCCCTATTTGAGTCTTGGAAGGTCAAGGCCCAAAGCTAGACTGCAATAGAGGTGGCAGCCAAACTCTTGTCCGTCTACTGTGGGTAGTGTACCAGAATTCCCACCTAGGATGGGCTCTGAGGGGTTGATTTGATTGCAGGCTTTGGCTGTTGTCTTGAAACTTCATTTGCAAAAACATTTTACATATTATGGGCTAGGGACTCTAAGGAATGGGGAGGGGGCAGACCCTAAGAGATAGTGCCTATAAAGAACCACCTACCACTAGCCGCCCCTTGGCATGGCCATCAGCTGAGGCCATGACCATGCTCTTCTGCAGCCATCATCACCAAGTTATCCTCCTCCTGGTTTACAGCTAAGGAAACCGAGGCTCCCAAACACATAGGCCAGTTTCCAGCAAAGCTGGGATGTCTCATTCCCTTTCCCTTCTCCTCAGGTCACCGTGTCCCCATCCCCAACCTCCTGAGTGAAAAGTCGCTGAAGCCCCATCCCCAGGAGCACCAGGCAGAAGTAGTCTGACTTTCAGCCCATGGGCCAGAAATAGCTGGAGCCTGCTGTCAGCCAGGCCTCTTGCTGGGCCTGAGCACAGACGGGATCAGCCTTTGCTTCCAGGAGCTCACAGTGGAGAGAGACAGGACACCTTGCTGCACAGAGGGTGGAGTGTGTGCAGCAGGGAGCTGAGGACTGACTGTGAGCACCCACAAGGGGGACAGGGAGATGGGGGTGGGACCACATCTGGCCTGGAAGTCCTGGAGGACTTCCTGGGGAAAGGGGCACCTGAGCTGAGACCTGGAAGACAAGCAGAAATAGCTTGAAGAGGCCCCAAATATTCAGGCCTGAGAGGCAGGGCAGGTAATGGGGCTTCCAGGGGTAGGGTACCTGCCCACCCCTATCCCATCCTCATTCCACAGCTGCCTGAACTGGGCAGGGCTGATCCACCTCCCACCACAGTGCCCCAGCAGCGCTGCTCAGCTGCAGCTGCCTCCCAGGCCTGGCAGAGCTGACAGCCTTTGGATGCTCAGCCTCTTTAGTAAGAATCACCACAGGGGTGGGACTGGGGAGCCATGGAGTCCCAAGGTGGTCCCTCACCAGTAATAGTGGCTAGGGGTCTATGGGGCCTGAGCATGCACATTAGAGACCCAGCATTTCTCCAGCACATGCACTATCTACTGGAATCCCAAGCAAAGCCGAGAGCGGGAGCCGCCACCCCATTTTACAAGTGAGAACATGGTTCAGAGAGGCAAAGGGGCTTGTCCAGACTCAGAGCGTGCTGATATCTGGAACCAGCATTTCAACTCAGGACCCTGTAGACCTTTGCCACCACTCCAGGCTGCCACAGCCGGTGCCTGATATGAGTTTTTGTGTTTGTGTTTTTGGTACTCTTGTCCCATCATGGTGCCTGGCACTAGGAGCTCAAGGGATGAGTGGGTGTGTGGGTAGGTGGATGGATGGATGGATGGATGGAGAAAACCAACCTTGACCTATTCTTCCTTCCCTCTTGCCTTTTTGGGGAAAAAAAAATTGGCACCAACCCCTGCCAGTGAAGGCTATATTAAATATGAATTAATCTTTCATCTCAGTTCTGGGGCATGCAAATGGGAAGGGTGTGTGAGCACAAGAGAGCAAGAAAAGACACCCCAGTTTGCATCCCACACCTGCCTGGGCCTGAAAATACACACGCACACCCTGACATCCACAGTCACACAAACCCACTCACTCTAATCCTCCCGCACACCTGGTGCCTCGGCCCAGGACAGAGATCACATAACAGTCCTTTCTAGGGACCTTACCATCACCCCCCACCTGTCTGCCTCCACACCCCAGCTCCCCCCACTCCGAGTGGGGGCCCCTTGTAGGTGGAGGCCTCTGGGCTCAGCCCTGGCCACCACTGCACGCACACCCCTCCCTGCCCCGCTACTCCCTCTGAACTTGACTCCTCCTCGCCTTCCCGGCTTCCCTTCTCCCTCCTTTGTCTCTCCCTCCCCTCCTCCTTCTCTGCTCTCTTTTTCTTCACATCTCTTGGTGTCTCTGCCTTAATCGGCTTCCAGTCTCATCTTCCGGCTGTTGCTCTCTATGCAGCGCTGGCTGATGTCTCAGCCCCTCCGCCTCACGTCCTCTTGTTTCTCCCTCCCCTGACCCCTAACCTTCACCCTTCCCCACCACCTCCTTCCCTCTGGTCTAAGGGACCACTGGCTGGTGCCTGGACACACCAGGGGCCCTGGTGAGCTGAGGACCCCTTAACCCAGACACCCAGGAGTCAAGTTGGAGTCCAGAGACGGCCCCCACGTCCCCCTCAGGGAGGGGAATGGGTGCCCACACACCCGGGCGGATGCCTCTGTCTGCTCACCATCCAGCCAGTGGAATCATCGGCCAGGCTGAGACGCTCTCTGTCGTTTTTGGCTTATTTGCCGTACATACGTTTATTGAGCAGTCCCATCCCCATGCCCTGCCCAGAGGAGGCCTGGGTGGGGGCCAGCACGGGCTCCAGATTCACACAGCCCCGGTTCTGATTCCCTCCATGCCCTGAGCAGGTGCCTCTACCTCAGAGTCTCTGTTTTCCCATCTGTGAAATGGGGAGGACAGGAGAGTTGGCCTGGAAGGGCTGAGTAAGGCTCAGATGAGCTAAAGCAGGCAGAGCACCCAGCATTCTGCCTGACACACAGCAGGTGCTCGGGTGTGGCTGTAGAAGACAGAAGATATGGGCTCTGCCCTCTGAGGACCCACAGGCCAGTGGAGGGCAGATCAGTGGGCGAATTCACCCCCTCGGGCTGTGGGGAGCTGATAGAGCAATGATCAGAGTCCGTTTGCCACTGAGGTGGGTGCGCGTGAGGACAGGCTAAGGGGCTTGGGGTCAAAGGTCATGGGGAAGAGGTCGGCTTGGGGGGCTTTGGAGGCCCTGGATCCTCCAGTGATGCTGGGGCTGGGCCGCAGTGGGAGCCAGAGCTGGGGATTTGGCCTAAGGCCTGGTCAGTTCGGAATCTGTCAGTCTGGGGGATCCTAAGCACTCGTGGTCACCCCCTCCCCTTTCTACCACAGTAGGAACATGCAGGCTTGGATTGGCACCCCCCTGCAGGTATGGGATGAACCACCGCGCCCCCAGAGTACACATCTCCCACATGTCATCTCTGTCCCATGCTGGACACTGAGGACCTGGCCTGTTCATTCTGAAGGCACTTCAAAATATAGGTTCTGAAGGGCCAGAGTGGTACCCTGGTTTGGCATGACCCCATTTCTGTGTCCTTGAGCCACAGCCATCCTCTCTGAGCCTCAGTTTACTCATCAGGGCCTTTCAGTAGATGAAACGAGGGTCTGCAGCCCCGAGTGGGCGTTGGGTAAACAACTTCCAACCTCCCGGAGTGCTCCCCACAGTGGAAATTCTAGACCTGCCCCTCCCCTCATGACCCAACTTGGGCCCTTCCTTTCAGGACCTGACCTCCCTTCCCACTGCCTGAGAAGTCTGGCCCCAAGACACTTTCGCCCTCTGCCCCCTCCCTCCACCGCCCTGCGACCACCCAGCCCAGCCAGCTGTGAGCGGCAGCCTCTCTCCCGCCCACCCTGGACCCAGGGGTCAGCAAGCATTGAGCGTGGGAGGGGGACAGGGACTGAGATTCTATGGGGTGAGGGTGGGGTGGGGATGGGTGTGAGGGCAAGAATCAGGCAGGTATGTGTGTGTGTGTGTGTGAGAGAGAGATCGTCAGTGCATATGTCCCTGCTAGGGGCTGCAGATGTGTCCTAGGATCCGGGAGGGTGAGCCTCGTGAGAGAGAGACAAAAGGATGGAGTGCGCTGAAGAAGCTGCCGGGTGGGAGGCTGAGCCCATTTGTATGCAGCAGGAGCAGGAGCCCAGCGAGGCGGCTCCTCAGAGCGGTCTCCCTTCCCAGGGCACTGGAGGGAGCGCTTCGAGGTCCAAGCCTGCAGAGCCCTGCCTCCCACCACCCCCCTGCCCAGCCCTAATTGTATAGGTGGGAAAATTGAGGCTGGGAGGCCAACCAGCAGGTGAGCGGCGGAGCTGGCACGGAACCCAGCCAGCCCCCTGGGCCAGGGTTGTTGCCATCACTGAGTGCTTCTGGGGACTCCGACCAGGTGCACAGCTGGGTACGTGTAGGAATGAGTAATGACCGTTGATGTTTGTCACGTGCACTGAGCAAACAGTTTCTGATAGCTCAGTAATCCTCACGCAACCCATACATATGTGCCGTTTTTGTCACCCCCTAATTTTATAGGTGAGAAAAGTGAGGCACAGAGAGATGAAGACACTTGCTCAAGACCGCACAGCTAGTAAGAGGCAGCACAGGGGTTCAAACCCGTGCCAGCTGGTACGAGTCTGTGCTCACCATGCAGCCTCTTAGAATGAGAAGTCCCTGAAACTCAGGGACTATTGCACCTCTGTTCCCCTGGTTCCGAGCACGGGCCCGGCACACGGCACGTGCTCAGGGATACTCACTGCGTGAGTGTATGAGTGAATAAGTGAGAGCAGCTTCACCAAATGACATCTTCCTGGGCTCCAGCAGCCCAGCTCTCTCAGCCCAGTCCTCCCACTTGTGCATGGCCCCCAGCCCCTCCCCCACCAGGCAGGTGTTGGCCATGCCCTCCACGGGGCCAGGCCCCATGGGGACAAAGCCAGGGCCGTGCCTGGGCGGCCCAGCCCCAGCGCAGGCTGAAGCTGCTAACAGGCTGGAAATCTCTTTTGTCAAAGCCTGTGCTGCCTCCAACCTCTTTTAATTAAAGACAATTAGTGCTTTCAGCCCCTCTGCACAGCTCAGCGCCCCTGTTTGCAAACACACAGCTGCGGGAGCTTTGTGCCCCCCCCCACTGCCGCCCCCAGCCCCGCTTCCCCAGAGACATACAGAGGTGCCTTTATTATCAACACTCAGGCTGCAGCACCAAGAGGCGGGCGCCTCGGCTCAAGGAAGGATGGAGCACTTCCCGGCAAGGCGGGGAAGTGGCAGGAGCTAAGGACCCTGGGTGGCCTTGACACAAGTGAGCTATAGGTCCCCTTCTTCATAGAATAGCCTGTGGGCATCAAGTCCAGCAGGGGCAGTTTGGAGAGACCTACCACCTTCCTTTCTTCCCCCTCAGTCTTGGTCCTCTGGGCCCTGCTTAGAATTCGAGCTGCTCATGTGTTTTCTTTAAGAACCTTCCACCTGATCTGGACAGTACAGGGCACAGATGCTGGCCCTGAGTGCCACCTTAAGGAGGAAGGAAGGGGAGAAATGGCTTTTATTGACCACCTGCTGAACGCGAGGACTCTGGCCCTGCACGGCGTAGTTCTGAGGTATCCCCGTTTCATAGACAGATGCCGAGGTGCAGGATGGCTCAGCAACTTGGCCACGCACAACTAGGACATAGCAGAACCAGCATGCAAGGCCAGGCCTTCTGACCTGAGCGTACTAGCTGGATCTAAGCATACTAGGAGTGCAACCTGTGAGAGGTCAAAAGATCATTTGTTCTGGCTCCATGCCCGCCTCACTCTTGTGGACTGAGTCTGAGACATGGGCCAGGCGATCTCTGGGGCCTCTGGCTATTGATGAGAGGGCACAGATACAGCCATGGCCTTCAGCTCCTAAGCTGAAGGGACAAACCCATGCACAGGGGTAGTGCCTGTAATAGCGAGGACTCTACGGAATTCTCAGGCAACACAGAGGCAAGACTGCTGTTTCCAGGCATTGGCGGTCATGTTTGAGCTGGCGTTAGGGATGAATACTTATTCTCAAAGAAGAGGACAGTGGGCAAGAGCATTCTAGGCAAAGGCCAGGGGCATAAAAGAAAAGTGAATTTTAAGAAAGGTGAGCAGTTCAGGCAGGAAAGGTGTTACTGTGCCCATTGTGGATGAGGGGACAGAGGCCCAGGCGGGCTGAGTGAGTGACTATCTAAGGTCACACGGCGAACAGTCCTGGAAGGGGCCTGGCCACCCTCTGACTGCAGTGCTGCACCCCCTCCCCTTGTCGGCACAGTTCTAAATTGACTTCACTCGCAGTTAGTTGATGGGGGTCTTTCCCACTGACTCTTCGCCAGTGGGAAACCATGTCTGAGTTTGCTCACCTTTGTGTCCCAGGGCCTAGCCCCATCCTGGCACGGGGCAAGAGCTGCATAAGGATCTGCTGAGTAAATGAAATGTCCCAGTGAAGGCATGTGGCTGGCCTGCCAGCTGCCCCTCTCCCTTCCTGGGGCCCAGGCAGACGTCACAAATCCATCACCACACTCTTCCACCCAGTCCATAAGGGCCACAGACAGACTGCTTAGAGCCGGTGTGTGTAGTGAAATTTCAGTCCCTGCAGATCAAGTCCAGGGTCACAGTTTGCAAATGAGAATTTCCAAGGAAGATGCTTCCAAATGGGGAGGAAGGGATAATAATAATAACAACAACAACAACAACAACTTAACATTTACTGAGTGATTTCCACCTACCAGGCACACTCGAAGTATATTTAATTCCCCCATCGTGCCCATGACATGGGTATTCTTCTCAGTCTATGGAAGGGGAAGCTGAGGCACACACATCACTAACTTGCAGGGCCAGGGTTCAAACCCAGGGAGCCTTGCTCCAGAGTCATGCTCTCAACCACTATTCTATGCCGTCTCTCCTCTATTGGTGTGGGACCTCCCGGCCCCCAGAGCTGGCCATCTTGAGGGCTGGTGTGCAGCTAGCCTTGCTATGAGGCCCTGGCTTCCTCCCCACCAGTAGAGACCTGAAAGCTGAGTTAGAGCCGGCAGGGCCAGGCTGGGCCTGGGATCCATCTGCCTTTCGGCAGCTCTAGGCCCACTTCCTTCAGCCTGGACAGCTTCCCAGTGGTGCCTCTGCAGGCCCTTTCAAGTCCCCTGGCACTCCCAGCCCCACTTCCTGCGACCCCTGGCCCGGGTCTGACCCGCTCCACTCAATTTCCCAAGATGAGTTGCAGAAGCTGCGGGGTCTGTGTGCAGAGACGGGAAAATTAACGAGCTGCTCCCTGGCAATTGGCGGTTTCCAGGCACCAGCTGGCCTGGAGTATTTACTCGGCACCCTCAGAGCAAGACAATTAAGTGGAGCTTAGGCTAGGGTGCAGAGATGTCTACAGATCAGACGGAAACCCTCCTAAGATGTTTTTTCAAGGGATCAGTGCCTGAGAACAAGTTTCCAGGGAACTGCGGTCTTTATTCATTCTTATTAGTATATGACATAATAATGCACATAACGTATGTTTTATGTGTATTTATTCATTTATTTAACATTACCGTGTGCCGGGCTCCTTTCTTGGGTTACCTCATAGAATCTTCACCGTTTCTCTGCAAGGTAGACATAGTTGTTGCCATTTTATAGATGAGGAAAGTGAGGTCCAGTAAGGTTAGGAGACATCTCCCAGCTCGCTCAGGGGAGTCAGGATTTGAATGCAGGTCTATCTGATTCTAAACTTCTTCTTCTTGCCATAGAACAGATTTCCTTCCTGCTCTCTGAGAGTATGTAGCACTGTGTTTGGCACCAAAGATGAGCCAGTAGCAAGAGAAGACCCACTATGTGTTGTGCACCTACTCTGCACCAGGCAGAGAAGAACAGGAGTATGAGACCCCTTCCCTGTCCTGGGAAGTGCCATGTTAAGAGATACATGCTGTGCAACCCGTTGATCCCAAGGAGGTCTGGTCAGCTTGAATCAATTCTGAAGGTGACACCTTACGGAGGAAACAAACCTTGTTTGGGGCTTTGAAGGCTGAATAGGAGTCTGCCAAGCAAAGATGGGCCAAAGGGCATTCCAAGGGGAAAATTCAGCATGAATACCATGCTTTATGCACTAGGGAAGTGGCCCAGTCCTCAGTGCAGTGCTTGGTGAGATCGCTGGCGTGGGACAGGAGGAGCAGAGAGAACAGAGCAGACAGTTGGGACAGATGGAAAGGGCCTGGAAGGCCTGGCTAAGCAGGTTGGACTGGGTGGCTCTGGTGCGGAGATCTGGGCACCAGCCAAAGAGAAGAGGCACAGGAAATGGGAGAGGGAGCAGATGCTGCCGACACCATCCTATAGCGGGAAGCCACCCTGCTTAGTATCCCACAGCAGGGGTCCCCTAGCTGCTGGCCCTTGCTCCTGTTCCCTGGGCCTCGTAGTAGTGAAGAGGGAAGAGAGGGTGACAAGCTAATTGTGTGGCCCCTGAGTCACCTCCTCCTTGCTGTCTTCCTGGAGCTTCCAATCCACCTGTTCTCTCCCACCCCCCAAATGGGGCCGTTAGTAACTTACTCTGTGACCTGGGGCAAGTCACTTGTTCTCTCCGATCCTCAGTCTCCCCAAAAGTCAAAGAAGGAGCTAAACTAGAGGTCTGCGATGGCCCCTAACCTGTGCCTCCCAGAGTTCCCCGAGAAAATGAGTGAGGAAGCTCTGCCTCTTGGGAGTTTCCCCGTGGGTGGAGACGGGATCAAGGAGTTTGGGGACTTCCCATGACAACCAACCGCAGCAGAGCTGTCGAGGCAGGAAGTCTATTTTTCAATCCTTCTGCCTCCTAGTCCCACCCCCAGCCAGGCCCATCTTATTCCTGGTTACCTCCCCTCCCCTGAGGTGTCACTTAGCCTCTGGTATACCACCCCCAGTCTGGGAAAGCTCAAATGGAGGACTTTCAGATATCCTGACAAAAGAGGGTGTATATTTGTGCCGGCTGGGGTGCAGAGATGTTTACACCCCAAGTCCCCTTCCTTACCCATCCAGCCCACTGGCAGCCTCCAAGTGTCCTCTTATTAAAATACCCTATTCCCTGCCTTTGGGATGAGGTGATAGGGTGTTTAAACCGGGTTGTCAGAAGAAATAGGATCTGGTCTCAACTTGACAACCAGCTTGCTGTGTGAGTCTGGGTGAGTCCCTTAGCGTCTCTGGACCTTCATTTTCTCATCTGTACAATGAGGGGTGTTGACTAGCTGAATGGTTCTCAGCCCCAAGTGTGTATGAGCATCACTGGGCCCCCCATGCTGCGGGTCTGAGTAGGAACCCAGCCATCCTTTGCTCTGAGCACTGCTGACTTAGAAGATCCCCGAGGGCCAAGTTCAGCTCCAGCACATGTGAGTTCAGCTCCACTTCTCCTATGACCCAGGTTTGACCCCCTCCCGCCCTGACGAACAGGACCGCAGAGCCCTTCAGTCAGCCCCGCCAGCCCGGCCACACTTGGGGTGTCCGGGCCAGAATGTCATCTTTCTCCCCCTCCCCCGCACTTTCACTCTCAGTGTGGCTTTCCCCGAGCCAGTCTGTCCTCGTGGGTGGCCTTGGTGAGATGAGGAGCTAAAAATAACCCTGCCTGGGCACTGGGAGTGGACGGCAGAAACCACGCATAGGAGGCCAAGGGGAGTGAGCCTGCCCGGTAGCCCGGGCCTAAAATCTCAGCCTCAACCCTGCTGTGCTGTGTGGCCCCGGGCAAGTCAGTTCACTTGTCTGTGCCCCTGGACATTTGTTGTAAAAGGTAGTCCTGGCACCGACCTGTCCGAACATTGGAAGAATATGAAATAATAGCAAATGTAGGCACCACCATTCAGTGCCGCCTTGCCCCAGGTGTCCTGCCTGGCCCAGGGAGAGAAGATTTTGAAGCCACAGTTCCTCCTGGGGACGGGGGTGCTCACTTTGGGGGTCCTCAGCTCACCTGAGGATTTTCCACCAGGTTTCCACTCATAGTGGGCAGCAGTGATGTCAGTGAAATCATGGAACACATTTCGTAAGAAAATTAATAAGGAATGGATTGAGATGGAAATTATGAGCCCTTGGAAACCAGAAGGGTGGTGTGTGGGGTTGCTACTCAGAGGTGCCAGACCCACCTGATTGAGTTGGGGGAGGGGTCTTTCAGAGTGAAGGAAGTGGAGAGTGGGACTGTAGAGAGTAAGATGACTTTGCCAAGGTAGGGGAGAGCTCCAGGGCCAGCCAGCAGGGGAGTGGGATGCAGCACTGGGTTAAAAAGGAGCTTCGAAATCTCTGGATCCTGTCTTTAGCCTCTCTGAGCCTTAGTATTCTCATCTGTGAAATGGGCGTGCTACATTTAACAGTTGTGAAAATTAAAGGGGGCCTGGGACCAAGCCTGGTATTGCTGGGGCTCCACAAACAATAGCCTCTTCATCAGGGATGGGAGTGAAGAGTTGCTGCTCACCCCATCTGAGAATAGGAGAATGACCAGATTGATGGGTTGTTGGATGGATGCACAAATGGATGGACAGGCTGGACTGACAAAGGGATGAATAACTGACTGCAGACCATACTTCCTGGGCACAAGCATTTAAATCTGCATTGTATGTTTTTCTTCTATTACCCATATGCCACCAGCTGACATCTACTACCTTTTTGATTGATTATTTGTGATTTATTATAATTAGGCATAATATATTATGTATTTATGTTGTGGTTTGATATTGTATCTGTTATAGTTCTTTAATTAAAGTCTACTACCTACCTACTACTTTTATGTTTACAAAGCACATCTCTATCAACCAACTTGCCTCATCCTTACAACAACCTGTCAGGCAGGTCCTCTTATACTCCTATTTTCCAGGTGAGGAAATTCAGGCTCAGAGTGGTTCAGTAACTTGTTAAAGGTCACACAGCTTATAAGTAGCAGGGCCAGAATTTAAACTCTAGATCTTTTGTCTTTGTGGGACACTGCCTGCTAGAGTGGGTCATTCTGGGTGGGACATTTCAGGCAATTTGGCACCTGACATGAAGGTGTAAAGAGCCCTGGATAGATGACTCAGTTAGTTAAAGCATTGCCCAAAGCACAGAGGTTGCCAGTTCCATCCCCGATTAGGGCACATACAGGAACAGCTTGGTGTTCCTGTCTCTCTCTCTCTCTCTCTCCCTTCTCTGAAATCAATAAATAAAAATTTAAAAAAAAAAAAAGAAGAAGATGGGAAGGTAGAGAGACATTGGAGTTGGGATCAAGAAAAATGAGCATCAGAGATCAGAGGTTGCCTGACCAGGTGGTGGCGCAGTGGATAGAGCATCAGACTGGGACACGGAGGACCCAGGTTCAAGACCCCAAGGTCACCAGCTTGAGCGTGGCTCATCTGGTTTGAGCAAAGCTCACCAGCTTGGACCCAAGGTCACTGGCTCGAGCAAGGGGTCACTCAGTCTGCTGTAGCCCCCAGTCAAGGCACATATGAGAAAGCAATCAATGAACAAAATAAGGATCCACAACAAAGAATTGACACTTCTCATCTCTCTCCCTTCCTGTCTCTATTTGTCCCTCTCTCTGTCTTTCTCTGTCACCCCCCCCCCCAAAAAAGATCAGAGGTTAAAGATGGGGACAGCTCGATGACTATTCAAGGGTGTAGTCTAGTTCTTTTGGGGGCATGAGGAGCCTGTGCCCCAGGAGGTTGACTCGAGATTGGCATTTGAGGTGGGTGCTGGTGGTCGGAGGGCTGGCTGGAAGGCAGGGTCTGCAGCAGGCACCACAGGCCTCAGGAGATGGGTGGCCATGCCCAGATTTTCCTGGATAAAGTATATGGGTGCTGGCATCACTGTCCACCAGCCATGGGACCACAGCAAGTGACTTCACCTCTCTGAAACTTGATTTCCTCCTCTGCAAAATGGAAGCTGCAATGAGACAAGTCAGAGAGCCTTCACCTCCAGAGCCCTCTGCATAGAAGCACTCGGGCACTGTGGCTGGGCTTCCTGTCGGTTACCAGTGTTCTGTTCCACTGGCACTGCCTCCACCTTCCCCCCGAAATACACCCAGTGGCACTCCCCAGACCATACCCCTAGACCTAGGTTCAGAAACAACAGTCACCACGTTTATTTGTTTGTTTTTATTTATTTACTGAGGACCTATTGAGTGCTAACCTTGACCTTGGCTTAATAAGCATAGTATGACATGGTGTCAATTACTCAGGCTTACCCAGGAAACAAGTAAATAGACTATTGCAGTTCAATGTGCTGAGTGTTCTAATGCAGTGAGACATCCAGGGCACAGTGGGAACAGGAGGAAGGGGCCGCTGATGCTGCCAGGAAGAGGTGGCTCTGTGCACCTTTGCAGGGGTGATGCTGAAAAGAGGGGGGAGGGATATACCACGCTGTCCTTTCCATCTATTTCTCAGTCAGGCAGCTCTCCTTGCAATGTGTTATTGTAGCCGCATGCCCACTTCACAGATATGGACACTGAGGCTCAGAGAGGTGAATGAACTTGCTCAAAGTCACCAAGAAGCCGAGTCTAGCTGAGGTTCATCTCCTTCCAAAGCTATCAAGGTGGGGTGGGTGGGCTGAGTTAGACCCCAAGGAGTGTGGGAGGAAGCAGAGCTCCAAGCCGTGCAGCCCAGGACTCGGGTCCTCGCCAGGCCAGCCGAGGCCATTGGCAGCCGTGGTTTACAAGGCTCGGGGCAGGCCTGAGATGTTTTGCTTCACAAATGCACGCCGGCTCATCTGGGGTGAGTTTGCGCCTTTATGAGTGTTCTTCAAAAGCCCAGCTCGGCTCTGTGCCCGTCACCATGGAGACGGCTCTGGGTGGCTGAAACCGACCGCCCTCTGTGGCCACGCGTGAAGGCTGCCAGGTGCTGGGGCCGGCGCCACGCTGGGTGGGGCACCCACAGAGGCCTTTCCTGAGACACTTGTTGAGGGCAAGGAGGTGGGGGATTAAATCCAGCTTCCATGAAAAGTGAGAAAGTAGAGTCCCCTTCTTTGGCAGCAGAGCCCTGTGAGCTGGGGCTACTCTCTCAGCCCCCGTGTGCCTGTTCTCCCAAGTGAAGCAGTGTCTTAACCAGCCCACCGCCCTTGGATGTGGACAGGCTAAAGCCCGGCGGTGGGGGGACTGGATTTGATGACTGCACACCCATGCACCTTAAAATGTTTGCCCAGAAATCCCATTTTGTAAATGAGGGGAAACCGAAGCTCACAGAGAAGTGATTTGTCCAAGGTCACCCATCAAGGTAGAGGCCAGGTGAAGCCTGGTACCGCCTACGCTAAGTCCAGTGTTTATTCCGGTCACCACGAAGCTGACCAGGCAGACCCGATGTGTGGCTGGACCTCGCTTCAGGCTGTGGCCAGGCTGCAGGCAGTCTGCGTTTTGGAGGAGGGCTTGCTGGCTGGGAAGACGGCCTGAGCCCCGCACTGGCCCCCGGCCTTACTTGGCTCTCAATTTTGGTTCAAGTCTCAGGGGCTGTTCAAAGATTCCAAAGGCATTTGAACATTTTGGAAGCAATTTGTCAGTCCTGGAAGCTGTTTGGAGGCTCCAAAAACAATTTAAATGTTCCAGAATCTGTTGCATTTGCAAAGGCTGTTGGTCATGGTTTCCAGAGTGGCTTGAGGTCCTGGGCGTGGATTCCCAAGGAGTTGTGGGGGTCTGGGGCCAGAGCATGCTCACAGCCCCGGGTGGCGCTGGAGAGGGAGCGCCTGGCAGCACTCTCTCCCGGTGCTCAGCCTGGGAAGCCGCCCAGTCCATCGGGGCACCTGCTGTTCTGAGGAGCAGAAGGTGGGTGAGCATTGGCAGCAGGAAGACAGATTTTAAAACTCAGCTTTATGTGTGACCTGAGGCCAATTAGTTAACCTCCCTGAACCCCTTTTCCCCCATCTGTAAAGACAGGGGTGATACCATCTCTTCTATAGACCTGACTGTCCCCCTCCCATCTCATCTCAGGCATTTGTGGGTTAGGCAGAGAATTAGCCCCTTCTGGAACTGGTTGTCACTTTCCCCACTGCTTCTGGGTCTGGACTTGGGGGTCTTTATCCAGGGTGTAAGCCAGCCTGCAGTGTTTGACCTGCCAGCCCTCTTTAAACCAGACCTCCTTGACCCTGAAGCCCAGCCCTGCCTTGTCCTGTCACGGGGGAGGACCCACAGGCTAGGCTGAAAGCCCTAGTTGACCAGGAGGCCCATACCTACCACTGCCTCTGTCCCCACGGAAGGTCTCCTCTCTATTTCTAGTCCCAGTGTCACTTTTTTCCTCTCCATACACCCCACTGCCACTGACCAGAATGGTAGAGTCCACTCTCCAGGTCTTTCAGCTCCTGGGGTAAAACCCTTGCTACCCAGTGACACCCAGGGCACCTGTGTGGGACGGGCCTGTGTGTGGAGTCAGACAGACCCAAGGCTTGGCTAGAAGCGTGACCTGCAGCGTGACCTTGGGCAGGCTCGTAACCCAACTCTTCTTAGCCACAGTTTCCCTCTCTATAAAGTGGGACTAATGTCATGCTCTGCCCAAGTCCCAGGGTTGTTTTGAGCATCAAATGAGATGATGGATAGGAACAAGGTATATGAAGTGAGGAGGCTGATGGTGGCTGAGTGATTTGCCTAAGGTCAGCCTGAGGAGTTGGTACCAAACCAGGACCTCAATCCAAGGCTTCCCCAAGTGCATTGATGAGGGCCTCGACCATGGAGCCCTGGCTCATCCTGGGGCCTCTGAAAAAGTTTTAGTTTTCTGCGATTCCCTGACCCACTTGCAGGGCTGCAGGCAGGCAGGCAGGCTCCCAGCTGGGGCGGCCCGCCAGCCGCTGACTGATGCACTAAATGCATCACGTCTTCCCCGGAGACGGGGAGATCAATACGGTGGAGGACGGGAAGCCTCACTCGATGCCACAGCCAGCCCCCCAGGGTGAGAATGGGCCAAGAATAAATACAACTGGGCCAGCTCCCTCCACAGGGTCAGTCCAGGCCAGACCAGAATGGAGTGGATTTGATGTGGCCACCTGTGGCGTCCTTGTCGTCGTCATCATCATCACACCAATGTTATTGTGCCACACACTGTTCCAGGTTTATTCATTTGTTTTTAGTGTGTTTTAACTCATTGGATTCTCACAACCACCCTCTAAGGCAGTTACTGAGATATCCCCCATTTTACAGATGAAACATTACACAGAGAGGTTCAGTGACTCACCAAGGGTCACACAGCTAGAAAGTATCCCAGCTAGGATCAGAACCTACACTTGCCTGGCACAAAACCCATGCTGTTGCTAGAATATTTTGCTGGTGTTTTAGTCGCACAGAAGACTCTGTGGCCACCCACCCCCACACAAGCATGGGCTCCTTGCTGCTCAGAACGCCCACTTGGGGCCTCATCTCCAGCACTCTGTGTGCTTTGGCCCCTGAGCTGCATTGTCAGGGCATAGAATGTGCTTTGGCCAGGTGCTTCTTGACAGGATGGGGAAGGCACCTCCCCAGCAAGTGCCCCTGCTCATCCTCCTGCTAGAGCTCAGAGCAGGCAGGTTAAAGGTGGGCCTGGCTCCAATGGTCACTCTGGGCATGAGAGACCTTCCCCTCTCCTCCTGGGCTGGCATGAATTCTCAGGGACCTAAACCCTGGACTGGAGTGGTCTCAGTCTCACTGCCCATCTGCCAAAGCCACAGCGTACCCATAGCCTCAGGTGGGCTGGCCTGAGGTTTTGCCACCCCTGTATCTCACAGGTGTAGCAGCAGAAACCCAGCCTAAAGTTTCTTGGGGTTAGACTGGGAGGTGGGACAGGTGGTCAGGGCACAAGATGTGGAGCTGCTGAGTGTCAAGGGCTCAGCCCTTTGATCTTCTCCCTAAAGGGCAGCTCAGGTGGTAGGAAATGTGTGGACTTTGGTGTTAAACTCAGCTGGGCCCATCCTGGCTGTGTGACCTTGGATAATACACTTAACCTCTCTGGTCCTAGTTTATCATCTCTCTTTCACCTTTCCCTGAATCAGTTTATCTGTCTGCAGTCAGGGTCATTGTGCTTATCTCTTCCGTCCCTTGAGTACACCTAGCCAGCCCCCCATTGCCTCCTCCCTGAATCCCACCCTCAAGTCTCCTCCAGTCCTCTCTCACCATTATATCTGTCATACAGTCAGACACCAAATTATGTCCATTTTTCCTCTGAAAAATCTGAGCATTGACCTCCCCGTCAGGCTCCACTTCCTGCCCTGGTCCAGGCCTTGTCATCTTCCTGGATTTGGGCAGCAGCCTCCTAACTGCTCCCACCTTCCCCCTTTCCCATCAATCCGTTCATCTCTGGCAGTTCCAGAACCATCTTTCTAAAATGAAAATCTGGTCATGTATGTCTACCTAAGACACATCTTGATTGCACGCAGGATGACCTCCAACTCATTCCCATTCTGCAAGGCAGACCCGTCACCATCTGGCCCCGGCCACCTCTTCCCACCGCTCTGCCTGCAGACACAGTGCAGCTCGGATATGTTGGGTCCTACTCTAAGCCTTTGCACGTGCTGTGCTCTTGGCCTGGAATACCCTTCTTTTTGCCCCCCACTCCCCCACCGTTTGTCTAACACCCATTTATCCTTCAAGTCGCAGTTTTGACATCACTTCCTGTAGGGCTCCTTCCTTAACCCCTACTCTCCAAGACCGGGCTGTTGGCCATCCTGAGCTCCCATACGCCCTGTCACAGCAGCTGCCCCTCTGAATTGTCATTGTCTATTTACATTATCTCCCTGTCCACTAGGAAGGGGTCCCTATCCCCAGGCTCAGAGATAGCCTCAGTGAGAGTGAAGGTACATCCCCCACCCCACCCCAGGTCCTCTGTCCTGGCGTAAATTTCACTTCCCAGCTTCCCCAGGGCCATGCTTTGAGACTTCAGGCCAGTGCCTTTCCCTCTCTGGGCCTTAGCTTCCAAGGATCTTCAAAAAGGTGAGGCTGAACTAAACGACTTCTCAAGGCCCTGCATGTCCTCAGTTTGGTCTCCCAGAGGATGCCCTGCTCCCTGCTGGTCTTTTTGCCTTTTCATTCTGTCTGGATACTCTGTCTCCAACCACCGCCTCTCACAACCTCTGTTTTGGCCCCTCTAGCACATTGTTTCTCCCTTTCTGCCCCTAGACTTCCTGTGAGGACTGAGGCCTCCTTTATGCATCTCCAGATCCAGGTCGAAGGGCAGGCCTGGAAGCCTCCCCAATCCCCCTGCCCATCCTCCCATCATGGGACCCACCATCTGCACAGCCCCAGTAGGGCCATTAGCTCACCATGAGTCAAACAAAGCTATAAATAAGTAAAGGAGTGAGGGCTCCAAGGGGGCTCGACCCCAGCTGGCTGCCAGTCTCTGGCCTGATCTGGGGTCTCTACTACCCTACAACGAACTCAGCCTGACAGATCTTGACGTGTCATCACTGTCCCCAGAGAGTGATGGGTAAATCACCAGGCCTCTCTGGCCCCCATTAGTGTCAGTAATTGCCAATCAATTTCCTGGGATCCTGGTGGGGAGGAGGCCTCTGTGTGTCTCCAGTGGGGTAGCCACATCTAATGGCTTTTATTAGGATTGCTGCAAATTGATTGGAGTATTTTTAAATGGGGCTTTGGTTTTCCTCCTTGCATCCTAACTGCCCCCTCAGGGACAGTTAGGCCAAAAGATGAGTGATACCATGACTTTACTCTCCAGAAGCTCTGAGACTAGGGCTGGTCATACCTATACCATTTGTGTATTCTTCATTCAACAGACACTTCCGGGAGCCACAGCCACAGGTCCCATTTCTCCAGCAGTAACACCACTCCAGGCCCTTCTTAAGGTTACCAGATTGAAACCTCTCAACAACCCCAGTGTGATTTGTATCAACATCCCAGGAAAAGACAGGAAACCACGAGGCAGGCTCATATGGTGGCAAGGCTTGGCTAAAATTGCTCAGCTAATAAATGTTGGCCCTGGTCAGTTGGCTCAGCAGTAGATCATTGGCCTGGCATGTGGAAGTCCCAGGTTTGATTCCCAGTCAGGGCACACAGGGGAAGCAACCATCTGTTTCTCCACACTTCCCCCTCCTCCATGGCCTCACCTCAGATGCAGAAATGCTCAGTTGCCAAACAAGGGAACAGTGGTCCCAGATGGGCAGAGCATTTCCTCCTAGTGGGCTTGCTGGGTGGATCCCAGTCGGGTGCATTCAGGAGTCTGTCTCTCTGCCTCCCTGCCTCTCACTTAATATAAAAATAAATAAATGTAAAGTCGAGATTTGAACCCAGCTCTTTCTGGTATCAAAGCCTTGGTCTACCCATTCTTGCATATACTTCCCCAAAGTGTCCCATAGAAAGTGTTGATGATTCCTCTAAAAGCCAGTGAGCTACATGCAACCCCAGGGAGGAGATTAGCTGATGATGATAATAATAATGGCAACAATTGCAGCTATTATTTGCTGCAGCAGAGACTGTGCAGACGTTTAGCATCTATATTTTATTTCTTCCTTAGAACTGTGCTGAGTAGTATGCATTATTATAACCATGCCACACATAGGGAAACTGAGACTCAGAGGTTAAGTGACTTACGTAAGATCACTGAGATTATTGGTAATAGAATTAGGATTCAACTAAGTATGTTTGAACCCACAGCGTGCATTTTTAACCATGTCCATTTGGATTGCTTGCAAATAACCAACCAATTAGTTGCAGAAAACCAACTAATAGTGACTTAAGCAAAACAGGAGTTTATTCCTCTCTCAACTAAAGGAAGTCCAGAGATAAGTAGCTCAAGGCTTATACGACCATTTCCTGATTATGAAAGATACAGGCTCCTTCTTTCCTGGTCTCATAAATCTAAATTGGCTGCTAGAGCTCCAGCCATCACATCCACATTCCAGCCAGCAAGGAAAAGGAAAGGATAAAGGCAGACACGCTCCTTTCTTTTAAGCACACTTCCCAGTAATTATACCTACCATTTTTGCTGACATCTCATTGGCCAGAACTAAGTCACATGGTGATGTCCACCTGCAAGACAAGCAGAAAATGTAGATTTGATTTTAGGAGGCCATAGCTCAGCTAAAAATTAGGAGCTATTGTTTAAGGAATGAAAGAAGGCCAGCTCTTGGGACAATCATCAGTGACTTCCATTAGCATCACTCTAAACTGCCCCTCTAGAGATTTAGACTGAATTTTACAGTGTAGTCTGATAAGTCACCAAACCCAGCCTTCCTAGTGTCCCTGAAGAGGAATCTGAGTCCCAGACAGGAGAAATAACTTACCCAGTATTGAACAAAAAATTGGGGCAGAGCCAAGTTCAGAAGCCTGTCTTAGTAACAAAACTCAAGCTATTGGTACAATACCCTCCGCCCCTCCAACGTTCTGGGACCTCTCTTCTGGCTCTTGGATAGTTCCTCTCACTTTCCCGTTTTCTCCTATTACTTTCCCATTTCCCCCTCTCCCTTTTCTGGGACTTAGATTAATGGCACTTTAGTGCTTCTTTTAGCCCCTGGATGAGTAACAGAGGATCTGATTCTGTTCCCAACATCTATACTGAAGATGTCTGATCTTGGCCCTTAGTATTGTGGTCTGAGGATCTTGAAGGTCTTTCCTGCTCTGACAGTCATTTTATGAGATATTTAGAAGCTAAGGGTAGCTTTTGTAACCTTAGTTCCAATAGAGCTGTATATTTCTCACATCTGAGGTTCAGAGGTGGCACTTGTGAGAGAAGAGGGCACTTGGTGGAAGGGGCAATGAATAGGAGATAAGAGTCAATGGGTAAGGTTCTCAGATAATGTTGGGAGGAAAGGATCATCTTTGTTAGGCATTTACTATGCACCAACTACAGTACTACAATAAATGTGAATAGGTTATACCTCCGCACTAATAGACAGTGACTCTCAGGTGGCATTAAAAAAATAAAATAGGCCCTGACCTGTTGGCTCAGCGGTAGAGCGTTGGCCTGGCATGCGGGGGACCTGGATTCGATTCCCGGCCAGGGCACATAGGAGAAGCGCCCATTTGCTTCTCCACCCCCCCCCTCCTTCCTCTCTGTCTCTCTCTTCCCCTCCCGCAGCCAAGGCTCCATTGGAGCAGAGATGGCCCAGGTGCTGGGGATGGCTCCTTGGCCTTTGCCCCAGGTGCTAGAGTGGCTCTGGTCGCGGCAGAGCGACACCCCCCGCCCCCGGAGGGGCAGAGCATCGCCCCCTGGTGGGCAGAGTGTCGCCCCTGGTGGGCATGCCGGTGGATCCCGGTCGGGCGCATGCAGGAGTCTGACTATCTCTCCCCGTTTCCAGCTTCAGAAAAATACAAATAAAATAAAATAAAATAAATCCAGCTTCCTGCTCTTTCAAAAAGACAGAGCTGAAGCAAAATGATGAAGGGTCAAAAGTAAAGGGCTGGAAAATGCCTACTGAGCAATACTAAAAAGCAATTTAAAAATAAAGGCAGGAAAGAATGCATAAGTGGCAACATTGTTATCATTCCTATTTCACAACTGAGGCTCAGAACAGTAAGGTGACTCACTTGAGGTCCTGCCACCCCTAAATGGCAGAGGTGTGATTTGAACCTAGGTCTTTCTGTCCCCTAAATTCGAGCTCCTCTGGGAATGTCAGATTGCCTCTGGTAAAGCTGACCAGTCTCATAATCTTGCCCTGATTGGATACTGACCTGGAGCCAGGTGCCTGTTCTTTCAGAGCAAGGGAAGGCCGAGTTGGACCACAGGGACCAGCTCTGGGCCAGGCATGCACCAGCCTCTAGGCCAGAGCCTAGACTAGATTCTCAGAGTGCCTGCGTGCCCTACTCTGGCCTGTGGGTTCCAGTACAACCCCAGGTCTAGCCCCCGCAAAGGCCTCCACCCCTCTTTCCCAGTTCCCATCCTCATGCGAAGACTAGGATAAGGGAGAACCCATCCGACAGGACCACGTGGCTGAGTTCATGCCTAGAAGGGAGCTAGCTCTGCCCAGCGGAGGACAGCAGGCCTGGAGGCTTCCAGGGGACAGTAGTCGGGGCCCAGCCCCGAGGTAAAGCCTCTGAGGCCTATCTGTAACCCTATCAGACCCAGAGCAAGGGTGAGAGTAGGACCAGAAGCAAGTCCTCATTGTTTCCTAGGATGAACTGAGCAGGGGACCTGGATCAAAGTCTTAACTCTGCCACATCTCTGCACGGAGTAGGATCCAGCCACATCCCGCCAGACAGATCCTTCCCCCTTCCCCCATCCCCTCCACCCCGGCCTACAGTTCCCCAAAGCACCCACCACTGCCTCATTCCTCTGAGCTTTGTGTACACAACAGAACATGCAGACAGAGCTTAACTAATCTCTATTCTGCTCATCTGGTTCATCCTTCACAACTTAACTTGGGTCTCACCTCCTCCAGGAAGCCTTCACTGACCCCTCCTACTTCTGTATTATAATGTATAGAATGCTAGGTTTGGTATTCTATTTACTTATATGTCTCCCCAACCCGAGGGGTGTGATGGACTTTAAGGAGGTTTGTAAACTCACTAAAACCATCCACAAAATATTTTCTGTGTGTGCATATGTGCATTGGGAGGATGGGGGCACAGCAGTAATAACTTTCATCAGATTCCCTTGAGAATCACTGCTGTAGACCATGATGCTCTTATAGTTAGGAGTTGTCTGTTACTGTATCCTTGAGTGATGTGTAATAGGCAAGCCGTACAATAAATAGGCAATCCAACAAATACATGCTGAATGAATAATTTGATGGATGACCTTAGGCAAGTGATTTTAGCTCTTTGGATCTTGGTTTTCTCATTTGTAAAGTGGGGGTGAGAGAAGGGATCCTGCTGTCTATGCTTTTCCTCATTTCTGTGTTCCTCCTCTACTCTAGTACCTAGCGTGGTGCCTGACACATAGTGTGTATTCAGTAGATGTTTATGAGGGGAATGGATGGACCAGTGATTTGGTAGGTAGGTGGAAGGGAGAATCAGTGTTTAGATGAATGAATGATGGTGACTGAGTGAATAGGAGAATGGCTGCTGTGTGTGAAAATGCAGTAGGTGTATCGGTAGATTCATTGGATAAATAGATGAATTAGTGGATAGGAAGATTGGTTGATGGATGGGTTATAGAGTGAATAGAATGAATGTCTGGTTGAATGACAAGATACATGGATCAGCAAAGGGAAAGAGAAATGTTTTTGGAAGGAGCAGATAAGTAGGTAGGTTTTTGATAAAAGACTCGGTAGATGGGTAAATATGATGAGTAGATGTGACTAGATGGATCAGAGATGGATTTGTGAATGGGTGGGTAGATGGATGGACGCTTGGTTGGTTGGATGGAAGAATGAATAGATAGATGGAAGAAGGGTGGGTGTGTGGGTAGATGGGTGGATGGAAATTGTACACCTAATTTTTATATGTACTTTAGGAGATTATGAGATGTCTGGATGGATGAACTAAGGGACATGTGGATGGATATACTGAAGATCAGATGAACTAATGGACGGATATATAGATATTAATTGTATATAAAATATGTGTGTGTGTTTGTGAATATGAGAGGTATAGAATATTTAGATGGAGGGACTAAAGGATGGATAGGTGGATGGATGGATGGATGGATGGATGGATGGATGGATGGATGGATGGATGGATGGATGGATAGATGTACGTACCCCTGTTAGTCCCAGAACAAGGGCAAGAGTGGGACCAGAAGCAAGTCCTCATTGTTTCCTAGGATGAATTGGGATGGATATGATGAACCCATAGATCTATCATCTGACAGATGAATAGAAGGAAGGAAGGGAGGGAAGAAAGAAATGGCCTCCATCTAACCCAGGCCAGAGAGCGATGAGGCAGGGAGGGGGTTTCCTGCGTGCAAAGCTGGCTTGCAGAGCAGATAAGCCACCTTTCTTTCCAAGTCTCTGCAGCTGAGCTCTTCCTTCCCATGAGTCCAGGGTCTCTCTGGCAGTGCCAATGCTCAGAAACTGTTGTAGGAGGGAGACAAAGGGAGTGGGCAGTTACTAGGGCCAGAGGGCAGGAGAGAAGATGGGTAGGGGCTGGGACTGCCACTGGGCAGCCACTCCTGTTTACCCAGCTCCGGAATGAAGCCCCGGAGAAGGGCTGTTCATATTTCTTTCTTGAACAGGGAGCTGACATTAATGAACAGCTAATTAACATCTCGGAGCGCGATGGTTCCAGTGTCAGTGTCCCTAATTAGTCTCGCGCTAATCTGCTTTAATTAACTGTCCCTGTCGTGGTTTTAATTTAATTTTCAGCCCCAGCCCAGGATGGCAGCCCTCTGAGCATTCTGTCCCAGGGAGCCTGTGGCCAGGGCAGGGTGGGCTAGCCAAAGCCTGATTCCTGGGGGCATTGCCAGGCATCCCCGAGGTTGGGCACAGCTGGTAACAGAGAGCATGGCTCTCCCCTGGCCCTGGCGGCAGAAAATCCTGGGATGAGACACTTTCTCCTTCTCTCAAGGGAGTGTCCTCAGGTCACCAGTTGGTCCCAGAACATTCAGAGGTCAGGAGCACAGCCTATGACCATGCCTCGGGCTCAAGCAGGCCCCATGAACTGACCACACTTTCTGGACATGAGCTCTGGGTTCAGAAGGACCTGGATTCATGTCCTAGTTCTGGCACTTTCTAGCTGTGTGTCCTCAGAAAAAGCACTTGATTCCTCTGAGCCTCCGTGAAATGGGGCGGATAATCTAGGTGTGGCACCCTGCTCTCACCAAGGATGCAGTTTTTCAGGGGTGATCTGCATGCTCAACTCCCTCACGGTCCAGGCAGAGCAAACACTGTCACCCTTCATCCAGGAGGAGAGAGGACTGGGAGGGAGCCTCGGTCAGAAGAGTGTTGCACTGGGAGTCAGGATGCCCAGGCCCCAGTCTCAGCTCTGCTGCTCCCCCCAAGTCTCTCAACCTCTGTGGCCCATTCCCATCCATAAGCTGGAAGAGGCAGGAGAGGAGAGGGGAGGGGAAGATGTTCCCTGGGCCCCTTCATGCTCCAACTGGAGTCAGAGAATGGGTGTGTAGCTGGCTCAGAGAACCCCAAATCTAGAACAGGAAGTCTAAGTGGGAGCTGGGCACTAGGGCGCCCTGAGAAGCAGGTGAGGCCTCTGCATTTTGCAAGGCAAAGCAGGCACCACCTGGGAGGATGTGGCTGCCTCAGTTACGAGGTCCTGCTGCAGGTAGAAAACAAATCTACATGCTTGCCCCGTGGTAGGAGCCAGGGAAGTATCTGCCAAGACAGTTAGACAAAGGATCGCCCTAGGGGAAGCCGGCTAGTGACAGAAGTAAGGGGGGGGGGGAGCCCAGGAGCTGGGTCAGGACCCCTTGTCCACCTTGTCTTACTTGGGAGCTAGGAGCGCAGGCAGGGGCCGGGACTGGCGCTCTGCAGCTTGAGAACAGAGGAGGCCCTCTAACGTGAGGGCACTGGACAGCCACGGCAGGGTTCCGGGCAGGGGTGTGGCATGGTGAGGTGATTGGCCCCTGGCAGGGGTGAGTGACGTGGAGAGAGGGGACAGGAGGCAGCAAGGGCTGTGATGGGGCTGCTGTCTTACTCAAGGCAGTGAAGGCTTGCGGAGGTGGAGCAGGCTCAGGGAGACTTCCAGAAGCAGTGAGCTCATGTTCCTAGAGTGAGTGCTCCTTAGAAGAGACAGGCTGCACCTGCCCCTCCCGTGGCCTTGCCTTTGTGACAGTGTTTTGAGTGTCTTTGTGCCACCCTGAGTATCTTATCTCTGAGGCTCTATCTCACTCCTTTTCCAACTGGGTCTGCAAACTGCAGTGTGGACCAGTCCTACATGTATTTTCAGGGGCCCAGGAATTCTAAGAGAATTAAAAATTTCTGGGTTTAGATTTAATGGTAATCCAAAACAAAACAAAAATGGTTTTGACCATTTCTAAAGCAACACTGATTTCGCAGTGGTCTGTCACAATGGTGAGGCAGTCTGGTGTCCCAGCCTGCCATCTGAGGTCTGAGGAGACAGTCTCCAAGGACTGTTTCCCTTTCCAAAGGGCCCGAGCCTCGTCCAGCTCTGAGAAATGCTGTCAGACCTGCCTTCCCCCAGGACAGCGAGCCCTTCCAACCCTGAACCCAGGGATGGTTTATGAACTGAGGTGGATTCTCTCTCTGGATGCCCCACAGGCCCCTCCCCCTGCCTTTGACCTCCAGTTGATCTTTGTTTTCAGTCCAGGGGAGTCAAACCAGTTTTTCCTGAAATTCTCAGTAAATTAGTGTGGAATTCAGAGCTTCTGTCTCCCCCCTCCCTTCCCCTCCACACACACTAGTGCACACAAAACTCATACAAAAAGAAAAAAAAAAACCTACCTTTCCTACTCCTCCGGTCCCCTGCCCATGGTAATCTGTTCAGTCTGCTGCCTCCAGAGAGCCCCCCCTGGTTTCCCCAGGTGAATGTGTCAGTAAGACCTTGGAACCTTTGAAGCCCCTTCCTGGGCCCAGGTCCTCACTTGATTTGTGTTGTCCGTGTTCACGACAAGGAACTGGATGGATTGCTGGCATCTCAGTGTCCCCTACTCCCCCCAACAGTCTCTGGCTCACAGCAGGGGCCTGCAGAAGCAGGTGGAAGTGTCTTACCGTCATCCTCGGACCGGTGGATGACATTCTCCTCGAGTTGTATTCTCGGCAGAGAGGCCAGTGGCTGCCAACCTGGCCTATAGTCGTGGCATCGTCTTTGCTGTCCATCAAGCCTGGGTTTCAACTGCAGCTCCACCCCAGTCAGCCAGTGACTTTGGGCTGCTTCTCTTTAAGTCTCAGTTTTCTCATCTGTAAAACAGGTAGTGATTGCACTTACCTCATGGAGTCTCTGTGAGGACTTAATTGAAGGAATCCATACAATGTGCCTGGGACATAGTAAGTGCTCAATAAAAAGAGCCAAGGACAGAGATGGTGATGATGAAGTGCTAAAGTCCCAAGCCAGAGCCCTACCACCCCCACATCTAGGGGCAGAGTGGTTCATGCAGACCCAGTGTGCACTTAACAGAGACCTCCTTCTCAGTTTAGGGACCGGGCCTGTGTGAGTGAGACCTACTAACCGTCCTCTTCCCTCCTGCCTCACACCAGGACACAGCTGGGTCAGGGCTCAGGCAATGGCAAGATGACTGGCCAAAGGTGACCAGACCCTTAGCCTTGTTCCATGGGGTATTAGCATGAGACCTACATACCAGGGACCTGACCAGAGAGACCGTCAGAGACAGACCAGAGCTGCAGATACAGGCAACCTCAGTCATACTTGTACACTCAGAATATGGAGAGGAGGCCACTCTTGATGATTCTCAGGCAAGGACAGACATTTCTGAGCAGGAGCAGACAGGGCAGAGAACTGTCGTCTGCCGCTTTCTCCAGGCAGCTCCTTGGGTGGATTTCAGCCACACCTGCTCAGTACCGTCTCGGCTAAGCCAGATCCCTGGGGTGATGGCTGTTTTGGTTCTGTGTCAGCTCCACAGAGATTTGGGGGACTGCAAGGGCATTTGGCTATTTCTGATATGGGCTTCATCATGAAGGAGTACACAGGCCTCTCCGTAGACCCTGGTGGGACAGCAGCAGCAGGGTCTGGGCTGCCCCCACAATCCTCCCAACAGTCGGGGCAGGGAGGCAGCAAGGTGCCCAGGCCTTCTCCGGGACCCCTCACCCCGCCCACTCCCGCCCCAGGAGCTCCTGGGCCCTCTTCTCCACCTGCGCTGATGACATTTAGCTGACCAGAAACTTTATTCTGGCAGGAAGAGGCCAGAGGTCCAGACCTGGAAGAAAGCGGGAGACCTTTCTGAGGGAACTGTGTGAGTCCTTCTAGAACAGCCAACAGCCAGGGGCTGGCAGTGGGGAATGCCATGAGGCAACCGAGGATGTTACGGTCACCACCTATTAGCAGGATTGGGCAGTATTAAAATGGCAGTCAAGCAAGAATTTTAGAATGCTACAGGCCCAGGAAGGTTATAATCATGGAATTATAGAATGCTGCAATCATGTAATCATAGAGGTACTAAGAAGGCTAAGCACACCAAAGACTAAGAAACAAGGGTTTGAGAATGTCGCAGGCATGAAAAGGTCATCAGCATAGATTTACAGACTTTTACAACCATAGAAGACTAAAATTATAGCTTTCCAAGGAGATATTTTAGAATGTTACAGCCATGGAACAGTGGCCTGTTACAGTGGACACACGTGTACACATAGAATATTCACTGGTGGGCTTAGAGGCAGGAATTCTAGAATGCTTCAGTAGAATGTCATGGTCAAGAATTGTAGGATTATTTCAACCTTCAGGGGTTATGTCACACTTGAGAACGAGATAACGTGAGAGCTAGAAGAACGCCTTACATGTATTGTGCCAGAGTCTATGTTATGTCCTGGACTAACTCTAATTACTTTTCACTGGACAGGCTGGATAGGGGACAGGAGGGGAGGGCTGAGAGTCAAGAGCCACACATGCAAACCCCCCAGGGCCTGGAGTTTTGGCAGGGAAAGTGGGAGCAGTTGTCTGGGCCAGTACTTGGCCCCTCCCCATCCCCCAACACATTCCCAGAGGGGTGAAGCATTTCTCCTTTTGTTAACTTGTGCCTTGGGGGCTGCTGGATCAGCTTCCCGTGTGTGGGCTGGAACCCTTATGGGGTGGGCTCAGCATGCCCCGCCCAGATTCCGAGCCAGGGTGTGAGGGGCCATGGGTGTGTGATTCCCAAAGGCCTTCCCCCTCCTGCCCTGACCCTCACCTGCCTGTCTGCTCCACAGATGACCACACTGATTTTCTCTGAACACCCTTCTCCCATCAGTCCTTCATTTTCATACCACTTTCTGAGGGCCAGGCCCTATTCTGGGCACTGGGGAGATGGATATAAATCCAGATATTCCTCTCACCCCTGCCCTCAGTAACACAATGAGGTTCTTTGGGATATAGAAGAAAAATGCTATGGGGTCAGAGGGGACAGAAATGGCCAGGGCATCATGGAGGCCTTCCTGGAAGAAGAGGTGGGCCTTAGGAGTAGGCAGAATTTGGATACAAACATACTGCTCACAAAAATTAGAGGATATTTCAAAATGAATATGAAGCGATAAAATAGACCCTAATTTTTGTGAGCAGTGTATTATATAGGGATGGGGGTGAGGGCATTCCAGGCAAAGGAAGCAGAAGGAGCAAAGGCCCAGAGACAGCTGTGCGTGGGACGGGTTCGGCAGCCATCAGGGAGCTTCTGCTTGGGCCGCATGCAAAGTGCCAAATGACAGAAATGGGGCAGGAGACACACAGGTTTGAGTGCCAGGCTAAGGACGTTGGGTGTGTAAATGGTAATGGCTGTGCATGTGTTTGACTAGTGGGAAGGGAGGACTAGAGCTTACAATTTGCTTTTCCTTCCTTTAAAAATGAGAAACTGCAAATTCCTTTCCAGGGCTGGTGAACCAACCCTAGGCTGAGCTCCAGAAACACAGAGAAAGGGCTTTAGCAGGAATTCCAAGGCTGGGTTCGGGGGTGCTAGCTGCTTCTTAGCCTGTGTCCCGGAGGCTGGCAGCAGACACATGCTCCGGGGGGAGGGCCGGGGGAGGTGCTCAGTCGCTGAGCGGGGCTCAGAGGGAGCCACATGATTCCTTCCAGTTCTGTTCAGTTGTGTACTCAGAGCAGGAGGCCACGCACACCAGGAAAAGGGCCAGACAGGCCTACGCTCATACCCCAGTCTGGCCTCCTATTGCTGAGTTAGTTGAGCAAGTGACAGCACCCCCCTCCCCCCCAGGCCTCAGTGTCCCCATCTGTAACATAGGGCTAATAACAGAACCTCCCTTCTAGGGCTACCTGGAGGAAATGGATGCCTGACCTTGACAGGCTGGCAAGTTATGCTTGTTCCCTTTAAGCCAACACTTCTAGAATGAACAAGAAACTTTTAGTCTAACCACCCCGTTTCAGAGCTAGGCAAGCAGAGGCCTGAAAACAACAGCGGTCATCTCAGATAATGACCACGCACATGGTCGCCTGCAGGTGGGGAGCCAGAGAAGGGAGGAGGAGCAGAGCTCAGTGCCGACTCTGGAGTGTGAATCCCCAAGTCTGAACCTGGGCTGACCAGATGAGCCGTAAACCCGAGGGCGCCCAGATAAGTTCAGCAAGTGCTGACCATGCAGGTCCACTGTGGCAGCCTCTCCACAGAGAGAAACAGTTCCACTGAGGGTGCAGAGTGACTGTGGGGCTGGGAATGGGGATTAATCGAGGCGACTTCGGCCCTGGCCGGTTGGCTCAGCGGTAGAGCGTCGGCCTGGCGTGCGAGGGACCCGGGTTCGATTCCCGGCCAGGGCACATAGGAGAAGTGCCCATTTGCTTCTCCACCCCCACCCCCTCCTTCCTCTCTGTCTCTCTCTTCCCCTCCCGCAGCCAAGGCTCCATTGGAGCAAAGATGGCCCGGGCACTGGGGATGGCTCCTTGGCCTCTGCCCCAGGCGCTAGAGTGGCTCTGGTCACGGGGCAGAGCATCGCCCCCTGGTGGGCAGAGCATCGCCCCTGGTGGGCGTGCCGGGTGGATCCCGGTTGGGCGCAAGCGGGAGTCTGTCTGACTGTCTCTCCCCGTTTCCAGCTTCAGAAAAATACAAAAAAAAAAAGAGAGGTGACTTCTATAAAGTGCCTTGCAGAGTGTCTTGCCCATAATAGGTGTTCAGGCCCCGAGAGGGATTATGTTCAGGGTGAGTGCTGGATACAAACCCAAAACCGGGATGGGAATGACTGCCCACCCTGACCCACTCCTGCAAAGTGACAGCATTTTGCACAAAAACTCTACTGTAGGCACTATTCACCCTCTTTATTTGTTTTTTGGAGATTTTATTTATTGATTTTAGCAAGAGGAGAGAGAGAGAAGGAGGGAGCAGGAAGCATCAATTTATAGTAATTGCTTCTCCTATGTGCCTTGATTGGGCAAGCCCGGGGTTTCGAACTGGAGACCTCAGCATTCCAGGTCAACGCTCCATCCACTATGCCACCACAGGTCAGGCTCTGCACCCTCTTTAGAATAACATTTATCAATCCAACAAATATTTATTGTGTTCCTACTATGTTCCAGGCAACTTGCTAGGCCCTTTGCATGAATCATCTCATTTAAACCCAACAACCTTTATGAGCGAGTCAATTATTATTTCCATTTTACCGATGAAGAAACTGAGGCTCAGGGAGTCCTTTGCCGATGGTAAGACAGCAGAACGGGAATCCAGGGCTTCCTGAATCCAGAACCTAAACCCTACACCAAAACCACACTGGCGTAGATATCAAGAGTTGCTGACTGAGCTATTAAAAAGGGAAGGTCCAAAATGAATACTGAAATTAAATCCCCGCAGTGGCTATTGATGGGAAGTGCTGACCAGGGCTTCCTCAGGAAGGTGTGGAGGGTTGACATTCCTCCCTCCTCCAACTGGGAGGGCTGTGTTAGGCTATGCTGGAGACAGAGTGCTGATGGGTTCCAGAGGGGGGCTATCTACACCCCTAGCCAGAGGCAGCCAGGATTCCATTAACCTGATTATTCTGCCCCACATAAACCTGCTGAGAGAGCCCCAGGAGGGAGGGGGCCTGGGGAGGAAAGAATTGGGCTTCCCCAGGCCCCAGTGGAGCAATCAAGGGTGTCAGTTTCCCATCAAGGCCCCTGGCTCTTCAAGCAGGGAGTGGGGAGAGGAATGGAGAACCAGAAAGTGGGAACAAGGGGATCCAGGCTAGGGGCAGCTGTAGGAGCCATCAGAACACAGAGCCCTGAGTCACTGTGATGGTCCCACCCTTGTGTGACCTTGTATAAGTCACATTACCTCTGACTTTTAGGGTCTTCCTCACTAGGAAGAGCAAACCAGTGCCACGCCTTCATGTTGCTGGGCAGGTTAGCAATACTGTGCCAGACACAGAGTACGTACTCAAGACCTGGTGGCTATTATCATTACCATGATTGTAAAATCCGGACCCCATGTAGCCTTTCTCAGCTTGCTGGACACATTCACATTCATTTTCTTATTAAAATCTAACAATACTTCTTTAAGGCATGTGAGGATTCTTATCAGAGAGGTTAAGGGATTTACTCAGAATCACATAACTTCTAACCCTCTGGCCTAGTGACTCAGTGCGAGCCCAGTGACTGTTACAGTGGGCCACCCCAGACAGGCTACTCCTCTTCAGTCTGTTCTTCTGTCAGGGTTCAGGTCAGGTGCCCTTCCTCCAGGAAGCCTTCCTTGACCACACATTCTGGTGAAGTCGTCCTCCTCTGTGCTCCCACAGCTTTTTGAACTTCCTCTATCAGAGCATTTATCAGATATTGTCACAATTATTAGGTATCCCATCTGAGGATGGGGGCCCTGTCCATCCATGCATTCTATGAAAAGGAAGGGAGGGTGCACAATAAAGGTTTTGTTAATTACTGCAATTGCTCCCACACAGGGTAGCAAGCAGGTAGACACAGACTCACGTATGAGTCTACAGTCATGCATATACACAGTTATACATATGTGGGTTGGTGAGTACACATGTACACAGAAAAGAGGGTGTACTTCCGGAAACATGGTAGAGTGAGCTGACATGGATGCCCCCATCTTCCCACACCAATTAAAAAAAGATACAAAAATACTGGAGATAATATTGACATAAGCTTGTAAGAAAGAAGTATCTTTGGGTGACTTTTATTTTTAATTGAGTTATATTTGACATACAGCTTTATAATACTTTCGGTGTACAACATAATAATTTGATATTGGTATACATTGTGAAATGATTATCACAATAAATCTGGTTAACATCCATCACTTTATGTAGTTACAAAAAAAATGTTTTGTCTTGAGATGAGAACTTTTAAGATCTACTCTCTTAGCAACTTTCAAAAACGCAGGGCAGTAGTATTAACTATAGTCACCATGTTGTATGTTACATCCCAGAACTTATTTTATAAGGGGAAGTTTGTACCCTTTGACCCCCTTCAGCCATTTCTTCCACCCCCCACCCCTGTCTCTGGTGATCATCCTTCTGTTCTCTATATTATGAGCTTGGTTTTTTGTTTTCATTCTTTATTTTTTTATCCTCCCCCTGGTAACCACTTCACTTTTATCTATATCCATGAGTCTCAGTTTTATATCCCACCTATGTATGAAATTATTCAGTTCTTAGCTTTTTCTGATTTACTAATTTCACTTAATATAATGGTCTCAAAGTCCATCCATGTTGTTGTATATGGCAATATGTCATTTCTTATGGCCGAGTAGTATTCTACCGTGTGTGTGTGTGTGTGTGTGTGTGTGTGTGTGTGACACCTTCTTTACCCAATCCTCTGTTGAGGGACACTTTGGTTGTTTCCATGTCTTGGCCACCATGAATACTGCTGCAGTGAACATGGGAGTGTATGTGTCTTTGTGTACCAGGTTTTTTTGTTTTTGCTTTTGTTTCTGTGGGGGTTTTTTTTTTTAGATTCCATATATAAATGAGATCATAAAGTATTTGTCTTTCTCTGTCTGACATATTTTTTTAGCATAATGCCCTTGAAGTCCATTCGTTGTCTTTTTTTTTTTTTTTTTTTACAGAGGCAGAGATAGACAGGGATAGACAGACAGGAACGGAAAGAGATGAGAAGCATCAATCATTAGTTTTTCATTGCGCGTTGCGACTTCTTAGTTGTTCATTGATTGCTTTCTCATATGTGCCTGACCGCGGGCCTTCAGCAGACCGAGTAACCCCTTGCTGGAACCAGCGACCTTAGGTCCAAACTGGTGAGCTTTTTGCTCAAGCCAGATAAGCCCGTGCTCTAGCTGGCGACCTCGGGGTCTCTAACCTGGGTCCTTCCGCATCCCAGTCCGACGCTTTATCCACTGCGCCACCACCTGGTCAGGCCATTCGTTGTCTTAAATGGCAAGATTTCTTTGTTGGTTTTTTTTTGTTTTGTTTTTTTTAATTTTTATTTATTCATTTTTTAGAGAGGAGAGAGAGAGAGGAAGAGAAAGAGACAGAAAGGAGAGAGAGACGGGGGGGGGGGGGGAGCAGGAAGCATCAACTCCCATATGTGCCTTGACCAGGCTAGCCCAGGGTTTCGAACCGGCGACCTCAGCATTTCCAGGTCGACGCTTTATCCACTGCGCCACCACAGGTCAGGCTCTTTGTTTTTTTATGATTGAATAATATTCCATTGAGTGTGGTTTTGTGTGTGTGTGTGTGTGTGTGTATGTGTGTGTGTGTGGCATTTTCTTCATCCATTCATCTGTCAATGGGAACTTAGGTTGCCTTCATATCTTGGATATTGTAAATAATGCTGCAATGAGCATAAAGGTACATATATCTTTTCAAGTTAATGTTTTCACTTTTGGGGGGTAAATACTCAGAAGTAGAATTGCTGGATTATATGATAGTTTAATGTTTTGAGGCATCTCTGTGCTGTTTTCCATAGTGGCTGCACCGATTCACAGTTCTATCAGCAGTGCACAAGGTTTCCCTTTTGTTCACACTCTCATCAACAGTGTTACTTCTGTCTTTTGAACCATTCAAACAGGTGTGAGGGGATATCTCATTGTGGTTTTGATTTGCATTTCTTTAATGAATCGTGATGCTGAGCATCTTTTTATGAACCTGCTAGCCATCGGTATGTCTTCTTTGGAAAAAAAACATCTATTCAGATCCCTACCCATTTTTCAAATTGGATTGTTTTGGGGGGTGTTGCTATTGAGTTATGTGAGCTCTTTATATAGTTTGGATATTAACCCCTCACCAGGTATATGATTTGCAAATATTTTCTCCCATTCAGTAGGTTTCCTTTTCATCTTGTTGATGATTTCCTTTGCTGTACAGAAGCTTTCTTTTTTAGCTTGATGTAGTCCTACTTGCTTATTTTTGCTTTTGGTGTCAAATCCAAAAAAAATATCATTGGCAAGACCAGTGTTAAGGAGCTTACTGCTGATGTTTTCTTTTATGAGCTTTATGGTTTTAGGTCATACATTCAAGTCTTTGTCTCTTACAAGAACATGTATATGGCAGGCCAAGTTTGGCCCATTTTGAATGAATTTTTGTGTATGGTGTAAGGTAGAGGTCTGGTTTCATTCTTTTGCTTGTGAATATTTTAATTTAGGAGATTTTTAAAATAATAGATGGAACAAGAATATAGCCATAAAATGGAAGATAGAAGGAATGAGATTAGAATTAAAACATACTAAGATTGTTTGGGAGGTTAGATGGGGATATCAATTAGCTAACTAAATACACCAGGTGCATATCTTGGACAGTTGCATATCCTGTCTGAGTCTTTGTTTCACCCATGAAAAATGTAGATTAGCAGTCAGCAAACTAAACATCCAGAGAATTAATATACAACTCGAATCTGTCCTTATAGCGTAAAAGCATCCAGAGACAATCTATAAACAAATGGGCGTGGCTGTGTTCCAATAAAACTTTATTTTCAAAAACAGATGGTAGTCTGAATTTGGCCCATTGACTGTGGTTTGTGGACTGTGGTAGACAATACTATTTGCCTTGCCAGGATTAGTGATAACATAAAGAGGAGTGACATAAATAAAGCACATTACTCAGAATTAGCTTGATACATGGATCCTATTGTGAATAAGAACATAGCATGAGGGTATATACATACATGCATATACATGTATGTACAAAAACACACAGATGTGTAGATCTGTTTGCATGTATTTAGGAAAAGACTGAGGTGTGCATAGGAGCAAAATTTGTGCACACATAGGAGACGTGTTCATACATGAGCAAGCATTCATACATGTAGACAAAGCATCTAGGAATTGGATGCTGAGAGCATGGACCTCGTTGGGTTAAGAGGGTAAAATGATGTGACTCTGGGTGCACTGCCTGGCGCATAGTGGGCACTCAGAAGTTAGCTTTCGTTCATTGTATGTGGGAACAGGTTCTGGAGACAGAACGAGGGGTATATGATACCACACACATTCACACATGGACCCGTAATAACGATTTTTGCAAGCTTGTTTCCAAAGAAAGCCGGGCTAATGAGGAGTGCATCTTCGTAGCCAGCAGGTGCCCACAATAGCCCTGACGGGGATGCAATTTAGCTTTCTCCTGAGATGCCGGGCAAATGAGGAGAAAAGGCGTTTTAATCCCTTGTCACGTCTCCTAGGGCTGGAGGACATGTGTTGAGTTGGAATTTTTCAACTTCAGCCTTTTTTTTTTTTCCTTGACACATCCATCCCAGAAACATCTGTGAGATAAAACAGAGAAGGTCTTATGAATTCAGCTCATACTCGGCCTGTGCTCCCACCCCCAGCGAGCGAGACATGAATCACCGGCCCGGGGGCCCGGCAGCCCCGCAGAGCCGCCTCTCCAGCAGGGCCCCGGCCTTTTCCTGAGTAGTTGCTTTTGATTTCTCCGAAGCCTTCTGATCGTCTACACTCCACAGAGCATGTGTGTCCGAGGGGAGGTGTGCTGAGAGCTCAGCTAGCACGCCGGGGTGGGAGTCAGCCTCCATTCCCCAGGCTCGGCTGAGTCCCGCCCTGCACTAGGCACTCGGTGCAAAGATGACCCAGACATTTCCTCCTTATGTGAAAACACCATGGAAGAAGACCGCTGTTGTGGTTTTTACGAGAGGTGCCTTCGTGGTAGATTGATCTGTAGAATATTCTGCGTTGGAAGTTTTCATCCTTGCAAACAGGAAGGAAAACGTGATGGCTGCTGCTGGGTCAGGGATCAACCAGCCCAGGTCTTACAGCCAGATGTTAATTCAACTTGACCTTCTAGGGGCCCCTCCCATGCCCTGCAGCGTCAGATCCCACTGGATGGTTGTAAATCTGAGCCCTGTGTGCCTGGGCTCACATTTTGTCTCAACTTTTTCTAAATGTATCAAGAAATTGAGTGGGTTTCAGAGTTGCAGTGCTTGTCGGCCTTCTGTAGCCTGCACCCAGGGCCAGGGAGGTGTGTGACTGGCCCTCTTGCTCATGTCTTAGGGGACAAACCCATAGTGGGTACCTTCAGTGCTCTAGGCTCTGTGCCGGGCACTCAGGAGACTGAGAAGGACAAGACAGAGTCCTGCCTTTAAGAGCCACCAGTCCCAGGAGGTGGACAACCAGGGCATTGATAAGAAAGGCAGAAAGATCAAAGTCCTGTGGGGTGCAGGAGGTGGGAAGAAAGGCCTGGTAGTTCTGGAAGGCTGGGGTAAGACCAAAGGAGGAATTACAAGGGCCTCTGAGCTGGATTTACACATGTGCAGATGGAGGACACTGGGTAAGCAAAGGCACAGAGGTAGGGAAGCACAGTCATTCCAAAGATGTTTCAGCAAGAAGGGGTGAATTATCCTCAACTCTCAGGTGTTACAAAGAAAGCAACCGAGGCCTGCAGAGGGGAAGTGGATTTCCCACTGTCACGGGGCCCCTGGGGTCCCTGAATTCCTGTCTAGGGCCATTGCCACAGTCAGGGGTGAGAGACACTCACTGGTGTGATTCCCTACACACACAGACACCTGCTTCCCCTGCTCTGCGGTGAGGGGTGGGGACAATGTGACATCCACAGAGTCACACATTGTTAGGCTCTGTTCCTTGTGGAGGGACAGGGTCTCTGGAAAGAGGACATGATTGGGAGAAAAAAAGAGTTTTTTCAGTCCTGACATATTTGTCCGCAGGTTCATGTTATAGGTGATCTGAGACACAGGAGACCAAGTAACACACGCAGAGCTGCAGAGTGTTTTGAATAAGATGAAACCAGGCTTGTAGGGAGCTGGGGAGAGGGAGGTGGGTGGATGCCAGACCAGGTCCAGCCATTTGCCCATTTGTTTCCAGTCATCCCTGTCTTCCTGAGGACAGCCCCAGACCAATCCTGCTGTGTGGCTTCTCAGGTTAGCTTCTCACCTTGATTTTCCTCACCTCCTTCCCAGAATCCTTAGCAACAGACAGGCAGTCTGAGAGAGGCAGGAATGCCCTCCCCCCTCCCGCCCTTGCATAGGGCTGGCTCCTGTTTACCCAGCTGCTATGAGCCTGGGCCGGGGTCGCAGGGAAGACCTGAGAAGCCTGGCGTCCAGCTGGCGCCCCACTGCTCAAGTCTTATGACCCTTTCTCTCCCCTTTGAGACCCCTCCGTCAAAGAGGTGACCCAAGGTGGGACTTGACCTCTTGGGAGAGGGGAGGTTGGCTCCTGTTACACCCCCCTTTATGTCTCCGGTCTTTCATCTCTCCTGAAAAAGCGGAGGTGGCCACGAGGAAGGAGGAAGGGCTGTGGACTTAGGAGCCGGCTAGTGAGGGCAGGTGGATGGAGCGTGGTGTTTGGAATCAGGGTCCCACTCTGCTCATTGAGGGCAGTGGTCGCCCCCTCTCACACCAGAGTCTTTATGAAGCTCAGGTGCAGTGATGAACGTAAGCATGCTTCGTGAAGTCAAGTGCAAATGGCTGGTGATTGGGACCATTATTTGATTGATGTAAGAGGAAATATCTGTTCAGATAGGTACATGCGACTAACCAGGGGCAGGAGCACTGGCCGAGGCGTCAGGAAACCTAGAGACTGGCATAGCCTCCGGTCATTTCTCTTTAGCTCCACTTCCTTCCTATGAAACTGGGATAATAAACCTTGTTTTTTCAACAGCCTCATGATGGCCAAGGAAGGTTATTCATCCAACTGGCATTTTCTGAGCACCTGCTATGCACCAGACCCTGGGTGAGACTGGCCTGTGGCTCTTATCCCCAAAGAAAAATCGTAATTAAAGGAGGCTGTGGGACTCAGAATCCTAGAGTATCAGATATCATTGAGTCTAGTCTCCTTGTTTTGCAGATGGGAAAAACAAAGAGGAAATGGCTTTCCTGGGATTATCAGAAATGAGGAGCGCCCTTTGCCGTCCTACTGAATCCAAGGCAGACATTATTAATTGATCACAATACTCTTCCCACTAAACCCAATGCTATGGTCAGGATCCTTCTCGATACAACACTCCAGGTAGCTACCAAATAATTGATTAAAATTGGGAGGCAAGAGAAAACTACTTGCATACCAGCCCAAAGTTCTAACCTTAAACTCGTTCAAGATCATTTGGCCAGAATTATCAATGATGGGACTCAGACCCTAGTTTTCCCACCCATGCTTGCCTCTCCACTTCCTCCTGAAATCAACTTTTAAATCATCTTTTTTTTATTTTTATTATTATTTTTTTTATTTTTCTGAAGCTGGAAACGGGGAGAGACAGTCAGACAGACTCCCGCATGCGCCCGACCGGGATCCACCCGGCACGCCCACCAGGGGGCGATGATCTGCCCACCAGGGGGCGATGCTCTGCCCCTCCGGGGCGTCGCCCTGCCGAGACCAGAGCCACTCCAGCGCCCAGGGCAGAGGCCAAGGAGCCATCCCCAGCGCCCAGGCCATCCTTGCTCCAATGGAGCCTTGGCTGCGGGAGGGGAAGAGAGAGACAGAGAGGAAGGAGGGGGGGAGGGGTGGAGAAGCAAATGGGCGCTTCTCCCACGTGCCCTGGCTGGGAATCAAACCCGGGTCCCCCACACGCCAGGCCGACGCTCTACCACTGAGCCAACCGGCCAGGGCCCTGAAATCAACTTTTATTGCGTACCTACCACGTGTCCAGCTTTGTACAAGGTTCAAAGGTGAATAAAACTTGCTTAAGGCAGGTCTGGTGGGGAAGAAAGTCAAAGGGAAAATAATTAGGATATGGGGTTGGTCCCCACAAATTTCTGTGGGAACTCAAGAGAAGAGAGGAACCTACCCAGCCCCCCCCCAATAGTTAAGGAACACTTCCTAAAGCTGGGGACATTGCAGCCAGCACTCAGCCAGCAAACAAATGTCAAACATGAGAGCCAGTATAGGGTCCAAATACAGGAGGTTCTCTGGGGTGGATGCCATCTGTAGCCTGTGAGATGAGGAGAGATGTCATAGGAGGGGCCAGTGGCCCTGGTAAACAGAACTTTGCAATGTTGACAAGTAGCAAAGATGGGATTTGAGGGGAGGGCCTTGGGGGTAGAAGGGGAAGTTTCTAGGCTGATTTTCCTAATTGGGCTGGGGCCCAATGACGTACACTGTCAAGTGCCTATTAAACTTGCCCATTGTACCCTGCACGCCTTCATTTGTGGCCCTCATCATCCTGCTTCCTATTAAATGTAGTTCGGTCTTCCCTGGGCACGTACTGGGTCTCTTTGTGACTAGCTGGGACTTGAACCTATCCCTGGCACAGTACCTCCTGACTCATAATAGGCACTTAGTAAATCCGGAATGGGTGGGTGAATGGATGGATGGATGGATGGATGGTTGGATGGTCATGCAGGTTCTTTAGGCATTTTCCTCTGCAAAATGGGGGAAATGGTGCCGACCTCCCAGGAGTGTTGTAAGGATTAAATAAGATGACATAGCTAAAGCCCCTAGAATAGTGGCTGGAATTCAAAAAAAATATTTGTTGAAAGAATAATGATGATTGTTTAAGCACAAGTGTAAAGACACTCTTGATAGATAGCTCCTGACAAATGAATTTTACATACTGTCTGCCAGGATGCTTAAAAGAGGAGGGAGACTAGAACAGAATTGTAAGAAATGAAACCCAGCAATAACCATTAAGACAGTAAGTAAGACCTTGGTTGGGAAATCCTATGAGTCTTTTAGAACATGGAAGAACAGAGCTAAGCACTTACTTTTGCAGACACACTGTTCTAAGCACTTTGCATGAATGAACTCATTTAACCCCCACAATGGCCTTAGATGGTATGCATTGTTATTATCCCCATTTTTCATATGGGGAAACTGAGGCACAGAGAGGCGAAGTAAGTTGCCTAAGGTCTTTCTTACAGCCAGGATGTGGTCTGACTCCCACCAGGCCATTCTCTTAACTGCTTGAGAAGCTCACAGACACAGAGCTCTACTACTGATTAGCAATTCCCAAGGGCGGGTATTGTATCTGGTGTTCTGTTCCCAGCACTGTACCTGCCGCATAGCGGGTTCTCAGTGTCTGTGGAATGAATGGATGAACAAACGAACATACGAGTGAATCTCTACACCACCAATCCTTTCAGCAGTGTGACAGGTTCTGATTGGTCTTAGAAACTAAAGGGCAGGGATTAGTGCCTAGATCATCTAAGATGACTATGTCATATCTAAGTGATCATCATGGTCAGTTTTAAAGCTCTCTTAGGACACATGCTTCACTGTCCATTCCTGTCTGTCACTACCCATAAGTGGCCTTGTTGGTTATTCCCCTGACCTTAACCCGAGCCTGCTGCTGTCATTTCGGCCTTTGTAGAGCAAGAGGGAACCTGAGCAGCAAGGGGACCTGGAGACAGTGTTCAACGCAAAGCTGGAGGTGGGGAGGTGGACATCTTGGCCCGCTCCTGCCACCAACATCCACGAGTCCTAGGCCGTCGGTTCCCTCTCTGAGCCTCACTTTCCTCATCGGCATGAGGGGAATAATAATGACACCTTCTGTGTTGTGAGGCGCACGCGTGCCCAGGAAACTTACTGCTCAGGAAACAGAAGCAAGAAATGTGTTTGCTCTGGAAAGTTGTGATTTACAGGCTGGTTTCAGGAGCAGATGGGTCCATCTTTAAGGCAGAAACAGTAGGAGGCCATATGAAGTACAAACGGTAGCCCTGTGCCCTGTCAGCCCCAAAGTCACTTCTCCCCTACCTGTCACAATGCCTGAAATAGCCACCATTTGATTAACTCCTGGCCTGGACGCCAGGTGTCTTGGGAAGAATCCTGCTTAGATGCATGTAGAGTACAGACAGTGTGACATTTGATTCCCTGCCAAAGACGCATCCTTGGCCTCTCCCGGCATGAGCTTGGTTCAGAGGGCACGAGACATGGCTGGGGGCAGAGGGCAGATGCCAGGAGCTGGGCAAGAGCTGAGACCTCGAGCAGGGGTCCCATGGGGTCTCGGGGCAGCTTGGGAAGCCACAGGCCTAGGATTGGGTGAGGAGCAATAGGAGGACCCTAAAACGTGCAGGGAGCTGCCCGGAGCAGCTCTCTTCCCTTTGAACTTTCTGCCAAGGAGCAGCGTGGCCGCAGGCTCCATGCAGCCCAGAGGGGAGGCTCTGCCAGCCCCCGGGCACCTGTCCCAGAAGCCTAATTACCAGCTCTCAATGGGCAGTCAGCGCATTGATGGAGAGTCCTTGGGGAGAGGGCACAACTGCAATCATGAAATACTGGAAGGAAACACTTTTTATTTCTTCACAGAAGCAGAACGTGGCATCTCACCTCTCACCCCTCACGGTCTACTGGGGTTTACTGTGGGCATAAGGACCTGCTCATGAGTCCTCAATAAATCCAGTCACCTCTCTCCACGTTCACTCTCACCACCCCATCCGTCCATTGTCATCTCTGCCTAGACAACAGTGCAGCCTCCGCACTAGTCCAAGCCCCACTCAGCAGACACAGAGGCCTATTCAAATCACAGGTCACTTCACAGCCCTGCCTAAAACCCTCCAGTACTTCCGTTGACTTAGAGATGATCTGCATCTCCTCTCTGTGCCCTCAAGGCCTGGCTCTTTCCTCCCACTCTGCCCCGTCTCCTGCCCCCTGCCCCGTCTCCCACCCCCTGCCCTGTCTCCCACCGCCCCCTGCCCCGTCTCCCGCCCCCTGCCCCGTCTCCCACTGCCCCCTGCCCTGTCTCCTGCCCCCTACCCCATCTCCTGCCCCCTGCCCTGTCTCCCACCGCCCCCCTGCCCCGTCTCCCGCCCCCTGCCCCGTCTCCCACCGCCCCCTGCCCTGTCTCCTGCCCCCTACCCCGTCTCCTGCCCCCTGCCCCATCTCCCACCGCCCCCTGCCCTGTCTCCTGCCCCCTGCCCATCTCCCGCCCCCTACCCCGTCTCCCACCGCCCCCTGCCCCATCTCCTGCCCCCTGCCCCATCTCCCACCGCCCCCTGCCCTGTCTCTTGCTCCCCTGCCCCATCTCCTGCCCCCTGCCCCATCTCCCACTACCCCCTGCCCTGTCTCCTGCTCCCCTGCCTCTGTTCACCCATTTCCAGACACCCAGGCCTCTTTGCCAATCCTCAGACACTCTGGGCTTTTGTATTCTTTCCTGAGGAAGGGCCTTTGCATAAGCTGTCCTCACTACCTGGAATTCTTTCCCATGCTCTCCCCACCATTAGATCCTTCTTGTCCTTCAGCTCTCAGCTCATGTGTCACGTCCTCAGGGAAGCCCTCCCTAACCACCCCAATTAGAGTAGTTCTCCCTCCCCAGCCTCCTCCAGCACATCACTTTGTATTTATTTGATATCTGTTTATTATTTGTTTCACCCACTTGATTGAAAGTTTACAGTTAGGGTACTAGCTTGTCTTTTTTTTTTTAATGTGTATTTTATTGATTTGAGAGAAAGAGAGACAGAGACAGAAACATCAATCTGTTCCTGTATGTGCCCTGACCAGGGATCAAACCAGCAACCTCTGTGCTTCAGGGCAATGCTCTAGCCAACCGAGCCACCCGGCTAGGGCCTAGCTTGTCTTATTTGCTGCTATGTCCCCAGCAGCTAGAACAGTGCTTGACACATAGTAGGGCTTCATGTCTACTGAATGAATGATCTGTACCAGGAGAAATGAGTAATCCTAAGAGCCACTTAATGAGCCCCTGCAGGGCAGGGCATAGCATCATTGACCTATAACTTCATTTTGTCCTCATAGTATAAACCCTATAAGTGTCCCCATTTTACAGCTGAGGAAACCGAGGCCCCAGGGGTTCAGACAACTGTCCTAAGGCCATACAGACAGCAAGAAGCAGAGAGCCAGTCTGTCTGAGCCTAAATCCCCACTCTGATTGCTGTATTAGTAAAACAGCTGTTATCTTCCTTGTTTTACAGGCAAGAGAACAGAGACTTAAAGAGCGTGTTCATGAGCCTAATGGCGCTGGCCAGAAAGAGCTGAGGCTGGGATTTGAGATTTGAACCCAGAGTACTGCTTTCTAGGAGATGGCGGGAGGCCCAGGCAGCTAAGTGACTGGCCCAGCCAGGCAGCCGTCTCTAATGTGAGAGGCTTTAGAGCTGGTCAGGAGGCTACAGGTTTGGCCGCAGGGTCCAGGGTTCAGGGCAGACCCCCACGGAGAGGCAAGCACAGTAATAATAATCTCTCGTATTTATTGCTGTACGTTTGTCAGTGCTCTAAAGTGCTTCATGTGTATTAACCATCTTCTCGACAACCTTAGGAGAGAGATAGCATTATTGCCCCATTTTTCAGGTGACAAAACCAAGGCACAGAGAGTTTATGTGACTTATGCAAGGTCCCCCAGCAAGGACATGGCAAAGCTGGAGTAAGCCCAAGCTGTAACCACTGCACTACACTGCCTCTCCGAGGAGAGACGGCCAGGCAGGGCTCCAGGGCTCCAGAGCTCTCAGGTTCTGAGTTCAGCAGCCTAAACAAAGCCTGCTGCCCAGGGCGACCAGCTTCTGATCCTCAGGACCCTAACCAATCCCAGGCCTTTTGGGGGCTCGCCGTAGGGTCACATCTGGTGGCGGGATGCTACCAGGCCCTAGAGTTAGGGTGGATCCCAGCCTTGCCACCTCTGCACTGTAGGCGCTGGTTAACACCCCCTCCACCCAGCCTGGAGCCCCACCCCTTGCATGACAAGCAGGCAGTGAATGACAGAAAGCACATGGCTTCCATCTCCGCTTAGATCCCTGCTCTGCCACTCACTGAACTGGTGATGTCGGGCGAGTGACTTACCTCTCTGTGCCTGTAACCCACACAGAGAAGGATAATTATAGTATAATTTGAGATTACAGCAATTAATCCACACAAGGCACTTAGAACAGTCCCTGGCCCAGGGCAAACTCTAAGTGTGAGCTGTTATTTATCAGAAGATTACAAATGTTAAAATATTAGTTTGGGCCTCTCTGGTAACCAGGGAGACGCTCTCCAACAGGGTTGCCAGGAGGTCAGAGAACGTAAGCCAGGAAACTGGCTCTCACCTGGTGGCCGCACGGGCTTTCCGGCAGGCGGCCCATCACCAGAAGTTGCCTCGCCTCTCCATCTTCATTTTTCTCGAGGATTAGAGCCCTTCCCTGTGGGTGCCGGAGCTGAGTGCTTGTCAAGTTTATGAGCTTTCAGAGCCACTTTTAGCGACAACCAGGCCTCCCCATTTTTATAAGGACAGAGATAAGAGCAGAGTTTATGAGATTAGAGGTTTGTCATCATCCTCTGCTTTGATGTCTGTCTCTCTCTCTCTCACTTTCCTCCCCTTTTATAAAGCCAAAGCACAAGCTGGGAACAGCAGCCCAGGCCCCATAAACACATTGTTCAAATAAAGGAGACATTTAGGGGCAGGTTGAAGCACCATTTAAAGGTGATCGTTCTGAAATGAGTGTGTCTGGACAGTTTGTCATGAAACATCCCAGCTGTTGACCAAAGATCTCTTATTCTGCAAATCTTGCTGTTAGCTCATAGTTTTCAACTTTAGCCCTTCAAAACTGAGAAGGTGTGGGGGTTTTATAAGATTTTTTTTTGACCCATGTGTTTTAAAAGTAACTTGTGTGTGTGTGTGTGTGTGTGTGTGTGTGTGTGAGAGAGAGAGAGAGAGAGAGAGAGAGAGAGAGAAAGAGACAGACAGACAGAGACAGAGAGAAGGACAGACAGACAGGAAGGGAGAGATGAGAAGCATCAATTCTTCATTGTGGCACCTTAGTTGTTCATCAATTGCTTTCTCTTTATGTGCCTTGATGGGGAGAGTACAGCAGAGCAAGTGACCCCTTGGTCAAGCCAGCGACCTTGGGCTCAAGCCAGTGACCATGGGGTCATGTCTATGATCCCATGTTCAAGCCAGCGACCTTGGGGTCTTGAACCTGGGACCTCCGCATCTCAGTCTGACTCTCTATCCACTGCACCACTGCCTGGTCAGGCTAAAGTAACTTTTTTACGAAGCCATCTGTCTCTGGGAAACTTTTGGATCACTTAGATTCAAAGGAGCCATAGTTAGATACACAGGAGGCTAGGATTTCCAAATCCTTGCTCTGCCATGGGGCACTTCATGACCCAAGAATGCCCAGTGTAGGGACTGGGCAGGCTTATTCCAGTTCTCTGGGAGTTCCCAAACCATCATGGCATAGACAGGGCTGCCTGATCAGCGGACTGCAGGCACAGAGGCATCGACACATCGTCCAGTGCTGGGAGGGGGGCTTGTTGCTGCCCACCCCTCCCCCTGTCTGCCTGTCCAGCTCCCGCACCCCTGCTCACATAGACTCAGGGCTACAGCGCAGGTCCTCAGCCTGGCTGTGAAGCCTCAAATCTCCACACCTTTACCCTGGCTGTTCCCTCTGCCCAGCAAGCCCCTCCTTTCACTCTTTTGTCTCGTCCTCTTTTGTCCTTCAAGGCAGCTCAACTGTTATCAGCTCCAGAAAGAACAATTGTAAGTCCCCCTTCCCTGGGCTCCCAGGCCCAGCACCTCCTCTCCCCTTGCATCTCTTGGCACTGGTCACACTCTTTGGAAACTGCCTATTTGGGCATCTTCCCCACCGGGCTGGAAGCCCACTGAGCTTTGGGTCCTTAGGCCCAGCCTAGGTACCAGACTAGAAGAAGTGAAGCCATAGAGTACTTAATATGCAGCCCCCGCTCTGCTTTGATCTCAGGTGTAGTGTTCCACAGCTCCCCTCCCAGCTCTGATAGTGGCTGTGGCTGGGTTATTTATCCTCACAAAACCGTAACTGTCTCCTCTAAAAGTGGGAATATCAACAGTGCCCACCTTAAAGGATTGCTGTAAGAATTGTTAATAAAGGCTAACACACTTTCCAGTTATAACTCTGAATCTTCACTAGAAAGTAAGTCCTATAGACCCATTTTCTAGATGAGGAAACTGAGGCACAATAAGATGTTAAGTAACTTGCCCACGATTTGTTCAAGGCTAGAGAGATCCTGACTCCAGACCCTGAGCTCCTAACCACTACTGTGATGCATGGCCCCCGATAACTTACACGAAGCCCTCAGCCAGGCACACAGTAGGTGCACGATAGATGGTGGCTGCTGTTGTTAATGGCTCAGTTCATTTTTAATGGTGGAAGCGGTAGTACCAGTGACAAGAGAGGAGAAAGGGCTCGAGAACTCGAGGAGGGAGATATCCAGGGAAAACAAAGAGAGGAGACGGGCGAAGAGTTGAGAGTAGGGAGTGGGCCAGCGGAGGCCAGAGCAGGAGGACCACTGTGCGAGGAGGCCAGGTCCTGGGCAGGGTGCTTGGAAGAACAGGCTGAAGGAACCAGGGTGGCCATTTGAGCATCAGCAAAGGAACACCACTGGCCCCTGCTATTAGAGAATAAAACCCAGAACTCCATCACTCAGCACACACAGCCCATTGTGACATAACCTCATGGCCTTTCTTTACTTGTGCCCTACCCTTTCCCCCACATATCCCATGCTCCAGCAGCCCTGCCACGCCCTTCACCCCTCCTGTGCACACTCTGATTGTCTGCCTGAAATGTCCTCATCTCTCCTAAACCCAACAGACTCCTACTCATCCTTCAATACCCAGTAAATGGCCCCTCCTCTGGAAAGCCTTCTTTGAGGACCGTATAGCAGTAGCCCTCAAGGCCAGGAACTGTTCTAATCTACTCTGTGCCTCGTGCCCAACCCAGAGGCATAAAGATATTACTTAGAGAGACCTTGTTGGGCTTTTTTTTTTTTTAAAGAAGTAAGTCTGTCTCTAAATCAAGAGCAGGTTCTAGCGAGACCACACACATGATCTCAAACCCCCAGTGTCCAGGAGGGCTAGGATGCGGAGGCAGCGTTAAGGAGAGAACTCGTGTGTCTCAGGGATCCAGACAAGAGAATGCTCCAGCGTGAGCGGGGCTCCGGAACTTTGCTGTGTGCCTAGACAACGCTGCCCGGGAAAGTTCGTACCTGAGACCCCACTCCAAGCCCCTCCAGCACCCCCCGGGGATGCCTACAGATGGAGAACAAGCTGGAGGCCTGCGATGTGCTGTCCGCTCTCACTCATTGGACCTCCTTTCACTGTGGAGCTCAACAGTGACCTTGCCTGAGCAGCGGGGAGGACTCTGGGCTGTCAGTCACTTGCACTCTGACAGTCTAAGACCACATTGGCTTTTTCAGCAGCTTTTGGCTTGTGGTCAACTCAAACCCCCAGATCTTTTTCACTGGGATGGCTGCCAAAGCCACATCTTGCACATTTGATTTATGGCTTGGGTTAGCTGAGGCCTGTGCCTGCTCCCCAGAAGCCAACAAGAGGAGGGCAATGGTTTCTGTACCCCTCGGAGGAAGAGTGATTGCAGGCCCCCCAAGCCTCAGTGTGAATGTGGGCAGGCTCCCTTCTCCTTGAGGCGCCAAAATGCCAGGACCTCTTGAGTGGGGTTTTCATTAGCACTCAAGTCACAGGCTACCAGGACTCAAGCAGACCAACCTTTCAGGTGACTGGGGGGAGCAGTGCTTCTGGGAAGCACCCAGAGGGCAAGGAGAGACTGGCACGAATTGGAGGCCTGGGCTCCTGAACTTGGTGTCCGCGTGCTCCGGCGAAGGTACTTACTTCATTGCTGTGAGCCTCAGTTTCTCATTCGCAGAATAGAGGTGACAAATCCCAACCTCATGGCATTGTTAGGACAAAGGTGTCCAGGCAAAAATGCCTTCCTGGGCATAGCAGTGCTTGTCTGGGGTCATAGACAGCTGGGGCCAAGGAAATGGGTATCAGTCCCCATCACACCGGGTGGGGAGGAACCGAGACACTGAGCTCATACCACCTTTGCAAATTTTATTGTTCCCAATCAGCCAACCGCTCTTCTCCCCCTGGTTTGCCTTTTAAATGCTACCTTTTCAGGAAGGCCTATCCTGACCACACTCTCTAAAGGCAATCGCAAATTGCACTTAGTATTTCTGTTTACCCATTGCTTTTTCCCTCTGTCGCTCTCACTAGACCCTCAGCTCCATGAAGGCAGGGACCATGTCTCCTCGTTTCGCTGCTGTGACCCCCCCGCCCCCCGGTCCCAGCCCCAGCACAGAGTCGGAACTCAGCAGCGTGCGCAGAATGACCATCAGGGACTGTGAACATTCCTTCGTGCTTTAGCTACAAATTCTAAACTGGGTTAGGTGAGCAAGGAACCCACAGAGAAGCATATTTATTTCCCCCTGCCACCAACAAGGCCACTTCCCCACCCTGGCCCTCAGTGTCCCCAGCTGTAAAATGAGGTGTAAAGTGAGAGATTAAATAAACAAACTCTTCTCCAAAGTCCTTTTAACTGCGAAGACCCAAAGTCAGCACAGGAACAGGGAGAAAATTGTATAGGATTTGTATGACCTGTTGGGCTGAAAAAAAACAACTTCTGCTAGGAAATCTCTCTTACTCTGTCACTTTCTCCACTGGCCTGGAAAAAAAAACTGCCCTACACAGGCCCAGGCCTGCGGAACCCACTCTGAAAAAGTCATAGGCCCCCTCTTGCCCTGGGCCAGGCGTAGAGGCCCCTGAAAGGTGTGTGGCAGCTGCTTCTCCGGGGGGGTCCGGGGGTTTGTTGCCTTAACCGAGCTCATGGGCAGGTAAAAAATTCCAGATATGTTCTCTGCTGACAGCTAATTGTGTCCTTTATTAATGACCATGGCTTTCTTGGGGCAGGTGGGAGGAGAAAGGAGGCGAGTCTCAGCCTAGGGGGGCTCCCTCAGGTGGAGCTGATGACCACATTTCTGGATCCCATAGAAGGGGAAGTGCTCCATGAGGTGACCCCAAAAATACACCCCCCCAGCTGGAGAGGAGAGGGGCTTTCCCAGGCTCCCCATGCCCCAGCAGGGGTGGCTGGCGCTGTCAAAATAAGGCAGGGATTTGGGGATTTGGCAGCCCATGTTCTGGATCCTAAGTTGGCCCCTCAGAACAAAGCCACCAAAGTACAGTGGATGGCCTGCTGGGAGGACCCTCAGGGGGTGACGGCCCATGGCAGCTTGGGAGATGCTCCCCAGCTCCAACCGGCCGTCACCCCCTTGTGGCACCACGACTGGGCCCTTCAGGCCCTTCCTCACCGACCCACTATACCACCTGTCAATACAGCAGCCAGATGTGCTGGGGGACTCAGGCTTGGCCCTGCCAGATGTGTCAAGCTTTCCCAACACATCCGGTTTCCCCTCAGGCACATTGTGATTATTATTTAACACTCGCTTTTCTAGCATCTGTGAGGCCAGAGGATTACAGGCTGGGAGGCTCTAGCATGTTGATCCAGCATAAGGTCTGGGGGCCTGTTTTGTCAAGGACCCAGTGAGGACCTTTATATAAGCCCTGTTACAGTGGTAACCTCACACTGGAGGGAGCGCTTTTGGGAAGCTATATTTGTTCCCCATTTTCTTACTAGAATCTCATGTTAGCCTAGGGAGGAAGGTAGAGTTTGCAGCATTAACCTCAATTATAGAAGAAAGATGTGAAGCTCAGAGAGGGACATAATGAAGAAGTAGCTGAGCTAGGACTTGAACCAGGCAAAGGAAATTGCATGTGCAAAGGCCCTGGGACTAGATGTGGCCTGATGTCCGCCAAGACAGCCAGGAGGCCAGTATGGCTAGAATAGAGAGAACAAAAGGGAGGGTTGTAGGAGGTAAGTTCAGAGAGGTAAAAGGGATACAATTACAAGAAGGAATAAAATGCATATCAATAAATTTAAGCAGAGAGGTAAAGGGGGTTTTGTAAGCTTCTTGTACTCCAAGTGAGATGGGAGCTGTTGAAGGTCCTTGAGCAGAGGAGCAACCCACAGCTGATTTCTGATCTGCAGGATCCTTCTGACTGATATGTTGAGAGCTGACGGCAGCCAGAGGAAAGTGGGGAGGGGAGAGGGCTAGGGCGAAAGCCAGGACAGCAGTCGGGAGGCTGCTGCAGTGATCCGACAGCTACCGCTCCTCTTTCCCTCTGTCTTTCCCCCTAGTCTGGGCATCAGGACTCCTGGGCTACAGCCCCGGCTCTATCAGCCAATAGCTTGCTGTGTGACCTTAGGCAAGTCACTTGTCCATGCCTGGCTCGTGGATTCTGTTGTCATGAAATGAGAAGTTTGAACCAGAAGATCATGAATATTCTGACTTCCAATGACCCAGACCCCCACCTGCCTCTCTAGCCTCCTCTCCCACATCTTTCAGCCTTGACTTCATGCTTCGATGATGCTGAACTACTTGTAGCTCCCCAGACACACACCACGCTGTGTCATGCCTCTGTGCCTTTGCAAGGGCTGTCCCCACTGCCTGCAGCGTCCTCACCCGTCGGCAGCCCCACATGTGCAGAGCCTGTGTCCTTCATCAAGTCTGGGTGGCGTCTCCCCCAGAGGCTTCCCCGACCCACCCCCTTTCCTAGTGCTCCTGGATGCTTCGACAGGAGCACTGATTTTTAAGAGAACAGATTGAAGTGGATGTGGACTCAGAGCTGCCTCCAAATCCCAGCTACATTTCTGGAGTTGCCTAATGTTTTTGAGCCTCTGTTTCCTCATCTGTCAAATAGAGATAATTATTTTTGCTACTCCTGGGGTCAAGGGGAGGGTACAGTAAGATTGTACAGCACCTAATCCGGTGCCTGTTTAACAAACTGTCTGGGAAACCAGATTCCAGCTGCAGAGAAAGGGCTGGTGAGTGAACACTGGGGCGGGGGGGGGGGGGGGGGGGTGTCCCTGGACAGTGTAGTCCCTGATCACTTGAGTGGCCTTGGCCAGGTCCCTAGGACAGCCTCATGGCAGCTCTGTGGCCCAGGGGGATTCCTGTCCACCCGTCCTGTCACCTCCTACTTCCGCTCACCTCCTCCATCAAGTCCTGGTCAAAGCTGCCTGCCGGCAGGCACACAGCACTTAGAAATGTCCTTAATTGCTTCACCAGAGTGGGGAGTCACCCCGCAGGCAGATAATTAAAAAGTTCAGAGCTTGATTAATTGGGAGGAAATTGGAGGAATGGGGCTGCCTGCTGGGCGGGCGGGAGCTCCCAGCCCCTGTGTAGGGATAGCATGATAGGAGGCGGGCCAGATCCTGGTCTGGGGGCCTAACCTAGGATCCAGGGGCTGGGAGGGCTAGACCTGAAATCCCTTCACCTGCCTTTAGTGGTTGTGGGTGCAGGGCCTGACTCCCCCAGGAGACTGAACTCTACCACCTAAGAGATGTCAAGAGACACAGTGGTCATGAACGTTCTGGTCACTCTGGCCTTGGGGCCAAGGGATGGATCTACAGGCCTGCTCTCTGCCAGGCTCTGTACCAGGCATGAACAGGTCTGGCATGGTGGCTGTCCTCATGTGGCTCACAGTTGGGCGGGTGGGAAAGTGGGACAAGAGGAGACAGATGTTAACCAAATGCCAAGAAGGAGGAAGGTAGGATGCATTGAGAGCCATTCCTGGGGCTGCAGGGAGGAGCTCTGGGGGCTCTGGCATGGTCTGGGGGCTGCAAGGGCTTAGAACAAAGTCTCCAGTCCAGATACAAGCTGAGTGACCGTTAAGCACAAGATTCCACCTTTCTGAGCATCAGTCAGTCAGCAAACACTTCCTGAGACCTCCTGTCCATCACCTCTCGGCCAAACACTGGCGCTGAGAGGCGACGGACATTGTGGGTTCCTGCTGTCACCAGGCTCGTAGGCTGATGCGGGAGGCAGAGAATTACGACCGTGTAATCATACAGTGGAGGGCGCAATGTGATGCTGCTTCAGGAGCACAGGACAGAGGCCCCAAACCCCGCCCTGGGAGAAGGACCAAAAGGTCATTTAGGCTGAAGCTGAGATTTGAAGGATAGAATGAAGTTAGCCAGGCTGGCGCTGGAACAGCATATCAGGCAGAGGGAACTGCCTGAGCAAAAGCCCAGAGGTGAGACCGAGCACACCTTGTGGGGAGCTGGACACTGCCGACCATGACAGGATCCTGGGACGCAGCTGAGAGGGTCTGAGAGCTGAGGCTGGACTGGCCACTGACACAAGGGAGCCACTTGATGGGTTCCAAGCAGAGGAGAGACTCAGCAGACGTCTGGTGTGGAGGCTGGCCTGGGGCAGCCCTGGTCCCCCCCCCCCCCCAGGCAAAGAAGAGGTATGTTAACACAGTTCCTGCTGCTGTCTTCTGACTCCTGCCAGCTGCTGCCCAGGTCCCGGCAGGGGCAGGCAGGGGGCATCTGGGCATGTGGAGGTGATGGGGGAGGCAAGATGACTGACATCCCCTGGGTGGTCCCAATAGAAGCAACTACCACAGGGGAATGACCCTGAGGCACTCCCTGGACTTAACCTAGCCAAGCAGGGCCCCCCTTTCCAGGGAGAAAGAGAAGGGGAAGGGCAGGGAGGAGCACTTTCAACAAGCTGAAACACTAAGGCTTTGGAGGCATGTGTTAGAACATGGACTGTGGAGGCACCAGCTCTGCCCCTAACTCCCTGAGTGGCTTTGGACAAGGGTATCAGCTAGGGAAGCTCTTGGCCCAGCACTGGGCAGGCACGTTCATGACATGGATTAGAAGCTCCTTCTATTCCAGAAGCTTGCCGCCTGCTTCCAGTGTGGCTTTGCCCATGGCCCAGAGATTCGGGCACCCTGCCCAGCCCCACCAGGGGGACCGACTCTGCTGGCTCAACCTCAGCAGCAAAAACAAGAAGCTTGCAAAATGCTAAAGCTGCTTTGCATGAGGGAGACCCCCAAGCCCCGCCCACTTAGCCACAAGAACAACACAAGTTCAGCCCTGACGTTCGCACAGCACAAGCCCCAGAAAATACACACATCAGTTTTTCCACAGTTCTGGAGAACATAGGGCCTGTCTACAGCCAGAGTCCCACAGCTGGAAGAGGCTGTAGAGATGGTCCTACCCAAGCCCAGCGTGGGCTTACAGAGCAAGGGGCTGCCACAGCCAGCTGAGCCCAGGCCTCCTGCTCCAGGCCCAAGATGCCTTCCTCTGTCCAGCTAAATTCCTTGCCCCGACCCAAACCCAGAACTTCTTGGCAATCCCAAGGCAGGGAAGTGTGCCATCTGCCCTTCATACCACCTGGCACTGCTGAGCCCAGAACCCAGTCCCTGGCCCCTCCACTCACAGCAGCCAGCACTTGGGCCTGGTTAAAGGAGGTATTCCAGCCCCCTCTTACAGGCAGGCCCTGAGCTTTTTCGTCTCTATGTCCGAGCACCTGGCACATAATCGAGGCTTAATAAATGCCTATTGAATAAATTCATCACTCACCATCTCTCCAACTAGGCCCAGAGACCTGAGGGCAGGAACTACATATTTGTCTCTGTATCCCCAGGACTGAGCACATAGCAAGTAGTGGACTAAGGATAAAGGAAGACACCAGCAAACACGTATAGCACTTAATACAAACCAGGCGTGCCCTGCTGCAAGTGCTATCTCTGTATTACCTCATGTAATCTTTGCAACAAATATCCCATTATACAGAGAAGGAAACTGAGGCACGGAGTTAAGTAACTTGCCCATGGTCACACTGTTAGCTAGAGCAGGGGTCCCCAAACTGCGGCCCGCGGGCCACATGCGGCCCCCTGAGGCCATTTATCCAGCCCCCGCCACATTCCAGAAGGGGCACCTCTTTCATTGGTGGTCAGTGAGACCACCGCAAAGCGCGGCGTCGCTCACGTACAGTACTATTTCTGGTGATGCGGGACGCACGCTTCACGGCTCTGGAAGCGCGTCATATCACTTGTTACGGCTAGCAGTGACAAATACGGAACCGGACATTGACCAGCTCATTAGCCAAAAGCAGGCCCATAGTTCCCATTGAAATACTGGCCAGTTTGTTGATTTAAATTTACTTGTTCTTTATTTTAAATATTGTATTTGCTCCCGTTTTTTGTTTTTTTTTTTTTTACTTTAAAATAAGATATGTGCAGTGTGCAAAGGGATTTGTTCATAGTTTTTTTTATAGTCTGGCCCTCCAACAGTCTGAGGGACAGTGAACTGGCCCCCTGTGTAAAAAGTTTGGGGATCCCTGAGCTAGAGGCAGGCCTGGGACTTAGCCCTGGTGGCCAGCTCCACCATCCACACCCAGGTTCAATGTCATCAAACCTCTCGCTCAGGTTCCCAGTAGCCGGAGCTCAGCTGTGGTGAACCCTCCCCTGCCTAGAACCACCGGACACCCAGAAGACAGGAAAGCTCTTCCCCACGCCCAAGGCCTGCCACGCTGGGCCGGCGAGAACTTGACTTCACTGTCACATCAGTCATTTTGGAGAGTAAATTGGAATCTCTGGGAGGAGATGGGGGAGGAGAGCAGCAAACCAACCAGGGAGGCTTTGAGGATCACCCTGTGCCAATTAGCGGCCCCTCTGTGCCAGGCCCAGATGGAGCCCTGCCTTGGCCTGATTCAGGGCTCACTCGGTCAATTATCACCTATCTCCGGAGCCCAAGGGGCAGGCGGGAGAAAATCTGTTTCCCTGTAATCCTCCCCCACATCCCGGCCGGCTGCCATCGCTGCCTGGGGTTGCCTGGCCAAAGGCTCTGGGCATCGGCAGAAGGCGAGTGCTGGCCGGCTGCTTTGGCCCCAAGTCCTATATTTGGGGCCCAGGCTTTACCCCTCCCTTCCTGAGAGACCCCTTCAAGCCCCATCCCCTCAGGAGGCCTGACAAGATGATCTCCAGTCCTGACATTCAGCCACTGTGTAATTTCTGAGTCCGGCAGTACCTGGGCACGAGGTCTTTGGAACCGCAAGGACTTGCAGTCAACCTTCAGCTCTGCCATTTAGAAGCTATCTGACCTTGGCGTGATCACTCACCTCCCCGAGCCTCAATTTCCTCATCTGTAAAGTAGGGAGTGATAATGATACTTCAGTGGGTGGTTGTGTGAATTAGTGAGAAAATTCATGTGAATCACTTGTCCTGGGCCTGGCACTTGGAAAGCACATAATAAACGAGAATTATTATTGTCATTATGTGCTGGATGAATAATAATAGCTAACTAACATTTACATAACACTTGCTATTAATATCTGTTCTAAGTGTTCTCTGTATATGAACCTATCAAACCCACAGCCCCTGCCCTCAAGTTTCTCGCTTTCCAGCTGGGGAGACAGAGCTACTTTCATTCAGAAAACTGAATTAACTGAGTACCTACTATGTGCCAGACCTTGTATTAGGTGCTGGGCAAATGGAGATTAAAGATCCAGCCTCTACCCCAACCAGGGTTCACCGACCAGTGGGCAGAACACGGAGAAGTCACATATAGGTTAGGTCCAGTGGTGGGATGGAGCAGGTTTGTGCTAGCTTGGCTCACAAGAGCCAACTGTGGGCATTTCTTCCCAACTCAGTTATCTCAAATTGGTAGCTGGAAATTTGCCCTGGTGGGAGCATTTACCCCACAGAAATCAGCAATCACAACAAATCAGGGCTTCCTTCCCTCCCTCCCCCAGCCACCGCTGCCTACAGAGCCATGTGTCTGGCGCCCTGCAGTGGAGGTCTGAGTTGTCTGCCGTACTCCCTGCAGAGGCCAGGCCTCCCAGAGGTGCCCATGTCAGACTCACTAATCCCAGGGGACAAGATGATGGGGGAGAAGGGCATTCAGGCAACAGGACCAGTGTATGTGTGCAGCCAGGCCATCGCGGGAACTGCAAACAGATGAGAGAGGTGACAGATGGCGATGGAGAAGTATACAGGACGGTTGCCTGAGACGGAGGGTGTTTCCAGGATACGGGGCTTGCAGTTTGAAAACCAGGATGAGCAGGTCACCCCAGTGGACAGGCCCCTGGGGAGATCTATGGGGAGAACAAATGAGACGTGGAGAGGGATCTGAGCATCCATGCGGCCTGATGAAGTTGAGATGATAATGGACTACTCAACTAAGTACTTCCTCATCCACTTCCTTGTCTTACTCTCACAACATTCTGTAAGGGCTATATTTGTACATTCAACAAATATATATTGAGCACCTAATGTGTTCCCACCATTCCGTTATGAGCTAGGAACCCAACGAGACCAGACAAACCCGGTTCTTCTGCTCTTCTGCCCCTCTCCAGGTCCTTCCAGTGCAGGGAAGGGACAGCAAACACGTTTATAAGCTGTTTTATAATTCCATACAGTTGACCCTTAAACAGCACCGTAGTTAGGGGCACCAACTCCCCGCACAGTTGAAAATCTGCCTATAACTTTTGACTCTACAGTCACCCCTTCAAATCTGTGGATTCAACCAACCTCAGATGGAAAACTATTTTTGATTGCATTGGGAATGTGAAAATACTGTTCTCCATTCACAGTTGGTTGAATCCACAGATATGAACGAAACCCATGGATATGAAGGGCCGCCTGTATTTATTGGAAGAAATATGCATGTAAGTGGGTCTGTGCAGTTCAAACCCATGTTGTTGGAGGGCCAACTGTAATGAAACATTGTGATGAAGGTCAATAAAGGAAACAAACGGAGACAGACATTGTAATAAATCGCTTTAGCCAGGGTGGTCAGGGAGGGCTCTCCGAGTGACATTTTTTTAAAGATTTTTCTTTATTGCCTGACCTGTGGTGGCACAGTGGATAGGGCGTCAACCTGGAATGCTGAGGTCCCCAGTTCAAAACCCTGGATTTGCCTGTTCCAAAGGCACATACAACAAGCAATCAATGAACAATTAAAGTGAAGCAACTATGAGTTGATACTTCTCATACCCCCACCTATTTCTCTGTAAAGTCAATAAATAAAATCTTTTTCTTTTTTTTTTTGTATTTTTCTGAAGTTGGAAACGGGGAGGCAGTCAGACAGCCTCCAGCATGCGCCCAACTGGGATTCACCCGGCATGCCCGCCAGGGGGCGATGTTCCGCCCATCTGGGGCGTTGCTCTGCTGCAACCAGAGCCATTCTAGCGCCTGAGGCAGAGGCCATAGAGCCATCTTCAGGGCCTGGGCCAACTTTGCTCCAATGGAGCCTTGGATGCGGGAGGGGAAGAGAGAGACAGAGAGGAAGAAGAGGGGGAGGGGTGGAGAAGCAGATGGGTGCTTCTCCTGTGTGCCCTGGCCGGGAATCGAACCCGGGACCCCTTGCACGCCAGGCCGATGCTCTACCACTGAGCCAACCGGCCAGGGCTAAAATCTTTTTTAAAATAAAGGATTTTACTTATTGATTTTAGAGAGAGGAGAGAGAGAAGGGGGGAGGATCAGAAAGCATCAACTCATAGTTGCTTCTCCTATGTGCCTTGACCAGGCAAGCACAGGGTTTCGAACCAGTGACCTCAGCATTTCAGGTCGATGCTCTGTCTACTACGCCACCACAGGTCAGGTTTCAGAAGATATTTAAGCTGGGCCCTCAGGGTTGAAAAGGATCAGCCATGGGCAGAGCAGGGACAGCAGTCCAGGCAGGGAGTTCAGCATGGCCCAAGGCCCCGGGTGAGAATATTCATGATGACCAGGGGCTGGTGCACAGTAGTGAGGAGAGTAGCAAGAAGTCATAGGAAGACACAGAGCCAAGCTTGCAGGTCTTATGGGCCAGGGCTCGGTGTGTCGATTAATTCCAGTGCCTTGTGAGGTGCCGTTGCTAAGTTTAGTAGGGTACAGTGGGTCTGACTCATTCTCGTCAGAGCACAGACAATCAGCCGGCAGGCAGACCCATTCAGAGGCTCTCACCACATCGTAAGCATGCAGGTATCACAGCTCCCTTTCTGGAGGAGACTGAGTCTCAGAGACCGCAAGGACCTGCCTGAGCCCACACACCTATCAGAGGTGCAGCTGCCAAGTCTGTGTCTTCAGGTCTCGCTGTGTTCTTCCCACTTCTGTATGAGACTCAGGTGTTGGCAGGACGGGTGCCTGGCCAGCTGAGAAGCTAGAAGCGTGGCCCCCTAGGGCACCGGGCTCTGTGGATGGCAGCTGCCCCAGACACTCACTCGCTGTGGGAGAGGAGGCGACTGATGGGAGCTGAGGCCAGCACACCCCACAGTTACACAGTACAGCTGCCATCAGAGAGGAGCCATGTGTGCCTGCTCCTCCTCTCTGGGCCTCAGTTTCCTCAAATGTCAAACAAGGCAGTTGAGCTGGCACTCCTCAACTCACCCACCCATCACCCACTGGATAGCCGAATTCGTATTAGAAGGTTACAGTCCAGCCAGGTACTTACAGATTCCTAAGTAAGAAGTTACAATACTCACCTCAACCCTGCATGGGGTCTTAGGGAAGACTTCCCAGAAGAGGTGATACCTGTGCAGAGTCAGGATGTAAGAGGTCACCTTATGACAAAGGGAGGGCATTCCAGGTAACGAGGGCAGGATCGACAAAGGCCAGAGGTGTGGAGGGGGCCTGGGGGCAGGCGACGTATGCCGCTGACTGTGTAGGCCGTCAGGCACAGGCTCGGGGTGGTGGGCACTGAGAGCTGGGCACGTGCCAGCCCTGGGCTCCCAGAGGGCCCTGTGAGGAGGTTAGGGGACCAGTGTGGATTTTTTTAACAGCAGTTTTATTGTGATGTAACTCACATATCATACAATTCCCCCATTTAAATTGTACAATTCCGTGATTTTTACTATACTCAGAATTGTGCAACTATCACCACAATCAATTTTATTACATTCTCAGCACCTCAGAAAGAAGCCCTATTTCCCATTAGCATCCTTCCCCATCCTCTGCTCTCCCCAGCCCCTGGCAGCCGCTACTCTACTTTCTCTCTATGGGTGTGCCTATTTTGGACATTTGCACATAAGTAGAAGCATATCCTATGTGGCCGTTTGTGACTGGTTTCTTTCTTTTTTATTTAGAAATTTAATTTAATGGGGTGACACAGATCAAAAAGAGTACATAGGTTTCAGATAAACATTTCTATAGCATTTGAACTGTTGATTGTGTTGTGTGCCCAGCACTCAAAAGTCAAATCGTTTTCTGTCACCATATATTTATCCCTCTTTACTCCCCTCCCTCCGACCCCCCCTTCCCCACTCTCTGGTACCCACTTCAGTTTGATTTATGTCCTTGAGTCTCATTTTTATATCCCACCTATGTGTGAGATTATATCGTTATTAGCTTTTTCTGATTTACTTATTTCACTCAGTATAATGTTCTCAAGGTCCATCCATGTTGTCGTAAATGGCAATATGTCATCATTTCTTATGGCTGAGTGGTATTCCACTGTATACATGTACCACACCTTTTTTTTATCCAATCCCCTATCGAGGGATAACACTTTGGTCATTGCCATGTGACTGGCTTCTTTCACTAAGCACAATGTTTTCAAGGTTCATCGTATTGTAGCAGGGGTCAGTCCTTCCTTCCTTTTTCTGGCCAAATAATATTCCATTGTAAGCCATTGTGGATGTTTAAGTGACACAGAAAAGTTTGCACTTTGGAAAGCTGGCTCTTGAGGGTGGGCAGGAGGAGGCCAGATGGCCAGGAGAAGCTGAGGAGGGGGTAGGTGGGGCAGCAGAGAGGAGCCAGGACAGGGCACTGCTGAGGAGGGAAGACATGGTAATTGATTGGCTGCAGGGGGTGGGAGGGGAGAGGGACAACAGAAGAAAGGGTTTTACGAAGCACAGTGCCAAGAGATACAGAAACCGCAGAATGCCCAGTGGGAGGGCCAAGGGGTGCCAGCAGCACACCTAATGAGGGAAAGCTTCTGAAGAAGGCAGCCTGGGGAGTCTCAGAGGGGACCAGGATTTGGTGATGGGAGAAGACAGCCGGGAAGGCGGTCCAGATGGAGGGGCTGGCACGGTGCAGAGGGGAGAGTGGGCAGCCACCCACCAGCCAGGCCCAGGGAATTGCCAGCAGATGGAAGAGGCATGCTAAGCTGGGCAGGCTCTCACCAGAGGGGGAGCCAGGAGGATCTTGGTCTTGGAGCCAAAACCCTTTGGCATCCATCAAGATGGTCCTAGAACCTCACATGCGGGTCCTGTGTCCCCATTCTACAGTAGAGAAAATTGAGGTTCAGAGAGGTCAACTACTCAACTAGAGCTGGGGCTGCCCCTTCCTCCATTCAGCAGGGAAAGGTTGGTGCCTACGGGAAGGCAAGAGGGAGGGAGGGGAGGCGGACGCAGGGGAGCCAGAGCCGGCGCGGCAAAATGGAGAGAGCCCTGGACAGGCACCCAGAGCAGGAGCTGCCAATCCCTGCTCAGCACTCCTGGACCATGATGCAATGCAAGTCCCAGAAAGGTGGTGTAGTGCGGTGGTTAGGGAAGTGGCCCCTAGGGTCAGACCACCTGGGATCGAATCCCAGCTCTGCTACTGTAAGCCCACATCACATCCTTGGAAAGTTACTTTACCTCTGTGCTTTCATTCCCCCTTCTGAAAATGGGGGTGGTAATATTACCTCCATCATAGGGCTGGGTGAGGCTTGGATGACTTATTACGAGTTAAGTCCTTAGGACAGTGCCAACATTTCATAAGTACTCAATAAATGTTGGCCGTTTCCTATTGATGCTCTAGAGCCCTGTTTTGAAGCCCTAACAAGTCCCCAGAGGCACTCAGTGCCCTCCTGGCTGCTGGCACGCTAGCCTGGTCAGTGTGTCAAAGTCCTGTCTTCCCCCTCACCTGGCAGCTCCTTAAGGACTGGGCTGGAGCTGATTCTTGTCCCCACAGGGCCTAGTCAGAATGGCATCAGTCAGGTGGTTGTTGATTAGGATGACTACCAACTTCTGGAACCTTCCGCTAAAGGCAGACAAAGTAGGGCCTAGGAGTGGGGGTGCCGTCTCCTAGTGGCATGCCCTGAGATTTTAACTGCAACTCCTAACTCCTCCCAACTGTGGGCCGGTACTGCTCATTGATTGTAGTTCTCTTGGCCACTTTATGGGGCAGGTGCTCTTATCAGTGAGAAAACGAGCTCAGGGAAGCTGAACTACCTGTCTGAGGTCACCCAGCAGATTAGTATTTGAACCAGATAGCTTAATAATGCCAGGAATTGTTCTAGACATTTTTGCCATAACAACCAAATGTCATCCTCACCACAACTCAAGGAGGTAGACACTACTGTCCCCATTTTACAGATGAGGGAACAGCTTAGGTGACTTGCTTGATGTCACATTGCTGGCACAGGTAGAATGGGATTTGCCAGGCAGCCTGTATGCTAACCACCATTCTTCACTGCCTTTCTACTTGCATGGCCTCCAAAGCCCAAACTCTTTCCACTTCAGCAGGCAGTTTCTAGGAGTATTTATAGGGAGTGTCTGCTGAGTGCCAGGTTCTGTAGCTAGGCACAGGGGAAGGAATTGTGAATCAGACATGGCTGCAGCTGGGGGAGCTGAGAGCGTGGCCAGGAGCCCTCTTGATGAATAATTATGACAGGGGAGTAAAGCCCTCTGAACTCAAGAAATGTAAGCACCAAGGAGAATGGGGTCTCTAAGGCTCAAGCTGGTTGAAGGGCTGGGAAGGGTTGATTTGCTAAGACTTGGACCTGAGCCTGACTGGGAGGTGGCGCAGTGGATAGAGCGTCGGACTGGGATGTGGAGGACCCAGGTTCGAGACCCCGAGGTCGCCAGCTTGAGCACGGGCTCATCTGGTTTGAGCAAATCTCACCAGCTTGAACCCAAAGTCGCTGGCTTGAGCAAGGGGTTACTTGCTCTGCTGTAGCCCCCCAGTCAAGGCACATATGAGAAAGCAATCAATGAACAACTAAGGTGTCGCAATGAAAAACTAATGATTGATGCTTCTCATCTCTCTCCATTCCTGTCTGTCTGTCCCTATCTGTCCCTCTCTCTGACTCTCTCACTGTCACTGTAAAAAAAAAAAAAAAAATCTTACAAAGACTTAGACCTGAAAGATAAGCTTAAAGACTGGGGCTAGAGAAACAATTTGGGAAATTTATGTTAATTCTTTGTCTATGAGGAAAGCGATGCTCAGAGAGGCGGAGCTGCTTACCAAAGGTCACACAGAGCTCTCTAGCTTGGAGTGTGATCCAGGTGAGAGCCCTGGCCTGTGGACGGTTTAGCCACATGTCGTCCCGAGGAGGAACCTGCCCCTTGCAAAGCCCTTCCTGTCCACCTTCTCACTTACGCCTTGCATGATCTCCCCCAAAGCACCGCAGCAGAGCTGGGGTTATGAACCCCAGTAAGTGGGAAACAAAGCAGGCCAGGAAAGGGGCCCTAAGCCCAGGTCTCCTGATTCCCAGGCCAGGGCCAGGAGGAAGCATAGGGTGGGTTAGCATACAGGCCTACACAGGAGTGCTCACCTCTTGTAGAACCTAAGCTTTGAGCTGCAGGGCCTGAACCCAATCCTGAGCATCCCCCAGAGCAGGGAAGGAGGCCAAAGACCTGTGAGATCCCAGATGGCTTAATGCCCACCAAGTGCAAACACTGCCCTCCTCAGGCTGTCCCTAGTACTGCAGACCCCTGTAATTCAATAAACTGATCAAACACCTGCTATTATAACAGCTACTATATACTGTGCAAAGCCTCATGTCATGTGCCAAGTGCTCACAATGACCCAGAGAAATAGACCTTAGAGTCATAATTTTACAGATAAAGAAACTGAGTCTCAGAATGGTTAAGCCACTTATCTAGAGCCACACAGCTAGTACAGGGCCGAGCTGGGACTCAAACTCAGGTCTGTCTGCTTCCAAAGCCAGCGTTCTTGCCTTCTCTACCACATTGCCTCTCGACATGCTGTGCTCGGACTTCTCTACTGTCATGTAATCATCTCGATCATCTGGAACCCAGGACTCTAGTCATAGGGAACAGTGCCCAACCAGCGATTAGAAAGCAAGACCAGGCCATGAGTACTGCCATGGACCTCTAGGATTGATCCTATCGGCTGTGGCCCAGCCAGCCTGAAGTAGGTAAGAAAGTCTGCAGACCCCCCCCGCTGAACACATAGACAGCTTTAGAGACAGAAAGCAGGTAGCCCGGGACCTTCTGGGCGCAGCTAGGACTGCTTCATGGGAGAGTGGAGATCCCAAGAACTTCATGAAGTGGTGTTTCTCAGCAGTGACACTGCCTGGCCCCTTCCTTAAGGCTGCATGGCCCCTCGAGATGTTGCTTGTCCCCTCCATGAGACTGCGTGGTCCTCTCTGAGTTTACTGGTTTACTCAGTGACTGACTCTCTTTGTCTTCTCTCGCAGGTTGCCCATCTGGAACTTTTAAGGCCAACCAAGGGGACGAGGCCTGCACCCACTGTCCCATCAACAGCCGGACCACTTCAGAAGGGGCCACCAATTGCGTCTGCCGCAATGGCTACTACCGAGCAGACCTGGACCCACTGGACATGCCCTGCACAAGTACGTCCGGGGCCCCTTGAGGCGACGTCTGAGTCCACAGTCTCTTGCAGAAAAGCCTAGAGCCAAGGTTGGGCGGCTGTCCGGCTACAGCCAGCCTTTCCTGAGTGACGATCATCCAATACCTGGGGGAAGCGAGATAGAAAACTGGTTGGAAAAGGACCATCCTGTGGTAGTCCCTGAGGCAGTCGTGCTGCCAGCGTGCAGACACCACGGAGCTGGCATCTGGCTCCTCACCCCCTTTCTGCTAAGTCACGTGGAGGATAAAGTCAAGGTCTTGCTTCACAAAGGGACAGAGAATGGCAGGGTTGGCAGAGAAAGAACCAACACAGGTGGTGTCTGTAGCAGATAAGGCTGCCCAGTGTTCTAACCTGGCAGCGGCTGCCTGAGTCACAGGCCAACGCTCTCTAAGAAAGGGTGACTACGAGGGCAGTGTTACAACCCCTGTATTGGAGTGCCATTCACCTGCAGGCAGCTGAGAGCTGACCCCAGTGGCATAAACCGTAAGGGTTTATTCTCTCACATAACAGAAGCCCATAGAGAGGGCAGTCCTGGGATAATATGGTAAATCCATGGAGTTCTCTGGAACCTGGCTTTTCCTTTCTGCTTTGTCATTCCTAGCATGCGGTTTCTATCCTTCATGCCACTCCATAGTCCAACATTGCTGCCGAAGCTCCAGCCATCACACATGTTCTCGGCAGCAGAAAGAAGGAAAGGGATAAAGGGGTGTTCTACAACTCTCTCCTTTTAAGAAGTTTTAACCCACAACTTCCGCTATAATCAGCAGCCAGCACTTAATGGCAGGAGGCTGGGAAATACAGTCTCTAGCTAGACATATTGCCACCTGAATAAAATTAGGTTCTGTTCTAAGGAAAAAGAGGAAACCTCCAACACCAAAAGGCTGTCCCTAATAACAAACACCAAGGAGATTGGCGTCCAGGGAGAAAGGTTTAAGCCAGGGGTCCCCAAACTACGTCCCGCGGGCCACATGCGGCCCCCTAAGACCATTTATCCGGCCCGCCACACTTCCGGAAGGGGCACCTCTTTCATTGGTGGTCAGTGAGAGGAGTAAAGTATGGTGTCGCTCACGTACAGTACTACTTCCAGTGACGTGAGATGTATGCGTCACGGCTCCGGAAGCGCGTCCTATCACTTGTTAGGGCTATCAGTGACAAATATGGATCTGGACATTGACCATCTCATTAGCCAAAAGCAGGACCATAGTTCCCATTGAAATACTGGTCAGTTTGTTGATTTAAATTTACTTGTTATTTATTTTAAATATTGTATTTGTTCCCGTTTTGTTTTTTTACTTTAAAATAAGATATGTGCAGTGTGCATAGGAATTTGTTCATAGTTTTTTTTTTATAGTCCGGCCCTCCAACAGTCTGAGGGACAGTAAACTGGCCCCCTGTGTAAAAAGTTTGGGGACCCCTGGTTTAAGCAGATATATAGCAGCATGAGAGTTATGCCCTAGAAATATCTCTGGTGGGTGGAGAGGAGAAAGTATTTGGAGAAAGTCTTGGGGGTAAGGACATGGGCTGGAGCCAGGGCAGAAACATATCCCCACGGCCTCCACTGACTGACTCCCCTCCCCCTCCCCAGCCATCCCCTCTGCACCCCAGGCAGTGATCTCCAGCGTCAACGAGACCTCACTCATGCTAGAGTGGACCCCGCCCCGTGACTCGGGAGGCCGTGAGGATCTCGTCTACAACATCATCTGTAAGAGCTGCGGCTCAGGCCGGGGCGCCTGCACCCGCTGTGGGGACAACGTGCAGTACGCGCCCCGCCAGCTGGGCCTCACCGAGCCCCGCATTTACATCAGTGACCTGCTGGCCCACACCCAGTACACTTTCGAGATCCAGGCCGTGAATGGCGTCACCGACCAGAGCCCCTTCTCGCCTCAGTTTGCTTCCGTGAACATTACCACCAACCAAGCAGGTAAGCACTTCAAAGGCAGGCTCCGGGGGCAGCGCTGCGCCACGCTGTGCCAAGTGGGTATCCTGCCAGCCCTCGTTAAAGACGCCCTCACATCTGTGGTTTCCTCTTTTCAAAGGCTGTGTGTGTGATCCAGCCACCTGGGAGAGCGTTGCCATTGTAGTGGTATTTATAATAATTGCTGTCACTTGCTGAACGTGTGTTAACTGAAGGTGAAAGCGAAGCTGCTACGACAAAATGGCCCGGGGTTGGGCGGCTCGGAGAACACAGACTGCGCTTCTCTCCCGTGGAGGCGTCCGGGGTGAGCGGGCGCCTGCAGACAGGGGCCAGGCCCCTTGGGTCTTGTTGCCTCCCCACCGGCTGGCCCTGGTAGAAGCTGTGTCGCAGGCAGGTCTGTGCTCTAGCCTGCGGGAAGGCCCGGAGAGAGGAGACCCCCGCAGGGAAGTGTTTTAAGCAAGAAAGGCAGAGGTGCACCCCATCATTTCTGTGCGCCTTCTACTGAAAGGAACTTGGTCGTGCGGCATCACTGACCCACACAGGAGGATGGCAGGCGTACTCTCGCCCAGCCTAACTTAAATTTATCACAACGGGAGGTGGGTAGACAGACTCCAGGGCACATCCAGCAGTTTCCACAGGTGTTTCCTTTGAACTTCCTGCCCTCCCCAGTCTAACTCCACCAAAATTCTTCTCCCTACGCGTACCCTTAAACCCTTTCTGTGAGACCCTGGCCAGTTGGCTCAGTGGTAGAGCGTCGGCCTGGCGTGTGGAAGTCCTGGGTTCGATTCCCGGCCAGGGCACACAGGAGAAGCACCCATCTGCTTCTCCACCCCTCCCCCCCTCCTCCCTCTCTGTCTCTCTCTTCCCCTCCCGCAGCCGAGGCTCCATTGGAGCAAAGATGGCCTGGGCGCTGGGGATGGCTCCTTGACCTCTGCCCCAGGCGCTAGAGTGGCTCTGGTCGCAACAGAGCGACGCCCCGGAGGGGCAGAGCATCGCCCCCTGGTGCTTGTGCCGGGTGGATCCCAGTCGGGCGCATGCAGGAGTCTGTCTGACTGTCTCTCCCTGTTTCCAGCTTCAGAAAAATACACACACACACACACACACACACACACACAAACCCTTTCTGTGACCCCATGTCGCCCTCCCTCTTCCACCCTGCTTTCCTTCACAGTGAAAAGTTGCCAAGCAATGCAGCCTCCCCCACCCCCGATTCCTTCAGTCCACTGCACTTAGGTGTTCGCCCCTTCTCTCCACCAAGACCACTGTCCTCAGTGTGTCACCTAAGATCGCCATATGGCCAGGTCCAGGAGACACTTGCAGCCTCATCCCTCAGCCAAGGGCCATATGAAATCTTCAAGGACCTTCTGGTACCTGTGGGTGGAAACCTTGGCGGTTGGCACTGAGAATGTGCCCCTGTTATTCACTCAGCAGTCCTTGCCATGCCCCTGCTATGAGAGTGATCTGGGTGCTGTCCAAGGAGGAGCCCAGGGTGGCCAGGTCCCAGGAAAAAAAGTGAGTGGGCTGTTCAGTTTATCTTTTGGATGCCAGGTGGGGCCCACACAGTAAGCACTCTGTGGTGGAGGTCCAGGGAGGCTTGCTGTCGGAGGCAGGATTTGACCTGTCGTTTAAAGGCTCAATAGAAATTTAAGGGGAGGCCCTGGCCGGTTGGCTCAGCGGTAGAGCGTCGGCCTGGTGTGCGGGGAACCCGGGTTCGATTCCCGGCCAGGGCACATAGGAGAAGCGCCCATTTGCTTCTCCACTCCTCCCCCCCCTCCTTCCTCTCTGTCTCTCTCTTCCCCTCCCGCAGCCGAGGCTCCATTGGAGCAAAGATGGCCCGGGCGCTAGGCCGGCTCCTTGGCCTCTGCCCCAGGCGCTAGAGTGGCTCTGGTCGTGGCAGAGCGACACCCCGGAGGGGCAGAGCATCACCCCCTGGTGGGCAGAGCGTGGCCCCTGGTGGGTGTGCCGGGTGGATCCCGGTCGGGCGCATGCGGGAGTCTGTCTGACTGTCTCTCCCCATTTCCAGCTTCAGAAAAATACAAAAAAAAAAAAAAAAGAAAGAAATTTAAGGGGAGCAATAGAAAGAAATGGACATGGAAGGACAAAGCGCAACCCATTCTACCTGGTTGAGGGATGCTTTCCATGCTTGACCTCACTGCATTCCCCTGGTCTCCTTGAGTAGGAGGCATCTGCGTCCCCGTTTTACGGATGATGCTCAGAAAAGTAGAGTCACAAAGCAGGAAGGACAAGAGGCAGGAATTAACTAGGTCTGACACACTCCCGTGCTTGGGCTAAATGTGGGGTATGTCCAAAGAAGCTTGAGTGTGACTGTGGGTCTGATTGTGCTTGTGAGCGAGCGTATTTGGAGAAGGTATGGGTATGCCTTATTGTTTGGGTGACTGTATTTGAGATTGCATGCGACCTTGGTGTGTGACTCCCTACTGACACTTGCATTGGGGAGCATGGCTTCATCTGAATCTGAGGGACATGGGGTGGGGATGGTTGTTTGGACAGGAGTTTTTTGTCTGAATGTGGTCGGCCTGTCTGTACATTTGTGTTTGAGAAGGAGTGTGGTTTTGTTTGTGAATGTTCGTGGTATTGCTGTGGTGGAAAGGGCATGTTTTGAGTGTGTGCCTGCAGTTCTTGAAGGGCCCTGGGTGCATTTAAGTCCCACCCAGACTGGGGTCCAGACAGAGCTGATTCAAGGTGCAATCCAAGAGAACCTCAAAGGCCAACAGCTGTTGGCAGAGACACCCAACAGATTGTGAAGCCTCAGCTGTGAGGCTTTCCTGCTCAACAAACCCCCGAGGTCGGGAAGCCAGGCTCCCAATGGGAGAGGAGAGAAGGGAACTCTTCAACTGGGAGAAGCTAGAATTCCTCAAAGCCCCTGGATGTCTTTCCCTGGCTGTGGGGGCCTTCTCTGCATCCATTTGGGAGCCCTGAGGATGGGACTACCTACTTGAGAAGCCTCAGCATTTAGCCACGAGGATGGAGTCTGGGCTACTGGGGTGGAGCCCCCTTGTCCGGAGCTGAAGGCTCCCAGAGAATAGAGATAGGGCAAAATGGAAGTGAGGGGCTTTCAGAGACGACGGTACCAGGGAGCCCTCAAGATCAAGGGACAGAAGCAGTGAGAAACAAGTACTGGATTGGGAACAGGGGACCTGAGTCTGCATCCCAGCTTTACCATTCATTTGACAGGTGATCTTTGTGTATTAGTCAGTAATTGCTGCCATAATGCTGCATAACAAAACCACCCCAAAACTCAGTAGTTTACAACAATAAACATTTATTTTCTCACTCACTAGTCTGTAGGTCAGCTAGGGTTTAGCTAATCTGCACAATCTGTGCTGGGCAGGTCTCCAGAATGTGGGCTGGATTCAGTCTGTTCCATATGTCTCCTCATTCTCATTGGACCAGCAGCCACCCAGGCTTATTTCTCTCATGAATGGTGGGAACACAAGTGGCCAGGCCAAGCCATGCCACACAAACACATGTCTCTGCTTGTGGCACAGTCGCCCACAGTAAATGAGCCCTGCAGACTTACTTGGCAAAGGGTGTGGGTACATAATCCTGTTACAGAGAGGAAGAACTGAGATAACTGATCCAACCTGTCACGCTCGTGAAAATCACTTCCTCCTGCTGGGCCTTGCTTTCCCCACCAAATTGTGTGTCGAAGTATACGAGAGCATTTCAGAATACAGGTTCTAGAATCCGCCCAGACCTGCTGAATCAGAACCCCAGGAGCAAGCCAAGAATCTGCATTTTTATTAAGAGGCTCAAGTGTTTCTTACCAACAGACAAATTTGGAAAACTCCAGTCTAAGGGAGTCTAAATCCCTGAACCTTTCTGGATCATAACTACCCTCCCCTCCTCTCTGTTCCAAGCCCCTAGATAAGCCCCACTCTCATGAATGCCCAGAGCCCATTGCCAGTACAGCCATGCCATGCCCTCACCACATGATGCCCCTTTTGCCAGATGAGGAAATGGAAGCCCAGAGAAGTGGAGTCCTTTATGCTACTAAATGGCCTCAATTAGGACTTTAACCCAAGATCACGTGACTCCAAGTCTACACGGGACAAGACACAGGTCCCATCCTTGCAGATTTATGTCCTGGTTGGGAAGATGAGACATGGACAAAGTCTACATACAACGGCCTGAGGGCCCAAGGAGGGGTCATGGAGGTGAGGGAGATCACAGGCAGGGGAGACCATTTCTTCCTGGGGAGGGGAGAAAGGCCTGCCTTGGAACGCTTGGTTTGGAAGGATGGAGAGGCTTCTAGCAAACAGAGATGGAACCATGCAGGGAAGGAGGCGTCCCGGGGAGGGAAGCATAGGAGGCAGGTGGAGGGAGACTCCTCCTTTCTGTTCCTCCTAAGCATCAGGATCCTAAGCATCGGACTCCTGCCACAGGGTTTTTTGTTGTTGTTGTTGTTTTGTTTGTTTGTTTGTTTTATTCATTTTAGAGAGGGAAGAGAGAGAGAAGGGGGGAGGAGCAGGAAGCATCAACTCTCATATGTGCCTTGACCAGGCAAGCCCAGGGTTTCGAACCGGTGACCTCGTCGTTCCAGGTCAATGCTTTTATGCACTGCGCCACCGCAGGTCAGGCCTGCCACAGGGTTTTGCATATGTTGTTCCCTTTGCCTAGAGTGCTTCCCCACTCTCCCACCTTCCTTCAGACCTTAATTCATCTTCGTTGACCTTCCTGACTTGATCACATGCCCTACCTAGCACCATGGCCCTCAAGTTCCTGAGGCTGAGGTTTTTGCCTTATGTCTTCGATCATTTCCTTCCCGTCTCTCCCCTACTGTCACCGTGGTACACGGTGGGTCTGTTTTTCCTCACTGTGGTTTTCCCAGCACCTGGACAGGGGCACACCACCGTGAATGCTCACTGAGCATTTGCAGCAGGGCTCAGAGGAGCATGGAGTGAGGTGGGGTTGTGGGGAAGTATGATAAGGCTGGAAAGCAAGGCTGGGAACTTGATTTCCAGACAGATGCAGTCAGTGCTCAGTTTTAATCAGACCCTAAAATTCAATATCTAAATATCTACCTTGTTGCCTTAAAAGGGAAAGGTATTCCTTTGGGGCAAGTGACAGGCCCTTGCGCACAATGCCTGGCATTCTCTGGGGACTGCTGTCTTCTGACTTCATGAAGCCACCATGCTGTCTTTGAGCCACACTCCGCCATTCCAGAACACCTTTCTATCCTGTATTCATGAGCCTTCTCAGGGACCTCCCCTAGGAAGGAGGCGGGACTGTGTCTCCCCACTCAAAGGATGAGGAAACAGGCATTGGCAGACAGAGGTCAAGCAGATTCCCAGGGTCACTCAGCTGGGAAGGGACAGACCCAAGATTCAGTCTGGCTGTCCAGAGTCTGTGGTCCTTGACACAAACAAATAAGACCAGAAAGGGACAGGAGGGAGGAGGACAATCCTCAGGGCAAGTGTCAGAGGAGTGACTCTGAGGAGGTGACATTTAAGCTGAGATCTAAATAAGAAGGCAGAGACAGCCATGGAGAGCTGGGGTGTGTGCAGCACACCAGTCATCTGGGGCTCGTCCTCGGGGCTGCATCCAGTCCTTGGCAACCCACCAGCGCTGCCCAGGGCACGGTCTCACCCTCAGCAAGCTCTGAGCAGCCGTCCCTCTGCTCACTTCCAGAGCGGGTGGGAAGAGGGCTCTGGCATCAAGCCAACTAATCTGGCTTTGAATCAAGCCTGGCTGCTCACCAGCACGTAGCCATGGACAAGTTACTTAGCCCGCGTCTTCCTCGTGGGTTCTGTCTTCTGTCCTTGCGGGACTGCTGGGAAGCTGTGAGCTCACAGTCTCAAGGTGCCTCACAGGCTTCTGGGTACAGGCAGGCTCTCAAAAAGCAGAGATCATTCTCCAATCACCCTCATCATAGTAATAGCTCACATTTACCAAGTGCTTGCTATGTGCCAGACATCCCTCCAAGTCCTTCATGATGAATTTTCACAACAACACTGTGAGGTAGGTCCTGTTATTAGCCTGTCTTTTAGGTAAGAAAGGAAAGCACAGAGGGTTAAGGGACTTGCCCGTGGTCACCAGGCAGTCAGTGGCAGAGCCTAATAATTATGTATACTCATTGCATACTCAGGGCTCAGTATTCGCTGGACCCAAGCCTTTTCTGTGGGTCAAGAAGGGGTCGAGCAGGCTGTACGAATGGGCCCATCCCCACCACAGCCTGGCTGGGTGACTACAGCCTTCAGGGCCACTTGTACTGAACAGTAGGTTGACCCATTAGGAAGCCACACACACACAAACACACACGTCGCCATGTGCTGATGGGTCACGGGGAAGAAGGGGCATCAGTTCTGGGCTTGGCAAACTTGGCCCTCATCCAGCATGGCCCTTTCCAAGCTGTGTGGCCAGGGTCTAATAGGAGACCTCACTTCTCTGAGCCTCAATGTTCTCACCTGCAAAATGGGCACTTATCTATCATTACCGCTTTGCCAGATGCTAGCCAGATTAGCAATAATGCAGACAAAGCTCCTAGGACATAGTAGGTGGATAATACAGCTAGGCTGAAAATGAAATCAGAAGGTGTGTTAATTTCCTATTGCTGCTATAACAAAATACTTCAAACAACGCAACTTAGAGTGATACACAGTTCTTACAGTTCTGTAGATCCAGAGTCCAGTCCAGTCCGGATCTCATCAGGCTAGAATCAAGGTATCGGCAGGCTGTTCCTTTCTGAAGCTCCAAGAGATGACCCATTTCCTGGCTCATCTGGGTGGTAGCAGAATTCAGTTCCATGTGGTCATAGGAGGGAGGTCTCCATTTCCTGGCTGATTGTCAGCTGGGAGCTAGCCTCTCTCCTGTCCTTGCACGTGGCCCCCGGCCTCTCAGAAGCAGCAACAGGGCATTGAGTGTTCCTCACACCTCAGCTCTCTGGTCTCTGACCCTCAGCTGGGAAAAGTTCCCCTCTTTTAAGGACTCAAGTGATTAGATTGGGTCTATCTGAGTAATCCAGGATAATCTCCCCGTCTCAAGAGTCATAACCTTAATCACATCTGCAAAGTCCCTTTTGCCTTGTAAGGTAATGTGTTCACAGATTCCAGAATTAGGACGTGGGCATCCTTGGGGGCCGTTATTCTGCCAATCCCAAAAGGGAACATAAGTCAAAGTCAAGACCATCAGCATTGGCTGGGGCCTTGGAGTTCAGCCAGTGCAAACACCTCTTTCTATAGAGGGGGGAAACTGATGCCCGAAGAGATTTCTCAGTGGTTGCCCAAGATCACACAGCAGATCTTGGCAGAGCTGATCTCCAACAGCCCGGCCAGGTAACACACCCACATGGCTTTCTTATGGAAAGACTTTTAGCTTTCCAAAGCCCATTCTGCTACCATTCTCCTCTAATCCTCCTGCCCTCCTGAGGGGTGGGCATACAGTGTCTCTGTCTCTAGAACTGGTATGGGCATGTACTCATTTACTTCTCTCCCTGGGGCAGAGAGGATCAGAGAGAACCGGGCCAAGGAAGCCCCTGGCCAGCCCCAAGCCTGGGGAAAGGAAGAGAGAGAAAGAGGGCACTTCCCTCCCTTCTGGGCCGAGCCCTCTGAATACATCGTCCTCTTTGATCCTCCCAAGCGTTCTGCAGGGAGGCATTGCTGGCCTAGAATAGCAGTTAAGATTGGGTTTGGCTGCATGTAACAGGAAGAAAAATAACTACCATTGCCACCATAATGCTGTTTAACAATTCAACCACAAAACCAATGGCGTAAAAACAAAAAGCACTTATTTAGCGCAAGAGTCTCTGGATGGGCTGGATGGGACTTAGCAGGGAGCATTCACATGTTTGCGTTCTGGCTCCTTCGAGTCAGTCGGCAGCTCTTTGGATTTTGTTAGGGCTTTATTGCATGTTTGGGGTTGACTGCTGTCAGCTGGTTAGGAGTGGCCGTGACGGAGAACTGGGACAACAACTCTATTTCGTGTATCTCAGCATCAAGCAGGTCAGCCTGGGCATGTTCTTTCTTGGGCAATCACAGGGAACCAAGACAGCTGGCAGAAACATGCAAAAGGCTTTCTCAAGTCTCTGCTTATATCATGTTTTCTTATGTTCCATTGGCCAAAGCAAGTCACATGGCAAAGCCCAGAGTCAGACTGAGTGGGGACCACATAAGTTATAGGGAAAAGGGTGTAGATATAAGGAGGCGATTAATACAACCAATCTAGGGTTGTGGCTTAGACAAAACAGAGGTTTGTTTTTCTTATGTGTACGGGATGTCACCGGGTAAGAGTTAGGACAGCTCTATGGAGTCATCAGGGATCCAGGCTTCTCCGCATGCAGGTTCTTGTCCTTTTGGGCCAAAATGACTGCAAGAACTCCAGCTATCACTTCCATGTCCCAGGCAACAGGATGGAAGAAGGAGAGTGAGAAGGGTAGAACTCTTCCCTTTGAAGGAGGTTTCCTAGAAGTCCCACACTTCAGCTTATATCCTAGGCAAGTACATTGTGCTATGGTCACTTCTAGCTGCCAGAGTTTTGGGAAATAGTATTTGGGCACAAGGTGCCTAGCTGAAAACCAGGGTTTTGTTAATTTGAAAAGGAAAGAATAGATATGTGGTAGGCAGTGAGCAGCATCTGCTACATCCCCTGTTATAGCTGAGGAACTTGGGCTCGGAGAGGCTAAGGAACGTGCCTGAGGCCACACAATCACCTGGCCATAAGAGATCTGGGATTTAAACCCTGAAAGCTGCCTCTTCTTCCCCACACCACCATCACCACCGTCACTCAACAGTCTTTGCTAAACATTTTGGTACTCGCTTTGCTGTTTGAGAGTCTGAGTGGCCCAGACAGCTACACATGACTGACATCCCCTGACCCCTTCCTTACTCTGGGCCAAGTTCTTTATGTTCAAGTCTTCATTTAACCTCCCAACATCTCTGCCATTGTCCCCATTCTACAGAGGAGAAACTGAGGTACAGAGGGGTGAGGTAGGTTGTCTGGGTTACCTGATTTGAGGCCCAGGCTCTTACCATCTTGCTAACCCAAGTGCTGGCTAGGACTGGGTTCCACCAGGCAACCACAGGTGGGGTCAAGGCAGTTCTGCAATGGCAGGTATGTGATTAGATGTTTCCACAGCGCCAGTCCCAAGGCCTGGCCCCTGCCTGCCAAAATCCCGCTGGTCAATAGGGCTGGGTGATCAGGGGGAGAAAGAAACAACCTGGTGCCAACCTGATCCTGGTCCCAGCACTGCTGCCTGTGAACTGAGGTACTCTGAACGCAAGACGTGATCCGACTCTCGCTGTCCTCATCTGTAAAACGAGGTGGTTAACCCCTACTCCATCTGCTTGTGTGGCTGCTGGTAGGTGCTGCTATATCTCCGCTGAATCAAGGGAAAATGAATGAGCAGCCAACTGCCACCCTAGAAAGAAGCTTTTCTCGGGTTCAAGGAAAAAATATAACATCTCCTGGACCTGTTTTTTTTGTTTGTTTGTTTGTTCCAAAATATATTCTACAGATCACTGGTTCCAAAAGACATTAATAACTATTCTGTGCAAAAGGGGTTCTGAAGCCAAATGAGACTTAGACTGCCAGGTTAAACCAAGGTTAACTAGGTTTTTCCCCTGCAGGACTTCTCAGAGCCTTGAATGGAGTGTGCTGTGTGAGCCTCACCAGCAGGAGTCTAGAACTCTGTGTATCTCAGACTCTTGGCCATAGAACCTTTCCTTCGCAGAAAAGTGCCGCCCTAGCACCAGCTCTCAACCTTCCCTTTTTTCTGTCCCACGCGACTCCCTAAGAGCTTTGGTCTAGTCGGAAAGAAACAAAGGCTCATTTTTCTGGAATCATTTTCTTTGTGGAAATTCTATTGTGAGAATTATGATCAGGTCACCCAGAATTGCAGTCAGATCATTGAGAGTTAACTATGTTGCTACAGGTTAAAGAGACAAACGCTTAAAACAGCTATTCTATTATCAGCCAGGAATTCTAGGAGTCCTGTCTCGGGTAAAGTATTCCTGCTGCAGACCCTGGGGAATGCGAGCACAGTAATCAACAACTGCTGTGGCATCGCAGGCTGGCCGGCCGGCCAGAAGCCCCGTGTCATGTCAGCAGGTCAGATCGCAGGTGGGCACAGGGGTCTGAGCAAGAGCAAGTTATTAGGACCTGTCGTACAAGCCGTGCAGTCTTCCCTGGCTACTTACCTAAAGCCATTGCTTCAGGTCCAGCCCCAAGATGAATGGATTCAGCCTGGTTCCTCAAGGGGGGGGGGGGCGGGGGCTAGAAAAAGTGAGAGCCTGCTTTGTCTTCTTTCCTCCAGTAAATATCAACCAAGCACCTACTCTGAGCCACATACTGTTCCAGGCACTAGGAATAAAGGATTGAATAAGAGAGACAAAGTCTCTCCCCTAAGATGATATTAGTGTTATAAAGAAAAGAAAGGGTGTGAGGCCTGGCCTGCAGAGGCACAGTGGATAAAGCATTGACCTGGAACGCTGAGGTCGCCCTTTTGAAACCCTGGGCTTGCCTGGTCAAGGTACATATGGGAGTTGATGCTTCCAGCTCCCACCTTCCTTCTCTCTAAAATGAATAAATAAAATTTTTAAAAAGAGAAGAAAAATCTGACCAGGCGGTGGTATAGTGGATAGAGCATCGGACTGGGATGCGGAGGACCCAGGTTCGAAACCCCAAGGTCGCCAGTTTGAGCGCGGGCTCATCTGGTTTGAGCAAGGCTCACCAGCTTAAACCCAAGGGCGCTGGCTTGAGCAAGGGGTCACTCGGTCTGCTGTAGCCCCCCGGTCAAGGCACATATGAGAAAGCAATCAATGAACAACTAAGGTGCTGCAACAAAGAATTGATGCTTCTCATCTCTCTCCCTTCCAGTCTGTCAGTTCCTCTCTCTGACTCTCTTTGTCTCTGTCTCTGTCTCACTCACACACACACACACACACACACACACACACAAAGAGAGAAGAAAGAAAGGGGAAGTCAGGGAGGGCCTCTTGGAGGAGGAGGCAGTTTAACTGGGACCTGAGTGAAGAAGAGCTAGCTGTGGAAGATTTAGGAGAAGAAGTTACCAGGCGGAAACACCATGAAGCCAAGACCCTGAGAAAGGAATGACCTTGGTATGATTGGGAACAGAAAGGCAGCCAGTGTGGATGGCACTTGAGAAGTGAGGGGGTGAGTGGCAGGTGCCAGGCAGGTGGGCCTTGCAGGCCACGTGGAGCATCTCTGTTTTATTGCAGATGCAGTGGGAAGCCACTGAGGGCTGTCAGCTGGAGTGAGGATGTCAGAGAGGCAGCGGGGCTGAGTCTGGGGCTGCGGTCTCAGACTGCCCAGTGCCCCGGGATTCCCACCCCTGCTAAGCTCACGGGGTTCTGACTGGTGAAAGAGTAAAGACCAAGTATAGGGGTCTCCTTTATTTTCAGGACTCAGGGCTATGGAGGCAAAGCTGAGCAGGACCCCCAAACTCATACCTTCTTACAGTAGCCAGGGTCATAGGTCTCCAGACTTCCTGTCAAAGGATCCTCATCCCAGACGGCCCTTAAAGACCACCGTGGTCAAGCCCTTTATGTCTTGAGGGGGAAATGGAGGCATGTGCAGAGGCCTATTTCCCCAAGTCTCAACTAATGAAGGGACTGGATGGCCCCCAGAGCTTGCTGGAGGCAGCAGGGCCCCTGACCACCTGCTTCAGCCCAGCAGGCCCCACCTGGCTGGCCTCCCCCCTTCCCCTCTCGGCCACAAGCCTCTTTTGTGCTTGCTCCCTGGGGCTCCATCCCCTTACAGGGGTCACAGGACATCACTGACCCCGTCCCCCTGCCAGCGTGCCCGGCTGGTAATTGAAAATACCAGAATTCCCTGAAGACCAACTTACAGGGAAACCTGACACCCCAGGGTGGGCAGCGGGCGGCAGGCGGGAGAGGAGGACATCCAGCTGTTCCCTTTTCTCCGCTGTTAATCCTCCTGGATTCCCGGAGAAAGGCCAGCCCTGCCTGGCCCGCCTTGGCCCGCCTTGATCATCTTCCCAGCAATGCTGCCTCCTTGCCACACCCAGGGATACGAGGCTTACAGGATCAGAGCCCAGTTAGCTGCCTGTAACCAAAGTCTGCCAGCTAAGCCCGCCAGGCTCAGACCCCCATGGCCACGTGGGACCTGCCTCCACGGACAGCTGAGCTCCCGGGGCCGGGGCGGGCCGGGTGGGTGGTACCCGAGGTGAGTGAGTCAACAGGAGGTGGGTGAAGTTAGCTTTGCAGCAACAGGATGGGATCTGGATCAGTGTGTCCTCAAAGGCCCTTGGAGGTCCATGGCTCTCCAGACCTCCCTGGTCAGCCTGCATCAGCCACAGCCACTGGCAGGGGGGAAGGCTATGTTAGACCCAGGTAGGCCTGGTTTCAAATCCCAGCTCCATTGCCTACTAACTGGGTGACTTTGGGCAATTACTTCATACCTCTCAGTGTCTCCATTTCCTCATCCACAAAATGGGTATAATAATAATATCAGCCTTGTGGGGTTGATATAATAGTTTAATGAGTGAACTGACATAAAGCATTTGGAAAATACCAGGCATAGAATGAACAAGAAAGTGTTAGGAGTTCGATGGGGGGGGGAGGCCTTTTATTTTTCTGAGCATTATTGGCCATATAAGGGTTGGAGGGGCCGGTTTGTACCCATACTGCAAGCTTTCCGTGGCTCTCCAGTGCCCCAGAACAGGGCAAGCCGCGAGGCCTGGAGGGCTGGACCCCACCGGCTCAGCAGCCTCAGCCCTGCACCTCTTGGAACTACTTGTACCTCTGCTTCAAGACTGAGCCTGAGGACCCCAGGACGAGGTCGGGGTGGGCAGTGAGCGGGGCAATCTCGGCAGAAGCCTGGCTGTGAGAAGCAGCGTGGTGGGTAGAAAATACACTAGACCAGGTACTCTGGGCTCCAGTCCTGGCCCCGCCTCTACCTGCCAGGTCACCTTGGACAAGTCACTTCCCATCTCTGGCCCTGAATCCACTCTTCCCAGTGGGACCCCAGTGGGGTCCACAGGCCAGCAGCATCAGCGGCACCACCTGAAGTTTGTTAGAGCTGCAGATTCTCAGGCCCCACCCCAGGCCTGTGGAATCAGAATCTTTGAGGGATGGTGCGTTTTCACAAATCTCCTTATGCCTCTTAGGTTTGAAAAGTGCGGTAATCTATAGGAACACAATCTGCCACTTTTCTTCATAGGGGAAGAGGTCAAGGGAGGAATAGTGTCCTTTCTGGGACTGGATCACCTTGGCCGAGTCCCACAGTAGGGGCACCTGTAGCCCTGAATGAGTCCCTTGACACCCTGTTGGCTCTGCAGTGTATGTGGCCTTGGCTAGATGCTTCCCCTCTCTGGTCCCACAGCTCTCTCTCTGGATACCTCTGAGGTTGGGTCATAAGCTGCACCCTCTCACATCCACCCCAACCCCTGACCTCTGACCTCTCTTCCAGCTCCATCGGCCGTGTCCATCATGCACCAGGTGAGCCGCACCGTGGACAGCATCACCTTGTCGTGGTCCCAGCCTGACCAGCCCAATGGCGTTATCCTGGACTATGAGCTGCAGTACTATGAGAAGGTACCTAAGCTCCTGGTGCTCTCCCCTCCCCCACCTCCCTAATGGCCCCTCCCAGGCCAGGGCCTGGGATCCTGCTTCCTGCAAGACAATACACACCCGGGAGGCAGAAAGAGCTCTGGCCTGAGTTAGGCCACCTGGCTCGAATTCTGGCTTCCTTCCTCCCAGGCTCTGAGACCTCAGGCTGGTGCCTTGACCCCTCTGAGTCCTGCTTTTCTGGTCTGAGGGATCAGGCCAGCAATCTCAGTAAAATGCTGTGGTCACAGCCCTTGCCCCACCCAGATCCCTTCATCCTAACTTCGGCTGTCCTGAAGTTCTGAAAGAACTGGGTTTCCAAAAAGCTGCATTTATTAAGCAATAATTGGTCATTCACCCATTCTGAAGCAGAGATTTGAAACTGCTTTCTGCTCGAGAGATTTTTCTGCACAAAGAGTGGAGCTTCCTCCTGTGTTGCTCTGATTTTAGCTAAAACACTTGTTTTCATTTGCCTGAATGCCCTTTGAATGGAGAAAGAGTGGTTTTTCTTTGAACTTTTAAATCAGACCCTGTGACTCCCTTCAGGGACCCAGGGTTGGCAGCCACTGGTGTAGCAGAAGGAGCATTGGACTAGGAGTCAGAAGCCATAGGTTCAAATGCCAGCTGCATCCATGGCCAGATGTGAGCAGGCATCCTTCTCTCTCTCAGCCTCAGTCTCTTCCAGTGTCGAAGGCAAATGGGACCACCTCTCTCACATGGGGGCTGTGCGGGTCAAAGAGAAAAAGTAGGTACAGTGCCCAGCAGGGTGCCAAGCTCCCAGCAAAGAGGAGAGTGCTTTCCTTTCCTCCCTCTTCTGCCCTGCCTGCCGCACTGGGGGCAAGGGCTACACAACATAAGGCCCAGTGAGCTAAGTACATCAGTGTGTGAGACCTTCACAGTGCAGGGGCCAGGACAGAGCAGCGGAACACCAGAGGCCCAGGAAACTCTCTTTTGACTGGACTGGTGATTTTTCTTACCTGCTCCCTGAGACACCAAATAACCACAGAAGCTGCAGGGGCTCCTGGAAAAGGTCTCACTGGGCTCCCTTTCAGACTAAGGTGTAAATGACTATGGGAAATGCTTTAGTTGAGGCCACTCCCACTGAAAACCAGAAACAAATGGAATGGCTCTTCCTGACTGAGAGGAAATGTGGTGGAGACAGTTCCAGCCAGCCCTACTGGAGCTCTAACTCCTGAAGCCCAACCTGGCCCTGGAACTTTATTACCCAAACCCGGTGAGTCTCAGGGGTTCATCAAATACCTCTTCAGCCTCACCCATCTGGTTGATGATTGTTTCCTTGCTCATCCCCTCCTCTTGGCAATGCATCCCTAGAGGCCAGGAGCCACATCTCTCCCTATCACCGCATTCACCCCAGCGCCCTGGGCCTTTCCCCAAAGATACATTTGATAAATGTTGGTTGAATGAGTAAGTGATGAATCCCTTCCCAGGGCCTGTTCTTCTAGGGTGGAGACCTTGCCTTTTCCCTGCTATGTCCCCAGGGGATGATGTGAGGGATGAAAGTCCACCCCTTACTGAGCCCTGGAGGGCCTTTCAGGAGCTGGGCCTCCCAGGTAGTGGGGCCACCTGCTCCCAGGCCTAGGATGCCCCAGGCCCTGCAGCAGCAATCACGTCCACTTCCTCTGGCGGGGACACTTCCTCTGACGGGGGCAGTTTAGCAACTCAGAATTCAAAAAGGGAAAAAAACTAATTAAGAAGCTTTATGATTAAATGAAACTGAAAGTGTTTGTCCCCAAAGACAGGATCGGAAATGAGGAATCCCGGCATGGCACGGGTCCTGCCCACGACCCATTTCCTACCGAGACGGGAGGGGTTGGGGAGGCTCATGGAGGTGTGAACCAGAAGGCAGCGCTGCCCTACTTTCTGTGGCTGCCCGGGCATCCCCAGGCCCATGCCAGAGGTGGCAGGACCAGCAGGCCTTGCAGCAGCTCATGTTTATCATGAGCTCAGTTATCCCCTGCTCATGTTTCATGAGTGCTTACTATGTGCTAAGCACATCACTTCCATTGTCTCATTCATTCTTGCAGCATTGCTATTCACCCCATCTAAGCACAGAGAAGTTGTATAACTTGTCCAAGCGCACCCAGCTGCTAAGGGGCAAAGCAGGGATTTGGACCTGTGCTCTCACTCTTCACCTGGCTCTCCTGCCTCCCAGTTTTATCCCAGGGATGCTTCTGGGATAACCTTTAAGAGGTGGACAGGACCAGGCTCTGATGAAGGATTTTCAGCCTAAATAGCAAGAAGCGGCCAGGCCTGAGGTATGGCTGTGATGAGACGTGGCCCTGCTTCGATCAGCCCCTCTTCCCAAGGGTTGGGGTGCAGAGAGAGGCGACTTGGCATTTGTCAGAGTGGAGATTGACACTGGTTGATTCAACAGTCACTGTCACCAGTTTTGAACTGGGTGCCAGGAATACCAAGAGTAACCAGACATGCCTGGAGGCCTTCCCTTCACAGTCCAGGGGAAAAGACAGGTTCAGACACAAATAGCCATTAAAAAAGATGTGGTACAAGCCGCAGAAGGGGCCATAAAGTTTTCAGGAGGGCACTAAGAAGAAGCCCAGAATCCTAGCATAGGTGAGAGGAAGTCTTAATTCAGATGACATTTGAGCTGAGGCTTTAAAGATGCTCAGAGTTCACCTGACAGACAGTGATGAGAGCAGGGTCATTCTAGGTGGCAAAAACAGCATATGCAGGCCCTGGTGGGTTTGCTAAGTGGCTAGAACACCTGCCCGGCATATGAACATCCTGGGTTCAATTCCTGGTCAGGGCACACAAGAGATGCAACCATCTGCTTCTTTCCCCCTCACTCTACCCCTTCTCTCCCTCTTCCCTTCCTGCAGCCAGTGGCTTCATTGGTTAGAGCATGGCCCCAGGTGCTAAGAATAGCTCGGTTGGTTTGAATATCAGCCTCAGGCAGTAAGGATAGCTTGGTTGATTCAAGCATCAGCCCCAGATGGAGGTTGCCAGGTGGATCCCAGTTGGGGCACATGTGGGAGTCTGTCTCACCATCTCTCCTCCTCTCACTTAAAAAAAAACCCATGAACAACATATGCAAAGGTCCTGAGGCAGGAATGTGCTGGCTGCATGCAGGGAACAGAGAAGGCAAGTGTGGCAGGAGCAAAATGAACAAGGGAGAGATCAGTAGGGGTGGAGATTTGAGAAGGAGGCAGAGCCAATTGTGGTGGGCTTTTTAGATCTTTGTAGTCTGGATTCAATTTAAAGTACAATGGGAAGCCATCAGAAGGTTTTGGAATAATATGATCTGATTCAGATTACTTGAAACATTCCTGTAGCTTGCTATGTAAAAAATAAACTGCAAGGCAGTGCCCTGCCCAGGATTCTCATGGGACATCAAGTGAGATATGATGGTGGCATGAAGTTGGAAAGTTGACAGCAGAGATGGTGAGAAACTGACAGATTCAGACAGTATTTTGAAACTCAGGGGACCAGGGAAGGGTAATGGTCAACACCCGGTAGATGGTGGTGCCTTTCCTGAGGCAGATGTGGGTTTGTGACTTGCAGGTATCGGTGTGGTGCTTGCCGAGGGTGGGAAGGTACAGTCAAGGACAGACAGGAGGATGTGCAGAGGAAGAACAGAGTGAAAGGATAGGATCCAGGAGAATGGCAGTATTTAAGGAGAGAAGGAAAAAGGAGTTGGTGAAAGTGTTAGAGGAGGTGCCAGGAGAAAGGTAAAAGGAGAACCAGGAGCAGTTTCTGCCCCTGACCTCTCAAGTGGGGCTCTGGCGTCCCAGCCACCACCTCGACCTTCCTGAGTCAGCCTCGCCCTCGGGGAGGGACAGCCAGGCTGCGAGTGGCGGATTTATTACTGACAGATCCACAGCCCCACTCTTCCCTAACGTGGCAGAATCCTCCTGGTGGCTGCTATCAACTTCTTTAATGAATGCTCTAGACCAGGGGTCCCCAAACTATGGCCCGCGGGCTGCATGCGGCCCCCTGAGGCCATTTATTCAGCTCCCACCGCACTTCCAGAAGGGGCACCTCTTTCATTGGTGGTCAGTGAGAGGTCACAGGATGCATCCTGTGCTCCTAGAGTACTGTATGTGGCGGCGCCGCAAAGCACGGCATAGTTCACATACAGTACTACTTCCGGTGACACGGGATGCACATATCAAGGCTCCGGAAGCGCGTCATATCACTTGTTACAGCTAGCAGTGACAAATATGGAACCGGACATTGACCATCTCATTAGCCAAAAGCCGGCCCATAGTTCCCATTGAAATACTGGTCAGTTTGTTGATTTAAATTTACTTGTTCTTTATTTTAAATATTGTATTTGTTCCCATTTTGTTTTTTTACTTTAAAATAAGATACGTGCAGTGTGCATAGGGATTTGTTCATAGTTCTTTTATAGTCTGGTCCTCCAACGGTCTGAGGGACAGTGAACTGGCCCCTTGTGTAAAAAGTTTGGGGACCCCTGCTCTAGACCTTCCCAGGTAGGGAAGGTAGATACTGAGCCCTGCAGCCTCGTGTGGGCCCACCCTACCTCCTTTCCTACTTTTCCTTCCCTTCTTTAGAAAGCAGGCTCTCCATCTGCCGCCTTCCCCCCACCCTGCCCACCAGCTTCACTGGGATTTCCCAGCCTGCCCGGAGCTGACAACCACTTTGCTGGAAGTCTTCTAGAGGCCGCTGGCGAATATAGTGTCATCCAGGCCAGGGCTGGCCTCTTCCATCAGTTCTAGTGTCCCAGAGGAGGTGGCCTCCTTTGGCAGCTGCCCCAAAGCACACGGTTCATGCTCCCTTTGGCTTCCCAAGAGCTCAAGGAGAAGAGTCATTTGGGAGGCCACCTATGGCGGATGGGCCCTTATAGGCCACATCGATTTATGTGTCTATTCAACAGAAATTTCTACTTGGCAGAAGTGAAGGGAAAAGACATTCCAGGCAGAGGGAACAAAGGTTTGGGGAGGAGGGGTGAACGAAAGTCCAGGCTGCATTCTGGGTGTTGCCTGGTGTACATGGAACAGCATCTACACAGGGAGGTTTATTCACTCATTCATTCACTTGTTTATCCATACAATCATCCATTTGATGAACATTGTTGATATCAATTGTGATAGTCAATATTTATTAAAGCTTTACCCATTCTTTCCTATTGAATCTCTACAACCACTGGGTATGGCATTAAAGTAGTGTTACCACATTTTAGAGATGAGGAAACTGAGGCTCATAGGGCTTAAGCAATGCATCCACTGCCTGATTGGCCCTTAGTCTCTGGGTAAGGACTCAAACTAAGGTGAATTTCATACTAAATTTCTTCCCCTGACTTGTTGATGCTTAATCCTTACTCAGATAAAGGTACCCTTATGGAAGGGGGGGGGGAGCAGACAGGGAAGGAAATTGATGGTTCTAGATCAGCTCCTTTGTACCAGAGATTAACTATCAAATTTTATCCTCACAACAACCCTGAGTGATTGGAATTTATTATTCCATTTTCTGGAATAGATAGCAGCTCAGGGAAATGAAGTGTCTTTCCCAAGATCACAGCGCAAGCAAGTGGAAGAACGGACCCTTGAAATGACTTCCAATTCCCTGCTGGATCCTGTGCCCCACGTTAGGGAAAGGACCCACTCAGGTTTGCTCTTCATTCTCCTGAGGCGCCTAGGCTGCTGGCAGTTCTCTCCCAGCCTAAGTGGGCACCCACCCAGTATGCAGAATCCATCCCTTGGGCAAGGGGAGGAGATCCCATGTTAGATGGCGGCACTTAGAGGCCAAGCTTGGTAGTGCATCCTGGGTTTGCAGATGGTGAATGATCTAAGACTCATTCATTATGTCAATAGTTAGGTAGCACCTACCCTGTGCGGAGCCTGGAGGTCCGGGAAATGAATGAGACAAGGCCCCTGCCCTCAAGGAGCCCTCAGTCCTTAGAGAAGACACCTGTATATCAGAACAATAGGTGGGAGAGGAGAGAATGGACCTGCATCCTCTGGCTGAGGTATCTGGGCAGTCTCCCCAGTAGAGGCAGTCCTTGCGCTTGGTCTTGAACAATGAATAGGGAACTGCCAGGCAGATGAGGAAAAGGAATTTCAGACGGGGCAGCAGGACTTGCGAAGGCTCAGCGTGTCCAGGAAAGGTAGGGCTGCCGAATAAAGTGTAGGACATCAGGGTTACATTTGAATTTTTAAAAAATATACTTTTTTTTTTTAGTGCAAGTATATATCAAAGATTGCATTGGGACATACGTATATGAAAAATTATTCACCTGAAATTCAGGTTTAACTGAGCATCCTATACTTTTATTTGCTAAGTCTGGCAGCCCTCCCAGGGAAAGGGGAAGTGGTTGCTTATGGTTGGAGCCTGGAGGACACCGGGATGTGACAGGAGAGACCGACAAAGAGTGGGTTGTGAAGGGTCTGGAACGCCAGGCTGAGGAAGACAGGCTTCATCCTGTGGATGTTAGGGAGACTTCTGTGTGTGAGGCAGGGGAACAAAACACAGCCCCTTCCCTCCGGAGTTTATAGTCAAGGGAGTAAGACAAGCCTGGGCCCAGGGCGAGGGGACATAGCAAACCCCCTTCCTATGGTAGCTACAGCAAGTGCTCCAGGGCTCAGAGGAAAGGACACATCTAGCATGGAGGTCAAGGAGGTTTCCTGGAGGAGAAGGCAGGTGGTCTGGCAAAGGAAAAGAGACTTCCAATCTGCTGCTGCCTCCTGGTACTGGGGGAGGGGAGGAAGCACTCACAGGTCAGCCCCTATGTCCCAAACTCTTTCTCACCTCCTTACCTTTGCACCTACTGCTCCTTGGCAAGAATGCCCTTCCCGCCTGACCAGGCGGTGGCACAATGGATAGAGTTTTGGACTGGGACACGGAGGACCCAGGTTTAAGACCCTGAGGTCGCCAGCTTGAGCGCAGGCTCATCAGGTTTGGACAAAGCTCACCAGCTTGAGCCCTAGGCCACTGGCTCGAGCAAGGGGTCACTCAGTCTTCTGTAGCCCCCCAGTCAAGGCACATAGGAGAAAGCAATCAGTGAACAACTAAGGAACCGAACGAAGAATTGATGTTTCTCATCTCTCTCCCTTCCTGTCTGTCTGTCCCTCTCTCTGACTCTCTCTGTCTCTGCCACACACACACACACACACACACACACACACACACAAAGAATGCTCTTCTCCTTCTTTGCCTGGTGACTTCTATTTGCTGTTTAAAATCCCATTCCAATTGCCCTCACTCTCCAGTAGAACTTTTCTTTTCTTTTTTTTTTAATTTATTCATTTTAGAGAGGAGAGAGAGAGAGGAGAGAGAGACAGAGAGAGAGAAGGGGGGAGGAGCTGGAAGCATCAACTCCCATATGTGCCTTGACCAGGCAAGCCCAGGGTTTCGAACCGGCGACCTCAGCATTCCAGGTCGCCGCTTTATTCACTGCGCCACCACAGGTCAGGCTCCAGTAGAACTTTTCTTGACTTCACCTGATATCCCCCACCCAGGCCAGGTCACATGCCCCTAAACACATTGTGCTTACCCTACCCCTGTAAGCATTTTATACATATTAATTAACTTCATCTTCTAAACAACTTGTAAGGTAGCCATTATTATTATTAATATTATTATTATTATTCCCATTTTACAGATGAGAAAAAGGAGGCATAGAGAAAGTAAGGAACTTGTCCAAAATCACAAAGCTAATAAGCAGTAGAATAAGGATTTGAACCCAGGAAGTCTGGCTCCAGTTTGTGATCTTAACCTCTACACCAGTGGTAGTCAACCTGGTCCCTACCGCCCACTAGTGGGTGTTCTAGCTTTCATGGTGGGGGGTAGCAGAGCAACCAAAGTATAAATAAAAAGATAGATTTGCCTGACCAGGTGGTGGCGCAGTGGATAGAGCGTCAGACTAGGATGCGGAAGGAACCCAGGTTCGAGACCCCGAGGTCGTCAGCTTGAGCGCGAGCTCGTATGAGCAAGGCTCACCAGCTTGAGCCCAAGGTCACTGGCTCGAGCAAGGGGTTACTTCGTCTGCTGAAGGCTTGCAGTCAAGGCATATATGAGAAAGCAATCAATGAACAACTAAGGTGTCCCAATATGCAACGAAAAACTAATGATTGATGCTTCTCATCTCTCTGTTCCTGTCTGTCTATCCCTGTCTATCCCTCTGTCTGACTCTCTCTGTTAAAAAAAAAAAAAAAGATAGATTTAACTATAGTAAGTTGTTTTATAAAGATTTATTCTGCCAAACTTAGCAAAAATCCGACATAAAGTACTTGGTAAGTAATTATTATTATATGCTTTAACTTGCTGTAACTCTGTTTTATAAATTTTATAAAGTAAAGTTACTTTCCTACTTTATAAGTCACCATTACTGTGGAACCAGTGGGTGGTTAGAAAATTTTACTACTAACAGAGATACAAAAGCGGGCAGTAGGTATAAAAAGATTGACTACCCCTGGTCTACACTATAATAACATTGTAGTTACAATTATTATCTGTAATAACATTGCTCACACTGAATTTAATTGTTTCAGGAGAATGTTTATGGGCTCTGTGCATCCCTGACACATACATGATTGGCATGTACAATCAGGTGTGTGTTTTTCTGCTTAAGGGGGTCATAGCTTTTCATCAGCTTTTCAGAGGGGTTCCCTATCCTCAGAGGGTTAAGTTCTCCACACTGTTTGTTTTTCTGAACTGGGCTCTTCGAGGCCAGGGCCTGTGCTTTAACCTCTGTGGGTCCCCAGTGCCCAGCCTGGGGCCTAATGCAAAGAGGGTATTTGGGGAAGGTGAGCTGGGCAGCTGACAGATGCCTGAACGAGCATCAACTAGGCTAGTGAACATTTGCATCCAATTCAACCACATCTCCCCTCCCACTGTAGCAGCTGGCCCTTTGTCCTGTGCCAAGCTCCTCACGTCACCCTGGCAGTGCTCAGGAGACCAGAATTGGTGTTCCACGTCTCTCAAAGGAGGAAACATTAGGTCCTGGGTGCCCAAAGCCATGAACAGTAGAGGTGGCTCCTGCATGGTTTTGAGTCCCAAAAGCAGCCATGAATTGACATGTGTGACCTTGAGCATAATTTTCTCTTTTGGGGATTTAATTGTTGCCTAACTCAAGTGTGCTAAGGCTGAATAAAGGTCCTTCCACTTAATCTGTCAAGGTGTGGGGCAGGGAGGGGGATGCAGAAGTGAACGATGTGAACCCTCTCCCTGCTATCAACAAGAACTAACAGTCTAGACCCCAGGGCTCTGCATACCATGGCCACTCAGTATATGTGTATTAGTCAACTGTTGTTGAAATGATGCTATAAAACAAACAGCCCCAAAAGTCCAGTGGTCTACAACAATTGGATATGTCTTACTCATAGGCTTGTGCCTGTGGGTCAGCTGAGGTGGCTCGACTTCATTCTAGGAATTACGGTAAGGTCTTTTCCACGTGGTTCTCATTCTGGAACCAGCTGTCACTCAGGTTAAGGTCCCCTCATGGTAGATGGCAGAATCACAAGAGGCCAAGCCAAGTCAACAAGCACATGTGAAGTCCCTGCTTGCATCATGTCCTCTGGAATATTCCAATGGCCAAAGCAAGGCATGTCGACAAACTCAGCATCCACGAGGAAGAGTAATACGCTCTGCCTTCTTTTGTGGAAAGTGTTGCAAAATCACATGCAAAAAGCTGCAGGTGTGTGATTCTGTTACTGGGAGGGAGTGAAGAACTCAGGAACCACAGATGTTCATCCGGTGGCCAGACCTTCCCCAAGTGGCAGAAGCGACAGTCAGTGGGCTCCGGGCCCACTGTGGGCAACAACCTTGCTAACTGTCTTCTCTGTTCCTCGGCAGGAGCTCAGTGAGTACAACGCCACAGCCATAAAAAGCCCCACCAACACGGTCACTGTGCAGGGCCTCAAAGCCGGCGCCATCTATGTCTTCCAGGTGCGGGCACGCACCGTGGCGGGCTACGGGCGCTACAGTGGCAAGATGTACTTCCAGACCATGACAGAAGGTAAGAGGCCCCCAGAGGACAGGAAGAGGGTTACTGACTCCACAAGCAGAACAAATGCTAGGGCCACCGTTCCTACAAAGTGCCTTTGTGCAAACTAGAAAAGGTACCCCCCGTTTCTTGATGTCAACCCTCCTCCCCTCCTGGTTGGGAACCTTTGTGTACTGTACAAACTGCACAACCATGTATAAAGGCCCTGTTGCTGTGTTCTGGAAGGCTTGTGCTACACCGTTCCCATCATGTCAGCCAGGCCACTTCTTTCCCACAGCTCCTGGGAGCTCAGCCCTGACTTGCAGAGTCACTCTGAGCAAATCACACCTATTCCCTGGTCCATATTTTTCTCATCTATAAAATAAAAAGCACTCTATTTGACCTGAGAGTGGAAAATAATTTTATCCAAACACTACTTCCATGACTTACAGTTGGATTGAGAAGAATTCTGAAGCCACATTCGAGTTCAGTAGGAACAAGTTCTGGGATGGATTAGTAATGTCTACCCTGGGCAAGAGAATGAGAGGTTGTAACCTGTGTGTTGTGTGTCTCCCAGTCTGGGACCCTATGGTCTGTAAGAACCCTTCCTGCCTTAATAATCTTCAAGGGGCAGCATAGTTAAAGAATGTGGGCTCTGACACTTGACAGAAATTACAGTGGAGATTCAGCCCTGTGTGGCCCTGAGCAACCTTACTTCTCGGAGCCTGTTTTTCTCATCTACAAATGGGGATGATAACAATGATCTCATTATCATCATCATCATCAAATTAGTATAAGGATGGGGATAAATGTGTATGGCCTAGCACAGGGTTGGGGCTAGGTCTCACACACAGTTAGCGCTCACCAAACAGTAGTTAAGGTTATAGTTGTCTGTTGAGTGTGGGGGCCCTTCCAACCGACTAGCCAAGCCCCGGGAGAGTTTTTCCTTATGACCAGGCTCCAGCATCCCTTTCTGGCATCTGCTTCAGTCCCTGGCTGTGGGCCTTGGCTTTGCCTGGTTGAACATCTCAGAGGCTCCTGGACCTATGCCTGTCATCATAATCCTCTCACAATGCCACGCTCTCTTCCAGTACACCCCCCCCCCCACCAACTCCCCCTTCCTCTCAGCCAGCATGTTTCACCCTCTCACATGCTGGATGGATGTTACTGACATTCGTACTGGAGGACTGTCCCAGGATCCTTTTTTAAATTAATTTAACAAATGTTTGCTAGTGCTGAGGACCCTGAACTGACCTTGTCCCTGACTTCAACAAACCCCTGTCTGGTTATGAAAGCAAATGAATTAAAAAATTAATGAGTGGTTTCCAAGAGCCAGGCCAATGCTGACCGCATTTTACGCATTATGTCATTTAAGCCCACAGCCTTGGGTCAAACAGACCTGGGTTCAAGTGCTGGCTTTGGCCACTTTCTATGTGACCTCCAGCAAGTCATGACCTCACTAAGTCTCAGTTTCCTTATCTGTAAAATGCAGTAATCATAGGCAGTGCATCACCGAACTGTCCCGAGAATCAAGCAAGATGCCTAACATTCTTCGCACAGTGACAAACACTTGAAACACTCAATAGTAATAATAGTTCATATTTACTGAGCGCTTACTACTGCCACCTGTTGATCTAAGTGCTTTACACAGCAATCCTATGAAATGGAAAGTATGATTCTCCCCATTTTACAGATGAGGAAACTGAGCCACAGAGAGGTTAGTCACTTTACCAGAGATCACACAGTTAGTAAGTGACTCCATCAGGGTACAAACCCAGGGAGTCTGGCCTCAGAGTCTGTGCTTATAACTGCTTCTCCATAAGTGTCTCCAAATTCATTGATTTTTCATATCAACTTTGAGATATAGGTATTATGCCAATTTTATAGGTGAGAAATTAAGAATCAGAGCAGTTCATGAACTTATCCAAGGTTACTTGTGAGCAAATGATAACCAGTTCTTCACCGGAGCATGTGACAGGGACTCCGGGAGGCACAAGAATCGAGTTTGGGGTCCCCAGAGATCTCGCAGGGCGAGGGGTGTTAGCACTCCCAGAGCCAGGGGAGAAAGAACACTGTGCTGTGCTTTCTCCCCAGCCGAGTACCAGACAAGCATTCAGGAGAAGCTGCCACTCATCATCGGCTCCTCGGCGGCTGCCCTGGTCTTCCTCATTGCCGTGGTTGTCATCGCCATCGTGTGTAACAGGTGGGTGGGTGTCCCCCAGCCGCTCCAGGCCTGGCTCTGCATCTGTTCAGCCATTCCGGAAGTGTTTGTGAACAGAGGAGGCATTTCCATCAGTACCAGGGACAGGGTGAGGCTCGCCTTGGCCTGGGTACCCTCAAGTATCCTCTCACTGCCTGACCAGCCACCATTAGCAGCCCATCCCTCTGTGTTAGGCATTGCCCTTGACAAGTCCACTATTCAAGGAGGCGGCACATTGAGACACTAATACTTTAGCGTGAAGAATGTCTCGGAACAGTGGGCGGGAGGACGGCAGGATGCTAGGGGCTAAGAGGATGATGGAGAGGGAATATATATACATCACCCTATGTTTGTACTAGTTTAGGTCCCCTTATGAATAGGGCCCATTAGCAGTGTCAGATGGGAGGTTGTGGAGCTCGGGAATACTGGAAAGATGGAGAGGACACAGATAGGAGGAGGTGGGGGAGGGCCACCCCAAGTGACCAGCACAGCATGTGCAGAGACAGGAGGTGGGCCTCGTTCCCTGACTTCTGCTGGGCATATGCAAAGAGACTCTCCTCTTCCTTAAAGAGACCCCTACTTTAGAATAGACTGGGTCATAAGGTCAAATGGGCAGAAGCCCCAGGGTTTCTGTGACCAGGGGCCATGGCCAGAGGTGATGACTTTGCTCTTGGCTGGGGAGGGGATGGGAAATAGTGAGCCTAGGCTTGAAGGGGGAAAGGTGGGAAGGGATCGGGGGAGGGGCAGGATAGGTGAGGCTGCTAGGTGAGGGGCAGGCAGGAATTCCTCTGGCAGGAATGTGGTTTTAAGGGCCTGCCCACCCTCTCCCTATCACCTACTGTGGCTCCCAATTCCCGGGCGCCTCCAGGTGGCTCCAGCCCTTTGCTCTTGTTCCAGAAGACGGGGGTTTGAACGTGCTGACTCGGAGTACACGGATAAGCTGCAGCACTACACCAGTGGCCACAGTATGTATACCCCAGCGGGGCTGGCACCCGTGGGCCCTGCACTGTCAGTTTCTGGCAGCCTCCCCAGCTTCTTTCTTTCTGCAGTCAGACTGAACATCCAGCTGTTCCCCGAACGTGCCAAGCTCACTGTCACCTCCCGGCCTTTGCACATGCTGTTCCCTCTGCCTGAACACTCTCCCTTTCTCTTTACCTGAATATCTCTTACTCTCCCTCAGGCCTCATCATATATAAACCCCTCTGAGAAGCCTTCCCCGACCCCCACCCCACCCAAGATTTAGGGCTGTCGTCAGTTCACACCACGCCCTGTCCCTGACTGCACGGTGATGGCCATTCCTGTGTCTCTCCTGCGCTGTAATGGGAGCACCTGGAGGCTGGAATTGTATCTGATGCTCACTACTGCCTCCCCGGCACACTTCCCACACACAGTAGTCCTTTGACACGTGACTGTAGAATAAATACATGACCTGAATGAGGTGATGAGGACCAGGCTCTGGCCTGCGAGATGAGAGAGAAGAGAGGTGGGAGGCCCCCATCGTTCCTTCCTGGTAACTCCTCTGGTAACCGCTCACCCCACTCAGGAACTCCATTTCCCCCACTGTCCTTTCCTACCTTAGGCCAGGGCTGGGAGCACATGTGCCACACATACCCAAAGGGATGTCCCCTCCTGAGGAGCCCAGCAGAGAGAAAAACGAATGATAGATTCCTTCCCATTGGACAAAATGTGGGGGGTGGAGGGGGGGGTGGAAAAAATGTGCCTGAGACCTCACTCAGTGAACAGGAATTCCAAGTGTGTCTAATATAGGTTCTCAAACTGTACTCCACGGGGCACCCTAGGGTTTCTCAGATGGCCACTGGGTAAGGGGGGCCATCAGCATATCCATTCATTTGTCACATATTTGTTGTGGCCTACCGTGTATGCCAGGCATTGTGGTAGGTGCTGAGGACACGCAAGTAAACAAACCACATATCCCTGCCCTCATGGAACTTACATCCTAGAGTGTAAGGGACAGAGCATTTTTTTTAAAAGCACATAATAAATGAGTAAAGTGTGTGGTGCGTTAGAAGATGAAAGTGCTGTGGGGGAAAGGCAAAGCACAACAGTAGCGGATTGAGAGTGGTGGGGTCGGGCCGCATCTTTAAATAGGGGAGCTGGGTTGGCCTCGCTGAGAGGCTTTCATTCGAACAAAAGATACTAAGGAGCCGGGAGAGTGAGCTGTGTCATGATACCTCAGGGAAGAGCATCCCTGGCAGAGGGAACAGCCAGTGCAAAGGCCCTGAGGCTGGAGTGTGTCTGGAAGGTTTCAGGAACAACCAAGGAGCCAGTGTGGCTAGAGCAGGGGGTTAAGGAGGAGGGGCCACAACATGCAGATCCCTATCAATCATAGCAGGGCCTTGGTTTTTATTCTGAGTGAAATGGGGAGCTTCTAGAATGGTCTGAGCAAAAGACTGATATACTCTGAGTTACAGTTTTGATAAGACTTCCCTGGCTGCAATGTAGGAAATGCATTGAAGGGGTAAAGTGTGCCAGGCAAGGGCAGAAGAGGGGGAGACCCATGAGGTGGCAAAACCAGGGTGGCAGCAATGGAAATGGTTGGATTCTGAAGTATTTTGAAAGTAGAGCCACTGAATCTGCTGCAGGATTGGATATGGGGTATGCAAAACGGGCAAGGTCAAGGAATCCTGGATATTAAGCCTCTGGGTAAAATTCAGTTTGAAGTAAAAGTTCCTGGGCTTAATAATCACTGAAGACATAAATGTAAAAATCACTAAACCGTTAAAATTTCCAGAAGACAATTTAGCTGTTTAACCAATAGGTGAATGGAAAGGGACTTTCTAAGTGTAAAAACAATGGAAGGGTCACAAGAAAAAGGCAGACAAATGTAACTACACAGAAACAAAAGTCACCTGTACATTAAAAGTCCTAGATTATATTGTTCCCTCCTAGTCCCCAGGTAATAAAATCATGATAGTAGATGTAGCTAAACATATTGACTGTGTTCTGTGTGCCAAGAATTGTTTTAATGCTTTTCATCTGTTGATTCATTTAATCCTTCTCATTTCCTGCTGTGCAAATAAGTGAAGAGACACAGAGAGGTCACATGATTGCTCAGGTCGGGAGCTGGCGTGTGGACCCAGGGTGTCTGGCTGCAGAGAACACGCTCTTAGCCACACTGTGCTGTCTACACCTGACAGAGCTAGAATAGGACAGGCTCGCACACGCTGTCACTTGGAGCCATTTGGGAGCATCACTGTTTAGAGTGTGAGTCAGTAACAAGGAAACAGGTGACAGCAGGGACTTATTTTAAAAATAGACCCCAGGTTTTGTTCATAGATCAACACATTCTAAAGCTGAGGCTCAGCCCTGGCCGGTTGGCTCAGCGGTAGAGCGTCGGCCTAGCGTGCGGAGGACCAGGGTTCGATTCCCGGCCAGGGCACACAGGAGAAGCGCCCATTTGCTTCTCCACCCCTCCGCCGCGCTTTCCCTCTCTGTCTCTCTCTTCCCCTCCCGCAGCCAAGGCTCCATTGGAGCAAAGATGGCCCGGGCGCTGGGGATGGCTCTGTGGCCTCTGCCTCAGGCGCTAGAGTAGCTCTGGTCGCAACATGGCGATGCCCAGGATGGGCAGAGCATCGCCCCCTGGTGGGCAGAGCGTCGCCCCATAGTGGGCGTGCCGGGTGGATCCCGGTCGGGCGCATGCGGGAGTCTGTCTGACTGTCTCTCCCTGTTTCCAGCTTCAGAAAAATGAAAGAAAAAAAAAAAAAGAAAAGATTAAAAAAAAAAAAAAAAGCTGAGGCTCACTTCCTGCGTCTGAGCAGGACTCTGTTTTCTCAAAGCACAGCCAGCCCTGTGATTGCCACATCCACCAGCAACCCTGTGCGGCCAGGACAGAGGAGGAAGCGGAGATGTGCGTGACTGGCTCGAAGTCACCCTCACAGGCTCAGGGTTTCCGTCGCTCAGCAGGCGGAATGAGGACTAAGGTCTGTGGGGCCTGGATGTGGAGCCAGGAGGGCTGGCCTGACTTCTCATTCCTACTCTGTCACTGGCCGCCTAGGCTACCTGGGGGAAGTCATCAGGCCTCTCTGAGCCTTGGCATCTTTATATGGGAAGTAGCAGGCATGATACTTCTTTCATAGAGTTGTGTGAATCAAATAAATTAATGGATATTAAAGTGCTTTATAACAGTAATAGTTAACAACCGCCAACTCTTTGTTATGACAGTTAACATTTATTCAGTGCTTTCTATTGGCCAACTACTCTGCTATGCCCTTTAAAAGGAGCCTCATCTGCTCCTTGCAGTCCCCTTCTGAAGTAGATACAGTTTATGTGTGACTGTTATTCCTGGCAGATCCAGAATTCAAACCCAGGTCTCTGAATACCTTATTCCTTCTCTCTTATCCTGAACTTCCCATTTAGGTTCAGGATGACAGTTGCTGGCCCTAGCAGTTGTAAATGATCTAAACAACAGTCCAGTGTTTTCTGACGACTCTGCCTGCAGAGGTCCTCATGCAACGTCAGTTCAGCAAACGTCCACCCCTGGGAACCAGGCCTTATGCAAGGCTCTGGCCACGAGGAGCTCACCTCTGAATCCAAGTGACAGGTCGGGGAAGGAGCAGAAAATACTAGTCGCCTGGCAGCTACAGTCTAGAGTCAGCCAGGCTACCTGGATTCAAACCCCACTTCAGCCACTTATTGTCTGTGTCCATGTCCCCTGGGGCAGGCCATTTAACTTTTCTTATGCCACTAGAAGTTTCTTCATCCAAAAAAAAGGGAGAAGGGAGGAATATTAGGTTGGACCAAATGAAATTGCCATTTTTGTACATCAAAAATAGTCAAATAGTTACAATTTTATAAGGTTCAGCCTAATAATAGCATTTACCTGGTAGGGTTGTTAGGACTAATTGGGTCAATACCTGTCAAGTGCCTAGAACAGAGCCCAGTGCCTGGGAAGCCACACTGAACTGTGAGCCTATAGTGCTATTCATGGTGGGGTGAAACCAAAGGGTCACAGAAGCAGGATGGCTGCACTCAGGGCCATGTGTTCAATAAGTGTCTATTAAGCTTCTGCTGTGTACCACTTTTACATATGTACTCCAGACTAAATATGCTGGAGCAAAAGCTTATAATTTGGGGTTCACGGACCACTAGAGCCTCAAGGGCCTGTAATTCCAAACTTACATTCTGATTATGTGAGTGTGCACATGTGCGAATGCTTTTGCAAGGAGCCGGTTCATAGCTTTTGTCAAATTCCCAAAGAAGTGGAGAGAGAAAAAGAGGGCACATCAGTGAATGATGCTATTATTCTTTCAATAAGCATTTATAGAGCACGTTCTTTGCCAGGCCCTGGGATTTAGCATGAACGAGACAGACACAGCCTCTGTCCCCCTGGAGGAACAAGGGTAAAGTAAGCCCTCCCAGGCAGTAGAGTGTTCCAGAAAAGGGTGGTGGGGTGTGGGCATGCGTGTCTGGGAGACCTGATACAAGTTTAAAAAGCCATATAAGTCATGCAGACATCAGGGCCATAGGAGTAGGTGTGGAGACAGAGCTGCAGGAGCCTGAGGAGAAAGCATCATGGGTCTCCACTGGAGGAATACAGGCAGGCTTCACAGAGGAGGTGGCATTTGATCTGGACACAAAAAGGAAGAGACAGGTGTTCCAGGTGGAGGGACCACATAAACAAAAGCACAAAGGCAAGAAATGATGAGGTGTATCTGGGACCTCTGGGTAAATAATTCCTTTTTGCTGGCATGTAGAAGACCAGGGAGCTGTCAGTGGGGCCCATAAGAGATTCGAATGCCAAGTGAAGGCACTTGCCCTTGTCCTCTAAGAGATGAAGAGCCTCCTGACCAACACGCCTGGCCAAGGTTTGGGGATGGCGTCTGATCAGTTGGCAGCACCCAAGTAGGCTTTGAGCTCCTAGTGTGCTTCTCCTTAAGTCCCTGAGCCGACCCATTCCGTCATCCCAGCTGACCCGGCAGAAAGGGCTTCCCCCAGTTCTGTTAGGAGGGAGGCTAAAAGTCAGTCCCCAAGACCCACGGGCCAGTCACTAGTCAGAGCAAAAAAGCGAGTACCACCGGGGAGCTTGTGTCCCCTCTCTGAGGAAGGCGGGCTTGGGGAAGGAAGGAGAAGTCATGACTGAATACTCCAGGAGGACGATGCATGGACCAGATTTGGTTGGACTGCATCCAGGAGGCAGTGTGCATAATGTTTAAGAGCCCTTGGCTCAAGTCTGACAGACCTGAGTTCAAATCCTGGCTGTGCCATTTGCTAGCTATGTGGCCTTGGGTAGATGACTTGCCTCTCTGAACTGCAGTTTCCTTGTGTGTGAAATGAGAATAATGATTCAAGAGTCATCAGGCGGAGATAAGCTAATGCATATCAAGAGCCTGGCACAGTGTCGGGCGCAAAGGGCTCAGTAAGTGGCAACTGCTGTTCTTCTTCTATCTCTGTTATCTGGATTCTGCTCAGCGCTACAGACATGGAGGGCTTATTGTGTGCAGAGCTTTATGCCGTGTGCCCAGGGGAGGGAGGCATGAGAAAAGACTACATACCTACCCCCTCCTCCGAGCCTCCCACAGTCTAGGATGGTGGTTCTTAACCTCTTTGGGGGGCAGGTCTCAGGCTCCTCTGAGACTGCTGAAAGTTTTGGATCCCACAGCCAGAGAAACAAAAGTTTGCATATGTGTGTATATAAAATGAAAAGATAAGAAAATCCAGAAATCTATACTCAGGGATAAATTTTGGAGAACTTTTACTTTCAACAATATTTATTTCCAAAATTTTCAGACTTTACAGAACAGGAATTACTTTTCTAATTTAAAAAGGCAATAATAAGCCTTGGCCGGATAGCTTGGTTGGTTAGACTAGAGCATCATCTCGAAGTGCAGAGGTTGCTGGGTTGATCCTGGGTCAGGGCACATACAAGAACAGCTCGAAGTTCCTCTCTCTCTCTCTCTCTCTCTCTCTCTCCCTCTCCCTTTCCCTTCCTCTCAGGCTAAAATCAATCAATCAATAAAAAATTTAAAGGCAATAATAATAAATGCATTACATTTTAAGAGGTTGTCAGACTCCACCCCCTGCCCTGCCCCAAAACCCACCCTGGGACTGCTAAGTTGTTCACAAACTCAAATTAAGAAACCCTGACCTAAAGGGCTAGACAGACAAATAATCCAAAATAAAATTCATATGTGGTTGGCAAACATTTCTGTAGAGGGTCAGATAGTAAATACTTTAGGCTTTAGAGCCCTATGGTCTCTGTTTTAACTACTCAACTCAGCCACTGTGGCATAAAAGCAGCCACAGGCAAAGAGCCATGTGTGGCTGTGTTCCAATAAAACTTTATTTGTAAAACCTTATTGAAAAACAGACAGAGGGCCAGTTTGCCAACCCCTGTTAGAGGTTCCGCCTCCTAGATTCCTAGAATGTCTGAAACAGAGGCTGGGGGTGGTCAACTAACATGTCCAGGGTCACACAGCTGAGCAGGGTTGATGGCCCCACTCACCAACCAGCCAAGCCTTACTATGGCCCAGGGACTCCAGCTCCCAGCTCCTAGAACTGCTGCCAAAATGTCTTAGCTCCCAGAGCAGTGGAAGAATGTGGGCAGGGAGCTGGGGAAGCTAGAGGGAACCCAAGCTAGGAGAGGGCCAGGTGGTCTGGGTGGCAGAAGACCAGTTACCTAGAAGGGCAATGTGGGATGGGTTATCTTTCCCTTCTTTCAACACTTGTGGATCCAGTTCTGGGGTCAGAATTGGATCTTTGCCATCCAAGTCACCTGCTTCCTTCCTCTGCATCAAAAAATAAAAATTCATATCAGATCAGAAATTAATATGGCCATGTCCTGCTTCACGCTGATCAACAGGAAATATGAGATCCAGAAAGATTTAAGACTTGGCTAGTGGGGGACCCAGAAGGCGGTCCCAGGGGCCATGCAGACCCTGGTAAGACAGACCTGCAGGCTCTGGGGCTTCCTGGGAGGGTTGGGGCAGCCAGAGTCTTCTGAGGGGTGAAGAGGCTTGAATTAGGCCTTGAAAGATAAGGAGACCTCATTAGCAGAGGCCCAAGAGCATAGTCTATTGCCTGATCTTCCTGTTTTCGTTACAATTCTCTCCCTTCTTGACTTCTCTTCCTTTACTTTGGGCCCCCTGATTCTCTATCACAAGTGTGACAAACCCATCTATCCTTTTTTCCTTTTATGCCTGCACCCATAACAGACATTGCTAATCAATGCTGACAGTCCTTTAGCAACTCCAGGAAGTCATTACTAGTCCATTAGAGTTGGAAGAATAGCTAGGACCTATTGCTATCCCTGATGAGCAATCTGTTCCCTCACCCTTCTGCTCAGTACCCATCTGCTCACCGAGGCCTAGAGAGGTCAACTGATCTGTAGGGGGTTGCCCAGTTCTTAGGGGGGTGGTCACATGGGAGCATATTTCCCTCCATGGATGGACTGGCTCTCGCCTTTCCATTTGTCCACATCTTGAGTCTGTGCATGTGACCAAGCCTGGTCTTATCCCCCAGTGACCCCAGGCATGAAGATCTACATCGACCCTTTCACCTACGAGGACCCCAATGAGGCAGTGCGGGAGTTTGCCAAGGAAATTGACATCTCCTGTGTCAAAATTGAGCAGGTGATCGGAGCAGGTAGGTGGCTGGTACCCTCCAGGTACTATGGCCTCAGCCATCTGTGGGTTGACCACCCCAATGCATACTCTTGGGACAGAGGGTAGGATGTGGAGCAGGAGCCTCAGAGAACCCTCAGAATGCCCAAGGTGGAAAAGGCCCCCAAAGGCCATCCAGTAAAACTACCTCATCAACAGATAAGGAAACTGAGGCGTGGGGTTGGGAAGGAGCCTTGCACGTTACATCAGAGGTGGAACTAGGTCTGGAACCCAGTTCTCTGGACTCAGGCCAGTGCTTTGTCCTTCCCACCATTCATCCCATGCCCCTCCGTCCATCTCCCCAGTTTCCTCTACATCCTCACCCCATGCCCATCCAAATGCCATGGGACAACCGTGAAGGGTTTACTCTTACTCTCAAAGGTGGCTGGGACTTTTTAGGGCCCCCATATTCTACAAGGGGTTCAGTGTCCAAGAGGATGAATTGACCTTTGAGGAGGCCCCAGGAGTGGAGGTTACAGGGAACAGGGAGATGACACTTTCACCTGGCAAGTGACATCTTGCCTCTCTCCGTGTGTCTGTCCAGGGGAGTTTGGCGAGGTATGCAGTGGTCACCTGAAACTGCCAGGCAAGAGAGAGATCTTTGTGGCCATCAAGACACTCAAGTCGGGCTATACTGAGAAGCAGCGCCGAGACTTCCTGAGCGAGGCCTCCATCATGGGCCAGTTCGACCACCCCAACGTCATTCACCTGGAGGGCGTTGTCACCAAGAGCACACCCGTGATGATCATCACTGAGTTCATGGAGAATGGCTCCCTGGACTCCTTCCTCCGGGTAGGGGAAGCCAAGAATTCCAGGGACCATTGGTGGGGCAGGGAAAGGAGTAGCAGACATAGCTTCCTACTGTCAGAACCTGAAAGGGTCTCTGGAAAGATCTAGATTAGAAATGGCTAGCATATTTCCACTTTCCATTCCTTTACCCATGGCAGGCATTGCTAATCAATCCCAGAAATCTCCCCAGCCACATCCAGAAGCAAATCTCAGAATCCTTCTTAATCCAGGACACTACAGCCAGTCAATCAGTTAGGATACAACCTAAATGCTCTTAGACAGCCTTCTCATTATGCACAAGAGAAAACTGAGGCTCAAAGAGAGACAGAGTTTGCCCAGGATCATCCAGAGGGTCAAGGTGAAAGCCAGGACTGGAACCAGATCTCTTGACCCCTTGTTCAGAATTTCCACCAAATTTTGGATTCTTTCAAAGCACTATAGGCCAAGGGGAGGAGTTCGGCACAGGACCAACAGAGGAAAGTTTCCGGCCCCCTGAAAGGTCACAGTCAACCAGATAGTCAAAGAGCACGGATGAGGAGTCAAAACCATGCCATTGGACTAGTTGCCATTTAGCAAATATTTCTCAAGCAGCAGGTGCCAGGTCCCTCCTATGCCCCCTCTTATTTAACTTAGCACTGAGAGGTGGGTGTTACGTATCCCCATTTCACACACAAACACACAGATGAGGAAACTGAGACTCAGAGAGGCTAGTTCACTTGTCCAAGGTTGCATAGCCAGCAAGGGGTAGAGCCAGATTCAAACCAGCGGTGTCTGCTGCGCAGTCTTTGTTCTCTCCACCACCCTGAAACTGGCCTCTCCTGGCCCTCAGGTTCCCAAGCCCCTGAGTCCTTCCCACGTGGAGCCGAGGCCACGGTGGCAAGGTTCTGGTTTCCCATTGTGAAGAAGACCTAGAGTCTGATTCATATCCTTCCATTTACTCTGCATTTTCTCCCAAAGCAAAACGATGGGCAATTCACAGTCATCCAGCTGGTGGGCATGCTCCGGGGCATCGCGGCCGGCATGAAGTACCTGGCAGACATGAACTACGTCCACCGCGACCTGGCCGCCCGCAACATCCTCGTCAACAGCAACCTGGTCTGCAAGGTGTCTGACTTTGGCCTCTCACGCTTTCTGGAGGATGACACCTCAGACCCCACCTATACCAGCGCCCTGGTAAGATGGAGGCAGGGAGCACTGGAGTCACAGTGCCAGGGAAGAGGGCATAAACATCCATCTCTCCCACAGTAGGTTTTCACCAACACCTGCTCATGCCAAGCACTGTGCTGGGCCCTGGGGATACAGAGACATAATCACGCTTCCTGCCCTCATGAAGCTCTCAGGCTGGTGGGGACACATACATACAGAGCAACGTGGTGGGACAGGGCTATGAGCCAGGACACCAGCGTTGGGAGGCAGAGGAAGGCTTGCTAGAGGGGGTGGTATCTGAGCTGAAAGCTGAAGGGCCAGTGCAAGTTTGTCAGGTGCGTTCTCATGGCCCGGTGATACGGGCATCTGGGCTAGGAGTGGGGAGGTGGCGAGCAAGAGTGCTGCAGGTTGGCAGGGCCAGATCTTTGAGATCCAGAATGCCCATGCTCACAACCCTCCTGAAAGCGGTCAAGGTTGTTGAAGGGTTTTACACAGAAAGGAATAGGACACAGTCCTTGCCCTCCAATAACTCAGAGATAGCATAGTCGAAGCCAGGCAAGTAGCAAATAATCTGAGTGTTGCTTTGTCTGAAAAGTGCCTCCTTGATATGGGAGATAGGGGGCACAGTTGTAGGATTAAACAGAGCGAGCCATTCTTTGGGACTAAAAGATGAGAAGGAGGTTTCCGGATGACAGAGTGGAAAAAGGCAGTGCATGCCGAGGAACAGAATGTGCAAATAAATGCCCAGAGGTCTGAAGCAGTATAGTGTGTTTGGGGAACAATAAGATGCTTCATACAACTGGTACAGCACAGGGCCTATGGTGTGGCATATTGAGAGCAGAAGCCAGAGCAGTCAGCCTCCCACCCATCAACTCTCCTCATTCTATTGCACAGGGTGGGAAGATCCCCATCCGCTGGACGGCCCCAGAAGCCATCCAGTACCGGAAGTTCACCTCGGCCAGCGATGTGTGGAGCTATGGTATCGTCATGTGGGAGGTGATGTCCTATGGAGAGCGGCCCTACTGGGACATGACCAACCAGGACGTAAGTCTCTGAGACAGAGCTCTCTGGCCAGCCAAATTGGGGAGGGGAAGACCCAGCATTCCTGGCCTGTTACTGATCTCCCAGAGCATGGGAGTGAGATATCTGAGATCCTGGGCGGGGCAGCTCCTAGCCTGATTATGGCTAATTCAAATGTCTGCCTGGGAGTCAGGACTCTACAGGGGATCATGAGTGGGAAAGGCCCACCATTTACAAGTCAGTGAATCTTTAAGATGCATTCACCTTGTGGTCAGCCCTGAATGAGACTATGTCCGCCTGTCAGGTGCTTAATTTGGGGGCAATACGATTATTCTGGGAAGCAGATGAAATTATCAGGAACTTTTATGATCAGGTGCTAAGTTGGAGAAGGCGGGTATTGAGACAAGAGCAGCATGGCCAAGATCAGCCAGAAAGTCTTCACGAAATGGGGGGACTCACACAGTAGAGGGCTGTAACAGATTCCAGCAGAAAGAACAGCCTGTGCAAAGGCCCAGAGATAGAATGATGAGGGGTAGTGGGGAGCAGTGGAGAGGAAAGCTAGCTGGAAAGTTTGGTGAGGTTTAATAATGGGGTATTTGAAAGTCAACTCGAGGAATTCCAATTTGCAACAGTTCAGAACAGGTAGAGCTTGAAGAAGTTCCTTGAGCCAGGAGGGTGACCCCCTGTCAAGCTGGGGAAGATGAGCCTGCCCCTGACAGCAGGACAGATTGGAGAGAGGTGTTGGAGCTTCTTTCCCTGACAGAGGAGCCAGGTGGGGGCAGTGAGGGAGGAGTTTACAAGGCCACACTGTGAGGCCTGACAAGGAAGACATCTCTCACCTGGATCTATAAATGGTGCTGAAATCAAGAGTGTGGTCACTCTGGGGTCCAGGGCCAGGAGGAGGAGTCCTCAGGGCCATCAAAGCCAGGAGTGGGCTCAGAGATGGGAGGGAGGGTGATCCTGAGGCAGAGGCTATCTCAGGGTCCTGATTTCCCCAGATTGGGGCAGGCAGGGAGGGCAAGCCCCCAGCTGCCAGGTCAGACTAAGGCTATACCTGGTGGGAACCCAGGCAAGGTCCACAAAATAGGAGTGTTCTGCAATGCCCTGGGGGCAAGATAAGCCAGGCCTGTGTGCAGATGCTCTTACCCACCCACCCAACCCCACTCAGTCCCTGTGTTGTCCCCAGGTAATCAACGCCATAGAGCAGGACTATCGGCTGCCACCGCCCATGGACTGCCCAAGTGCCCTGCACCAGCTCATGCTGGACTGCTGGCAGAAGGACCGCAACCACCGGCCCAAGTTTGGTCAGATCGTCAACACGCTGGACAAGATGATCCGCAACCCTAACAGCCTCAAAGCCATGGCTCCCCTCTCCTCTGGGTATGCCCAGCCTTCTCTGCCTTGGCCCCACCCCCTCTGTGTATGGCTCCGCCCCCACTGGCCTTTACCCTCTCAAAATACCCTCCCACCCTGCTCCACCTAGGACTGGGAAGGATGGTTTCTTGGGCATCTGCACTGCCTTGGGATGCAGGGGAGTGCAGGACACAGTGCACACTGGGTGGTAGAGGAAGCACTTTTAAAGTATGGTCAGATGGACAACAGTTAACAAAAGTTAGCAGAATTTTGGTTGGTGAATAGATTTACTCATTGCTAAGTTTCCTCCCTAACTACCCTCACAGTCACACCTGTACTCTCTAACTTGCATCTGCATCCTCCCTGACACAGCCACACATGCACGCACATACACACACGTACACATACACATACACACGTGCAAGAACATAGCCTATATCCACACACTCATGCACACAAGAACATAGTCCTACATATTTGCATGAACATAGACAAAAATGCTCATGCTTTGCTCTCCCTCTGTCTCTCTCACACACACATACACTCACACACACAAAATCTCACATATGGATGCACACCCATTCTCAAACACACCTACACACATCCATAGGCACCTGAGCACACATCCATTCAGGAGTACATACTCACCACACACACATGTGCCCAGTGGACCCTGACAGGCCTATCGCCACCACCGCCTTGCTTGGCGCTGTCACAGGCCCCACTCATGACCTTGTACTCTCCAGGACCGGCAATCACACAGGGATCTGAGGGGCAGGTGTTCAGTCAGTGTCCTTAGGGTCCAGGCCTGGTTATGTCCAGAGACTCTTTTTTTTTTTTTTAATTTTTAAGTTGATTTTGAGAGAGAGAGAGAGAGAGAGAAACATTGATTTGTTGTTCCACTTATTACTCACTCATTGGTTGATTCTTATATGTGCCCTGACCAGGGATCAAACCCACACCTTGGCATATCAGGACAATGCTCTAACCAACTGTGCTACCAGGGCATTGTACAGAGACCCTTTGGGTCCAAGTCTTCCACCTGCCAAGTTCTTGTGGCCAGATCTTAGTGTCTGTCTCTACCTGTCCCTTCTCACCTTGAGTCAGCACCTCCTGACTCAGGATGTAAATACAGTGAGCTTTAAGCTCAAATGAGGGTCATTTCACTCAGAGCCAACCAGGAAGTCATTCCCATTAGTGCATCAGCTTTGTCTGGACTTTGGAGATATGGTCCACAAGATCAGCCTCCTACAGCACAGCCAGGGTAAGGGTAGACAAGCATGAAGGATGGCATTGGGGGAGGAGACAGGTAACCATCAGCAATTAGTCCAGCGCCAGCCGAACTCTCTCCTGCTGAAATAAGAAGTGGAGAAGTGTGTCTGGCTTCAAGTGTGGTCCAGTCTCCCTGCAGTCCCTGCAGGGGCTTCCCCAGAATTTCCAGGTGGCCCTAACTTTGAATCCTGCACATTCACTCTCATACTCACACACACATGTGTGTACATTTACATGGGTTCAAAATCACACCTGCTTACCCAGAAATACTCAGATCCATAGTTCGCACTGATGGATACACACACACAGGTAACCTGCAGCCCATCCTTACCCTCCCCCCACACCAGCACGTGCCCTGACCACCTCTGTTGCGTGCCCCACCCCTAGAATCAACCTGCCCCTGCTGGACCGCACGATCCCTGACTACACCAGCTTTAACACGGTGGACGAGTGGCTGGAGGCCATCAAGATGGGGCAGTACAAGGAGAGCTTTGCCAATGCCGGCTTCACCTCCTTCGACGTCGTGTCACAGATGATGATGGAGTAAGTGCCCAGCTGCCTCCACCCACCCTTCCAAGCAGGGAGCTCTGGAGAGTGAAAAATAGACAGGATCCCAGCAGGAATGTGGGAACCAAGGGATGAGATGGCCAACTTTGGAGTCACATTCTGATCAACACCTAGGTCTGCCTGCCACCTACTGGCTGTGTGACCTCGGGCAAATCACAAAACCTCCCTCAGCCCCCGTGTTTTCTTCTGTAAACTGAGGGTTTGCAGGAAGATCACAGGAGATATAGAGCGAGTGGGTACCTATTAAACGCAGGTTCACCCCCCCTTTCGTGAAGCAGAGGAGACACGCGCACCTCAGTGCCCTGATGACTTCCGCCCACTTGCTCCTTCTGACTCACGTAGTCACTCACTTCACGGCGGATACCCACCCACTCCCCCGTGCCCCTCACCCCTACCCTTGCTCTCTTTAGCAGGAAACCCCTGGAGAAGCAGGGGCAACTCTCTACGTGGCCCAAGGTCCCCTCTACCCCCACACTTCCCTAACACACGTGCTTCTCTCCCAAAGGGACATTCTTCGGGTTGGGGTCACCTTGGCCGGCCACCAGAAAAAAATCCTGAACAGTATCCAGGTGATGCGGGCACAGATGAACCAGATCCAATCTGTGGAGGTTTGACGTTCACCTGCCTCAGCTCACCTCTTCCTCCAGGCCCCACCCCTTCCACCCCACACGCTGGCCCCCTTGGTTCTCCGTCCACCGACGGGTCAGCCGCCTGCCAGGAGGCCACGGCCACAGGAAGAACCAAGCAGCGCACCAGCCGAGAGACGTCACCAAGAACACGTGCAACTCAGATGATGGAAAAAAAAAGGGAATGGGGACAAAAGAAAATAGATCCTGGGAGGGGGCGGGAAATACAAGGAATATTTTTTAAAGAAGATTCTCATAAGGAAAGCGATCATTGTTCTTGGGGGGGAAAAAAGGGCTTGGGAGATTCATGCAATTCGTCCAATTGGAGACCAAAAGCAGTTTCTCTCCAACTCCCTCTGGGAAGGCGACCTGGCCAGAGCCAAGAAACACTTTCAGGAAAACAAATGTGAAAGGGAGACACCAGGGCCACCCTTCTCTCCTGTCCCCAGGCCGCTCTTCCAGGCCTTGCTCAACAGCCACGTGCCAGGCGGACAGACGGGCAGCCACATGGGAACCACTCTGGGAACATCCATTCCCGCTGCCACTAGGCAAACAGAAGAATTTTTCTGTCTTTGGAGAATATTTTAGAAACTCTAATGGAAGAGACTTGTTTCTCCTGTTGGCTCATGGGGCTGGAAAGGGACTCTTGTCTTCCTGGGTCAGGGAGAACACAGGGACACCAGAAAGGTCAGCCTTCCTTCCAGAGACTGGCCGCCCACTAGGACTGCAGCAACATGTCCATATCACGTGCACAGCCAGCGGCCCCGGCCCACTGGGTGCCCACTCCCGACAGCCCCCACCTGGAGGACTGATGCTGCAGTGACTGCCATCAGCTACGACTGCCACCGAGGAGGGTTGATCCTGCATCTGGGTTTGTTTACAGCGATTCGTGGACTGGGGGTATTTTGGTCAGGGGTGAATTTGTTTTGGGGGGTATTTTTTGTTGTTTTTTTTTTTAATGACAATGAAGTGACACTTTGACATTTCCTACCTTTTGAGGACTTGATCCTTCTCCAGGAAGAAGGTGCTTTCTGCTTACTGACTTAGGCAATACACCAAGGGCGAGATTTTATATGCACATTTCTGGATTTTTATATGGTTTTCATTGACACCCTTCCCTCTTCCCCCTGAACAGAGTTCCCACCTACTGCCAGGCCTCACGAAAGCCAACTGCCACAGGGCCATCTGGGCCATCGGTAGACTGGGTGAGATTCAGGCAGAGGTGAGGAGGCATCCCCTGCCACAGGGCTGTTTTTGAAAGCAGCAGATTGAGCAAGAAGTAAGCTCTGAGGCTACCGAGCCAGAATTCTCTTGCCCACTTGTCCACTCTCCTTCTGCCCCAAGATATCCAGTACTTTCCAGGCCAGTAGGCCCCTTTGAGGTTCCTGAGTGCCCTCAGATGGCCAGAACCCAGTTTTGCCTCTGGGAGCCTAAACCAGGCTGAGTCAGAGGCCAGGACCCGGGTCATTCACTGTGATACCCCAGCCTCCAGAGCATCACCCTCAGAGCAGTGTTCCGGAATGCTCCCTTCCTCCCAGGGAGAACGTGTGTGCTTGCTCTCCCCCTTCCCTCTTCCAGACCTTTGCCCAGATCTGACAGGTCTTGACCATGGGAAAACCCATCAGCCAAGGGGTCTGGCCACCGTCTCCCTCCTGTGAGCAAATGCAGGCACCTGAGCGGACTCTTTGGTTAGTGAATTGAATGGAAATAAACACTTTAGTTATAAAATGACCCCTGTTCTCTGTAAGTTCCAAGGAAGAGACTCTGCCCCTCTTGGAACTGGTCAAGTGACTGGTGATGCTCCTCTAAGGGACCCCCTTCCTCCCTCAGGGTTACAGAAGGCCCAGGGCTGAGAAAACACGAGGACACTAAAATTCATGTGGCCTTTCTGGCTCTTAGTTTGTCAAAAGCACAGGCAATGAAAGAAATGATTTGGAAGTGGCTCAGAACTCAGCCTCTGCAGGGTGCATCGGGAGCAGGGAGTTGGCAAGGGGTACACTCAGCTCATCTGGGTCAGGGGAAGGGGCTCTGGGGGTCAGGTAAGCTGTGGTAGTGGGAGTGTGAGTGTCCCAGAGTACTCATGGACCCCCAGTCAAAGCCACAAGGATGATCACTTTATCCTGGTCACCTGATCTCTGCGCAGATGGGCTCCTACTCACATACAATCAGAATTGTTTGTGCAGAAGGAGGCAGGGAATCTGAAGGGAGGAGGGCAGGGTTGCCTCGTCTCAGGACCTTTCCCTTTGTCCATGGTGACTGACCGCTGGGAAAGATTCAGGTTGTAGGTGGCCAGCTAAAGGCCCCTCGGTGGTCCAAGAGAGCATCCAGCATGGGCCAGCCTGTCGTCTGTCACTCACTTTGTTCTCCAGAGCCTGAGAGGCAAAGGGAAGGAAGGGATTAGAGGGGAGCATGGGCCCCCACCAAAGGAGGGGAACAGCAGAGCAAGCCACAGGGAAGGCCTTGGCTGGTTTCCCCAGAACTGGCCGGCCTTGGCCCAGCCAGCTGCCCTTTGTGCCCCAAAGATGCCCAGCACGGGTGGCAGCTGTCCCGTTACACAAGGTCACCTTCTGGAGGGAGATGCCCTGATGCCCTTCAGATTAACTGTCTCCCCAGCCTGCCCCCCCCCCACTGCTCTGGGGCCCTCACAGGGGGCTGGCACTCAGTTCTTCCTGTCAGATGGCTTCCTGTCCTAAGCCGCTAGGCTGGTGTCTGCTAGCCAGCACGTCTGCCTATCCACCCTCCAGGGCCCTGGGTCCTCGGTGGTCCTGGGCCCCCATATGCCTGCTCCTCAAGAGTAAGGGTGCTACCCCAACTCTCTGTGTCTCCGCTTCAGGGTAACAGACAAACCTCACTGTGACCATCAGGGGTGCAGGTGGATGCCAGCTTCTCACTGCTGGAGCAGCTCCCCCACCACCTTGTGTTTGCTTCTTGGCGGGGAGTGGCCAGCCATGCTGCTCACCCGGGCACAGGGCTCTGAGCAGCCTGCCCAACCGCCTGCCCGCTGCCTGGTTACTAATCCTTTCCTGGCTCCATCGCCCCAAGTGCCGCCCCACCTGCCCAGCAGTGTGAGAGGCGTTTCCGGCTGCTCTGCACACAGTTGGTACTTGAGGAAAGAAAGCCGCCTTGTAAACACGGGCCAGGGCACCGTGGAAATGGGACCAGCTGCTCTGAGAGGGTGTGACAAGGAGATCTTCATAGGGCCAGGCTGGGTAATAGAGAGCTGTGCTGTCACCTCCACCCTGACAGCTCCAGAAGCCCCCCACCCACCCCCAGTGAATTATTGGTGATAATCAGCAGGCTTCTTCTCGGGAGGATGATATCTATCAACTGGTAAGACATGGGCAGACCCATCAGGATAGATGATGGCAGTGTAGGGGATACTTAAGGGACTCGGCAGTGGCTGTTCACTAACCCGTGCTGCCTCCTGCTGCTCAGATGGCATCAGAGGGACTTTCCCCCATCTCTTCTAGTTGGTCCCCAGGCTGCCACCACTCAGGGAGCTCTCTGCCATGCCCTTGTGTGCAGTCACTAACCTTGCACCCCTCTGGAATCAGGGCTTATCTACAGAAGAGTGGGAGCGCCCTCCCTTGCTAGTTCTTCACACCTGGCTGAAGCACAGAAAGGCCCCAGGTCGCCCCGTCCCACAGTGCTGGGCCCTTGGCCACTCCTGGCTCTCTCCTGGCCCCCTGTAGTTCCAAGATGGTACCAAAGGATGGAAGACTTACCAGAGAAAGTAATGTAAGTGCATTCCAAGGACAGGATGCCACATGTTGCTAGGGAAAATGCATCAAGCCACTTCTCATCACCGAGCCTCAGTCTCCCGTCTGTACAGTGAGAGGACTGGACTGGGCGATACACAGTCCAGCCACAGCGGGTTCTTGGGCTGAAGAGAAGCAGAGTGAGCATCGGGTTCTAGGAGCCACTTCAGCCATCAGATGGGGGCAGGATGCCTTAAAGCTTCGTCCTCCCCTGGGAAGAAGAGCCCCCATTTATTCTAGAAGAATCCAGGCCCTGCGGTTTCGTTATCTATCCTCACTGACACAGATAACCCAAAGAGTCGTTTCAGCTGCTTGGGACAGCAGGGTTGGATTTTGTGCTACCTGATTCTTAATTTGGCTGTGTTCAACTAATACCCACCCCATTTCCTCCAGGCCTCTGAGAGCTGCCAGGCGCTGACCAGAGCTGAGTAGATGCAGGTGGTAATGGCCTGGGCAGGCAGGCAGGTGGACAAGGCAGAGCCACGAGGGGACAGCAAGAGCTGGTGCAGGCAGGAGCTGGAGGTCAGGTAGTAACACGCAAACCCGCTTAGGAAGCCCCTCTCTGGCCTGGTCGCCCTGCCCTGGTGGCATCACCCAGCCATGATGGAAGAGGGTGGGGTACCGCGCTTTATGACAGTGTGTTCTGCTGGAAACCCAGAGGGAAGTTAGAGAGCCACTCTGCGCATGCACACACCACCTGCTGGCCTTGGCCCACCAACCCCAAATGGGTCCTGCCATACAACAGCATGGAGAACGGCCTCTTCACTGGCCACTTTTCCCTTCAGGGAGACCAAGGTCAGGATGTTGGTCCCAGAAAGTGGTTTGGCCTTTGTTCTGGGACACAGGAAATCTCAGGGGAACCTCACTGGAGGTGGGTCGCAGGAGGTTGAGGCCATAGGGATTGCATTAATCGCTGAACACTTACCGTACGTATGTAAGGCCCCAGAGGTAGGGACCTTACGGGTGTTAGCATCCCCACTCTGCAGGTGAGGAAACATTCCCAGAGGAGATGCCAGAGAATTCACACCAGGACATCTGCTCTCAGTGCTCCCTCTCTCCCACCTCCCAGGATTTCTCAACATTTTTGCCATCGCCCTTTGGTATCAGGATCTCCTGGGCTCTTGTTCAACTTGCAGATTTACAGGCTTCTCTCCAATCCCCTAAATCAGAATCCTCAAGGTCAGGCCCAGGAGTCTGCTTTTAACGAGCTCTTCCGGAAGATTCTTCCAGACTGAAATCCTCTCTTCACTTTCCCCACCATGACCTGTACCCTGATGTCTGCAGAGAGAGGGTCTGGTGTAGACAGGGATTAGGAAAAAGCTGGACATCGTCAGATAAGATGCCCAAACTCAGACATGGATTAGGACTCATGAAGTGGGGAGTAAGGCTGACCCTCAGGAATGTGCTCAGACTGAGCTAAGCTTTCAAGAAAATTAGAAAGACACCCCCCCTGCCACCCAGACCCTGAGTCTGTCTGAGTTTAGCTTCCCAGCATGAAGGCTGCCTCCGGAAAGCTGATATAGCAAGAAAAAGCAAGAACTTCATACTTCAGAGGGACCCGGCAGCCCTCCCAGGGCCACCCTATGGAGAACCCGCGGACCCCGAGGCTACAACCCAGGCCTGTTCACTCAACACCTGGCCAGGTGGGCTGGGCAAAGGCAGAGTGGGACTTCCAGCCAGATGTGGAGCTTCATATGCCCCCACCACCAACACGGGGCTTTCCCTGGAGGAGGGTGAAGGAGTGAAGGTCTTTGTCTCTCTGCTCAGGTCGAACAGCCCTGTTGGAGGAGGGGAATGGGAGAGAGGAGTGAGAAGGTCAACAACAGGACCACATACACTCTGGGGACCCAGCTGAGACTTCAAGAGTCCAGGATTCCAACATTCCACGGGTAAAAGATTTCAAGATTCTAAGATTGCAAAGCCCTGTAATTCTAAGATTCCAATAGAAGGATTCCATGTTTTTAACATTCCATCACCATGATCGATCCTACACTGTTAATTCTTGAGACTTCAAGTCCCATTGTTCATTGTGGGTCCCCAAACCTGAAGACCATGGCAGGGACAAAGCAAGAACAAGAATGAAAGAGAGAGAGAGAGAGATGGCAAGGGTGACAGCTAAAAACAAATACTAACAACAGCTCCATCCTTTGAATCTGGGTCAGAGGTGGACCTTGGCAAGGGTAAGACCCTTCTCTACCTGGTAGGGTGGCAGAATTGCCCACACTTGGCCGACCCTGCTGAGCGGGCCCCCATGCAGGTCACATGCCCACTGGCTAATGGGCTAGACAGCTCAGCTCAGGAGCCAAGTGAGGACCCTACTAGCTGGAGAGGGGCTCCTCTGAGATGGAAGTCACCCACCCCCCCAAAAAGGAGGCTGTCGGGCCAAGGGTTTGTGAAGAATCTTCCCCAGGCACACCACCTTCCTGTGCAGAGCCTTTTTAAAAACAATAAACAAAACACTGGGCAACCTTAGGGTCTTGTTGCAAACCTCAGAGCCAGATGCCTTCCTGCTGACACTCGGGATATAGCATTATGGCCATACAGTCCGTGCCCCATTCCAAGGACACTTTCTAGTTGAGGCTACTGCCCATAGGAGGCCAGCCGAGGAGGCACCACTGGATAGCTCAGAGCTCAGTAATCAGTCTGCCTGCTTTCCCTTCCGTGGACAGGGACTCTGGTGGGCAGGGGACACGACGTCGAGCCCCTGAGGCTGGCCCAAGGTAGGCCTGGCAAGAACCTCACTCACGCTAGCCTCTTTGGAGTGCAGAGAGGAGCAACTACTGCTTGGTCAGGCTCAGCCCCAAATCCTAATCGTAGCTGCTATTTCTTGAGTGCCAACAATGTGCCAGGAGCCATGCTTACCTTTTTATACACAGTGTCTTGCTTAATCTTCACACAGCACTGTGAGGCAGGTACAATTATTGTTCCTGCCCCACAGACTAGGAAACTCAGAGACGTGCATGGGCGCGTTTGCAGGTCACACAGACGGCCGAAATCTACCCTCACGGTCACCACGCTATGCTGCTATCGCTGGTCCCCATTCAGCCTCACTCCACTCTTCAACCCTTTGCCAGTCAAATCCCAGGGGCACACTGTTTGGGGGCACTTGGACATCCTCACCTCCCAGAGCCACCGTCTGAGCCGCTGTCCTTTCTCCTCTCCCATCCCAAGGTGTTTGTTCCAGCTTGGGCCGTTCAGGCCAGAACTCTCAACCAGGGGTCCAGGAGCCAGGGGAGGGGGGTCTGGCAGAGTTTTAGAGAACCCTGTTTCCTCTGGTCTCAAACATGGATTTTCCTGATTAATGTGGGGGGGGGGTCGGGAAAGTGATGCGGCTGGGGTTCCAATGGCCACAGGTCAGACCCACTGCTGTGACCAAGGAAATCTCACCAGCTGTGTCCGTGAGCCCCTGACCCTGTTACTCCAATGCCTTTGTAGGAGTATTTTTAGCAGATCCATTTTTTTCCCCAAAAATAAATTGTGAATTGTAAAAATTATCACTTGGACTCATAGGGTTTCTTTGTTTTGGTTTGGTTTGGTTTGGGTTTTTGCTGAGGCTGCCCAGGGGCTCCTGTAGGTCCTCAGCAGGGCTGTGAAGCGTGACTAGGAGTTTTCCAGGATTAAGGATGAAGCCAGGGCTAGGGCTGGGGTTGCGGTTGGGGTTGGGCTGGGGATTTGACCTGGGCTAGGGAGGGACATTGAATGGGAGCAGTAACTTCCAAGTGTTCTAAGAACACATGTTCATGTTTCAGAGTTTGAGCTCTGCTGTCAGGGGTCCTAGGGTTTGAATACCAATACTGTCATTTGTTAGCTGTGTTTCCATGGGGAAGTCACATAATTGTTAAGCCTCATTTTTCATGTCTGTGAAATGAGGCAATAATATCTCACTCCTAGAGCATAGGTGAAGATTATGAAATGAAGCATACCTAGTGCTTAGTTAACACTCATAAACATTAACTCTTAGGATTTTGCTGGGAAGGATCAGCGTCCATGTCTCATACACTGAGCTGCATTCTCCATGGGCAGGACAATGCCTGACCTACAAGAAGTCCTCAATAAATGTTTGTCAAATAAATGTCAGTTGAAATTCTGCTAAAAGCGGGGGGCATTCAGGGAGGGTTCTTCATGGTCAAATACATTAGTCAAACTTTGGACTTGGGGAAGTTGATCAGATTTATTTACTTCAGGATCATTCAGAACCTTAAATATCTTTACAATACAGGGTGGGCAAAAGGGGGTTTACAGTTATAAGTATGCGAAAGAGTTTATTCTTGTATTACTATTTATCACTCTATTATTTATTTGTATTACAATGGTAAACCCACTTTTGCCCACTCCTGTATACTTAAAAGTGCAATGTGAGTCTCTAAAGGTGTTATCATTTGCAGGGTCTCCCATTTTGGAGGGAGCATCTCAGGGGACGGTCCCTGGGAGTTTGCTTAGCGAAGTTAGCCAGCACCTGGGTGATGCTCTGGTGGTCAGCAGTACAACAGCGCTGAGGTCGAGGTTGGGCTGGGAAGCATGATGGGGCAGAAGTCAGAGGGGAATGGTATCTATGAGGCTGTCTTTTGACTCACTCAGTCACTCATTCATTCATTCACTCATTCAAAAAGTACTTACATTCCTATTACACAAAGGTGCTACATTAGACACCATGGAGGAAACAGAAATGATGTGTCTATGGCTTCTGGGAAGGTTGCAATTAACCCTGAATGGGAGCTCCTGAGGGTCCTGACCAGGGTTCTAAGGTATTACTGGGAGTTTTCCTGGAAGCTAGAGATGGGCAAAGCATTTCAGGTAGAGGGAACAGCAGATACAAAGGATAAAGTCAGACTGATACATTCTGTGATGTGAATTATGATGTTAAGTAATGCAGATGTAAACATGACTATGATATTTAAAATAACTAATGACAATTTACACCAGTTTGTACATATCAGCAACAGGGCCTGCCAGCTGCTATGAGGTGCTCGTGGGTGCTGGGTGGAAAAGATTCTGAGAGCCCACAGTGAAGCCAACTGAGTCACACACCATCCACGGAGACAGAGAACAATGACAGCCCAGTGTGCTCTAGGCCTTCCTTAAACAACCCAGGGTCCCTGACACATCACCCAAGACAGCATCTGCCTGTCCTAGCCCAGTTCTTCTGCGGAGTCTAAGGTCCCTTGCTAGTCCCACCTGCCCCAGTCCCCGGCCCACACTGGGCTCTCCCTAGGCTCTCCTGCCCATTCTGAGATCCAGCACAGTCTCATGGGGGTCTGCTCTCAGCTCAGTGTCACTGACCCAGGTCTCCCGGCCTCCCGGCTCTCTCACCAAACCCTCACTTGTTCCTCTCAGTCTTCGTCTTTCCCACCCAAGGGGCAGCTGAAGCCCCTCATTGCCTCTCCTGGCTCTATCTGGCTATCCATAGGCTCAGTCATTTCACAGGGACAAAGGCATTGTCGCTGCCAAAAATATGTCACCAAGGAGACAAAGAAAACAAGGGAGGAGCTTTCCCCATGTCTCTGAGTGTGGCATCATGGCCATGGAGCCCTCTCCCCCAGCTCCAGGTGGGACTGTAGAAATGGCCTACTCTCACCTCCACCCCCATCAACCCTGATCAGACCAAAGTGTCTGCCTGGACCAGCCCTGTCCCCAAAAGCCTGATGGCTCAGCATGTGGAGTCCTGGGGCCACCACCCCCTCTCCCCCTGCCCACTGCCCTCAGGATGGCACAATGGAAAACTTGCCAGTCTATGGCTACTGCTACTGCTGCCACAGCCCCTCCTCCTCCCTAGTGATGGAGGGTCTGAGCAAGCAAGAAATGAGCTGGAGCCTGCCCCAGCCTCCTTTGTCCCAATCTCTACACACTCACACGCATGCATAAAGACTCCCCTCTCACCCAGAGGCACCCACACATTTATACACATTCATTTGTTCTATTTGGCTACACACAGACGCAGATTCACACACAAAGCCATAAAATCCCATACACCACATAGTCATGTACATGCTCACACACATGTATGCACAGGCTCATGTTCAAACTCACTCTACACTGATCAAATCACACACACATACACACACACACCCCTATGTCACATCATGACCAGGATAACTTTCCCAACACTTCCTTCCTGTCAGGCTTGGTTCTGAGTGCTCTGCATAAATCATCCAGCTTAATCCTTTAAACCGTGCTTCTCAAACTATCTGTGGGAAAGGCCAGGTCTGCTTTGGGGGAGGGGGTTTGTTTTTAATTTCCAGCCTTTTGCAGATCCAGGCACAGTGGCTGACAAGAGAGGAAGGCAAGGAACAGAAGGGCCAGGGTGTTCATAGCATCGTCCCACACAGTTATTGAAAGCGTCAAGAGTCATGCTGGAGAGGCTGCAGGGCGGACAACGAGCCAGGAGCTGAAACAGTCAAGGCATGAGGAGTAGGGACCCCCGAGTGGCAGGGAGTTCTGAAGAAGATGCAACAAAGAGGGTAGTAGGAGGTCTACCGGAGGGCGTGGGATTCAAGCAAGGAAAGCCTAACAGACCCTAACCTTGCAACCCCTTCATGAGAGTTAAATAGTTAACAGGTGTCAGCATGTGGAGTCCTGGTAAAGTGACAGCAAAGGGCCTGGCACCCAGAGGGACTCAGCGCTACCCCTTTATTGCTCTCCCTGGGGCAACCCTGCTTTGCCTGTCAGGATGGGAAGCTCAACCTGAAGGTAGGTTGAGCTCGGCCTCCATCCATGGAGCCACTCTGCCCCCTGGAGGCTGGGGCTGGTAACAGGCCAGAGCTGAGCCCCAGAGAGGAAGCTTGGCAACCTGGGACTGGAGGGGGGTGGTGAGGATTGGACCCCTGGCTCCCTGCTCCCCTCCCCAGCTGAGGTCCAGGCCAATGTGTGAGGAGCTGAAGACACAGTGATGGGGCAGGAAGCAGAGAAGGCTGAACCAAAGGTTATCTCCTTTTTCAGATCTCCCATTCCTGACATTAATAATACTGTGTCTCAGTCCAGGAGTTTGGCCCCAGAATTTCTCTATAGTAAGCACTCAGGAGCAGCCAATCTGTTTGAAATTAAGGACTAGTAAAAAAAATTTTTTGAGGTTGTAGTTACCTAGTCAGTGTGCTATTTGTCTTTAGATGAACAGTTTAGTGGGAGGTGGCTTGGGGAAGGGGCAGTTAATAGAGACTGCCACCTCTAGGCACCACCACCATGCACATCTAATCACTGATTGTTCACAAACATGCCGAGATGGTTATTACCAGGGGTGTTTGTGCTGTCGAGTGTTTATCAACCAACTCGCCAAGTGTAATTCATGAATATTGGTTGACATTCGTGTTTAGGTTAAGGAGTGAGATAAAAGTGAAACAATGAAGGAACTTAACTCATTCCTCCATAATGTGTGATTTCTTCACTGAATCAGATACTAGTTTCAAATACTAGAAGAGTATTTCCTCAATTTTTTGTGCTATTCTCCACATCACACTTTCAAATGTAATCTGCATTAACGTGTTATCCATCACTTTCTTAAGTCTAAACAATCCACAAAACAAACCAACCAACCAACAAACAAATCAAGCCCTGATTTGTAATAATTGCCATTTTCCATGGTGTAAATACCCCCACCAAGGCCAATTTCAAACTACCAACATGAGTCACTGAACATCGACTTGGATTAATGTTGAGTGTGGTCTTAATACAATTTATGCTATTGTAAATTTATATAATTTAACTTTTTAAAAGATTTTATTTCTTAATTTTGCAGGGAGAGGAGTGGAGAGGATGGGGACGAAAAGTATGAACTCACAGTTGCTTCACTTCAGTTGTTCATTACTTGCCGTATGTACCTTGACCGGACAAGACCAAGGTTTGGAACTGGCCACCTCAACATTTCAGTTTGATGCTTTATCCACTGTGTCACCATAGGCCAGGCTATATAACTTAATCTTTAATTATGGCATTTAATAACTGGTTCACAAAATTCCTGAAAATAGACAACGGGCTCCAGCACAACACTAGGTTGTTATCCCATTTTACAATGGTGGACACTGAGGCTCACAGAGATGGGGTGTCTTAAGAGCTCAAGGTCAAGTTGAATGTGGCCTGGTTGGAGTAACACCCAGCTATATTTTACACTGAAACTGAGTTCTATCGGCTGTTTTCCTAGATTTCCAAATCCCCTTCTCAGAAAGCTATGGCATCCTCTCTCTGCATATCTTTTCTAAGTCCCTAGAGAACTTCAGTGTCATATGCAGAATTTCCTTTTCCTCCTCCTCTTTCTTCATAACCAGCCCTGAGGCTGGCCCTTTCCTCACACTATTCTGGGGACACTCAATAAGGTTGTTTTTTTTTAAGCCTATATTTTGCCTTAGACTCAACAGACGCAAAAGTATTTACTTTGTTGGTGTGCTATTAAAGTTTCTAAATGCTTTACTTGAAGTTTCTGTACTTTGCTCTTCCTCTCCCACGGATAAGGAACAGTTCGCAAACCAGCTGTGGTCTGGGGACCACACCCTGAGTAGCACTGCTGGACCTCGTTTTGTCAACTACAGGTTCTCTGTTAGATGTCACTGTAGCCTCACCTCCCAACCCTAGGTTGGAAAGGCGGCAGACGAGGCAGAGAAAGCGCTGGAGGTCACTGGGTCTTGAATACCGGCTTGCGCAGCAGCCGCAACACCCGGTACGTGTTAAGTCCCGGCACATCAAAGCCCGGGGACAGCCCGTAGCGGTCCAAGGGATAGAAGTTGACAAGCTGCCCGTGCTGGGCCTCGAGGGAGAGCCAGCTGTCGCCAAGCGGCAGCGCGCACGGGAACTCGCGGGCCACGTGCAGCTGAAAGACGCGGCCGCGCAGGTGGCGCAGCGCCAGCGTACGGAACGCGGGCGGCACCAGAGCCTCGACGCGGGGCCCGAACTGGCGCAGGCGCAGTTCGCCTGCCGGCCCGGCGCGCACCTCGTAGAAAGTCAGGTTGGCGAAGGTGAAGTAGCCGGCAAAGGGGAGCGCGCTGGGTGGCGGGGCGGGGCTGCGCTCAGCCTCCCGGAAGGCCATCTCCATGGCCGGTAGGAGCACATCGTAGGCCTGCGTCACCAGGTCGGGTCCGGGTGGCCGCGGTCCGGCCACCAGCAGCACGAGGCCCAGGTGCAGGGGCGGCACCAGGGAGAAGGTGGCCGCATAGCCGTCCAAGTCGCCGTCCTTGCGGACCACGCGGTAGCCCCTTTGCCCGTGGAACTCCCAAGGTGTGCCGGTCTCGTTGGCGAAGTAGGCGCCGGGGCAGGACAGCAGCGGCGCCAGCAGCGTCTTGGCCACGTCGGGCCGCAGGAGCCTCTGGGGCCCACTGCCCAGGAGCGCCACGGCCAGCTTGGCCAGGTCGGTGGCGGTGGAGTACATCTGGCCGGACGGGCGGTACCAGCCCAAGTCGTAGAGCGGTGCCGGCCGCCCGCTGCCGTAGAAGCCCGCCGCCAAGCGGGCACGCACGAGAGGGGTGAGGTCGAAGCCAGTGTCTGCCATCCCCAGCGGCTCAAGCACGTTCTCCGAGATCCAGCGCTGGTAGTCACCGTGAGCCGTGTGGGCTGCCAGGACATGGGCCAGAAGTGAGAAGGCCAGGGTACTGTAATGGCACCTGGAAGGGGAGGGGTGAAAACTGGGATGCAGCCCAGAATGAACATGTCCAGGCGCTAAATAGCTCCTTCCCACCTGCTCAGACTGTCTGAAATGCCACCAAGGTTTCACTGGAGTGGGTGGCTGTCAGAGAAGGAACCTGCTTCACTGCATCCCGGATGGTCAGACCCAGCAGAGACTACAGAGATCACTAATTCCACATCTGGAAAGGGAAAGGCCCAGTGAGGGGCAGAGACTTGCCCAGGGTCACACAGCAGGAATGGGAGGGGGGAAGCTAGGCTGGGCAATGCACCTGGGAAAGTGGTAAAACAAATCTCATCAGTGTTTTACACTTTAGTATGATTTATTTGAGCAAATGGAAAACTAGTCTTAGACTGTTCTGGGGGAGGGGGTGGGGTAAGTATAGCGATCCTGTTAAGCATAAGGAACAGGAGGCAGGATTTCACCCCTCCCTTCCCCCAGCCATGGCAGACACCAATGGTCTCTCTTCTTTTCCAGAGGAGGTGCAATTTCAGAATCTCTGAAATAGTGCCTCTAGGAAGCACAAGGACAGATGAAAATCCACAAACCTTTTTAGGCATTCCTGAACTCTAGCCCGACCTCCCTTTTTCGCAGATGAGGAAAGTGAGGTCCCAAGAGGCAAAGCGCCTCCTCCAAGGTCACACAGCACGTTAGTGGCCGAGCTGAAAGGAGGACTCCAGCACTCAGATGCCTAAACGTTACCTGGGTCCTTTCTTCCTCAGGGAAGTGGGGCCTGAGGTTCAGCATTTGGAGAAGCAGAGGGGCAAATTTGAAAAGGGGCATCTCTTTCAAAAAACAAAAACGCTAACAGGCCTGGAAGGGTGCCTCTGAGGCAGGGGAGTGCTAGCCGTCCTCTGTCCAGCCTCACTGCTCCCAGAGTTGGCCTTTGTGTTCAGTGGCCACCCCAGCTGTCCACTCCCTATCTCATCAGTATCCCATTTATTTCCGTTATGGCACCTGACAAAATCTGTATTTACCTTGTTTATCTGTTTACTGATAAGAAAGTTCACTGTTGGCTCACAAGACTGCAGACTCCACGAGGAAGTACCTGGCTGGATTTGTTCATTGCTATATCTCAGGTTAGCACATTCCAGGCACAGAGCAGGTGCTCAATAAATGTTGGGTTGAGGAATGGAAAGAACACGAGATTCAAACAGAACCTGATTTGCTGAACCACCCCTCTCTGGGCCTCAGACTGTTCAGCTGTGGAATAGGAGTTGTATCCAGTGATCCCGAGGTCTCTTCTGGCTCTGACCACCCAGGATGAGGTGATGCAGTCTCTATCCCGGGGCAATGTGTCTCCTCAGGAGGTCTCTAACATTGGTAGAGTAGCAAGGCACACTCCTCACCTGGTTCCCGGGTCCGCTACCAGCACATCATCCTTGAGCAGGCTCAGGGCCTCCTGGGTGCTACCCCTCCACAGCAGTGAAGTGGATCGGAGCCTTCTGGGCAGCCCTGGGGAGAAGCAGTGGTCAGACCTGCTGGGCCAACTGGGAATGGGATAGTGGGCCTTTGGGTGAACCCCCCCCCACCTTCCATGGGTCGAAAAATACAACAACAAAGTCTCCTAAAAAACAGAAATAGTCTAGTGTGGACTCTAATCCTGCTTGTGTTTCACTGGGCAAGCCACTTAACCTGTCAAGCCTCAGTCCCCTCATCTATAATATGAATGAAATATTCCTCTATCATAGGAATGATGTGAGGATTAAGTAAAATAAAATGCTTAGCATGGTGCCTGGTCATAGTAACTGCTCAAAAAATAATTATCATCAACTATAGAAGTTTGATTCCATAAAGTCCTTGAGGTCAGTGGCCAAACAGCTTTGTGGAACTAGCTCCACTAACCACTGGACTTTTATATAAGATGTGAGAAGTACGGGAAGGATCACAGGGTTGGGGATCTTTCCATTTATCCACTCAGCAATAGACTTTAAGCCTAGTTTGTGCCAAGGACTGTTCTGAGTACTGGGGATTCAGTAGTTAACAAAGTTCCTGCCAATGTAGAGTTTACATTCTAGTGGAGGGGACAGACAGCAAGCAAATAAATATTCACACTACAGAGAAAAATAATTTAGTCAGAGAATAGCCTCACAGAGAAGGTGACCCTTAAGCAGGTAAGACCTGGAGAAGGCAGCAGGAACAGCGAGTGCAAAGGTCCTGAGGCAGGAATGTCTTGGCATGTTTTAGGAATAGCATGAAACAGACAGTGTGGCTGGAGAGAAGTGAGAATGGGGGAGACTTTGGAGGTGAGAAATATTGGGGGTGTGAGTGCCAGATCCTATAGGGTGTGATAGGCTACTTGAAAGGACTTGGCTTCTTCTTTGAGTAGGATGGGGCCACTGCACAAGTTTTGAGCAGAGGAGTGATGTAATCCAACTTATTTTATCAAGGTTGCTCTGGCTGCTGCATGAATACAGATGTTTCGGGATAATGGCCGAAGCAGGGAAGCCTATAAGCAGACTTACAAAAACCCATGTTTAAATGATGATGGCTTGGACTAGGGTGCTAGCAGTGGAGGTGGTGGTGAGTGGATGGATTCTGGACATACAGGATAGGGCAAGAGTAGGCTTACAGTTTGTATGGAAAATAATACAATAATTAATAACTAATACAAGAATAAACTCTGTGTTTCACGCACTCACACCTATAAAGCTTACTTTTGCCCCACTCTGTGTTTTGAGAGTGGAGCCAACAGAATTTGCTCCTAGAGAGGATGTGGAGGGTGTAGGAGTAAGAACTATCAGGACGACTCCACGGCCTCTGGCTTGAGCAACTGGAGGATGGAGTCCCAAATTCTGACTCTAGCACTTCTTACTGTGTGACCCCAGGTCGTGTGCTTTACCTCTCTCAGCCTCTATTTGCTTACCTTTAAATGGGCTAAAGCACCTGCCATGGTTTCCCTGTGAGGTGTTGCAAGACTTAAGAGAATAGATGAAAAGCACCAGAAACGGGAGAAAGCTGTGGATGAGGATGGGGTCAACCGTAAAAGACATTGAGAGCCTAGAACAGAGTTACTCAAGCTGCTATGTGCTTAGTTGGACCCTTTGGGACTAAGAGGAGACGTGTAGGATGTTTTAAAACTGACCAAACACTTTGAGAGCCTGTGCTGGGTTTCCTGGGTACAGATGAAGAGCAATCCACAACATACCCTTAGAGGGAGCCTTGGAGACATATTATAACCAGGGATGGATTTAACAGGAGGCTCACAGAATTAAGCCTCAGGGTTTCTCTCTGGCATGGCCGCTATTTTTTAATTGATAGCATTATATTTTTAAAGAGGACTCCCAAAATTATATATGCATCAGGCCCCACTGAACCTAGGTCTACCCCTGGCTCTAATAACCAGAGCTACATTGATAGGTACCTGCACACATGCCAGGTACTCTGCTAAGTGCTTTGCACTCATTAGCTCATTGAATCCCCCATAATAGCCAGAACTACAGTCATTTCATAGAGGAGAAAAACAAGACTCAGAGAATTTAAGTGGCCTGCCCAAGATCACACAGCTAGGAGGAATTCCAGGCCACCCCATCCTCTCACTGAGCCCCAGGTTCACCATCTGCTAACGGAGTGATCACAAGCCATGTCCACTGACTGAGACCTCTGGCCTGAGCTCACTTTGTAAAATGATGCAATGGTGGGCATTTTCAGAAGAGTCCTACCCTTTGGGGTTGATAGCTCAAAGACTGAAAATATGAGCAGAAAAGGCATTTTGGGGTGAGGTGCATGGTGCCTGCCTTCTCCTCCCTTGGCTGGGTCTTTCACAGGCAGCATAGCCCCCCTCCTGCCCACACACGTCCCTTCTTTAAACCAATCCTTAGTCACAGGTGGCAGATAGGCATAAAGGCCAATGAAGGTGCCTTCAGAAATTTTCAGAGCAACCCCTCAGCATCCAGCCTGTTCTGATTCACTACTGCCCAGTACCCAGGCCTACTGCTGCCCTTCCATCATGACGACCTCAGCTTAGCTTATTGCTTATTGCCTCACCACTATTCCTTTTATTATTACATAATTTATTTTTACTAAGTAATTCATTTACATGATTCAAAATTCAAAAGACACCAATAGTTATACAATAAAAAACTATTCTCCTACCCTCTCCCTAGCCACTGAGTTCCCATCCCTGGATACAACCAAATGTGTCAATCTCTTTAGTTTCCTTCCAAAGATTTTATACACACACACACACACACACACACCTATATATATATGACATGTGTGTTGTATATGTACAACACAGTCATGCATGTACACCCATATATATGTATTATATGTATATGTATTATTTATACATATGGTAGCCTACAATATATGCTGAGCTTTTTTTCCCACTTAACATTGTAGCTTATTCTATTTTTCTTTTTTTCTTCTTTTCCAAGTGATAAGAGGGGAGATAGACTGCCACATGTGTCCCGGTCAGGATCCACCTGGCAACCCTGGTCTGGGGCCAATGCTCTGCCTATCTGGGGCCATGCTCGTAACGGAGCTATTTTTAGTGCCAGAAGTGGAGGCTCCACAGAGCCATCCTCAGTGCCCAGGGCCAATGCACTTGAACCAATCAAGCCATGGCTGTGGGAGGAGGAGGAGGAAGAAGAGAAGGAGAGAGAGAGAGAGAGAGAGAGAGAGAGAGAGAGAGAATGCCAAGGGGGAGGGGTGGAGAAGCAAACGATCACTTCTGTGTGCCCTCCAGCCAGAAATCAAACCCAGTACATCCAAATGGCAGGCCGATGCCCTACCACTGAGCCAACTGGCCAGGGCTACTTTATTCTATCTCAATACATAAAGAATATTATTACTCTTATAAGGGTCTACAGAGTATTTGATTGCATAACTGTGTCATAGTTTATTAATTAAGCCCCCTATTTATAGATATTTAGGTTGTTTTTATCTTTTTGCTATTACATACCTCCTTACCACACACATGTGTGAGTATACATCTATAAGAGAATTTCCTAGAAGCGTAAATAATAAGTTAAAGTATATATGTATATATATATTATTAATCATTACAGATATTGCCTAGCGCCCTCCCTACAAGTTGCACCAACTCAAATTCCCAGCACTAACATTTAAGAGAGCCTATTTCATTATGACCCCACCCACTCAGTACACCCATCATTTGGGTCTTTGCCGGTCTGAGAGCAGGAACATGTTCCTCAGAAGTTTTAATTTGCATTTATTTTGTTATGAATGAGGTTGAGCATCTTTTAATATTTTTTAATATTCTTAAGAGCCATGTATAGTTTCTTTTTTGTGAACAGTCTATTCTGTTTCCATCCTTGACCCATTTTTCTGTCGGGTTGCTGGTCTTTGTATTGATTTGCACATGATTTTTATATGTCAAGGGAAATTAGGTCTTCATAAGAAAATTGTGTACAAGTATTGACTTTGTTGACTTGCTCTTGACCTAATAAGCAGATCTTGACCTGTCAACTTGCTTTTGACCTACCCACTGATCTTGATTTGTCCACTTGATCTAAATTCTCAGGCTTCACCTCAGCTTTTGCCTCCCCAGATCTTCCTACCCCGGCCCACTGCCCAGGGAGGGTGAGAGGGAGCTACGACCAGTTCAGTAGGCAGAGCAGAGAGTGAGCCTAGCCTGGCTGGAGGAGAATCTGCTCCTCAGTTTCCCCCCCTGGAATGTTTGGGACCCAGATAAATTCAGAACCACTCACCTGAGAGCTGGCTGGCCATCCTTCGGAGGGTGACGGGTGAAGGCCTTGGGGCTGGGCCCACCTCCTCCAGCCCATCCATCAGGCTGTGTTGTTTAGGGGCTGATGCCATGCCCAGAGGGTTACTAATGGTGAAGGTGCTGGCATACCTCTCCAGAGGGTCGTCTAGAGAGGCTACGATGCCCTCCTCCCACAGGCGGTACAGCATGAGGACTGGGAAGATCTTGGAGACACTTGAGATCCTGAACAGTGTTGGGAGCACAAGGGTATAAATTCTATACTATAGAAGGTATCCTGTCGGCCCCACAACCCATCTCTACTGCCCTGAACCCCAGCCTCCAACTTTCTGTTGTTCTAGGAAAGTCCTGAGTCCACCTTATTCAATGTCTCAGATGGAAATTCACCAGCCTCTGTAGAACTGGCTTTGGGATGCTTGAGAATATGCCAGAGACAGTGGGGCTGGGATGGATGGAGACTCTGGAGCACCTGGCCCGTCTCCCCCGAGCCCTTCCCACTGATGGACAGACCTGGTCGGGGTCACTCTGGCTCTCACTGGCCGAGGGGTCTTGGGCAAGTACTAGACTTTCTGTAATTTGGTTTCCTTGTCTGTTCCACAAATTGTAGAAAGGATTGAAAAAACTGTGCATGTAAAGTGTTTGGCAACATACCTGGCAGGCAGTAAGTGTGTAACAAGTGACAGAAAGTATCATTTTTGTCCTGTACTTGGCCCATAGCAGGTGCAGTGTGAATGGAAGTCCTATAATCCTCACAGTATTTCTGGGAGCAAATGTGCTCACTTTGCATTGTGAGCTTTAAGGATCCTGCAGGCGGCACCGAGGAGGGGAGACTCTGGGTGTGCAGCAGAATGTTCCCTGTGGCTTCCAGCTGGGCCACTGCTGCCAGTTGACAGGGACCTGGGGCAAGAGCCCAGGCACTGTTTCCAGTTCCATTGTGGCACATGGAAGTGAGGGAGGGATGGGACACCAGGGAGTCTCCTCTAGTTGAGGAGGTTTGGGACTAAGGGGTCTCCAGAAGGAATTCCTTCCTGACCTGTCAACCCCTGTGATGTGATGTTGGGCACTCACTGGTTCTCTCTGGACCTCAGTCTCCTCATCTATAAAATTTTCAGGACTTAGTAAAGGGCCCTGGCAGCTTGGGCCCTCTAGTCATAATGCTCTGGAGTCTCTCTACCTTCTAGGTCCTCTCTGTCCTTCCATCCCTCACCCCCCCCACACACACACACAGGACCCTGGAAGTCGCCTGGCTGACCGGTACATGGTGTACTCATTGGGGGGCCCAGAAGCCGGGTCTGAGCCATTCTTCTTCCCGAAGTTTCCAGTCCAGAGCACGGTGTCATTGTGGATGACAACTGCAGACATGGCAGCCAGCCCTGGGGCCGACAGTGCCTGGCGCAGGATCCTGTCCACCTTGGGGGAGAAGAGCAGGAGGCTCAGAGGGTGGGTGCAGAGACGCACCCCCTGGTCATCTGCACACCCTGCCCATTTCTACACCACACCCTGTACACAGCACACTGCCTTCCGTTCTCCTAGCCCCCGTTGCTGGAGGGGAGCCCAGTGAGCCTAGAAACCGGGCCCCGGCTGCTATCAGAACCACTTCCCTAGAATCTGTTTTCTATGTGGGGCTTCCTCATGAGAGTTCTGTTCAAAGAAGCATTTCCTTGGCAAAACATAGGAGGAGGGAGGGGACAAAACTACTGATCTAGTCAAACCCTTCCTTGTCTGATGCCCTAGAAAACCTCCAATAGGCTTAGTCTGACCCTTTCATGTTGGAGAATTCACTATTTCTAGAAGGCCCCTGAGTTCTCTTTGAACATTTATTGAAAATACCTCATACCATAATGAAGTGTAATGATGATGACAACAGCTAACATATACTGGACACTTAAAATGTGCAGGGAAAGTACAGAGAGTGATTTTCATACATTGTCTCATTTAATCCACATAATAAGTCAGTGCTAATTTCTCCCCATTTTACAGATGAGAAAACTGAGTCTATGAGATATGAAGTGACTTGCCCAAGTGGCTAAATGGTTAGTGGAATCAGTTAGAACCCCATGCTAGTTCTTAATTAACTGCCGATCACTTTGCCGAGTGATTTTTCATCTCCTGAATTGAGCTCTGTCTACCTGTAGCTTCACCCCTGTACTAGCTTTGCCTCTCCGAATCTCAGTTTCCCCCTCCACAGACAATGATTCACAGAGTATTTCTCTGCACTGGCCTGCGCCTTCTCTTATGTAGAAGACAGTTTCCAATCCTCCCACCACGCTGCTGCTCAGACACTTCTGATCATGTTTCATTTGTCTGCGTGTCTCTGAAGGTGAGTAACCCAAGTGGGTGGGGTCTGACTGGCACAGATTAGAGCTAGCTGATCACCCCCTCTACCTTAACCATCCTCACTAGTAAAAGTTATGTTGTAAATTATTTTGCTGTGGCCTCTGTGGCTCTGTCATTCTCTCTAATCTCATCTTTCTCCTCCCTCTACCCCACCAGACTGAATTTCCTCATAGTTCTCTTTTAGTACCTCGTACCTAGTCTGCTGACTCTGGATCTTGGCACATGCTGTTCCCCCTATCTGGAGCACACCCTTCACTCCCCTAAGCTTCCTTCCTATCCACATGCACATCAATCAGCTGGGTATCTCCCATTGTTCACATCTCAGCATAGACACACTTCATCCAGAAGCCTTCCCTGACCCCAAAGTCAGTTCCTTTGTGACCCCACAGTCCCCTAAACTTTCTCTGTCCTCACTCTTACCCCTGTGTCATAAATGTTTATTGTCTTGACTGTTCCCTCACTCCCGGACTAGTAGTAGCTTCTTCTAAAGAACAGGACAGTATCTTCTTCCTGCCCTGTGCCTGGTGTCCAGCTCAGAGTTGGTGCTCAAAAATAACAGGATGAATGCATAAATGGATGAATGCCACTTCCCGTGCAGAGAGCACACCCTCCCTCTATCACCCAGGCCCAGCGCACACCCTCCTGCAGCATCACTGACCTTTTCCAGGGCCTCCTTCAACACGGGGAGGGGGTGGGCTAGGGGCACCGGCTCAGGGTGCTGGGGACACATCCTCACAGGGGAAGAGATCGCTTCTGGTCCCGAGGAACCTGCAGGGAACATCTCATGGTGAGAAGGGGACAGAGATCAGGATAGGAGTCTAGGGGTCATTAGAGGAGATGGGAAGGTGGCAGCAAAGGACAGAGCCATACCTTGGGGCCAAGTCTCCCAGCTAGCTGGCAACAGCCTCACCAGGAGATACCAGGGTGCAGAGACCAGCCATGGGTATCAAAGGGCAAAGCGCAGAGTATTCGCAAAGGAGAAGTGACAGTTCCACGTGCGCCATCTGCTGCTTGACCGTCATGATACCAATCAGGCCCCAGTTCCTGGTGGCAGCCCTTCTCTCTCGCACAACCAGCTTCCTCCCTACATGTGATCAGGAGACTTAGACAAGTTCCAGCTCCTTGGGGCAGGTTCAGCCATGTGTGTCTGTCTGCCTCTCTCCCCAGTTCTGATTATATGCTTGGTTAGAGAGATGGACTTGGGGCCCCACTTAGGCTTCAGGCCTAAACTGCAAAGACAACTCATTCTATCACCAGAGCCATGCATCTAGACATGGCGAACTTGAGTTTCATTGAGCTTTGGTCTGGCCGTATGGCTTCCTAGGGACATCAGGGGAGAAGGTGACAGCCTTGGCACAGCAGGATTCAGCTGGGAGGCCATCCCAGCGGCCCCCAGACCTCTGAGGACAGTGTGGAGTGGTAAGGGTACAAGCACCCTGCAGAGCTCACCCTTTTTAAATCTGTCCCCTGCTTCCCGAGTCTACCCAGAACTGAGACAAGACTGGGGGTTCACATCACCATGCATTCTTTTAGCTCCTCCCACCTCTTGACTCTGGCTGTTTTTATGACTAGCCTTGGCCAAAAATATGACTCGGAATTGATCCTTGATCCTGGGCCTTACAAAATTAAGCCTTAATGGGTTTTTGCTGCCTTGGAATACTACCCCCTCCTGGACAAGCCTAGGATAGCAGCCTTGAGAGTGAGAGTGCACAATGGTAGGAGAGACCCAGCCCTCCCAGCTGACTTGCCTGCTGTATTGGAGAAAACTCAGGTCAGACCAGCTGCAGAACTGCCAGCCAGCCCACAGGCTCATGAGAAAGAATAAATCACTTTGGGTGAAGCCAGAAGGTTTGCGGGTGCCATTAGGGTCCTCATTTTATACGCAAGGACTCAAGGCACAGACTGGCGCAAAGACACACAGTAAGAGTTGAGGTCTCAGCGGAGGCAGAGCTTCTGAGTCTAAATCTTTTGATAGTCCCTATAAACCCTCGGACCAGGAGTGGCAGCTCAAAGTCCACGCGGACCCACTCGTGGGGGTAGGGGGACAGTCATGGGTGTTTTGGCACTCACCGGTCTTCAGCTTGGGGAGGTAATACTGCCACAGGAAGCAGCCAGTCATGAGCACAGAGAGCAGGAAGAAGACGCCGCAGGACGCAGGGAAGAGCCACTTCTTTCTCACCTTCAGCAGGCAGGGCCGCCAGCCAGCCTGGAGGGGGGAAGGAGGACACAGGACACAGCCCCTAGGGGGTCAGCCAGAGGGAAGAGAGAGAGGGACCCCTACCCCGGCCCCGCCTATGCTTTAGGTTCACCCAGACACCGTGACATCTACAGCTTGAGGTAAATTCCACACCTGTGAAACCAATGTCCTCCCCAGTAGGACCCATTCAACAGCTCTGCCATGTGTGTACCTCTGCACCTCTGTGCCTTTGCACAGCCTGTTCCTTCTACTAGGCGTGCTCCCTCTCTCCTCTGTACTGAGTGATATATCTAAGACCAACTCGAATGCCACCTTCTCCACGAAACCCTCCACAACGCCCTTCACCCGGGTCCCCTCCAAGGCACTTGGAACAAGCCTTCGTTATGATGCCCGTCCAGCTCTCTCTAGTACAGCAGTTGTTCAGCTACTGTTAGCTTAGCTGATCTGCCTAATAGAGGCTGAGTTCTCCACAGAAGGGACCGCTTCACTTTCTCTCCTCCATGGCCTCTGGTTTTACCCCAGTGGTTTTATTCTCTGTGGTAGTCCCGGTGCCTAGAGTAGTCCCTGGCATGTCACAGGCCCTAATAAATATTTTTTAAATGAATGAAGGGATGAAAACAAAACATTCTAAGCAGAGTTGTGTATGTACCCTTTGTAATTTAAATATCCTTCCCCTCCCTGCAAATGAAACACCCATTCCAATCTTGGTGTTTATCATCACGCATGCTTTCATGCTTTAACTGTGTTTATGCATCTATAAAGAGCAGGTGGTATTGTTTTGCACACTTTTGAGCTTATATAAATGATATCCCACTGTGTTATCCTCCTGCAACTTGCTTTTTTTCCCCCGATTTGACACATGTAGTTCTGGATTATTCCTTTCAACTTCTACTCTTCTATATATAGAGTAGAGTAGGCTGTTGTATGAATATACTTCATAGTGTAATAGAGCATGGAGTTGGGCCAGGCTGCCTTAAAAAACGGGACTATTTTATGCATTTGAGATGGGAGCGCTGTGCCTAGGAGTGAAATTTCTGGGTGGGAAAGTATGGCCATCTTCGGCTTAACCGGATTCCATCCAGTGCTCTCCAAAGTTGTTCCAGTTTCACTCCCGTCACCTGTGATTCTCATGGCTACTTTTAACTTGCCTTTTCTTGATTACTACAAAGGTTGGACACCTTTTCATGTGTTTACTGTATACGTTGGGTTCTCATTTCTGTGAGTGAATTATTTTTATCTTTTGCCTGTTTTTTTTTCTATTCGATTTTTTTCATTTAGAGCTCTTATAAGTTGTAGATACTCTTGCTTATGGCTTGTCTTTTTGCATTGTGTTTATGATAACTTTAGTTGCAAATAGTGTAGTGGTGAATCTGTGGCCAGATTGCCTGATTTTGAATCTCAGTTCAACCACTTCCTTGTTGTGTGACCTTAAGAAAGTCAGTTAACCTCTCTGTGTTTCTGATTCCTCACCTGTAAAAATAGAGGCGATAATAGCACTCAGCTTATAAATGTGTAAGGATTAAATGAGTTAAAATATATAAAGCACATCTTGTCTGACACATTGGAAGACCTATTAGTATTGTTGAAGAGAGGGCTTTTGTGTTGGTTTTGATTGTTGCCAGTCAAATTTATCAACACTGTCTTTATTGGTTGCTCTTGGTGTGTGTGTGGTGTATTGAGTGTGCTTTAAGAAATTCTTTTCACCTGACCAGGTGGTGGTGCAGTAGATAGAACGTTGGACTGGGACGTGGAGGACCCAGGTTTGAGACCCCGAGGTCGCCAGCTTGAGCGTGGGCTCATCTGGTTTGAGCAAGGCTCACCAGCTTGAGTCCAAGGTCCTTGGCTTGAGCAAGGGGTTACTCAGTCTGCTGTAGCCCCATAGTCAAGGCACATATGAGAAATCAATCAATGAACAACTAAGGAATCACAATGAAGAATTGATGTTTCTCATCTCTCCCCCTTTTTGTCTGTCTGTAACCTCTCTCTGACTCTGTCTCTGCCACAAAAAAAAAGAAATTATTTTCACAGAGGTTCTAAATATAGAGTTTTATACTTTCATACAAAAACTGAGTTTCTATTCCATCCCTCTCTGCCCAATCCTTCACACTCCTCCACAGACAGGGTCGGTCACTTACTGTGTGCCAAGTGCTGTCCTACAGGAAACAGTCTGGCCAGAGAGGCTTTCTGTGATCCAACCCCAATCAACTCCAGGGACCTATTCCTGCCTCTCTTCCTCCCCTCCCATCTTTATGCACCCACACCCTGCATTGTTCCCCTCTGTGCCTTTGCACCTGCCGTTCCTCTTTCCTCAAGGAAAGGCTGTTCTTTTCCACTCAACCGACTTGCGTTCCTCCCTTAAAAGTTAAGTGCAACTGTGGAGCCTTCTCCCTCTCCCCCAGGCAGAACCTAGGGCCTCTCCTCTCTGTGCACAGCCCGTTGCTCTCCAGGCAGCCCATTATTGCATTGTCACCGTAACCTGCGCTGGTTACTGCTGGCATCTTTGTCGGGCTTCCCGCTAGGTGGCGAGCGTCTCTGGCACCAGAATCATTCCTTCCTGGCTTTTATGGAGTGCCAACACCTGGCACTCCATCTGGCACTGGCAGGTTCTCAGAACTTTACATTGTCCTGCAAGTTGAAAGATTTAGGCTCAGATCTCAGCCCTGTTTCCTCAGTCAGTTGCAACTCCGGACCAGTCCTTGCTTGTCTTGGGGCCTCCGTGTCTTCAGCTGTTGGAGAGGGCTGGGCTACTCATAAAGGGTTTACTTTAACATCTGGAAATCTTATTTGATTTCAGAAGTATTTTCCTGCTCTGGAATTGAGAGTTCACACTGAAGCCATTCTTTATTCATAATTTTCAAAGATTGGAAACAACCCAAGTGTCTTTCAACTGGTGAGTGAATAGACGAACTATGGTGCTTCCATACAACAGAACACCACTCCGCAAAGTAGAACAACGCACTACCGATAAACGCAATGACGTGGATGACTCCCAAATGCAGTGTGCTCAGTGAAGGAGGCCAGACTCAAAGGCTGCAGCCTATATCATTTCATTGTAGCATTCTGGAAAAGGCAAAACTATGGGGACAGAAAACAACTCAGTGGCTGCCTGGGGTATGGATGCAGCAGACTACAAAATCCAAAGGGAGACTTGGGGAGGTGATGGGACTGTTCTGTATATTGATATGGTGGTGGTCATAATTCATACAACTGTACACCAAAGAAGAGTGGATTTTATTGCATGCAAGCAATACCTTAGTCTTTGAGGCCATGAAAGATCTCAAGAAATTCGGTTGTCTGTACCTGGGTGTCAGAGGGGTGACACCAGACACAAGATTGTGCCTTGTGAAAGGAGGCTCTCTGACATTGTGGCAGGCTTGTTGAGGGGATTGGAAGGAGCTCCCCTCTGAGCATGGGCAAGGGGCCATGGGGGACAGGGCCAGTGAGGGCACCCTGGTGGGAGGACTGCCTGATCTCCCATAACAGGCACCTCTGGCATAACATGTCCAGGTGAAGAGTGAAATGCGGCGACATTAAATGACTTGTTGAGGTCATGCGTGGCAAATGATGGAGCTGGGAGTCTAGCTCTGTGCTGTGCACACCCCACCTGCTGCCTGTGGCCGGGATCTCTGCCCTCCTCTGAGGCCCAGCCTCATCTCATTTCTGTCTCCAATATCAGGATTTATTCCAACAGACCGAAAGGTACAGCCAGTATTTAACCTCTAAGCCGCTCACCAGCTGCTCACATTTTGACTGGCAACAGCCATTAGGAATCTCTCTTCTCTCCCTTCCCAGCTAGAAAACACTGGCAGAGGAAGGACTCAAGAAGAGCCAGGCTCACCCAAACCCCACCCATACCACAGCTCCCCCAGCTCCTTCCCGGGGTGGTCTCCAGTCCACAGACCCTCCCCTCCTTTCTCTCTCTCTCTCTCTCTCTCTCTCTCTCTCTCTCTTACTCTGGGCCAGCCCTCTTTGTCCAGTTACATTCAGAAACAATCTCCAAGGATGAACTCTGTGCTGGGCGCAGTTCTACACCCTCAGGCACAGTGCCTTTGGTCAACATCTGTGCCCTATGGAGCCAGCAGAGTGGTGGAGCATTCAGACATGGGTCTCTGGGCCCAGGGAAAGCACGACTTGATTCTGGTTCTGACCTTACTAGCTTTGAACAAATGACATCACCTTTTTGAGTTTCCGTAATAGGAATGACCTTTGCTCCCACGCCCCACAGAATTTAGGTGAGGGTGAACGAGATGATGCGTGCAGGGCCCCTGGACAGCTGTTCACCAGTCAATAGTGAGTGTTGCTGTAGTAATTTCTCTGGAGACAGATGTGAACAGATCATGGACACAGAGCTCGGGGCTCCAAAGTAAGCATGAGCCCAGCCTCGGAGCGGGGACAACGGGAAGGAAACCATTGTTGAACAGGGAGCTGGAGATGAGTTAGGGGCACTTGGGTCAGAGGCCTGGAAATGTGAAAAGGAAAAGGAGCAGTTTCTGGTTTGTTTTGAGAGCTCAGTGAGTCAATACGTATAAAGCACGAAGCTTCCTGGCCAGTGGTACACACTCTAGAAATGGTGACGATGATGAAGGTGCCGTGGGGTGATCCGGCTAATATTGAAAACAAGCCTCTGTGGGGCTATTCCTCACCTGGGTCTTCATTCTCTCCAAGGTGTGGAAGATTCCAGCTCGTTGAGGATTCAGGTCTATAGCCCAGGAGACACGGGGAGTGAGAAATTCAGTCAGAAGAATGAAGGCAAGGAGATCTTAGGATGCTGGAAAAAGGAAGGGGACAGAGATGCTGGGATAAAAGGGGGCAAAGCATCCCCTCCCCTGCATAAAGCCCCACATCGCGGAGAGGCCAGCTCAGAAAACCTGCGAGGGTGACCAGCTGTCCAGGTCTGCCCAGGTCTGTCCCGACTTTAGCACTGAACATCCCCAATTCCTCAGTCCCACCTGGGAGAGTTGGTCAACCTGTAGACCCCCAAGGTGCTTAGCCCCAACTCACCCTCTTCTGGAAGGCTCAGGAAGGACAGGGCTATTCAGGCCCCACCATGGCTGTCCAGCTAGTGCCTCTCGGAATCCCCCGCGTTCCAGGGGGTAAAAATGGCTTCCTGGGCTCTGAGGCGCAGGCTTCACCCAGGCTCCCCCAGGGGCTGGCTGGCAGATGTGGTGCCTGATTTCTCCAGCACTAAGCCCTCTGTGCCCTCTGCCATGGGGATTAGTTCCTGGGGTCCCTGGGTAGCAGGGAGAGAGGAACATCTGTCAGGGAGACTGGGCAGCACCACGTGACCCAGGATGCTCCAGGCTAGAGAGCACAGGAACAGTCTCTCCAAAAAGAGTCTTTGCTAAGCCCAATATAAAAGAAACTGTGGGGGCTGCCAGGGAACAGCCCACCCACAGGCCTCCCAGCCTCATCCAACACCCACACCAGCTCCTCGGCTACCTCGGAGGAACCTGGGGCTCCACGGAACACAGTCTGAGGATCACTGGGTCAGCCTCACTGATAAACATTCAGGCCTGACCAAGTGGTGGCGCAATGGATAGAGCGTTGAACTGGGATGTGGAAGATCCAGGTTCGAGACCCCGAGGTCGCCAGCTTGAGCGTGGGCTCATTTGGCTTGAGCAAAGCTCACCAGCTTGGACCCAAGGTCACTGGCTCGAGCAAGGGGTTACTCGGTCTGCTGAAGGCCCGCGGTCAAGGCACGTATGAGAAAGCAATCAATGAACAACTAAGGTGTCGCAATGGCAACAAAAAAAAAATGATGATTGATGCTTCTCATCTCTCCTCTCTCCATTCCTGTCTGTCTGTCCCTGTCTATCCCTATCTCTGACTCTCTCTCTGTCCCTGTAAAAATAAATAAATAAATAAATAAACATTCAGATAACTCCCGCCTGACCAAGCAGTGGCGCAGTGGATAGAGCGTTGGACTGGGATATGGAGGACCCAGGTTCGAGACCCCGAGGTCGCCAGCTTGAGCACGAGCTCATCTGGTTTGAGCAAGGCTCACCAGCTTGGGCCCAAGGTTGCTGGCTCGAGCAAGGGGTTACTCGGTCTGCTGTAGTTCCACGGTCAAGGCACATATGAGAAAGCAATCAATGAACAACTAAGGTGCCGCAAAGAAAAACTGATAATTGATGCTTCTCATTTCTCTTCGTTCCTGTCTGTCTGTCCCTCTCTCTGACTCTCTCTTTGTCTCTGTAAAAAAAAATATATATATATATATATTCAGATAACTCCCAATTCTGTCACTGCCTGTATAGCCTTGGGTAAGTCATGCCCTCTTTGTTTCTTCAGCCATAAAAATGAGGATAATAATATCTCAGTTAGTGTGAGCACTAAATTGCAACATACTTGTAAAGCAGGCAGCCCAGGACCTGGCACCTAATGAACTCCATAAAAGCTAGCTGCTTTTTATACCCAGCCCTTGGGGCACATATCCTATCTTTCTTGGTGAACATTCTAGAAAGTCACTGTCCATTGATTTTAGTTGGCACAAAAGAGAAAATATATTTGCCTTCTTGGCACTAGATATGAGTGCACATTGGAATTACCTGGTGTTAACTTAAAAATAAAGCCTTTCAAAGTGAGAGGTTAACAAGCATTTATTGAGATCAGTAAGAAGAGCTATTTGGGAATCATTAATTCAGGTGGAAGCCCAAATAATGTTCTAATTAGGCAAAGGCAATGGGTATTTATGAGAAAGGGAAAGGGAAAAATTAAATTAGTTTCTAGAAGGAAGGCATTTCTATTGGCGCTGATAATATATAAAACATGGTGATGTTCATTCTAAGCAATGTTTTCCATTTCAGTTCACTGGTCATCAGCATAGTAGTCACAATAACTGCTTTCTTTTTATCTTGGCAGATGGTTCTTTTGCATGGCACAACGTTGCATAGGGCCCAGCCCAAGGTTATTTTGTCCTGTTTTTAACATTCCAAGGTTTGAGGTACAAGGCGGGATCTCAGGCACGGCAGCTCTGGCTCTTTGTTAAAGTGGCTCTATTTATAATGTTGTTTGTACTGGAGAGCTTTTAAAAAACACCGCTGTCCGTGTCCCATCTCCAGAGATCCCCAGGGCTGCCGCTGCGTGGTCATCACGATTTTTGAAGACTCCTCAACAATTCTACTACTGTGTGGTCAACGTTGAGAACCATCGCCCCAGAACAGTGTGTCTCTAACTCATTTTATATGTGTGTAGGAATAACCTGAGTTAAACTGCAGGTTCTGAGTCAGGGGGTCAGGTGGGACCCGAGAGTCTACATTTCCCACAAGTTCCCAGGTGGTGTCAACCCTGGTGCATGGACCACCCTTTGAGGAGCAAGGCTCTGCAATTCATGGGTTGCACCAGCCTCCACATCGTTATCTCAGTTGCCTCCCAGCCACATTGTGGTTGGATGGAGCTTGAATTATTACCTCTGTTTTGCTGATGCTCAGGGTCAGATATGTAAATGGGTGGAGACAGACCTTCTGGATCTTCTGTGTCCCTCATGGCCAAAGATCTGGGCTGGCCTGGGCAAGGGAATTGATAAGTTAGAAGAGAGCTGAGTGGTTTTATCCAAACTCCACATTGCGTGGCTGGTGAAACAGGCTCTGTGAGGAGAGGCCACAGAGCAAATTGAGTGACAGCAGTGGAGCCGGGACCCAGGTGTTTCCCATTATACCTGCGTGCTTGGTTCATCCTGCCTCTGGGTCACATACTGAGTGTTGACAGTGGCCCAGATATAGGTGCTCAGTGCTTTCTGTTACTTCTTTTGGTCTTCACAACAGTCTCCTGGGGCAGCTTCTCTTCTGTCCCCATTTCACAAGTGAGGAAACCAATGCTCTGAGAAGTGAGGTCCCAGGAAGTGGGAAGACTGGGATTTGGACCCAGGAGTACTCGCTGTTTTCCAGATACTAATGCATCTCCCATCTTGTCTCCCCATCAGACTAGGAGGTCCTGTAGAGCAGTGGTCCTCAGCCCCCGGGCTGTGGATTGGTAACGGTCCGTGGGCCATTTGGTACCGGTCCACAGAGAAAGAATAAATAACTTACATTATTTCCGTTTTATTTATATTTAAGTCTGTGGCCCTGGCCAGTTGGCTCAGTGGTGGAGCGTGGCCTGGCGTGCGGAAGTCCCAGGTTCGATTCCCGGCCAGGGCACACAGGAGAAGCACCCATCTGCTTCTCCACCCCTCCCCCTCTCCTTCCTCTCTGTCTCTCTCTTCCCCTCCCGCAGCCGAGGCTCCATTGGAGCAAGGATGGCCCGGGCTCTGGGGATGGCTCCGTGGCCTCTGCCCCAGGCGCTAGAGTGGCTCTGGTCGCAACAGAGCAACGCCCCGGAGGGGCAGAACATCGCCCCATGGTGGGCGTGCCGGGTGGATCCCGGTCAGGCGCATGTGGGAGTCTGTCTGACTGTCTCTCCCCGTTCCCAGCTTCGGAAAAATGCAGAGAAAAAAAAAAAATAAGTCTTAACGATGTTTTGTTTTTAAAAAATGACCAGATTCCCTCTGTTACATCCGTCTAAGACTCACTCTTGATGCTTGTCTTGGTCACATGATACATTTATCCATCCCACCCTAAAGGCCGGTCCATGAAAATATTTTCTGACATTAAACCGGTCCGTGGCCCAAAAAAGGTTGGGGACCACTGCTTTAGAGCAAGGACCACATCTCAGCATGGTTTGTGTCGCCAGACCAAGGCTATATGTCCGAGTCAGTTACCATATTTCTCCATGTACAAGACACTCCCATGTATAAGACGCAACTTAATTTTGGGGCCCGAAATTTGAAAAAAAAAAAAAAAAGTATTACATAAAGTTATTGAACTCAAGTTTTATTCATTGTAAAATTCATACAACTCCTCATCACTGTCAAAACATCCATCCATTAGCTTGTCCTGTGTTTGATGACGAATCACTGTCTTCAACAATGAGTGTAAAACAAGCACGAAAAAGTGGAAAAAGCAAGTAAAAAAAAATCTATAACCGCGCTCTGTATAAGAGGTACCCAGTTTATAGACCCCAAATTTTTCAAAAAAGGGTGCGTCTTATACATGAAAAAAATACAATAATCCACGTCAGAGTTCTACAGCTCCTCTGACAAAGACTCTCAACCCCAGAACTCTAGCCCCTCTTTGAGAGCTTACCCATTGCCCCTTGCCGCAGCCCTAATGAAGCTGTTTTTCCCTGCCCAGACCAACCGTGACCCTTCCAAACTTAGCTAACTGGAATCTGGCATGTCATACAGAAGCATGACCACATGGTGGCAGTAGGTGACCATGTGTAAGATCTTCTGGCCCAGCCGGAGCGGCCTCTGAAAAATCATCTGTTCCTTGAGAGCTTCTCTCCTTCCAGGCATTTTGTCCAAGGACTTTCCTCCATGAACCAAGATAATCTCCACAGCAGCCCCTTGAAGGAGGAGTTAGTCACTCTCTTTATAGCTGAGAGAGATCACATTAGTCCAGGGGTCCCCAAACTACGGCCCGCGGGCCACATGCGGCCCCCTTAGGCCATTTATCCGGCCCCCGCCGCACTTCTGGAAGGGTACCTCTTTCATTGGTGGTCAGTGAGAGGAGTATAGTTCCCATTAAAATATTGGTCAGTTTGTTGATTTAAATTTACTTGTTCTTTATTTTAAATATTGTATTTGTTCCCGTTTTGTTTTTTTACTTTAAAATAAGATATGTGCAGTGTGCATAGGAATTTGTTCATAGTTTTTTTATAGTCCAGCCCTCCAATGGTCTGAGGGACAGTGAACTGGCCCCCTGTGTAAAAAGTTTGGGGACCCCTGCTTAGTCCTTGGCTTAAGAAACCCTCCATGGCTGCCCACTGCTCTTCAGAAAAAATCCTGATCCTCATCTGCATAGGGTAAACCCCACCCAATGAGCCCTGAGTCAGACTGCCAGAGCTGAGATTCCAGGTCCACTGCTTATGTGGCTTCAGTCGGATTTCTCAGCTTCACTTGGACCTCAATGTGCTCATCTGTAAAATAGGATAATGAAATAGAAGCTACCTCCTTGGGGTAGGAGCAAGGATTACATGAGATGAGGCATGTAAAGCACACAGTGCCGTAGCTGGCACACAGTAAGTGCTCAATAAACGATAGCCACTGTTATTACCCTGTGTCGTTTCCTTCTCCCAGGGCTCCAGTTCATCTCTGCCTTCTCCCTTCCTCTCCCTCCATCTCTCCTTCTCTCCCGCTTTTTCTCCCCACCTTTCCTATTCCCCTCCTGCCTCCTCTTCTCACTCCCACTCTATTTCCTTCTCTCCACCTTTCTCCTGCCACTTTCAGAACTCATTCCAACAGTCTCCATCCCTCTTTGTGGTGTTTTCTGATCTCTCTTATCTGGGGAAAATGTTCAGGTTTTTAGATCTGGGAGCAGAACTGCGACACTGGTCGTTACACAGAGGGTTAGACGGTTCCTAAGTTCAACTGGACAAACTTCAGAAACTCCTGTTTGGTGCCTTTCTTTGCCCCTCCCCTAAAACTCTTTCTTTGAGTCACATCATTGATTTTAGAGAGAGAGGAAGGGGGAGGGAGAGAGAGAAGCATCAATTTGTTCTACCTAGTTGTGCCATTGATTGCTTCTCATCTGGGCCCTACCCAGGGCGCAAACCTGCGAACTCAGTATCGAGCAGGTGCCCTTGGGATCAAGCTGGCAACCCAGCGCTCCAGGCCAATGCTCTTTCCACAGTGCCACCAGCCAGGGCCTGACTGACATTTTTAAAGGAGCACCTTGGCTTGTTGAGAGCCGACTAGAGGACAAGGGTGGGGCTGGGGATAGGGGCTTATTCCGGTGACAGGTGGTGGCAGCCTGGAGCTGCAGCAGAGACGGGGAGAATGACCCAGATTCTGGATATGTTCTAAATTAGAGCCAGTAGAGTTCACTGAGGAATTAGAGCTGGATATGAGAAGGGAAAGGAGTCAGGAACAGTACCCATGTCTTTGACCTGAGCGACTGGAAAGCAGGCGTTGACTTTTAGGATGAGATGGGGAAACCTGCTAGCAGGAGGGGGTTGGGGCAGAGGGACAGTTCAGGATCGTTGTATTAACTTTGAGATGTCTGAGTGAAGGTGTGGAAGGAGGCAGTTGGACATATGAATCTGGAGTTTAGAGGTCTGGATCAAGGGATGCTTTAGAGACATTCGACCTCCCAGGAGCGTGCACCTTTCCTTTCCCCTCCCTTTCCCCTCTTCCTCCCTTTTCTTCTCCCCCTTCCCCCCAGGTGCTTTACCTTTACCATTCTCTCTCCTAAGCTCCAACAGCCCCTTCTTTTTTTTTTTATTCAGTGATATTAGGGGAGGCAGAGACAGACTCCCGCATACACTTCACAAGAATCTACCTGGCAAACCTACTGGGGGTGATACTCTGCCCTTCTGGGGCATTGCTCTGCTGCTCAGCAACCGAGCTCTTCTTTTTTTTTTTTTTTTTTATATTTTTCTGAAGCTGGAAACGGGGGAGGCAGTCAGACAGACTCCCGCATGCGCCCGACCGGGATCCACCTGGCACGCCCACCAGGGGCGATGCTCTGCCCCTCTGGGGCGTCGCTCTGTCGCGACCAGAGCCACTCTAGCGCCTGAGGCAGAGGCCACAGAGCCATCCCCAGCGCCCGGGCCACCTTTTGCTCCAATGGAGCCTCGGCTGCGGGAGGGGAAGAGAGAGACAGAGAGGAAGGAGAAGGGGAGGGGTGGAGAAGCAGATGGGCGCCTCTCCTGTATGCCCTGGCCGGGAATCAAACCCGGGAATTCCGCACGCCAGGCCGACGCTCTACCACTGAGCCAACCGGCCAGGGCCCGAGCTCTTAATGCCTGAGGTGGAGGCCATGGAGTCAGCCTCAGCACCTGGGGCCAGCTTGCTCCAATCGAGCCATGGCTGCCGGAGAGGAGAGAGAGAGAGAGAGAGAGAGAGAGAGAGAGAGAGAGAGAGAAGTGAGAAAGAGAGGGGTGGAGAAGCAGGTGGATGCTTCTCCTGTGTGCCCTGACCAGGAATCACACAATGGGCTGGAGCCCTACCTCTGAGCCAATAGGCCAGGGCCTCCGATGGCCCCTTCTTTTGCCTCTGTAACTTGTCTCCTAAAGCCCACTTCTACCTCTGTAACTTCTTTTTATTTTTAACATAAAATTTATTTAATTTATTGTGTTTACATAGATTCTAGTGTCCCCTCGAATACATCCTCCCCTCCCCCGTGTTCCCCAGTACACCTCCCCCATCTCCCTCCCCATAACGCCCTCCCCCCTTCCCTCCAGGATTTGCTTTTCTGCTCTCATCCCATCCTATCAACCTGTCATCCCCTTTCCCTCTGTCCACTTTCCCTCTGGATCCTTTGATCCCGCCTCTGTCTATATTCTCCTCAGCTCATATCGTTCGTTGGATTCCTCAAATGAGTGAGGTCATATGATATTTTTCTTTCTCTGCCTGGCTTATTTCACTTATCATAATAGTTTCCAGGTCCATCCATGTTGTCACAAAAAGTAATATTTCCTTCTTTTTAATGGCCCCGTAGTATTCCATTTTGTATATGTACCATAGCTTTTTTAATCCATTCGTCCACTGTTGGACACTTGGGCTGTTTCCAGATCTTGGCTATTGTAAACAATGCTGCCATAAACATGGGGGTGCATTTCTCCTTTTGAATCATTGATGTAGTGTTCTTGGGATGTATTCCTAAAAGTGGGATGGCTGGGTCAAAAGGCAGTTCCATTTTTAATATTTTGAGGAATCTCCATACTGTTTTCCACAGTGGCTGTACCAGTCTGCATTCCCACCAGCAGTGCAGGGGGGTTTTCTTTTCTCCACATCCTCACCAGCACTTATTCTGTGTTGTTTTGTTGATGAGTGCCATTCTGACTGATGTGAGGTGGTATCTCATTGTGGTTTTAATTTGCATTTCTCTAATAATTAGTGATGTTGAGCATTTTTTCATATACCTATTGGCCATCTGTACGTCCTCTTTGGAGAAATATCTATTCATTTCTTTTGCCCATTTTTGATTGGATTGTTTATCTTCCTGGTGTTGAGTTTTACAAGTTCTTTATAAATTTTGGTTATTAACCCCTTATCAGACATATTGTCAAATATGTTCTCCCATTGTGTGGTTTGCCTTTAGTTGTGCAAAAGCTTTTTAGTTTGATATAGTCCCATTTGTTAATACTGTCCTTTATTTCACTTGCCCATGGAGGTAAATCAGCAAACATATTGCTGCAAGAGATGTCAGAGAGCTTATTGCCTATTTTTTCCTCTAGGATGCTTATGGTTTCATGACTTACATTTAAGTCTTTTATCCATTTTGAGTTTATTTTTGTGAATGGTGTAAGTTGGTGGTCTAGTTTTATTTTTTTGCAGGTAGCTGTCCAATTTTCCCAACCATTTGTTAAAGAGACTGTCTTTACTCCATTGTATGCTATTACTTCCCTTGTCAAATACAATTGTCCATAAAGGTGCAGGTTTATTTCTGGGTTCTCTGTTCTGTTCCATTGATCTATATGCCTGTTCTTATGCCTGTACCAGGCTGTTTTGAATACAATGGCCTTGTAGTATAACTTGACATCCGGAAGTGTGATACCACCCACTTTATTCTTCTTTTTCAAGATTGCTGAGGCTATTCGTGTTCTTTTTGGTTCCATATGAATTTTTGGAATATTTGTTCTATATCTTTGAGTATATTGGTATTTTAATAGGAATTGCATTGAATTTATAAATTGCTTTGGGTAATATGAACATTTTAATGATGTTTATTCTTCCTAACCATGAACACGGTATATGCTTCCACTTGTTTGTATCTCCCTTGATTTCTTTTATCAATGTTTTATAATTTTTTGAGTACAAGTCTTTAACCTCCTTGGTTAAATTTACTCCTAGGTTTATTTTTTGTTGTTGTTGCACTAGTGAAGGGGATTGCTTCCTTAATTTCTCTTTCTGACAGTTCATTGTTGGTGTATAAAAATGCCTCTGATTTCTGAGTATTAATTTTATATCCTGCCACCTTGCTGAATTCATTTATCAAGTTCACTAGCTTTTCGACTGTGACTTTAAGATTTTCTATGTACAGTATCATATCATCAGCAAATAATCATAGTTTTACTTCTTCTTCTCCAATTTGGATGCCTTTTATTTCTTCTTCTTGTCTGATTGCTGTGGCTAGGACTTCCAGGACTATATTGAATAAGAGTGGTGAAGGGGGCACCCCTGCCTTGTTCCTGATCTTAAGGGGGTTGCTTTTAACTTTTGCCCATTGAGTATAATTTTGGCTGTGGGTCTGTCATAGATGGCCTTTATCATGTTGAGGTATGTTTCCTGTATTCCCACTTTGCTGAGAGTTTTGAGCATTAATGGGTGCTGGATTTTATCTAATGCTTTTTCTGCATCTATTGATATTATCATGTGGTTTTTGTCCTTCCTTTTGTTTATGTGATGAATCACATTGATTGATTTGCGAATATTGTACCAGCCTTGCCTCCCCAAAATAAATCTCACTTGATCATGATGTATGATTTTTTTCATGTATTGCTGGATTCGGTTTGCTAATATTTTTTTGAGAATTTTAGCATCTAAATTCATCAGGGATATTGGCCTATAGTTTTCTTTCTTTGTGTTGTCTTTGCCTGGTTTTGAAATCAGAATTATGCTCGCCTCATAAAAGGAGCTTGGAAGTTTTCCCTCCTCTTGCATTTTTTGAAATATCTTGAGAAGGATAGGAGTTAGTTCTTCTTTGAATATTTGGTAGAATTCACCTGTGAAGCCATCTGGCCCAGGGTTTTTGTTTGTTGGGAGTTTTTTGATAACTGTTTCAATCTCATTTGTTGTAATCGGTCTATTTAGGTTTTCTGATTCTTCCAAATTGATTTTTGAAAGATTATATTTTTCAAGGAATTTGTTCATTTTACCTAAGTTGTCTAAGTTTTTGGCATATAGTTCTTCGTAGTATTTTCTTACCATCCTTTGTATTTCTTTTTTTTTTTATTTATTATTTTTAGAGAGGAGAGGGAGAGACAGAGAGAGAGAGAGAAAGAGAGAGAGAGAGAGAGAGAGAGAGGAGAGACAGAGAGAGACGAGGGGAGGAGCTGGAAGCATCAACTCCCATATGTGCCTTGACCAGGCAAGCCCAGGGTTTCAAACTGGCAACCTCAGCATTTCCAGGTGGACGCTTTATCCACTGCGCCACCACAGGTCAGGCATCCTTTGTATTTCTACTGTGTTCATTTTTACTTCTCCACCCACATTTCTAATTTTATTTGTTTGAGTCCTTTCTCATTTTTTCTTGGTGAGCCTGGCTAAGGGTTCATCAATCTTGTTTACCTTTTCAAAGAACCAGCTCTTGGTTTCATTGATCCTCTGTAATGTTTTTTAGTCTCTATGTCATTTATTTCTGCTCTGATCTTTATTATTTCCTTCCTTCTACTTCCTCTAGGCTTTACTTGCTGTTCTTTCTCTAGTTCTTTTAGTTGCAGGATTAAGTTGTTTACTTGAGCTTTTTCCAGCTTCTTAAGGTATGCCTGTAATGCTATAAACTTCTCTCTTAGGACTACTTTTGCTGTGTCCCACAGATTTTGAGTGGTTGTATGCTCATTTTCATTTGTTTCAAAGATATTTTTTATTTCTTCCTTGATCTCATTGTTGACCCATTCATTACTTAATAAAATGCCGTTTAGTGTTTTTTAGTTTTTCTATTATACTTGATTTCTAGTTTCATGCCATTGTGGTCAGAGAAGATGCTTGATATGGTTTCAATCTTCTTAAATTTATTGAGACTTGTTTTAAGCCCTAATATGTGGTCTATTACTAGAGAATGTACCATGCACACTTGGAAAGAATGTATATTCTGATGCTTTAGTGTGAAAGGTTCTGAAAATATCTATTAAATCCAGTTGATCTAGTGTGTTCCTTAATTCTGCTGTTTCTTTATTAATTTTCTTTCTTGAGGATCTATCCAATAATGTTAGTAAGGTATTGAAATCTCTTACTATTATAGTATTACTATTGATCTCTCCCTTTATGTCCATCAAAATCTGCTTTATATATTTAGATGTTCCTATATTAAGCGCATAGATATTTATAATGGTTATCTCTTCCTGTTGGATTGCTCCCTTTATCATTATGTAGTGACCTTCTTTATCCCTTACTATAGTCTTTGTTTTAAAGTCTATTCTGTCAGATATAAGTATTGCTACCGCAGCTTTTTTTAAATTTCCATTTGCATGAAATATTTTTTTCCATCCTTTTACCTTCAGTCTATGTGTATCTTTTGTTTTGAGATAGGTCTCCTGTAGAGAGCATATGTTTGGGTCCTGTTTTCTTATCTATTCAGCTACCCTATGTCTTTTGATTGGAGCATTTAATCCATTTACATTTTTTTAACAGAGACAGAGAGAGAGTCAGAGAGAGAGAGAGAGAGATAGGGACAGACAGACAGGAACAAAGAGAGAGGAGAAGCATCAATCATCAGTTTTTTGTTGTGACACCTTAGTTTATTGATTGCTTTCTCATATGTGCCTTGACCACGGGCCTTCAGCAGACTGAGTAACCTCTTGCTCGAGCCAGCGACCTTGGGTTCAAGCTGGTGAGCTTTGCTCAAACCAGATGAGCCCATGCTCAAGCTGGCGACCTCAGGGTCTCAAACCTGGGTCCTCTGCATCCCAGTCCAGCACTCTATCCACTGCGCCACCGCCTGGTCAGGCAATCCATTTCATTTAAGGTTATTATTGATATGTAGTTGTTTATTGCCATTTTTTTCTTTAAATCTACATTCCTGTTTTACTATATATATTTTTTTCCCACTTTGTTCTGTCTACAGCAGGCCCCTTAACATTTCTTGCAGTATTGGTTTGGTTGTGATGAATTCTTTGAGGGTTTTTTTTGTGGGTTTTTTTTTTTTTTTTTTTTTTTGGTCTGAGAAGCTTTTTATTTCTCCTGCAATTTTAAATGATAGTCTTGCTGGATAAAGAAGTCTTGGTTGTATATTTCTTGCCATTCCCTTCTAGCCTCAAGTGTTTCTGTGAAAAGTTGGATGTCATCCTTATGGGGGTTCCTTTGTAGGTGATTGACTCTTTTTCTCTTACAGCTTTTAGTATTCTTTCTTTATCTCTTAGCTTTGGTATTTTGATTATGGTATGCCTTGGTGTGGGTCTCTTTGGGTTCTTTTTTAATGGGGTTCTCTCTGCTTCTTGAACCTGTGTGAATCTTTCCTGCATCAATTTAGGGAAATTTTTAGCTATAATTTCTTCAAACAGTTTCTCTATTCCTTGTTCTTTCTCTTCTCCTTCAGGAACCCCTATTATGCAGATATTGTTTCTCTTCATGTTGTCACAGAGCTCTCTTAGAGTTCCCTCGGACCTTTTAATCCTCTTTTCTTTTTGCTGTTCTGCTTTTGTGCTTTCGCTTATCTTGTCCTCTAAGTTGCTGATTTGATCCTCTGCTTTGTCCAGCCTGCTTTTAATTCCTTCTAGTGTAGTCTTCATTTCTGATATTGTGTTTGTCATTTCTGCCCTGTTCTTCTTTATTATTTCTGTGTCCTTTTTGATGCTTACAATTTCTTTATTGAGGTGTTTATTAAGTTCATCCATTGTAGCTTTGAGGTCCTTAAGCATCCTATCAATCATTATTTTATACTCTGCATCCGGTAATTTTAATACTTCCATTTCATCAAGGACTTTTTCTGAGAATTTGTCTTGTTGAAGCATATGACATGTTTCTCTGCCTACCCATTGTTCTGTGTATGGTTTGTAGGCTAGTTCCAGTTGTGATCTCCTTACCTAGTAGAGCTGCTTTGAAGTCTTGATTTGTTTGTTTTCTTCTCAGTTTTCTTAACTCAGTGGTAATCTTGTTTACTGATCTCAGCAGGGGGCTTATTTGAAACTGTATGAGGAATGCAATGGGTATAACCTCTGAGAATCTGAAAGGTGTTCTGCCAGCTCCTCTCTGGGGGTGGGGCACTTTCTCAGCTTCAGTAGGGGGGGATATATCTCAGATCTCCCTGGAGACCTGAGTTACTGCCCCTCCTCCCCACTTCCTGCTTTCAGCTGTGTCTTTGCATGGATTGGAGCTGGAGAGCTTTCTGGAGGTGGGTCACCCAGAACCACTTTAGGCTTGTGCTATGTGGAGGGATCAACCCCTCCCCCAGCTATGGCTGCCTCTGCACTGAATGAGTCAGCCTCTCAGGTCATCCCAAGCATTCCTCTGCCCGCCACCATCTGTCTCGCTCTCCCCACCTTCCCCCTGAAAGACAAGCCAGTCCTCTCAGCCCTCCTCATCCCCAGGGCCCCAGGCAGGTGGCTGTGAGCGATATTTTCTTCTCTGTCCCTTTAAGGCACCCCCGCCTCTTCCCACTCACAGATCTTTGCTCTTCTCCCCTCTCAATGCTTTCCGTCTGTCTCCTCCCATCTCTGGATTTCTTGGCTGGACCTCTGGTTCTGAGACTGAGGGGCCCCATCTCTCAGAGTCTCTCTCCTTGTAATGAGAGCTCTTCTGGGCTCTCAGCCTCACCCCCCTTAACTCCTGGAAGCAGGGGAGCCCACCGTACCTCCGCACTCCCTACCTGGCTTGGTGTGGCTTCTTCTTTGTTCCTTGGTTTTGAGACCTGTTCTTTTAGTCTAATGTTGGTTTTTCATGCTGATTGTTCCTAAATTAATTTGTAATCCAGTTTGGTGGTGTGAGCTGAGAGTCTGTGCATCTGCCTACTCTGCTGCCATCTTCCAAGTTTCTCTGTAACTTTCTAAACAAACTTTCTCTCATAAAAAAAGCTATGCTTTAGAAAATTAATTGTGTGTAACAGTAGATGATATTTGACGCCATCATCAAGGGAGTGAGATGGAGTAAAGAAGGGATCTGAGGAATGAGCCCCGAGGTCCAGGACATGTGAGTACTGGGAAAAGGCAGTTACCCCAGAGTCATGCAGCAGAGACTCAAATGGGGCTTATTGGGGAAGCTTAGAAGCAAAGGGCAGCAGTGAATGAGACATTAGTGATGGGATGCCAGTCCAACCTCTTATTGGATGAAGAGAGGTGCAGGGGTCGGGGCATAGCTGTAAACTTCCTGGAGTGTGCTCTGGAATAGAACCTCCTGCACACACATGCAATCGCACTATTCTACTTTTTTGTAGCAGTGTGATGTCAATCTCGCAGGTAAAGAAAAACTGGTATGAGCTCAGGCACCGGGGGCATTGTTTACAATGCTGAGGGTACCTGGAAACCCTGGGAAGTGGAGATTGTGTGGAACCATTTCTGCTTTGGGAAAAGGAGCCCCTTCTGAAGCTCACCTGCTGTCTCATTGCTAGAACTTGGAGTGAGCCCTCAGGATCTTCCAGTAAATCAAAATTGGTTTTCCAGTGTCCATCCTCTGACCTAGCGGCTCATCAAACATTAGTCTACCCAGCAGGGGTAGAAACAAAGGAGTAGAAACAGAAGAAGAAATCAGTTGGGCTTGTATTGGGATTTGTACTGGTTGTGGGCAATGCTGGAGAGACATTGCAGGAGGGAAGCCCCTCACGGAGGCCTGAGCCGTCTGGCCATGAAGTCCCTGCCAAGCCTGGGAAAGAGCCTCAAGTTCAGATGGAGGAGAAGCCTGGAGACATTGGACTTGCTCCTGCAGTAGCTGCCTGGACTTCTTGACTTGGCCAGAGGTGTTAACCCAGAAGCAGCAGGGGATATTGGCCAGCGTTGCTATCTTCTGGCTGGCCAACAAATAGTCCAAAGCTGTGTGGTTATCCAGCATATCCAAAGTCATGATAACCTTCTTGGCAGTGAGAACCCTGTCTGACCTCACCATAATTTCCTTCAGGGAAGCTGAGCCCTTGTGGATTGTAGTTCTACCTATCCACGGGAGGGAAACCTTCATAAAATGTTAAAATCCATGTACCTAATGTGCAGGAATGTCTTGTTAATGGTATCAGAAGCTGGGTGCCTTTGCCTTGCATACGGGTCTTGGGTTATTATGAAGACTCATGTGCAGGTGGCATTATGTCCAAGGAGAAAGCAAGGAAGGACCTATATCTAGGGTACAAAACAGTTCTGGGCATACAAAGGGCACTGCTCAAGATTCTGCCAGCAGGCCTCAACACCATCCATGTGGGGGATGGGAACGTGGTTGTGGAGGCTCAAGACACAGCAGTCGGCAGCTGTGGCCAGCTGGGAGCAGTGCCCCTGCCAGTGTCAGATTGAGACACCAATTGGGTCTCCCACAGCTGGGTGTGGTGGGTAGGGGTGGGGGAGGTGGTGCTGTGATAGGTTCATGCCCTGGGCCGTGGCCTGGGAAGCTACTAGAGGTTGTTCAGCATTGCCTGTCCCGATCAGGAAGAGGCAGCAAGAAGTTACTACATCTCACCCTGGGCTGTTCACTGAGATTGCTGGCATATATTTTTGCTAGGTCAGCTGTGGTCTATGTGCCTGGGATGAGCCAGATGATCTGTTCTTTCCACAGAGCATCTACCTCCGTAGGAACCCAGGAGTCACCATTCTGCCTGACACATCAGCTGCACCCATTTCTCTCCTAGGTGTCCACAGAGGATGGTGAGGGAGCCCTGATGTAACTGCTCCTTGAGCAGCCATATCCAGGCTTGGCTCTACCCGCCACCTGCAAGTGGCAAGTGTGGAAGAGCAAGCCAATTCCATATTGACAGGGCCACAGCTGGGAGGCAGTGCTGTTAATGATAATGTAATCACCAAGTTGTATCATATCAGGAAATTCCAGCACATGAGAAAGGCGCTCATCAGAGCTTTAAGAGTCCAGGTGGTACCTGTCTGATGGAAGAGAATACCCACTAATATCCTAAATCTGGTCCATGGTGGTCAGAATCCAAGGCAGCCAATTTGCCTATTGTGAACTGGTCAGGTCCACAGGTCATTGTGCCACACCTTGAATCACCATGAGCCACAGGCCAAAATTACTGGGAAATAATACGTATTCCATGAGCACCAGTGATTTCATAGGCCAGATCGATCGTCATTGGGCCATGTCACACCTCTTGGATGGTTTTGCTACTGTGGGAGGTCCAGGCATGGATCTAGGCATCAAAGTGGATGTGATGGCCACATGGTCTCCTTCAGCTTTTCAAAGCTTAGTTGTTTTTTTGTTTTTTTGTATGTTTTGTATTTTTCTGAAGTTGGAAATGGGGAGGCAGTCATCCCACATGCGCCCAACCAGGATCCACCCGGCATGCCCACCAGGGGGCGATGCTCTGCCCATCTGGGGCGTTGCTCTGTTGCGACCAGAGCCACTCTAGCTCCTGAGGCAGAGGCCATAGAGCCACCCCCAGCGACCAGGCCACCTTTGCTTTAATGGAGCCTTGCTGCGGGAGGGGAAGAGAGAGACAGAGAGGAAGGAGAGGGAGAGATGTGGAGAAGCAGATGGGCACTTCTTCTGTGTGCCCTGGCCGGGAATCGAACCTGGGACTCCTGCACACCAGGCCGACGCTATACTGAGCCAACCGGCCAGGGCCTCCTTCAGCTTTTCATTCCAGAGATTCACTTTAGGAAGCAGGGCCTTATTGTGGATTTGTTCATGTGTCACATACAGGTCAAGTTCATGGCTGAAGTGCTATATCTGCTTCCACAGCATAGGGTTACCATGTGGATATTCTCCTTGTGGTCCGGTTCTGATGGTCCAATGGCCTGGCCATACAGCAAGACCTTTAGCAATGACCCATGAAGCTGTGTAAAAGGGACTGCTTACAAAAGTGTGAGCAGGCTAAAGGGAACCCACAAGGATGGTGCAGTGCTACTGGGCTGGTAACTGGGTGGCTGCTACTGCCTCCGGGCCCGAAGGGAACCTGGAGGTTCTCAGAGAAAGCATCCCTCAGGGGAGGAGTGACCCTCTGCCAGCCCTAAACCAGCCTGAGACAACCCCACAGAAGGGAGCTGAGGGAATAAATACTTTAGCTTCCTCCTAACCTCTCATCTTCTGCCAGGGACCACAGTTGGCCAAACTCAACTGGAAGCAATAAGGCGATGGAATCTGATGATGCAGTCCATGCAGGTTGGCCCCCTGGCAGAAAAGGCAGGAGAGAGTTGGAGAGGGGGCCTGGGAGTAGAAGAAGATACCTGACAAACAAGGGAGGGCTGTGATTTTAAATGGGGAGATCGCGGGACTCCTCAGTAAGAAGGAATTGTTTGAGCAAATATCTTGGGGGGGATGTAGTAACTCATCTAATCCTCATAATAGATGATGTTGGTAGTGGTATTCTCCCCATTTTATAGTTGAGAAAACTGAGGTACAACAAATAAATAATTTAGAGTTGTCCAAGATCACATAGCTGGGAGTTGATAAAGTTGGGGGTTTAAAGCTGGGTAGTCAGGTTCCAGAGATCCTGCTCTTAAATGAAACAGGATACAGGAGAGTCATCATTCAATGAGAAGGCAGAGAAAATGTCAGGACATATAAGACTGTGATCAACAATCACAGATGTTATTTATTGAGCACTGACTGTATAGTGGCCACTGTGTTAGGTGCTATGGGGGATGAACAAGATGCTGTGCTTGCCCTCAAGAGTCTATAAGTAAGTAGTTGGCAGGGGTGAGGAGGAGATATAGAAATGGGTACAAATCTAATGCTAGCCAATTGTGACACATTCCGCTGTAGAACTACACATAAAATGCTGGAGGTGTTAGCTTTGGAAGAAGTGACAGCCCTGGGCAGGTAGCTCAGTTGGCTGGAGCACTGTCCCAATACACCAAGGTTGTGGGTTCAATCCCCAGTCAGGGCACATACAAGAATCAACCAATGAATGTATAAATAAGTGGAACAACAAGTCATTGCTTCTCTCACTCTCTCTCTCTCTCTCAAGTCAATAAATTTTTAAAGAAAGAATTGTAACAGCAGAAAGGGGAAGAAAAGAAAAGGGATTCCAGGGGAAGAAACCGTGTGAGCAGAGATATGAATGCATCGGAGGGGTGGCCAATCATCTGGTTTGGTTAATGTTCATGAGACTTGTGGGGAGATGATTTTAAGTGGGACACCAACCAGCCATGAGGTCAGAGTGAGGTAGTGATTTCCTTTCCAGTTCTCTTTATAGAGAAAAGTCTTGGCTTGGTGCTAGCATATCTTTTAAACACTGACACCTGCTAATCTCCTTTTTTTAATCCAAAATTCACAGGTTCAGATCCTTCAGAGGGCGGCCCTGGCCGGTTAGCTAAGTGGTAGAGTGTCAGCCCAGTGTGTGGAAGTCCTGGGTTCAATTCCCAGCCAGGGCACATAGGAGAAGCGTAGATCTGCTTCTCCACCCTTTCCCCTCTCCTTTCTCTCTATCTCTCTCTTCTCCTCCTGCAGCCAAGGTTCCACTGGAACAAAGTTGGCCCAGGTGCTGAGGATGACTCGATGGCCTCTGTCTCAGGTGCTAGAATGGATCTGGTTGCAATAGAGCAACGCCCCAGATGGCAGAGAAGCGCCCCCTAGTGGGCATGCCAAGTGGATCCTGGTTGGGTGCGTGTGGGAGTCTGTCTCTCTGCCTCCCTGTTTCTTACTTCAGAAAAATACAAAAAAAAAAAGATCCTTCAAAGGGCAACCCAGCTTTGGTTGGAACTTAATCATATCATTTTGTTCCCATTCTTTACTTTTTTTAAGTGGGAGGGGGGGAGATACTGAGACAGAGTTCTGCATGCGCCTGACCAGGATCCACCCGGCAACCCCCATTTGTAGCGATGCTCTAATCAACCAAGCTATTTTTAGCATCTGAGGCTGACTCTTGGACCAAGAGCTATCCTCAGCACCTGGGGCCAAGACTCAAACCAGTGGAGCCACTAGCTACGGCAGGGGAAGAGGGAAAGAAGGGGGAAAAGGAGGGGGAGAGAAACAGATGGTCGCTTTTCCTGTGTGCCCTGACCAGGAATCAAACCTGGGATGTCTATACATTGGTCAGCACTCGATCCACTGAGCCAGCTGGCCAAGGCTTCATTGTCTTTATTTTGACAGTTAAGTTATATTTCAGGCAAATGATGCTCTTTTTTTTATTCAGTGAGAGGAGAGGAGGCAGAGAGGCAAACTCCCACATGCACCCTGACTGGAATCCACCCAGCAAGCCCTCAATGGAGTGATGCTCTGCCCATCTTGGGTGTTGCTCTGTTGCTCAGCAACCGAGCTCTTCTTAGCACCTGAGGCAGAGGACATGGAGCCATCCTCAGTGCCTGGGGCCAACTTGCTCCAATCAAGCCATGGCTGCAGGAGCGGGAGAGAGAGAGAAAAAAAAGAGAGAGAGAAGTGAGAGGGGGAGGGGTGGAGAAGCAGATGGTTGCTTCTCCTGTGTGCCCTGACTGGAAATCAAACCGGGTACATCTGCATGCTGGGCCCATGCTCTATCTACTGTGTCAACCAGCCAGGGCCCAAATGATGCAGTTTTTAATTTACAGATAAATTATCTATTTTTATTATTATGTTCCTTTACAGATAAATTTATTTAAGAAAAAAACAGTTGATTTAAAGGGACGATATTGAGTTAAATGACTATGGCAAAAATCATAAAGGTGGTTCCCTAATGACTGATGTTTAGGGTACTCTGGTATAGAGCAGTGGTACCCAGCCCCATGGCCGTGGAACGGTACCAGTCCTTGGGCCATTTGGTACCAGTCCGCAGAGAAAGAATAAATGACTTACATTATTTCCGTTTTATTTATATTTAAGTCTGAATATGTTTTATTTTTAAAAAATGACCAGATTCCATTTGGAGTTAACCCTCAAGGACCCCTACCAGGACAACTTTGGCAAAAGGATGTTACTCATATACCTTCATTTGGCAAACACTCGTATGTCCACGTTACAGTGGATACATATTCTGGATTTATAGTAACCTCTGTCAGAACAGGAGAGGCTGCTAAGCATGTTATAGCTCATTGTCTGTATGCATTGTTCTATTATTGGATTTCCTAAACTGATTAAACTGAAAATGCTCCTGCATATGGAGCAAAAGCATTTACTATATTTTGTCATTCTTACAATCTTTAAAGTTAAGGTATTATTAAAGTGTACCCAGCAAATATTTTAAGGTCAATTTAAAAAAAATTTAAAAAGGGGTAGTCATATCCTGGAACTCCTACGAGTCTACCATATCATGCTTTTTACTTTAAAAAATTTTTAAATTTCTTTTGAATGCTGATGAACAGGAGAGCCAAATATTTTTCACCTGCAAACTACTACCTTCTTTATTTGATCCAGCTAATAACACTGTTTTGTCTTTTTCCAAATAGCTCCAGATATATGGAAAAGATTTATATAGGCGGATAGGGATCCTCAAACCCCTCAGCGAGATCTTCTGAGCATGGCTTTTAAGATACCTAGAGGCAGAAAAAGCCCAATAGAGATCAGGGGAACTACCAGCTTTTAGGATACGCCCTTAAAGGCTCCAACGCCCCAAAGGGATCTCATAGGATACCATCTGGGTCCTGCTTCAATAGTGGAAAGGAAGGTCATTGAGCTAAAGCCTGCCAAACTTACATGCCTCTGCTGTGAGGAAACAGGGACACTGGAAGGTAGGCTTCCCCCTCGCTCCTCTAAGGGAGGGTTCAGTCTCTTCCAGCCCTGCTCCAGCCACCTATGACCTAACCTTGCCCAGAATGCTGGGGTTTGCCACTGAAGGCTGAAGGTGCCCAGGGCCGTCAGCCCCATCTACGACACTGTGGACGAGCCTAGGGTATTTCTTCCAAGAAGCAGGTAAACTGATCTCATTTGCACAAGGGCCACTTAACTATGTCTTGCCTGAATAGTCAGGTTTTTTATTCTTCCCTTGAAGATCTCTGTTGTGGGTGTTGATAGTCCTATTTTCTGCTGCTTTGTTTAACATATAGTGTTTCCTTTATTCCTCCTACCTCAATGCCCCACTCATATTTCAGGCTGGGACCTACTCCTAATTTAGAGCTCTCTTTCCCCCTTTTGCCAACTTCTATTATGAATCTACCTTTGCCACCCAGTTTAGTGTATCCCAAGGTTCTCTTTACCAAGCCACAGTTGCAGAGCTCCAGGGAAAAGCAACCTGGTCTCATCTCTCCAGGCAGAGGAGAACAGAAGCTCCATCTCCACACATGCTATAGAGGGCTTTTTCAACCTACCTGAATCATTACCAGCTAGAAGCAGCGGTCATTGGGACTTGGACGTGAGCTGCAAAGTATAGAATTGTGACAACAATTCCAGTGCCATGCGGACTTTTCCTGGATGTGGACTTTTCCTGGACTCCTGCTCCTTGTGACAGCTCCTAACAGACTGAACTGGGGTTGGGTTGCATTTTTCAGAGATTTGGCATGGTGTTGGGGACAACTTGGACTTGGTGAACATGTTAAGGACACTACTCTTTTATGGATTCTTGCTGTATTGGCCAAGAGTTTGCTTAAAGGCTTCAATCACTGTAAAAAAATATATAGAAGACTAGATAAAGAAGATGTGGCACATATACACCATGGTATACTATTCAGCCATAAGAAATGATGACATCGGATCACTTACAACAAAATGGTGGGATCTTGATAACATTATACGAAGTGAAATAAATCAGAAAAAACAAGAACTGCAGGATTCCACACATTGGTGGGACATAAAAACGATACTAAGAGACGTGGACAAGAGTGTGGTGGTTACGGGGGGGGGCGGGGGGGAGGGAAAGAGGGAGAGGGGGAGGAGGAGGGGGAGAGGTACAAAGAAAACTAGATAGAAAGTGACGGAGGACAATCTCTCTTTGGGTGATGGGTATGCAACTGAATTGAATGACAAGATAACCTGGACATGTTTTCTTTGAATATATGTACCCTGATTTATTGATGTCACCCCATTAAAATTAATAAAAATTTATTTTAAAAAAAATGACCAGATTCCTTCTGTTACATCTGTCTAAGACTCACTCTTGACTCTTGTCTCGGTCACGGGATACATTTATCCGTCCCACCCTAAAGGCCGTTCCGTGAAAATATTTTCTGACATTAAACTGGTCCATGGCCCTAAAAAGGTTGGGGACCACTGGTATAGAGTATAAAGCATGTGAGTGTGAGAAATGAGGTGGGGGAGCCTGGAAAGGGGATCAGATCTTGAAGGGTCTGAACACCAAGTAGGGAGTAATGGATTTATTCTGTCAACCATGGGGAGACATTGGCTTGAGAACAGGCAATGAACACACTCAGAGCTGTGCTTGGCAGGGCTTGCTCTGGCCTCTGGGTGCAGAATAAGGGGGGGACCGGAGGCTAGGACAGCACTGGGGAGGCCATTGTAAGACTCAAGTTGAGGAGCCTTGGCCAGGTAGCTCAGTTGGTTAGAGCATCTTCCTGAAACACCAAGGTTGTAGATTCAATCCCGGGTCAGAGCACACACAAAATCCAACCAATGAATGCATAAGTAAGTGGAACAACAAATAAATGTACCTTTTGGTCCTTCTTTCTTTCCCTCTCTTCCTCTCTCTCTCCCCAACCCCTCCTTTCCTCTCTCTCTCAAATCAATAAGTTTTTTTTAATTTTTTTTAAAGACTCAAGGTGAACAGGTATATAGCTTTCTGAACCAGGGTTAGGGCGGTCCAACTGAAAGGAAGGGATGGGTTCTAGAGCCACCAGGTTGTGTCATCGGGCGCTATCTGGCTGACCTGGTGAATAGGTTTCTTTTCCACAGGTGACCTTTCAGCCTCTAATCATCCTCTCCAGTATGATTTACTAAGAAAATCCAACAGTCTATAGTGGGGTTTTACTGAGTCAAGGTAACAGGAGAAGAGGCCAGCCCACCCAGTCTCTGACCTCGTCAGGGGGAATTGGAAGTGCACTCAGAGAAGGTGAAGACGGGCTCATTCCTTGGTCTGTGCTTCCCCATGGGGAAAGTCTGCTGACGTCTGGGACTCCTGCGGTGGTTCATTTTATTCCATACGATGAACATCTGATTTTCTAAGACCTTCAGCTTCATTTCACAGAACATAAGCCGCTCCAGGATCTTGTCCTGGAGGGCAAAGCAGGCGTGCAGTCTCTCGACTACTTTCCTGTTCGTGACATTCCTGTTGGGTTGGGCTTCAGGGGTCTTCTGTTTTTCTGTCTCTTCCTAAGCTCCACCACCAGCAGGAAAAGAAGAAAAATTGATTAATAATGATAACCACTCCCCCTTCCCTTGACGGGTGATTTGTAAACATTATCTTAATCAATTCTCACAACCAGCCCTCCAGGATAGCATCTTATGGATGAGAGAATTCGAGCTCAGTGAGGGAAGGTCCCTTTCTCAGCATCACCCAGCCTGCAGGAGAGACACCCCCCACACACACTCCCAGAACCCACATGGTTCATGGGAATAAATAAAATGGCCGCTAACCTGTGCTTGCAAAGAACATAAAACCTTTAACCCAAATGTATCAGTCTCCAGAGCTGTGCTTTCCCCTGTGTTGTACCCAAGAGTTTTGTCAGGCGCTGTGACATCTCCAGGTGCCAAGTATCTCCCGACATGCCCTGACTGCTATCATCCTCACCTGCCCCTTAGTGTAATAATACTTGATCAGGTTTTGTTGTTGTTGTTGTTGTTGTTGTTGTTTTGATTCAGCTACAAACTCCTGGTCTTTACAACCCTTTAAAAATGAAATATTTCCGACATACAAAAAAAAAAAAAGTAAATAGTACAACAATTACCCATGTTTCCACACCAGTTTAAGGAATAAAGTATCACACACATCATTGCGGAGCGCTGTCCTGGAGTGGTCCCCTCCCTCCCTGAGCCTCCTCTCCTCTGCCATCCTGAATTCGGTGTTGACTGTTTCCACGCGTTTCTCTGTAACAGTGGTTCTCAATGAGATGCTGTTCTGCCCTCTCCAGGCAACCTTTGGCAATGTCTGGAGACATTTTTGGTTGTCACAAAAGAGGTGACAGGTGCTATTTGCATCTTATAGGTAGAGGCTAGGGATGCTGCCAAACATCTAACGGTGCGCAGGACGGTCCCTCGCAGCAAAGAATTGTCCAGCCCCCAACGTCAATCATGTGGAAGTTGAAAAATCCTGCCTTCGTGTACTTTCACTAAACATGTGCGCTCATAAACAAAACAGGGGAGTTCTGCATGTTTTTAAAGTTTAGATAAACTATGTCGTATTCCTATCTTCATTATTAAATTTCAGAGATATATCTATGTTATACATGTTTCTTTAGTTCATTTTCATTTTTTTCCTTCAAAGTAGTTGTGATTGTTGCCAAAGCATGTTGACATCGAACATGAAGTAGGAGAGTCTGGGATGGTCCTGATTTTATAGCTGAAACAGAAGCCTTGAGAAGGATGTGTTTGGTCCTTCATCACCCAAGAGGCAGCTGCCAAGTAGGGACTAGGACCAGAGTTGTGGATTCCTCAGCCTTGCCCCATTATCCTGACACCTTCCCTGTCTCCCAAACCCCGATCTAGCTGTACATATCCCGTCACCCTCAGCTGAAGCTAAGGCTTCTCTTGCTCACCTGCTGGGGCTCTGAGGGGGTGGGCTTGAGTTCATACTTGACCAGCCAGTTGCTAAGCAACAGCAGAAGGAATAGGAACCCAAACAAGACTGGCTTATAGCTGATCAGCCAAGCCACCAATGCTCCTATGGTGCCTGAGGAATCAAGTATCTTGTAGAGATTTCTAAAAAGATACATTAGTTTTCCCAGCATTCTGGCTTGATGGCACCCAGGCCCCAAGACCCAGCCTCAGTCCCCCGTCTAGGACAGTTGTCTCCATCACAGGAGTCATGGCTTACTCCTCCTCTGAGTTGTGACCAGACCCCATCCCCCAGTTGCCACATAACAATAGTATTAACTACTCCTATTTCCTAAGCAGCCACTGTATACCTGCCTTTGACAGGCAGTTTGCAAGCATCATCTCATAATGTCCTCACAATAGCCAGGTGATGTAGGCCTTAGTGATGCCTCATTCATTCAGCAGTACTTCCGGGCCTGGCCACTGATAATACAGTAGTCAGCAATACAGCCCCTACCCTCAGAGTGAGGGAGACTGCAAAGGAAAATGATCCAAAATTTGGAAATAAGGCTAAAAGTTTACTGTAAGTTTTTTCGTAATAATACTAGAATATTATCTAACTGGCCCACCTGTTGGTCACCTGATGCTTAGTTTAGGGGAAGGTAACTTTGTTTGACTATTTAATATTGATGAGAGTTCTCACTATGTAAATTCAGATGTTAACTTTTTTAAAATGGGTAAGTTGCTTCAGCAATTCCACTTGGGAGTATACATCCCAAAGAACCAAAAGCAAGGTCTTGAAGAAAGATTTACACACCCATGTCCATAGCAGTGTTATTCACAATAACCAAAAGGTGGAAGCAACCCAGAAATCCATCAACAGACGAATGGATAAGCACAATGTTGTATATACATACACTGAACTATTTTTCAGTCTTAAAAAGGAGGAGAATTCTGACCCTCTCTACAATATGGATAAATTTTGAGGGGATTACACTAAATGAAATCACACTGAATACAATAAACCAGATGGCTTATTTTTCACAAAAAGACAAAAGTTATTTGATTCCACATATATGAGATATTTAGAGGGGTCAAATTTATAGAGACATAAAGTAGAATGGTGGTTGGCAGGGGCCAGGGCCAGGGAGAGTGGTGATTGGTGAGTTTAATAGATACCGAGTTTTTCAAGATGAAAAGAGTTCTGGAGATTGCTTGTACAACCATATAAATGTACTTAACACACGTGAACTGCACATTTTGAAATGGTTAAGATGGTAAATTTTATGTTATATGTATTTTGCCACAGTTTAATCCATTTATGCCAGAGGTTGAAATTTTTGAAATTCAGTTCTTCAAAAATTTTCCCCAAAATTCCCATCACTTTTTTTTTTTGTATTTTTCTGAAGCTGGAAACGGGGAGAGACAGTCAGACAGACTCTCACATGCGACCGACGGGGATCCACCCAGCACGCCCACCAGGGGCGACGCTCTGCCCACCAGGGGGCGATGCTCTGCCCCTCCGGGGCGTCGCTCTGCTGCGACCAGAGCCACTCTAGCGCCTGGGGCAGAGGCCAAGGAGCCATCCCCAGCGCCCGGGCCATCTTTGTTCCAATGGAGCCTTGGCTGCGGGAGGGGAAGAGAGAGACAGAGAGGAAGGGGGGGTGGAGAAGCAGATGGGCGCTTCTCCTATGTGCCCTGGCCGGGAATCGAACCTGGGACTTCTGCACACCAGGCCGATGCTCTACCACTGAGCCAACTGGCCAGGGCCCCCATCACTTTTTGACAAGCTCGCAGCACGCCAATGTCTACAGCAGTGACTGACTCTGCACCACGTGAGAACATGTACCCTCCGGAGGCAGACATGTGTGAAAAATCAGACCTCGGCCCTGACTTTGAGCAGTAAGTTGTAAATAACTCCCACGTCACTACTGCTCCAATAATGGAACATGAGGCATAAATGGGTTATGGAAATAAAATTAGTACAGGCCTCCCTCGCTTTATTGTGTTTTGTTTTATTGTGCTTCATAGGTTTTTACAAATTGAAGGCAAGGCCCTCCACCAGCAAAAAGATTGCAACTGGCTTTATTGTGATACTTCCTTATTATGGTGGTCCGGAATCAAAACTGTACTATCTCCAAGGTATGCCTATATTTCTGGGGGAAAACAATGGATAAGTTGCAAATGATTTTTTGTGGGGACAAATAATGCAGATGAGTTCTCTCTGAGAGAAAAGATAATCCCCAAAGTTTAGTTTTATGAACTTGTAAGACATTAACTATTCTTATATAAAAATACTTTGCAATATATTTTTTTAAATTTTATGAGAGTTTATTTGGGCCAAATTATGACATATCAGTTGAGACCTTGCCAGGGAGCCAGGTCTCAAAATGATCCTAAAAATACTCTGTAATCAGCCCTGGCTGGTGGCTCAGTGGATAAAGTGTTGATCAAGCGTATGGACACAAAAGAAGCAACCATCTGCTTCTCCCTCTCTCTTTCTCTCCTTTTTCTCCCTCTTCCCCTCCCACAGCCAGTGGCTCCATTGGTTCGAGCGTGGCTCCAGGGACTGAGGATAGCTCTATTGGAGTGCACCAACTTCAGGAGCTAAAAATAGTTCAGTACTTGAGCATTAGCCCCAGATGGGGTTGCCAGATGGATCGGAGTCGAGGTGCATGTGGGAGTCTACCTCACTATCTCCCCTCCTTTCACCTAAAAAAAAAAATTTTAAATACCTTTGTAATCTTATTCTAGCATTCTGTTTTCCACTGACCTGTGATATATATATCAGTTTTTCATAGTCTCCTTTGAACCAGCTTTATTGTCCAGTTTCTTTCAATAATAAATAAATAAATAAATAAATCTTTGATATATGTTCACTATTTTGTATGGAGGTTCTTTAAGTTCAAGCATCAGTTTTGACAGCTATGATATTCTAAAATATTCAATTAGTCAGCACTTTTGGGGCCTTTCAGTTAGTTCTACTTTATTATTATATATAACCTGAGATAACAGAGTTGAAGCAAAATGTTTGTACACATACTTAAATATTTCCAGAGAATGTTTTCCAGAAAGCGGAATTGCTGGGTTAAAGGATACACATATTTAAAAAATCTAATTTTAAGTTTCAACAAATTACTATATGTCAAACAAGTCACATAGAGCTTCAGGGTATAGAACAAACAGGCTTCAATCTCTGTCTCTCCCTTTCCCACCACCAAATTCTATGTTTGAAACAATTCCAACTCCTTTTTTTTTTTAGAAAAATTTTTTTTATTTGACAGAGACAGAGAGAGAGACTCAGATAGGGACAGACAGACAGGAAGAGAGAGAGAGAGATGAGAAGCATCAATTCTTCATTGCGGCACTTTAGTTATTCATTGATTGCTTTCTCATATATGCCCTGACCCAGGGGCTATAGCAGACCAAGCAACCCCTTGCTCAAGCCAGTGACCTTGGGCTCAAGCTGGTGCACTTTGCTCAAGCCAGATGAACCCGTGCTTCAGCTGGAGACCGTGGGGTTTTGAACCTGGGTCCTTTGCATCCCAGTCCGATGCTCTATCCACTGCACCACCGCCTGGTCAGGCCAATTTCAACTCTTTTAGCTGGTATTTATCTTGATCTATTAAGATAGTACGCTTATACTGTTATTTCTTCATTTCTCAATTTAGACATTATATATTATCTTTTTGTGATAGGAGACAGATGAAGGTTTAGCTCCCATGGAGAACCTCTCCCATCCTCACTCTTCCCACTTCCTTCATCTCCTCTCACCCTCTCATCCCTCTCCTCCACAAACTTTCTCTTTTCTCCATTCTCTCAAAATAATTCTAGCACTTTGGTTAAAGCAGTATTCATTGCTTATGATACTAAACCAATGTTGCTCACAGTTTGAGCCACATGTTGTACTATGATACACGTTTCTGCATAGCTTCTGGTTTTCCTGAGACTGAATTGATTCTTTTTTTGTTTGCTTGGGTTTTTTTTTAAATATTTTATTTATTGATTTTTAGAGAGAGAGAGAAAGGGGAGGAGCAGGAAGCATCAACTCCCATATGTGCCTTGACCAGGCAAGCCCAGGGTTTCGAACCAGCAACCTGTGTTCCAGGTCAATGCTTTATCCACTGCGCCACCACAGGTCAGGCTGCTTGGGGGTTTTTTTCTTGTGTTTTTTTTTTTTTACAGAGTCAGAGAGAGGGATAGACAGAGACAGACAGGAACGGAGAGGTGAGAAGCATCAATCAGTTTTTCGTTGCACACTGCAACACCTTAATTGTTCATTGATTGCCTTCTTATATGTGCCTTGACCGCGGGCCTTCAGCAGACCAGGTAACCCCTTGCTCGAGCCAGCGACCTTGGGTTCAAGCTGGGCTCAAGCTGGTGAGCTTTTTGCTCAAACTAGACAAGCCCTCGCTCAAGCTGGCGACCTCGGGGTCTCGAACCTGGGTCTTCTGCATCCCAGTCCGATGCTCTATCCACTGCGCCACCGCCTGGTCAGACTGCTTAATTTTTTTTTGTTTTTTTCATTTTTCCGAAGCTGGAAACGGGGAGGCAGTCAGACAGACTCCCGCATGCGCCCCGCCCGACCGGGATCCACCCAGCATGCCCACCAGGGGGCGATGCTCTGCCCCTCTGGGGCATCACTCTGTTGCATCCAGAGTCATTCTAGCACCTGAGGCAGAGGCCACAGAGCCATCCTCAGCGCCCAGGCAATCTTTGCTCCAATGGAGCCTCCGCTGTGGGAGGGGAAGAGAGAGACAGAGAGGAAGGAGAGGGGGAGGGGTGGAGAAGCAGATGGGTGCCTCTCCTGTGTGCCCTGGCCGGGAATCGAACCCGGGACTCCTGCACACCAGGCCGACGCTCTACTGCTGAGCCAACCAGCCAGGGCCTGCTTAGTTTTTTTTTTAAACCAACTTCACTGAAGTACAATCGACAAAAAATAAAATATACCTATTTTACTTGTACAGTTCAATGGGTTTTCACCAATGTACACCTGAATCAAGATAGAAAACATTTTCATCACCCCCAGCAAGTTTTCTCCTGCACTTTTTCAATTAATCCCCAGCCTCCTCCCAGGCAACCACTGATTAGATTCTATCGCTAGAGATTAGGTTTACCAATTCTTGGACCTCCTGTAAATGGAATAATTTTTTGAAAATTATACTTTCAAGAGTCAGACATGTCAAAAAGTAATTGGAGTTCTGCAGAAATAAGCTTCAAGAACACAAAGCCTGTTCCAGTGTTGGGTGAGTGAAGGATTCCTGGGACTGAAAGAATAAACCACCACTGTCTGCCCAGGTGGTGGCACAGTGGATAGAACATTGACCTGAGACTCTGAGGTCCCAGGTTGGAAACCCCAAGGTCGCTGGCTTGAACAAGGGGTCATTGGCTCTGCTGGAGCCCAGTCCCCACCTGCTCCCCCCCTAAGGCAGGGATGAGAAAGCAATGAATGAACAACTAAAGTAAGGCAACTACAAGTTGATGTTTCTCATCTCTCTCCCTTCCTGTCTCTCTCTCTCTCTCTCTCTCTCTCTCTCAAAGAAAGAAAGAAAGAAAGAAAGAAAGAAAGAAAGAAAGAAAGTAAACCTCTACTACCAATTATCCTGTTGTAGATGTTTTGTGTATGGGGTGAAGGGAGTATAGGGAATGGAAGGAGGTGTGACTGAGGGAGTGCTGAGGGAGACAGAGCATGAACAAAGCCTCGGAACAACAGCAGTTCCATTGGACTCAAAACTGGATTGCCTAACTACTGTCTGTTTTATTACCATGAAACTGTTTTGCTCCCCAAGATTTCCCCAGGACAAGCCAGGACAATTAAAAATAAGTAAGAAGATCTACCAATTACATTTCAGTATTTCCCCTCTCTACACTGTACACTTTGAAAGCAAGAACTCCATAATTAAACCCTTGTCACCTGGCCCTGGCCGGTTGGCGCAGTGGTAGAGCGTCGGCCTGGCGTACAGAAGTCCCGGTTCGATTCCCGGCCAGGGCAAACAGGAGAAGCGCCCATCTGCTTCTCCACCCCTCCCCCTCTCCTTCCTCTCTGTCTCTCTCTTCCCCTCCCGCAGCCAAGGCTGGAGCGAAGATGGCCCGGGCGCTGGGGATGGCTCCTTGGCCTCTGCCCCAGGCGCTAGAGTGGCTCTGGTCGCGACAGAGCGACGCCCCGAGGGGCAGAGCGTCGCCCCCTGGTGGGCGTGCCGGATGGATCCCGGTCGGGCGCATGCGGGAGTCTGTCTGACTGTCTCTCCCTGTTTCCAGCTTCAGAAAAATACAAAAAAACCCCAAAACTTGTCACCTAGTAAGCACTAAGAAATATTGCTTTGACTGACGAATGAATAGGTGAATGCACGAACGAGTGAATGAATCAATCAGTGCACCCAAGTCCCTAGATGAAATGGTCTCTCTTGGAGCCGCAGTCTAGCCCAGAAGTCCTAGGATCGAGATAGTGCTGAGGCCAACTCCAAAGGCTAAGGTGACGCTCTAGGAAAGCATCGCGCTCTTTGCTATGGTGCCGCTCTAGCCACGAGGATGCCGTTCTATGGCAGCGGGGGAGGGCGGGGCCGTGGGCGTCTCCGGCCTTTTTGTCCCGACGCGGCGGGAGCGCGCTCGGCGCGTGCGTACGCGGAGGCGGTTGGCAGCGCGCGGACTGTGTTAAGTGAAGCGAGGCGAGGCGGCTCTGGACCCACGGACCCCGAGACTGAGCGGCCCCTACGGCTGTCCGCAGCCAGGCGGCCTGAGATGTTGTCCGGCAAGAAGGCGGCGGCCGCAGCTGCCGCGGCGGCGGCCGCCGCAGCTGGCTCGGAGGCCGGCGCTGGGGCAGCGGCTGGCTCAGAGAACGGCTCAGAGGTGGCCGCGCCGCCCGCGGGCCCGTCGGGCCCTGCAGAGGCCGGACCAGGGGTGGCCGGGGAGCGCACTCCCCGCAAGAAAGAGCCTCCGCGGGCCTCGCCCCCCGGGGGCCTCGCCGAGCCGCCAGGGTCCGCCGGGCCTCAGGCTGGGCCTACCGTCGTGCCTGGAACTGCGACCCCCATGGAAACGGGAATCGCAGAGACTCCGGAGGGGCGACGGACCAGCCGGCGCAAGCGGGCGAAGGTGAGGTTCGACCCCTCCTTCAAACTACAAATCCCGGTCCCGAGCTTCCGCGAGGTGGCCCGGCCCTGTCACCCCCTCCCGGGGTTGGGCCTTACGCCCCACGCCCACCCAGATCTCCCCAGTCAGTCGAGGTCCACCCGCCTCCCCATTAGCTGGCTGGATGAGACAGGGCAAGGTCTCTGCCGGTGTTGAAAGCGGTCTTTGTGCTGGGACCAGGCCCTCCTGGGAAAGGGGGACCGATGGGAGGGCTAATGTACTCGTTATAAGCCCTACACCTTTTCATTCTCCTGGCTGGGAAAAATGGCTCCCTGACGTGGAGTTCTGGTTGGCGTTGTTGAAGGCAGACATCACTTGTTTGTCCCCAGATGTGTCTGTCTGGAGCCTGCACGGCAGTATTTACAGAGCTTCAGCTGGGAGCACATTGGGGCTGTAGGATGATGCTAATGAAATTGGCTTACCCAAAAGAAAGGAGCATTTTTTCCCCCCCCCGAGCCCTTGATGTGTGCTAGGAGTTTTCCTCTTTTGATCCGCTCAGTGACTTTTCGACGTAGACTTTTACAGGGGAGGCTATTAAGAGAGCTAATATCAGTTAGTCGAGGTATATATGGGAAGAAAAAGACTTGTCACAGAGTAGTTTGTACAGACAATAGCTGCCTCACGTCTCTGCGTGCCGGATGCTGTGTTCAGAGCATCACCAACGTTTTATTTTTGCTGAACACCAACGAGCAGGTATTGCTAGCTCCATTTCAGGAATGAGCACAGGGAGGCACGCAGTTTAAGCAACCTGCCCCAAATCTCACAGCTAAGTAAGTGGTGGAACTGGAAGTAAGCCCTACAATAATGTTTTGATAAGGTATCATCAGCCTCTGAAACAAAGGACCACATGGGGCACCTTCAGCGTGGAGGACCCTGGAGCAGTACTAGAGCGCAGACTTTAATTTTTGTTGAAGGTATTGGGGTGCCATTGATTAATAAAATGATACAAGTTTCCGGTATACAGTTCTATAATATATCATCTGTGTATTGTTTTATGTGTTCACCATCTTAAGTACAGCACAGACTTTGGAGTGGGTCTTTTCTGGAGAGTTCATAGTCTAGTTGAAAAAAACTGGAAATATGTGTACACATAATTTTCAAGTAAGTATTTCACATCATGCAGTTCATATAATTTATGCATATAACAAGTTTTCTACTTGTATATAATTTAAAAGTGGGTGTACCAAGTATAGTATGAGGAGTTTGTGGTGGGAGGGATTAAACAACATTATTGTCTCTTAAGTTCTGGAGGCTGGAGGTTTGAAATGAAGGTGTCTGGAGGTTGGTATTTTCTTAGGGCTGCGAGGAGGATTCTGTTCCATGCCTCTCCTACCTTCTGTTAGCCTCAGTGTGAGGAGCTTCTTGAGATGAGCATTCCCCAGACTGAGAGACCTCAGATTCAGCTGCTCAGTTGAGAGCTCTTTCTCCAAGAATGCCCTGTGCTATGTGAAAGGAGGTAAGGCTTTTACCAAAGCATGGGTTTGAAGAGCATAGAGGTTGGTGACTCCCAACTCTCAGACATGAAATAGAGGACAGAAGCCCAATAGGGTGTTATTTTTACTATTTCAATGGAAAGTGTGGCCAGAAACTATGTGATAATTTTTTTTTTTTAAGAGAGACAGGGACATGAAGAGAGAGATAAGCATCAACTCATAGTTGCGGCTATTTAGTTGTTCATTGATTGCTTCTCATATGTGCCTTGAGGGAGGGGGTTCTCCAGCTGAGCCAGTGACCTCTTGCTCAAGCTAGTGACCTTGGGCTCAAGTTTGCGACCATGGGATCATTTCGATGATCCCACACTCAAGCTGGATGAAGTCGCATTTAAGCCAGCATCCTCAAGGTTTTGAACCTGGGACCTCAGTGTCCCAGGTCAGTGCTCTAGCCACTGCACCACCACTGGTCAGACAGTGATAAGATATTTTTTTAAAATTGTACCATTTTTAATTGTACAACTCAGTGGTGTATAGTGTACAGTATTCAGAGTTGTGCAACCAGCAATACAGTTCATTTTAGGACATTTTCATCACCCCCAAAAGACACACTGTACCATTGGCAGTCAATCCTCATTTACCTCTTCCCCAGCCCCTGGCAACCACTAATCCACTTTCTGTCTCTATGGATCTGACTGTTCTGTACATGTTATATAAATGGAATCTTATAATATGTGGTTTTTTGTATCTGGCTGTAGCATGTTTTCAAGGTATTTCCATTCAGTACTTGATAACTCTGTGACTGAATAATATCCTATTGTATGAATATACCACATTTTGTTTATCTATTCATCATTTGATGGGCATTTGAGTGGTTTCCACTTTTTGACTATTATGAATAATGCTGTTTTATACAATTTTTTTGTGTGTGAACATGTCTTTTTGGTTCTCTTGAGTATATATACCTTAGAGTAGAATTGCTGGGTCATATGGTATCTCTGGGTTTAACTTTTTGAGAAACTGCCACAGTTTTCCACAGCAGCCAGGCCGTTTTACATTCCTACCAGTAGTGAATGAGGGTTCCAGTTTCTCTGTGTCCTTGTTGACACTTGATACTGTCGTCTTTATTATAGTCATCCTTGTGGATGTGAAGTGGAATCATTGTGGTTTTGATACATAGTTTTATCCTAATGACTAACAATGTTGAGGATCCTTTTGTTGTGTTTAGTGGCCATTTGTACATCTTTGATGAAATGTCTGTTCATTTTTAAATTGGATTATTTGTCCTTTTTTTCTTTTTTCTTTATTGATTTTAGAGAGAGAGGACAAGAGAGAAAGAGAGACAGAAACATCGGTCTGTTTCTGTATGTACCATGGCTAGGGATCAAACCAGCAACCTCTCTGCTTCAGGATGATTCTGAGTCTAACCAACTGAGCTATCCAGCCAGGGAGGGTTGTCTTCTTATTGTTGAATAGAGTTCTTTATGGTGATCATACAAGTTTTTAATTTTAATGTCCAGTTTATCTTTTGTTCCATTTGCTTTTGGTGTTATATCTAAGCAATCATTGCCTAATCCAGTTTCATGATTTACTCTGTTTTCTAAGAACTTTACTATTTTAGCTCTTATGTGTAGGTCTATGGTCATTTTGGAAATAATTTTTTTTAATATGGTACAGGTTCAACTTCATTCTTTTATGTGTGGATATCTAGCACAATTTGTTGAAGACTATTCTCTCCCCCTCTGAATAGTTGGCACTCTTGTTGATTGGCCACAGCTATAAGGGTATATTTCCGAACTCTCAATTCTTTCCCACTGATCTATACAGTATTTTGTTCTTATGCCATTATCACACTGTCCTGACTACAATAGCTTTGCAATAAGTTTTGAAATCAGGAAGTGTGAGTTCTTCAACTTTGTTTTTTAAAGATTATTTTGGCTGTTGTGTTCATTGTACTTCCATATGAATTTTAGGGTCAGTTTATCAATTTCTAGAAATAAGGCAGCTGAGATTTTTATTTTAATTGTATTGAATCTATAGATCAATTTGGAACACACTATTAAGATTTCTTTGTATCACCTGTGTTTATTTTAATTCTTGTTACCCTGGTTTTCCATTGTGATTAGCTCTGAAGCTGAAAAGAAAAAGGGGTTAAGTGTTTAGTCGGCTGTGCAACTAGGGAGTAAGGAACTGGGGAAACTGACTTATTTATAGTCAGTCCTGGGAACCAGAAGACACAGATCTTGAGGGGTAGAATATCTATAGGAGTGAAAGGCAAGCTGAACCCATTGTATACAGGTATTTGCTTCAGAAGTTCTGAGGTGTATACAAGGGACATGTCTGTATTTTTTGGCCTGGGAGCTTTATCAGTTTGAGGACCTTCTTTTTTTTTTTATAAAAATTTTTAAATTTTTTATTTATTCACTTTAGAGAGGAGAGGGAGAGACAGAGAGAGAGAGAGAGAGGAGAGACAGAGAGAGAGAGAGAGAGAGAGAGGAGAGACAGAGAGAGAGAAGGGGGGGAGGAGCTGGAAGCATCAACCCCCATATGTGCCTTGACCAGGCAAGCCCAGGGTTTCGAACCGGCGACCTCAGCATTTCCAGGTTGATGCTTTATCCACTGCGCCACCACAAGTCAGGCAGGACCTTCTTTTTTTAAATCATATGTTTATGTATGTATGAACCTAATGAAGATTAGGTTCAGGATATTGGAAGGAGTCCATTCAGTTGGGGGTACCTGAAGCTTGTTTCATTAGTGTCAATAAATGAACTTCAGAATGTGTATGCATTAATATTATGGCAAAATATTTAAGGTTTGAAATTGGTAGATTTGGTTGGGATTTTAGGAACAACACGCAACTTCTAGAATAGTGGCCTTCAGCTGGGCTTTGAAAAAGGGCAGAATTTAGAAAAGTATTCTGGAAAAGAATGGGCTTATTGGAGTTAAATTTTTTTTCAATGATTCATTTTTCCCAGGAAAAGAAAAAACCCTACCTTAATTTAGATATATTATAAATAAAATGTTTATTGCAATGTGGTATATATTAAGTAGGTGCCCAGTAATAAAGTACTACTAGTAGAGAAAAGGAAATAAAAAATGCTTGGGATACAATACAAAGTGGTTTGAGAAGCAGCTGGGAGTTCAGAGTGGATAGCAGAACATTGGGAACAATGGCAAAGGAATTTAATTGGAAATGATGTTTTTTCTAGGAGCAAGATAAATTGGAGGGGATCAGTAGTGTTCAGGTTGTAGAGTTGTGTCTAGACCAGGGGTCTCAAACTCAACTCAGCATGTGGGCCGCAGAGCAAGATCACAGCCGTTCGGCAGGCCGCACTAGGTCTACAAAAGGCAACTGTTACGCAACACTTTTCTCACTGCAGTTGAAAACAAAAAAAAAAATCAGTACAACAAGCACAATCGTACATGCAGTTTACTCAGTGTCACAAAACAACCAGAAACTGTAGTTCGCATCACAACTGCTGTTAACTAAGCTAATATCTAGCTAGGATGCTAGAGAAATGAAAAATACAAGTAGGCCCCTAGGCTTACTTAATTTTATCCAAAATATTTTGAACTTTGTGGATTAGTCTGTGGGCCGCACAAAATTGTTCAGCGGGCCGCATGCGGCCTGTGGGCCACGAGTTTGAGACCCCTGGTCTAGACTGTACAGCCAAACACTAGATGTGTGCTGTCTAGTATGGTAGCCACTAGCCCATGTGGCTATTGAACACTTGCTGTATAACTTTGTGTATGACTAGTATGACTGATAAAACTGAGTTTTTAATTTTAACTTAAACTCAAATATGCCTGACCATGCAGTGGTACAATGGATAGAGCATTGGCCTGGGATGCTGAGGACCCAGGTTCAAAACCTCTAGGTCGTTGGCTTGAGTGTGGGCTCATCCGGCTTGAGCACGGACTCTCCAACACGGACTCTCCAACTTGAGTGCAGGGTCTCTGGCTTAGCGTTGGACCATATCCTCCTATTGGGACATCTTTAGGCCTTTGGTTGTAAGTACATAGTCATAGAACCTCTGAAGTCTTTGAGGATTTTATTAGGGATAAGTGATTCCAGCCCTTTATGTTCAAAATATCTGTTCCTTTTCTCAGGGGAATAGTTTTTATTTTTTACCATTTATATGATTCTTCCAGGATGATTATTAAAAACTTTTTATTAAGTGGAGAAACCCTTTTGTACAAAATAAAATTACATACAAAATCCCCAAATAAAATACTACTTGTCTATTTTATATTAAGAAATTTAAATTTCTTGCCTGACCAGGCGGTGGCGCAGTGAATAGAGCGTCGGACTGGGATGCGGAGGACCCAGGTTGGAGACCCCGAGGTCGCCAGCTTGGGTGCAGGTTCATCTGGTTTGAGCAAAAGCTCGCCAGCTTGGACCCAAGGTTGCTGGCTAGTGCTGCAGCCCCATGGTCAAAGCTCATGAGAAAGCAATCAGTGAACAACTAAGGTGTTGCAATGAAAAACTAATAATTGATGCTTCTCATCTCTCTCCGTTCCTGTCTGTCCCTGTCCATCCCTCTCTCTCTCTGTCTCTGTAAAAAAAAAAAAATTTGCCCTGGCCGGTTGGCTCAGCGGTAGAGCGTTGGCCTAGCGTGCGGAGGACCAGGGTTCGATTCCCGGCCAGGGCACACAGGAGAAGCGCCCATTTGCTTCTCCACCCCTCCGCCGCGCTTTCCTCTCTGTCTCTCTCTTCCCCTCCTGCAGCCAAGGCTCCATTGGAGCAAAGATGGCCCGGGCGCTGGGGATGGCTCTGTGGCCTCTGCCTCAGGCGCTAGAGTGGCTCTGGTCGCAACATGGCGACGCCCAGGATGGGCAGAGCATCGCCCCCTGGTGGGCAGAGCGTCGCCCCCTGGTGGGCGTGCCGGGTGGATCCCGGTCGGGCGCATGCGGGAGTCTGTCTGACTGTCTCTCCCTGTTTCCAGCTTCAGAAAAATGAAAGAAAAAAAAATTAAAAAAAAAAAATTTAAGTTTCTCTTAACTTACGGTATTTTAATTGTCAGCCTTTAAGAAAATTAGTCTTTGATAGAGCCAAATTTGAGAGTGGAGGTTAAGCATAATAGTTTTACTTCTGTATTTTTTTATGAAATACTGTAAAGATCCAGTACTGATTGATAAGTAGTGCAAAAGGTTCCTTTTTTTTTTTTTTTTTTTTTTTTTACAGAAACAGAAAGAGAGAGAGTCAGAGGGATAGACAGGGACAGACAGACAGGAACGGAGAGAGATGAGAAGCATCAATCATTAGTTTTTCGTTGTGCATTGCAACACCTTAATTGTTCATTGATTGCTTTCTCATACGTGCCTTGACCGTAGGCCTTCAGCAGACCTAGTAACCCCTTGCTCGAGCCAGCGACCTTGAGCTCAAGCTGGTGAGCTTTTGCTCAAACCAGATGAGCTCTCGCTCAAGCTGGCGACCTCAGGGTCTCGAACCCGGGTCTTCTGCATCCCAGTCCGATGCTCTATCCACTGCGCCACCGCCTGGTCAGGCGAAAGGTTCCTTTTTTTTTATTTTAATTTTATTTATTTTTAAGTGAGAGGAAAGGAGATAGTGAGACAGATTCCTCCTGCATGTGCCCCTAGCTGGTTAGCTCAGTAGGTTAAGAGCATTGTCCCAAGACAACAAGGTTGCAGGTTCGATCCCTGGTCAGGGCACACACGAGAAGCAACCAGAAAGAAAATGGCACAACTAAGTGGAACAGCAGATGCTTTGCTTCTCCCTTTCCTCTTTCTCCCTTTCTTTATCTCTCTAAAAATCAATAGAAATTAAGACCTGGTCAGATAATGATTGGTTGGAGCATCATCCAGAAGTATAGAGGTTGCTGGTTCGATTTCCCAATCAGGGCACATTCAGGAGCTGCTCCATGTTTCTGTCTCTCTCCCCCTGCTTCTCTCTTAAAAAAAAAAGAAAGAAAGAAAAATCTAGTAAGTTAGGTATGTTCTATGTTGTCTCTGTTCTGTCTCCACATCTAAATTATTTTTATTTCATTCATTTTATTTTTTCATCAAGTCTGAAATAAGTAGAGAGCTGTTGTTTCTATTGCTTCCTGGAATATTAAGGTAGGACTCACAGTGACAATTTGACAGTGTTCCAGGTTGGTGACTATTTGTAATACCGGATTATACATTTTGGCAAACAGACCCTTAATAATCTTTCCTATGCTAAGTTGCTTTACCCCCATAAAGCATTCACTAAGACTGTTTCCTCTTTCTGTTACCTGGTTCTCTTCATTATAATTAGAGTGTGATTAGTAGTAAGACCTGTAGTCTTATTTCCATATCACTTCTTAATTTGATATAAGAATTTATTGCTCTCATCATGCAACTCTCTTAGGTCACGAGTTATTTTTTAAGCATATGTACCTTTTCATAGTTTAAATTTGACTGTTGTGATTTGCAACTTTCATTCCCTATCTACCCTGCCCTTCCCCCAGTCTGCTTTCTGGCATTCTTTTACTGTTTTCCCATAGAATAGAGGTTAGAAGTACAGTTTAACGTTAGACAGACTTGTTATTTTAGTTAACTGTATTTTTGTCAAACTAGAGGTTTAGTTTTTGTCAAAATTTGCTGTGTGTGAACATGTTACATTCTCTCTCTCCCCCCTCTTATCCTTCCCCCATCTCTCCCACTCCTTCTGTGCCTTCTCCTCTCTCCCTCTCCCTTTTTTTTTGAAATTATTATTATTTAAGTGAGGGGAGGGGAGATGGACTCCTGCATGTGCCCTGACTGGGATCCACCCGGCAACTCCCTGTCTGGGGTTGGTACTCTGAACTGAACTACACTGCTCACAAAAATCAGGGGATATTTTATCGCTTCATATTCATTTTGAAATATCCCTTAATTTTTGTGAGCAGCATATTTTTAGTGCCTTAGGTGGAGGCTCCAGGAAGCCATCCTAAGCTCTGGGGCAAATGTGTTTGAATCAGTCTAGCCATGGCTATGGGAGGAGAGGGAGAGGGAGAGAGAGAAGGGGGATGGGGAGAGAGAGGGAGAGGGAGAAGGGGGAAAGGGAGGGGAGGAGAAGCGGATGGTTGCTTCTCCTGTGTGCCTTGACTGGGAATCAAATCCTGGCTCCCACATGCCAGGTTGACTCTACCACTGGGCCAGCTGGCCGGGCCCCTCCCTTTTGCTTTTTAACTTACTTAGGAGTTGTAGAGAGCCTCAAAGTCATTGATATGAATATCAGTGCTGTGATTTAAAAGTTATATATTGAGCTAAATGTAAACTGACACAAGATGGTTTCATGAGAGATTTTGATTTTAATAGCTACCTATTTTGAGCTAGTTGTTCTTGTTATTTATTTCCCTAAAAAATTAAAGTTAAAAAGCAATTCACATTCACTGATGGTTCCAAATTGAGTCCCTGATTTTAGCTGTTCACTGTATTTAGCTTTCCCTGATATAATCTCCATGTAGGTAGAATACAGAGAGATGGATGAAAGCTTGGCCAACCTCTCAGAAGACGAGTATTATTCAGAGGAAGAGCGAAATGCAAAAGCAGAGAAGGAAAAGAAGCTTCCCCCACCACCTCCTCAAGCCCCACCTGAGGAAGAAAATGAAAGTGAGCCTGAAGAGCCATCTGGTAAGTTGTAATAATCAACCATAGTTTTATCTTAGAAATAAGAATAAATGGATTTATTTCTATTTTGCAATGTTATTTATGTCTTTATCTTTGGTTTATACTCTGACATTGGCCATGTGTGTCTGTCTTGGTGTGTGTATGCATATATATATATATACACACACACAAACACATATGCATCCATAAATAATGGTACTCATATTTTTCTGTGTGTATCTGTACCTATATAAGAGGGAACTAAGGAAGAGGGGTGGAAGGATAGTGGCAGTATAAAGTAGTTAGAAAGTTGGAGAAAATAAATAATTAGTGAAAACACACAGCCAAATCCAAAGCGCCATGCCTCAGTGATAACCCTGATTCAGGCTTTAGAGATAAAATGGTTCAGAAATTATTCTGGCTAAATTATGCATTTTTACCAAATGGTTAAATAACTTTCATGGTGTAGATTAGTTTGTGAAGGGTCTTTTCCTGGTGAACAATTAAAAAATATATTCTGAGGTAAAAAAGTAGACCTACTAAGTACCTGTTAATTATTGAGCCCTCAATCACAGGAATAGTATAAAAAAGGCTATGAAGAGATTTAAGCTCACACAGTCTTAGGACAAGGAAAGATTATTGGAATCAGAGAGCTTTAGATATCTTTAAAGAATTCTCACTGACATCCCCTTAGTCTTAATCCTGCTAGGGACACTCAGACCAATCAGGGATACTATCTGTCTTGGAGAGATCAAACAAAAGTAGAATTTTAATTAATTTTTTATATCTTCTGCCCTTAATGGCATTTCATTAACTCTTCTTGATTTTAAATTTTTAACTGTGTTTTTCTCCTTAAAATACTTTTTATATTTCCAGTAGCTCCAGTAGCACCTCACCAATTCTTTTAGTTCTAAACGTTTTAAAAATAAAACACTTGCCTTGGCCGGTTGGCTCAGTGGTATAGCATTGGCCCGGCATGTGGATGTCCCAGGTTCAATTCCTGGTCAGGGCACACAAGCGAAAAGACCATTTGCTTCTCCACCCCTCCCCCTCTTCATTCTCTCTCTCTCTCTCTCTCTCTCTTCTCTCCTGCGGCCATGACTTGATTGGAGCAACTTGGCCCCAGGCACTGAGGATGACTCCATGGCCTCTGCCTCAGGCACTAAAAAATGGCTCAATTGCTGAGCAATGGATCAGTGGCCCCAGATGTACAGAGCATCACCTCCTAGTGGGTTTGCCAAGTGGATCCTGGGCAGGGTGCAAGCAGGAATCTGTCTCTCTGCCTCCTCTCCTCTCACTAAAAAACAACAACAAAACACTTGTCCTAGCCTGTGGTGCACAGTGGATAGAGCCTCAGTCTTTAATGCTGAGGTCTCTGGTTCGAAACCCCAGGCTTGTCCAGTGAAGGCACATATGAGAAGCAACTAGAACAAGTTGATGCTTCCTATTCCTTCCCAACCCCTTTGTCTCTCTCCTCTCTCTAAAAATAAATAAAATAAAAATTAAAAAATAAAAACAAAATGCTTGTTTCAGTCCACATATACTAAATCTTGACTTACACATGACTTTCATTGGTACACAGATTAAGGCATATTTCATTTGAGAAGTTTTTGTCTTTTGCTTTAGCCTTTTTCTTTCTTTTTTTTTTTCGAGTTTTTCTCTGTGGTGTTGTGTTTAAATCACCAGACTTGTACTGATGTGTGATTTCATGGATTACAAATCAGCTGTTAATTTAAACTTAGTTTTAGACTGTATCAGATTCTGGCTAAAACTTTCAAAAACGAAAATTTATAATTTGCAGTAATTGTAATAAAGTGTAATAAAAAGAATATAGTTTGAGAACATTTAGAAAAAAGACCATTAGATTCTGGGTTCAGTTCATTTCAGGAATCAGCTTTTCTTAGAATAGTTTTCCTAAAACTTTCTTAGAATGACTTCCTAGACAGCTCCTTATTGGGAGTGGTATCCTATATTATATTACCTTTGGTACTAATGTCCCTGAGGGAAATGTGGCCTTCTCTTGACCTCAACACATCCTCTCTTTCTGTTTATTTCCTCTTCCTAGACTTATATTTAGCTCTCTTCCTTCTCCTGTCCTTACCTCCAACTCTTCCCTTGAATGTGTACTTCTGTATTCTTTATTCTTGCTCTTTTTTTCCTACCATTATGTAGACTTGCTAATGAAATACAAGAGGATGATCTTTTTAATAGCTATTATAGCTCAAGAGGCTGCTGATCTCATAACTCAAAGGCTCTAAGTATTTTTTCAGTGGATCTGATGTGCTGTTTCACCTTTTTGTGTGTGATTGTCAGTAATAACCAGAAATAACTGATTTACCACAGATACCAAGTTGACATGTACTTTCAGTGTCTTCTAAAAATTTTAAACCAAGTCTCACGCTGGTGTTTTCTTTTTCATGAAAACAGCTATTCATTTATTTATTTGTTGATTGGTTGTCTTCTTCTGTAAAATGTCAGGCACTGTTTCTACAAAAGGTAAATATCTAAACAAAGGAATTTAGGATTTGGGGAACTGTCTTTATGTTATGTTCTAGTTAAATTTAATCCATTGGTTTAGTTTAATTATCTTAGTATTTTTGGGAAAAGATCAAGTTTTATTTTTTAAGTTTAGGATATTATTTCTGTTCAGTGTTTATAAAAATAAAGTTATTTTTTCTTTAAAACAACTTAAAATTTAAAAAAAATTTTCAGGGTGAATTAAGGAAATCTTTTACCAGAAAAGTAGTACTGAGCTTTACTAGCTTATCTCATTTAGAAGTAGATTGGGCCCTGATGATGAATCATGAAATATTACCAGGTGAGTTCAAGTTTTTAGAAACTGTCCAGAGTTTCTAAATATCTTATCAGAGCCAGTTACTTCACTTCAGTTTTTATTCAGAAATTGAATAGGAGCATTGCCATATGGATATCTTCAGACGAGATTGGGCGCGTTCAGGGTGGTATGGCCGTAGACAATATCTTCAAATCTTCAGAGAAGATGTGGGTCTGATTCTCTACCGGGTCTTTTTTTTTTTCATCTCATTTTACGTTATAACTAGAAATTACGTTAACTCTTGTAAACTGTATACAGTTTGAATACATTTCATTCTCATCAACTTTTAAATTTGTTTAGAAAATTTTAGTTTGCTTTCCACTATGTTAATCTTAAGAAGAATAAAATATTTTGTTAATTATGAAAGCTCAAAGTATTCTGAAGTCAGTGGATCAAACAATTTGACTGAAGAAGATTACTTTAGGAGAGTTCTCAGAGAAGGCCAGAAAGGAAGGTTGGAACTTTGGTTACCAGGCTAAAGAATTTGGACTTGGTATCCTTTAAGAAATTGGGAGGATCTAGTTGGGAGAGCACTGAGACTTTTTTTGAGTGAGGACTGTTTTTGGAAAAATCAATCTTATGTGCCCTCTAAGGAGCAAAGAGACTGGAATTGGACAGATGACTTAGGCTGTTTTGGTAATTAAATTTAGTGGATTTGGGTAGATGGAAAAATGTTCTCAATATCAAAGTTGAACTTTTATAGAAAAAAGTTTGGAATTTTGTTTGTTTGGATTTATTTAATTGGGAAGAAGTTCTCTGTTCTGGCTTAAATATTGGTTTTAGATTTGTCAATTTTTGATAACTTAATGTGGCATGTAGTCCTATGGTAGTCACATGGGTAAATAATGTTTTTTTGCTGCTTATATTTAAAATCTACCTAATTTGTTTTCTTAAACATTTGCATGTATTTTTATATTTACTATATACTCCGGATATATTTGCTTTCACAAATTATGGTTTTCTTTGGTTTCCTAGTAATTTTCTATAAAGATGAAAGTGTTTATATATATATAGTTTAGGCCACAGCAACCAAACCTGAACAGGTTGTCTTTGAAATTGAGTGTTTAGTAATTAGTAGTATCACATAATAGTGGAGTGCCTATAAAATAGAGTAAAATCTAGGTTAGACTACTGGTTTAGAATAATTACCCCTCTGTTAAAGTAGCCTTCTGTTAGAGAAATCCTCTTTTCCTTTCATGACTCGTTTGTTATCCTGGGTACCTTAGGTTATTCCTCAGTGAGGATTTACTATATTAACTGATTTCCTAGTACTTAGCTTTTTTATTTCCATACAAAGACATGGTTCTTTTCATCACTACTTTTCAGCACTCGAAAATTTCCAGAAAAACCTCCCTTGTAGTTCCTGGATTTAAATTTCATATTGGATAACTCTTTAGGAACTCTGGTTTATAAAGATACATTTAATTTTCGGTTAGAAATAGCTGATTTTATAGAAACTTAACTCTGAAATAAATGGGCTGTTAAAGATGCCTTTCTCAAGACTTTTTCAAGTTAATAGATTTCTCAATAGAGACGTAAGGTGTTTTAATTTTAAAAAAATAAGTATGTGTCTGACCTGATCTGTGGTGGCCCAGTGGATGGAGTGTTGACCTGGGGAGTACTGAGGTCACGGGTTCAAAACCTCGGGCTTGCCTGGTCAAGGTACATACAGCAAGCAGTCAGTGAACAACTAAAGTGAAGCAACCATGAGTTGATACTTCTCACTCTCCCCATCTCCCTCTTTGTAAAATTAGTAAATAAAACCTTTGAGTTTGAATGTGTATGAGTACCATTTTTCCAGGCTCAGTGATGTTCTAATAATACTCTGTAATGAAGGTGAAAGTCTTCATTAAACTATTGGTTAACTCTTCAAATTGACTGTGTTAGATATGGTTATTAGATATGATCAGCAGATCAGTGACAGCTCTGTATTATAATCTATTCAATGACTGGGGGAATAATTTTTTAATCTCCTGTTTATATATTTTTAAAAGGAGTCTTGTAAGAATATAAATGAAGGAAAGTACCCACTCTGCTCTCTGTTTTGCATGATAATTTTGGATGTGTATGTTTGAAAGAGATATAGGCTAGTGAACAAATTACAAAATCGATTGTGAGAGATCGGTATGACATATATTTGTGTGGTTTTAATTTTAGGGCCTGTTCAGATAATAGTCATACTGGACGTTGAACATATTTTAAAAGATCATATAAAAGGAGATGTAACCTGAATTAGTAAAATTACTAAATTATAGAAAAATACAAAATGTATGTGTATGGGTAAGAGAATTTAGCTTAAAATTCAATAAAATTTGATTGATATCATGAAATTATCCATCCAAAAGATGGATGACGAAAAATTTGGTGAATTTCCTATTCGGTATAGCAAAAATCTAAAATGCAGAATTTATTGGACTATTCTTCAGAGCTTGATTTGATCAGAGAAGAGATGAAGATGGATTTCCTTTAAAAAGAAAAAAATCAATGGTTCCAATATTTGTATAGTAGTTCTTATATTTTTATAGTTCTTCTGCCCAGAATCATAGTCAAGAACTTAGCAGGAAAAAGATGTACCAGGAGTGACTTGAAGATATTTTAAAAGCAACCTCTCCCTAGAAAGAGGTTAGGAAAGCATCACAAAGTGGTGATGATGGTCACCAATAACTCACTACCTTTCTAAAAGAAAAAAATTCCTATTTTGTCCATTCTGTCACCACGCTTCTGAATTTACAAAAGCTGGGCCTGACCTGTGGTGGTGCAGTGGGTAGAGTGTTGACCTGGAACGCTGAGGTCACCAGTTTGAAACCCTGAGTTTACCTGGTCAAGGCACATATGAGAAGCAACTACTATGAGTTTATGCTCCCCCCCCCAAATCAATAAATAAAATCTTTAGAAGTATTTATATTTGTAATGGTCCTGGCCAGTTGGCTCAGTGGTAGAGTGTCAGCCTGGCATGTGGATGTCTTGGGTTCAATTCCTGGTCAGAACATACAGAGGTGACCATCTGCTTCTCCACCATTCCCCTTTTCCCTTCTCTCCATCTCTCTCCTCCCCGTCCACAGCCAAAGCTCCTCTGGAGCAAGTTGGCTCAGGCACTGAGGATGACACCATGGCCTTGCCTCAGGGGTTAAAATGGCTCTGGTGGCGAAGGAGCAATGGCCCCAGATGGACAGAGCATCGCCCCCTAGTGGGCTTGCCAGGTGGATCCCAGTTGGGGCGCATGTGGGAATCTGTCTCTCTGCCTCCCTGTTTCTCACTTCAGAAAAAAAAATAATAATTATGTTGAAAGCTTTTATCTCTTATCATATCTGTTGCAAAGTCATGTATTTTGTACAACCTCTTTGATTTGTTATCACCTTTTTATTCTAGAGACTTCATTTCACATCTAAATTATGTACCTTCTATGTCTAGGTTGCCTTTTCTCTCTAATTAATTTGGTACAAAGTGACCAAGTTAGTTTAACTAAAGTATCTCTTGCTGCTTTCCTGATGAAGATCACACAGTTCTACCTCATTACTATTAAGATCAAATTTAGTTTTGACACTGAAGATGGCCCATCTAACCTATCCTGCTTTGGTCTTTCATTGCTCTTTGAGACCATTCCGTTCACTAAGCGGGAACTGGTTCTCTGTACTGACTATGGCTTGTGCGTCTGTCCTTGCTTTTGTAACTGTTCTGGACCATGCTGGTGGTTTCGCTGCCTCAGTCTCTTCAGATCTCTCTGGATTGCTTCAGAAAAGCTTCTCTGATTCCCCAAGTCTGTGTTAGCCTCTTGTTTCCTTTAATAAAAAAAAAAGTTTCTTTCTGGATATTTTTCATCTTTCCCCAATTAGATAAGCATAGGAACTCAACTTATTCTACTTTTATATTTGTGCTTGGCAGTTTTGGGATAGGTATTCAGTAAATTAAATTAGTGAGGTCATTAAATAAGAAACTTAACTGATTGTTAATATAGTGGACACTTGTTTTCAAAGATGGGTTTAACTTTTGAGATATTTCTTTCTTTGCAGTTTGTCAGGTTTGATTGAAATCAGTTTGGCAGTCACTTTTATTCTGTAAATTTGGTGAAATTTTGGTTAAATAAATTGTTGCTTCCTAGAACTTTAGAAGTTTCTCAAATGTTTGCAGAAGTTATCAATTTGAGTGTGATTCAGGGAAACTAGTCATCATGTGAACCTGTTGATCATGTGTTCCTGGAACAACGAATGAATGATTCCTGCATACATGCTTGCCAAATAGAAGTACCGCATTTCTCTATTTATAGGACGTTCCCATGTATAAGACGTGCCTTAATTTTGGGGCCCGAATTTGAAAAAATATGTATTACATAGTTATTGAACTCAAGTTTTATTCATCATAAAATTCATACAACTCATCATCCACGTGAAAAAGCGAGAAATGCAAGTAAAAAAATCTACAACCACTGTATGAGATGCACCCAGTTTTTAGACCCCAAAATTTTCAGGAAAGGGTGTGTCTTATACATGGGGAATATAGTATTTGAAAGTCATCATGGACTTTCTTTTAAGATGTTGGAAGAGAGGTCTCTTGAGAACCTGAATTAAGATGAGAAAAGATCCAATAGTATGACTTTAATTAAAATACTTACCTATTCAAGAATTACTAAACAGATCTGCAGAAGGTTTATTAGAGGACAACTAAAAGGCTACTATGTAAGATAAAACAAAAATTGCATTTTCAATTTGGAGAAGATAGGTGCAAATAAACTATATAAGGATCTCTACTTCAAATTTGAGGGGACGTGCACGTACACGTGCATGGGTGAGGGGAATGAAAACAAAAGGAAGTCTGCGAGGTGGTGCCAAAATCAAAGTGATGTTAAAAAGTTGCTTTTGTATATTTTCATTTTCTATTTTGAGTTTGAATTCATGGAAGATAACCGTATCTATAGCCTGCTGTTCCATGAGCCACTGTCAGAAGCAGGGTCCTAAGCTGGGAAGACCTAAAGAGCAAGTGAATATCGTATTTTTATATGTTTTAATTAGAGACACGACCTGGATAGAGAGTTAGCTACAAATGTTTGTGTGTGCTGCTTTTAAGAAAATGAAAAAGAATTGGTCTAGAATCCCAATTAATAAAGATGATGTTTTCAGATGTCTGGAGAAATAGGACCCTCAGAATACTCATGAGTATATTATGATTACAAAAAAATCGCAACCTCATCTTCCAAACATATTAAACCTTCACCAAGTCAAGAGATAATTCTGTTTCTTTGCTTAATTTTAAGCATTTTTTGTTTTTGTTTCCATCATTTCTTATATGTTTATATTAATTTCTTAGTTTTCTATTTCTTTGTATAAGTAATACTTTGGATTTCCATACTTCTACATCTTTCATCAAAGAACAGTATCTTTATAAAAGACTATGCCATCTAGTTTGTGAAACAGCAACCTATTAACCTTTTGACCATATAAAATGGGTAAGAAATCCATATTTTTGTTTAAAATACCATTGACAGAAAAAAAAAGTCAAGAGCTACCTGTAGGTTAAAATAAGCTAATTAGCAGATTGCATGGCCAATAGTGAGAAGAGAAGGAAAACGATAGAAGGATAAAATAATTCAGACTTAAATGCTAGCTTAAAAGAGGTGTTTGTTTTTGTTTACTTTTTAGAAGTGGTTAGATGCCTTCATGACGAAACATTGCTTTTGTTCTTTGCCAAGCTAGGAAACTTGAAAGAAAAGAACTGTATTATTTCTAATGCCTAAATGTTGTTCTTGGAAACCATATTTATTTTATTGTCTGAGCCCCTCTCTTCCCTTTTTCAAAATACAGTTCAATCTTCTGGTCTAACTTAGTTCTATTTGGAGCCAAACAAAATAATAACAACAATTCTTTTTAACTTTGAAAGATTTTTTTTTAATGAATGAATCCAGAGGTTAAGAAGAATGAACATTTTAAAATTTAAATTTCAAAGTAAAATTTTAAATGTAGAGCTCACACTTTCAAGATATGTTTGCTGTTTGGATTATATAATTGGAGTCATCTCTTCATAATTATATGCCCTTTTCCAAATGCTTTACACAACAAATCATATGCGTTGATCATATACCTTGTGCCTTGTCTGAGAAGCTTAACCTTCTAGAACCTAAAGGGCCCTTCAGATAAGAGCATAGTGAGATGATTTTAGAATGAAATTTTGTTCTACCTTCAAAGCAGAGCATATACCTTCTAGCGATACATCTAATATATCTATCTAAACATCTTCATATACTTAAAGATGAAGATGTGATTTTAAGGCTCACAGACCCTGTAAGCATTCTTACAGCAAGGTTGCTGTGTTAGTTTCACTTTGCTATGCCTTTTAATTTAAACAGTAGAATAATCTGCTTTCTAGTTAATTTTTTTTTTTAATAAACTGTTTAAAAGAGGCTTGTCCAGTTTCGGTCACTGAGAGATGGTCTTTTCATATCTTCCAAAGATCACACTGTATTTTCCCGTAATGTACCAGGTAGCTGGGAGTTTAAGAGGAGTATAGCATCTGTCTTGGTGATAGATTTTGGAAGACTCTGGAAGATGATCCATTCTGACTTTCTCAGGTTGATCTTTCAAGCTGTGATACTTTTCTGAAGTTATTTCTTCACATTAACCAATGAGGAAATTTTCTTAGCAGGCTTATTGTGAAGCTTCCCCAAGATCTTGTCTGCCCTCCGTGTGTGTCTATCTACGTTACTTGGCATATAACAGCAGGCCATCTTATAGTGTGTTTTAAAGTTTTACTTAGGAAGCACTGGCATGTTCAGATCTAGCATTGCCTAGTATGTATAGTAAATAAAACTTTTTTTGGAACTGAATTATTTTGTTACATACCCTGCTTTGAAGTCGAGAGAATTTTTCATTAAAATTATGTCTTTTACCTGTTGTCTTATATATATTCTTTTTAGATAGAAAGATAAAGAGATATTGAGCAGATGCCAAATTGCTGCAACTTCAGATCCTAGAACTCCTGTCACACTCATACTCAGTCTAGCCAACAGGTAGTAAAAGACATTGGGAATCCCTTTTCCTCCCCGTCCAACCTTGACTATTAAATAAGACTGACAGCAAGGATTTAGCAATTAGAAATACTATGTATTTTGTCCTGCTACCTTTCAAAAAGAATCAGTGTGTAAAGTTGAAATTTCCTGACCAGAATTTTGAAGACTATGATGTGATTCCCTGGGCCTTGATTCCAGAAGGAGCTCTCTGAATATGGGTTTACTAGTTGGTGGTGAATTCGATAGTCACCAACTATTAGGCCTTTATGTCCAGATATTATCTCAATTTATGGAGTAAGGTCCCTGAGTTCTCCTCTTTCCTTCCACAGGGCAAGCAGGAGGACTTCAAGACGACAGTTCTGGAGGGTATGGAGACGGCCAAGCATCAGGTGAGGGTGGCGTTAGATGCTTGCCACTTAGTAGCAAGAGCCGCCAAGTCAGGGATTGATGCTTGCAAGTGTTTTTGGCTGTGGTATCCACGTTTTAGCCAGAAGCTCAGGGGAAATTTAACCCACAAGACAGAGTAGTATTAGGAGACTGTAGCCAGAACAAAGGCAAGCAAAACCTTTTGAAGTCCTCAGGCCGATCTCAGCCCTCCGCTCTCTGTTTTTAAGGAGATGGTGGGTACCTTTCTCCCCAACAGCCTTATAGTAACAGTAAACAATATCAAACATAGAGTTAGGAATCATGGGACCTTAAAAAAGAAACATAGCTGTATACACAGAGAGGAGACTCCGTAGGCTAAAAGTCTTCCAAAAAAAAAAAAAAAAGTAGGACAGAAAGGCATTCTAGGATTAGTGAGGAATTGCACAGGCAAGTGACTCTTTTTAGAAATGATTGTTACATAGTGTTGGGTAAATTTTTTTCAATAAACATTACGTAGTTAATGACTTTGCAGTTTAAACACTTTGTTTCTCACATGAAAATTTTTTTTAAAAGGTTTGCTTAAAAATGCTTTTTATTTTCAGACTAAACGATGCGATTTTTACTTCTAGGAAAAAATAAAGGGTTAAATGATTTTTAAGGCCCGTTTGGAACAGGTAAAGTTTGATTCAGGAATCCAAAGTAGTATGTCTGGATTTCATCCTTTGCTTCTTAAAGAATGTTTTTGTGTTCCAGTGTCAGGGCTGGTTTTATATTTTGATAGATTTGTAATAGATATTACTTCATTTTTGGAGTTTGTCACTTTTCACCTGTTAAGCCTACTTTAATTTGTCTATTGTAGTTTATATACTGCAGGTCCAGGCAGAATTTGTATTTTACTTTCTTGGAGCAAAGATAGTTCAGTGTTCATACAGAAAGTAGTATTTAGGGAATCCAGAATGTTAGAAGCAGACTTCTTTCAATGCTTCAATGCTAGCCCAGGGTTTGGCAGTTGATCGCAGTAGTACATGGTTATCTTAGAGGAGTTAAAATCCTAATTCAGAGTCAAGCCTTCAAGAATGGTTTTCATCAAAGGATGCATGATTGGACCTTCGTGGAATTGTTGAGGGTCAGGGATAGCCTTTAGAGCTTCAATCTGGAGGAAATATGTTCAGTTTTCTTGTTGCTTTTTGTTTTTATGTGAGTAAATTTACTATTTTGCTGAAGTAAACAATACATTGTATTGCCAAAAGTAAAAGCAAACTTTCATATAAAACTGTAGTGCTACAGATTTAACAGTAGAACATGAATTTTAAGTGTTTCCAGGAATGGTGATGACTATTCTGAACCCTTCAAGATCTCCTTTCAGATCTTTGTCACGTTCAGTAGCATGCATTTGTGCAATGATCAGTCAGCATTAGAAATGTGCATATAAGTGATCAACGTTCTTCTCTTAAGCCAAATGACCCTCATAAGTGTCTGGGAACCAGAATCATATCTTGACTATTTAAAATCCAGATCAAGTCAGTGTATATATCCTAAATCTTAAAAGTTAGAAGGAAACTTGAGGCCATCTCGTCTAACTTCCTAGACAAACAGATAGTATTGTATCACTCGTTTTATGAATTAGGACCTGAAACGAAGTTAAATGTCTTGAGCAGGGACAGTTGGGGGAGTAAGAACCCAGAGGTCTTGTTTCTTAAGCATAGACTGTTCATTCCATCCTCCCTCATAGAATCATTTAAAGTGTGCATTTACCCTAAAACTAAAACCTCTGTAAAGCATAAGAAATCATATGATTCTTTTTTCTTTTCTCTCCTTTCCCTCATTCTTTATTGTTTTTATTTTTAAACTCTCACAGGACTGGATACGATGCATCTATATAGTTTACTGTATTCAAGTAGTCTTTTACACATAGGTCTATGAGGCTTTTGTTTTTACTCTTAAGCTAGAAACCTAGTTATAGTTAATCTACTTTATGAGAAAGAAAGGCAAGTACCTCATGGCGGCCTTCTTTTCTTCTCTGTTAATTTTTATATTTCTGTTTCCTTACTTTTTTCAGATGCTACCTTTGATCATATCAGAATCGGGGTGGGGGAATGATTTCATGGAATAGGAGGCCTATAGCCTCCCTTTTTCTGCCTCTGTAATTGCTCTAAACCAGAAAGGTCTGAACTATTGCCTTAAGTAATTTGACTACTTTTATTATGTTTTCAGGGAAAGTGTTGAGCCAGACAGACCATTAGAAAGGTTAAGTTGTGCTTTTAGCATGACTGCATTTTGAAAGGTGATGTTAGAGTTTCCTGTGTGAAGTGGTGAGAAAGAGTAGTTGAACAAAGGGCAAGATTGGTATGTAGGCAACCTTGGAGCTTTTAAAAAATTTGGATAGTGTCTTTGAAACAGTCTCAGTTTCTAGAATACCTAGATTCTGATAAGTGCTCACAAACCCCTCCCTCCCTCTATTCCAGAGCCAGGTATAAATTATTTGTGAATTATCTATACTGCTGATACTTCCTTTTAATAAGGATATTATTAATGTCAACTGTAGTCTTTAAGGTTTTTCCCTCTAAAGGAGACACTTAGCAGTTAGGTTATCCAGGGTGTGGTCCATTAGTTCATTTTGGAAATACTCTATAAAAAGGATGTTTTCATTTAGCTTTTGAACAGTTTTTTAGGTACCAAATTAATTTTGTTTCTTTGGAAAAAGGTGAGATTTTTATTTTGCAGGCTTTTGCCTTGATTTTCAACAGTACCTTCCTTAAAATAACGGTCTTTATCCCTAAAAACCAAAAGGAAGGAAATTGCCAAGATTTTTTTAGAGACCATTTTTCATTTTAAAAACCGATAAAGTATTTAACAGTTAACTACGTGTTTTTAGATGTTAAATAGAAGACTGAGATGGAGAGCACTAGTATTCTACAGATACACTAATGTCACAACTTTTGGCTTCTTTAAATTCCTTTTGTTAAACTATTGATGTTAGATTTAAAGATACTTTAAAACTGCCACACGACTTATATAAACAAAATTTCTTAGTTGTTACATATGCTCAAGATTCCCAAAGTTAGTCAGCTATACTAGAGTGATTTCTTATGATAATACTTGGAATGAGGAGCCAGATGTAATATAAAATTTAGTGTTTTTTTCTAATGGTTTTTCTGTCATTGACATGACAATAGTATTTTGCAGAAGAATTGGTATTCAGTGACCATCTATTAAATATACAGAAGAAAATAAAGAAAACTATCCTTTTTTTAATGGAGGGAGAAAAGTAGTTTATAAAGTTTATTGATTTTTTTTTTTCATTTTTCTGAAGCTGGAAACAGGGAGAGACAGTCAGACAGACTCCCGCATGCGCCCGACCGGGATCCACCTGGCACGCCCACCAGGGGGCGATGCTCTGCCCATCCTGGGCTTCGCCATGTTGCGACCAGAGCCACTCTAGTGCCTGAGGCAGAGGCCACAGAGCCATCCCCAGCACCCGGGGCCATTCTTGCTCCAATGGAGCCTTGGCTGCGGGAGGGGAAGAGAGAGACAGAGAGGAAAGCGTGGCGGTGGGGTGGAGAAGCAAATGGGCGCTTCTCCTGTGTGCCCTGGCCGGGAATCGAACCCGGGTCCTCCGCACGCTAGGCCGACGCTCTACTGCTGAGCCAACCGGCCAGGGCCTTAAAGTTTATTGATTTTTTATGTTAATAGTAGACACTCGTGAAATATACTAAGCAGGGGCATTACAATACCTGACTTCAAATTATATTATACAGCCACGACAATCAAAACAGCATGGTATTGGCAGAAAAATAGACACTCAGACCAATGGAACAGAATAGAAAGCCCAGAAGTAAAACCATGTATATATGGTCAAATAATTTTCAATAAAGGTGCCACAACACACAATGGAGAAAAGAAAGCCTCTTCAACAAATGGTGCTGGGAAAACTGGAAAACCACATGCAAAAGAATGAAACTCGACTACAGTTTGTCCCCTTGTACTAAAATTAATTCAAAATGGATCAAAGACCTAAATATAAGACCTGAAACAATAAAGTACATAGAAGAAAACATAGGTACTAAACTCATGGACCTTGGTTTTAAAGAGCATTTTATGAATTTGACTCCAAAGGCAAGGGAAGTGAAGACTAAGATAAATGAATGGGACCACATCAGACTAAGAATTTTTTGCACAGCAAGAGAAACTGACAACAAAATAAACAGACAGCCAACTAACTGGGAGATAATATTTTCAAACAACAGCTCGTATAAGGGCCTAATATCCAAAATATACAAAGAACTCATAAAACTCAACAACAAACAAACAATCCAATTAAAAAATGGGAAGAGGACATGAACAGATACTTCTCCCAGGAAGAAATACAAATGGCCAACAGATATATGAAAAGATGCTCATCTTCATTAATTATTAGAGAAATGCAAATCAAAACTACAATGTGATACCACCTCACACCTGTTAGATGAGCTATTATCAACAAGACGGGTAATAGCAAGTGTTGGAGTGGCTGTGGAGAAAAAGGAACCCTCATCCACTGTTGGTGGGAATGTAAAGTAATACAACCATTATGGAAGAAAGTATGGTTGTCAAAAAAAAAGAAATATACCAAGCAATTAGAGATATTTGGTTCAAATACTCAGGATTATTATTGTTGTTATATAGATAATTATCCTTATAATGTGACATGATTTTGGTCTTGGTTCTGTTTTCAGCATTTCTTCTTTTCTTGCCTTAATTTCATTCTTCACCCTCAGCAGTGTGGCTCTTACCGATTGTATTTTTCTTCAGGAATAATTAGTTATCCTGACAGTCTTTAATTTTAGGTTGGGATTTATTAGATGTAAAGATTGTTGATTTGATTTAGTAAGCTGAACACAGTAGTTGTGCCCTCATTATTTGCTGTGGATGGATAGGTTTTTCTCCTTGTCTCCAGAATAGTGTTTCTTAATGTGCAGCCCATACTAGCATTAGGCATTTTTGCTTGACCTCTTGTTAACCATTATTTTTTTTTTGATAATGTAGTGTTTTGAATGTCTTTGTGGAAACACCTAAGTAGCTTAGCTATAATTTTCTCAATTACAACTTTACTTGCCTTGTTTTTTTTATTCTCCTAATCTTAACTAATGCCTTTTCTTTCATTTCACTTCCATAATTAGTGCCTCTAACTTCTTAAGTGCTTTAAAATAATTAAATGTGGATATTTGGTGCTTATTAGCTATATATAATTACTTCAGTGTTACTGTATTTTGAAACTCTTTAAATTGTGTCACTATTTCATAAGCTAGTGGTTAAGCAAATTTTTATAAAGTGATTTTAGAAATAGAAATAAAATATATGCACATGTATTTCTAAGGACATCTTATAAAGATGTACTTAACTACCAGCATTTAAAAACACCAATTTAATACCCAATTTAAAGAGTTTCAAAACAACATATTTTACTTTTATATATATATGTACTGTATAGTATATGTAGTAACATATTTTACTTGGAATATGTAGTAAACCATTTCTAAATTTTCTGCCAGAAAATGTAAATTCCTTACTTTCTTTGTCTCATCATTGTCGTCTGCTTAACTTCTCTCACTGCTTGCCAGCATTGAATTATGGGAACTAATGGATGGTGCCATTGATGAGACCATGTATTTCATGCTGTTGATTATTAAATCTTACAGTCCTTCATGTTTCTTGCTCTAGTCCTCATAGAGGGCAGATGATGGTGTATTTCACTCCATAGTCTCTGTTGATTTGTGTCAGTATATTTTCCTTTATTCTGATTCTTTAGTTTTAAATTTATTGTACACTATTAATGATACTATTGAATTTTTTTTTAAATGGAGGTGAAAATAAAAACAACAATGGAGGTGAGATCAGGCTGTGAATGAGGCAAAGCTTTACAGAGGTTCTTCAGGCCAAAAAGGAGTTGGAGGCCTAATCATTACCCCTCGTTTTGTATTCATTTCCCCTTTCCCAGAAGTCCTATGCTTTCTCTGCTAGGTGTGGAGGGCGCAGCGTTCCAGAGCAGACTCCCTCACGACCGCATGACTTCTCAGGAAGCAGCCTGTTTTCCGGACATCATCAGTGGCCCACAGCAGACCCAGAAGGTCTTTCTATTTATTAGAAACCGCACAGTAAGTTCTTTTTTCCATCTCATTAAACAAAGTATGTTACTACTTTTATAGAGAATATGGGGAAAAGAGAGAACCATTGTTAAAAATTAGTTGGCTTTTCTCTCTACTAATATTTTTTAAATTATATGTAATTCTTAATTTTATAAAATTGAGATTGTACTTACTCTTATTCTTATGTTTCTTTTCATTCCTCACAACCTCATAAACACAGTGGGAATCTTTACACATAAAGATATACTTTTAAAATAATCACTTTGTCTTTTCTTCTCAGGACAAGAGAAACCATTATTCTCTTCTACTCATCTGGCTCAAACTCGTCTTCTAGCTAAATAAATAATTGACTTTTTTGAGAGAGAGAAAGAGACACACACACACACAGGAAGGGAGAGAGATGAGAAGCATCAATTCTTTATTGTGGCACCTTAGTTCTTCATTGATTGCTTTCTCATACATGCCTTGACCAGGGGGCTCCCTCTGAGCCAGTGACCCCTCGCTCAAGCCAGCAACTATGGTTTCATGTCGATGATCCCATGCTCAAGCTGGTGAGCCTGTGTTCAAGCCAGCAACCTTAGGGGTTCGAACCTGGGTCCTCAGCGTCCCAGGTTGACGCTCTATCCACTGCAGCACCACCATAATTGATTTTTTTTTTTTTAAGGGCAAGGGATTGAGGTTGGGGGTAGAGAAACAGGAAGGGAGAGAGATGAGAAGCATCAACTCATAGTTGTGTCACTTTAGTTGTTCATTGATTGCTCTCATACATGCCTTGACCAGGGGGCTCAAGCCGAACCAGTGACCCCTCGCTCAAGCCAGCACCCTTGGACTCAAGTCAGTGACCAAGGATGGGATCGTGTCAATGATCCCATGCTAAAGCCAGTGACTTCGGGGTTTCGAACCTGGGACCTCAGTGTCCCAGGCTGACTCTCTGTCCACTGCATCACCACTGGGCAGGTCATAATTGATTTTTAATGTTTGCATAATATTTTTTCTGACAGTTGAGCCATTATTTAACTATTGGACACTTAAATGTCCATTTTTGCCATGTTATAATTAAGCTCTGGACAGCTCTGTTTCTGTTTATTATTTCCTTATGATAGAGTTCTAGAAGGAAGACTGCCTTGTTAAAAAAAATATGAACACTTCTTACACTTTGATACACATTGCCAGATTGCTTCCCAAAAAGGCTAAACCAGGTGACACCCCCATTGCCCTTGTTTTTTAAATTAAAACAGTGATAATCTGTGCTGCTATAATAAACCCAAACTTATTTCCTTTTATTCTTTTTCTTCTTTTCATTTATTTTCCATTTCTTGGATTACTTAGACTGCTATTTCACATTTGTTAGTTATTTGTATTTCTTCTGTGAATTTTTCTTTCATGTCCTTTATTCATCAGAAATTCTTTAGCCATAGAGTGGAGGAGAGAGGAGGGCAAGGCACTCTTCAGAACATATTCATTGTCCTTTAGGGTGAAAACAAGCAAATTTACATGATAATTTTAGCTATTTTGAAGTTAGCTCAGAGATGTCATTTTAGTGTGTCTGCTTTTTAACCACCACTAACTTCTTTATTTTGGCTGTTAGATTGTAAAATTACTGCTAAATTTGTTTAGCTGGAATGATTGGTAGGTTACACTGGGTTTTATTAATATAGAGTAAAGGTTCTCTGTTGTGAAGAAAAACGGGTTGATTTTTTAAAAAGTAAATGGAAAAGCTTCTGTGTATTTTTGAGGCTGACTTGTCTTGCAGTTCAATCCACGTCTGTGTGTAGCATATCAACATTTGATCTAAGTGGATTTTTTTCGACAAAATTATCTTTTGTTTGACCTAAGAGGAGTGTTCACTTGTGACCTGAGTTTTATTTTATAGGATGGAAGGAAGAAGAGGCTTATGTTGGGGTAGTGAGGAGCTTAGGCCCAGAGTGTACTTAAGGAATTCTATTTTTCCTTGAGAGTAGCCACAGAGAAAAGTAGAGGTGTATATGAATTTGGTTATATTTCTTACTTGGATTTATTTATACATGACCAAATCCCTTTTTTGGCAAAACTTGTCAGTGGAGCAATCTTTACTAAGTTTTAGCTAAGACTTAAATATGGTGGTATGTAGTTGGTCTTGCATTTTGAAGATACATATTCCATTTGAAGAGAATTCATGTTAGAGCCCATTGGTCACACCACAGTATTTTTCATTTCTTGTCTTCCTGCTTCTTCAGCAGTATTTTAAATAATTAACCACTGTTTTCTTTCTTAAACACACTACTCCTTTAGCTTAACATAATGTTACGGGTTTTTTCTGCTTCCCTGGCTATATTCTCTGCTTTGTAGGCTTATGCTTGGAACAACAGGCCCTATGTGAACTGGTTGGAGTTAAGGCTCCGTAAGGTCCTCTGCTATCTGTTCTTTCTCCACAACCCCTCTTCTACAGTTTTGGCTTTAGTTACCACCCATAAACAAATGCTCTAGCCCTTAACTCTTCCCTGAGTCCCAGCTATCTATCAAGAAGCCAGTCTTATATCTCCTCTTGACAGTCTTGAAACTAAACTTATTATCTCTTCTTTAGTGATCTTCATTCAGTGAATGGCATACTAACTCATTTAGTTGCACAAGCCAAAAACTGAGGAGTTTCCCCCTCCACCTGTGCATATCTAATTTATCGTCTGATTTTGGCGATTTTACCTACTCCCTGTCTCTAGAGTCATATAATCCAGGTTGATCCATTAGTTGTATGATCTTGGCAAGTTACTAAGTATATTCTTTTCTTTTTTAGGTTAAAGATCTCCCAGCTTCTTCAGTAATTCACTCATTTGATATGATTCTGCATTTCATTTAGTTTCTTTGTCAGGAATATAACTTATTGTTTAGATGAAAGGAAAGCTCATATTTGGGTCCTTCAAAGTGGTCAAATGGTATATACATCTAATTGTATGTAATACAATTTCTATCATTTAAATACAGTTGCAGTTGTGGTTGGATAATCCAAAGATTCAGCTGACATTTGAGGCTACTCTCCAACAATTAGAAGCACCTTACAACAGTAAGTAATATGTTCAGTAGGACGGTTTTGGACTGGATTGTGAAAATTGATATTTCCTTCCAGGAGCCTTATGGGTTCTTGATAATGAATTTTTTTGTTCATATTTTTCTTATTTCACCTTGTATTGTGCAAAAATGAGAAAAACTGTTTTGTATGTTTGTGATTATTTTTCTGGTTTTTAAATTGCATTGACAGATAAGTGAGTTCAGGAGATTGCTAATAATTTCCCCAGACCTATGTTCCATCTTTAATCCATGGTGAACTTTGTTGGTGTTTAGTTGACTGGCTATCTGGCTTTCTCATTTCCCACTTGCCATCAACAAAATCTTGTAAAGGTTTTGCCAAAGTAAATGAGTATAATACTACATGTAAAAGGGTTAGTTTTGACTTGCATTTCATCTACAATGGAATATCATTCTCAAAAATTTCTAACAATGTGATGCACATTTTGTACTGCCTCACAGATTAATAGTTGTAAGAACTACTTTTCTGAAAAGAGGCACATGACCTGCAACTTATGGGACAAATGTATAGGATGACTTCATAATGGAAAATAAAATACTTTTTTTGTTTAAATTGCTAAAAATATTAACATGTTTTTAAATTCATTTATTCTATAGGTGATACTGTGCTTGTTCACCGAGTTCACAGTTACTTAGAGCGTCATGGTCTTATCAACTTTGGCATCTATAAGAGGATAAAACCCCTCCCAAGTAAGAACCTGGCCAGTGCATTTCATAATTTCAAGTGACAGTTCTAGGACTCAATTTTATTTCCAGGAGGCTTTTGGCATGTTTTATTTATTTATTTATTTTCTAAATCTGTATGTATTTGGAGTCAAAATATTCCAGAGTTCATCTTATAAGTCAAAATTAAAATCTTTTCATAAATGCACTTCCTATAATTTCTGGTTTGGTAGGTACGTAATAAAGGTTATTGGATTTTCAATTTAAGGAGAATAAAATAAAATTTGTTAAAAATGAGAGAAGTGAGTTATGAAAGGAGGTTTGAGGTTTTCTCTCATTGACCAGTTTTCATACTGCTGAAGGTTGCTTTTTTATTTTTTAAGTACTATTTACTCCTTTTATGGCCTTAGGGTAATGTCTGCCAGAAATGCAGGAGACGGGGATATTTTGAGAATCAATACATTCATTTATTATTTTTAAATAATAACATTATTTTTGATGCTTTAATAATTCTTCTAGAAGGGATACTGAAGACTATAGAAGTAGAGCTTAAAGAAAATAGCTTTAAGGATGAATATGGTGGTTGGTCAAACTGTCCTAGCATAATTGTAAGTTAATGAAACACAAGTATTCATAGTAAGTTAACCAAGGATGACAGATACTGGAACATGTAACTGAAAACAATGAGAAAGTAAATTCCAACATACAGGATTTTATTTATAAAATTTTCAACATTGAGTTGAAGTTTATAAGTTTTATATATTTGCTAATTTGTATTTAGATAGTTTTCATATTTTGTAAATAACTGAATTGTTTACTTTGGAAGACATCATGACATGTTAAGAGGTTTTTATGATAAAATATAAACTCAGACCTGCAACAAAATATTCTAATTTTGTTCATTTTTTTGCTTTCAGCTAAAAAGACAGGAAAGGTAATTATCATAGGCTCTGGAGTCTCAGGCTTGGCAGCAGCTCGTCAGTTACAGAGTTTTGGAATGGATGTCACGCTCCTGGAAGCTAGGGTAAGAATTTTATTTTGGGTTTAGAAGCCTGACCTAAAGGAAATGTAAGGAAGTTACTGTTGCAAATGAAGATATCATATAACTTGAAGTAAACCAAATTGATTTCTGTTAATACTCAAAATATTTGGATACTGTTATCTATATTGAAGCATTTTTGACACTAAAGCTTTGAAAAGTGCTCAGTGAGGATTTAGAGTCTACAGATGATCTGTATATCCTTATGATGGATATTTGCAAGTCTTGGGACCTTCGTGGACATATCCCTTGCAGGAGCCAATATTTTTCAGTAGTGGAACAGTGTGAACTCTATTTCTTGTTTGGTAGTCAAGGAAAAGAAGTTGCTTCTTGGGCAACAGCAATCTTTTAGGACCTGATGAAGTCAAGATTTTGCTGCCTTTCTCTTACTCCTAGAGAGAGAAATGGAAACTAAAGGAGGAAGGAGATGATGACATAGTGGAAAAAATAACATGTTAGGGTGCTACTGTTCAAATTATAAGGTCTACCGGAAAGTTCTGTCCGTTTCTATTACAATAAGTTTCGACACGTAAGCACATGTTTATTTGGCGTATGTATGCCTCTCTATTTTTATCACTTAATGTATACATACTGATGTAGCAAATTAACTAAAACAAAGTTGATTCATGTTAGTCTTATGTGTGAAGCGATAGTGTACCCATGGCTACTGATAAAGTTCATTTACGCCACTGTAATTTTTACAAATTTCAACAAGGAAGAAATGCTACAGAAGCATGTCTGTCGCATCCACCATATTCCCCAGACTTAGCACCCTCCAACTATCACTTGTTTTTGCCCTTACAAAATTTTTTGAAGGGCAAAAAATTCAAAAATGAGGAAGATATCAACAAGCACTGGTTCATTTTTTTGCATCAAAAGATAAAACATCTTTCAAAAATGGGATATGCAAATTGCCCTCACACTGGCAAGAAATCATTAATAATAATGGCAATTATATTATTTAATAAAGTTTATTGATGGCAAGAAAAATTTGTATTTTGTTTTATTCCAAAAACGGACAGAACTTTCCGGTAGACCTTTTATTTTCATGAGAAAAATTTGAGATTTAATTATGTATTGCCAGTGGCTTAAAGGCCCCCCCTAGACTCCCACTATTTTAAAAAAAAAAAACTTATTAGCTTGACTGGTGGTAGCACAGTGGATAGAGCTGTGGACTCAAGTTTGAAACCCCAAGGTCACCAACTTGAGCACAGGCTCATCTGGCTTGGGCGTGAGATCATTGACATGATCCTATGGTCACTGGCTTGAGCCCAAGGTTGCTGGCTTGAGCAAGGGGTCACTGGCTTGCTTTGAGCCCCCAATCAAGGCACATATGAGAAGCAATCAATAAGCAACTAAAGTGATGCAACTACAAGTTGATACTTCTCATCTCTCTCCTTTCCTATCTGTCTGTCTCTCTTTCAATCTCTTGCTAAAAAAAAAATTATTCTGTTGTAGAAACAGTGTTCTGTATGTAGGGTGAGGGGAGTATATGGAATGGAAGGATGTGTGACTGAGGGAGTGCTAAGGGAGACAGAGCATGAACAAAGTCTTGGATACAGCAGCAGTTCCATTGGACTCAAAACTGGATTGCCTAACTACTGTCCATTTTATTACCATGAAACTGTTTTGCTTCCCAAGATTTCCCCAGGACAAGCAAGGACAATTAAAACCAAGTAAGAAGATCTACCAATTACATTTCAGCATTTCCCCTCCTTACACAGTACACTTTGAAAGCAAGAACTCCATAATTAAACCCTGGTCACCTAATAAGCACTAAGAAATATTGCTTGGACTGACGAATGAATAGGTGAAGGCACAAATGAGTGAATGAATCTATCAGTGCACCCAAGTCCCTAGATGAAATGGTCTCTCTCAGAGCCGCAGTCTGGCCCAGAAGCCCTAGGACTGGGATAGTGTTGAGGCCAACTCCAAAGGCTAAGGTGATGCTCTAGGAAAGCATCACACTCTTTGCTATGGTGCCATTCTAGCCACGAGGATGCCGTTCTATGGCAGCGGAGGAGGGTGGGGCTGTGGGCATCTAGGCCTTTTTGTCTGGACACCGCGGAAGCCTGTGCTCAAGCCCGATGAGCCCATGCTTAAGCCAGCAACCTCAGGGTTTCAAACATGGGACCTTAGCATCCCAGGTCAACGTTATCTACTGAGCCACCACCAGTCAGGCTAAATGACCTAAAATTCTATACAAGATTTTGAAATGTTTTGTGTAGTGCAATCCACATTGCTTTTTATAAATTTGCTAATTTTAAAAAAGTCTTCAAATATCGGCAAATCACAAATAAACAATTTCTGATACACTTATACTAAAGATAATATTGTATTAATTCAGAAAACAATTGTGTACCCTCTGTGTCCTGTGTATTAAAAAAACAGTAACGAATGTTGGGGTCATTATGATTCCTGCCCATGTGGGGCTCTAGTCTATAGGTTTTGGTTTTGCTTTGTTTGTTTTCTTGGAGTTTGTATGACCGTATTATTTAACCATGGTTGAAATACCTCTACAGCTCAGTAAAGTTGCCCCATACTTCAAAATCCCTAGTCAGCAGAGATAAACTTAGGCCTATTTAAAAGAAGCAATATTGGTAACAGTTCATGCATGATATTCTGCCCCTGAGCATGGGCCTGCTCTGGAGAACCATTTGTCAAATAAATCATTTATGAAATCATTCACAGCTGACTTTGGGCCCTAGAGGGCAGGAGTCGAAACTCAGTGGTAGCAAAGTGGTATTTAGTGTTGGAATTTTTGAGTACATATACAGTGTGTCTGTCAAGTCATGGTGCACTTTTGACCGGTCACAGGAAAGCAACAAAAGACGATAGAAATGTGAAATCTGCACCAAATAAAAGGAGAACTCTCCCAGTTTCATACCTATTCAGTGCGGTTTGATGTGGGTTCACGCATAGATTTTTTAGGGTTCCTTAGGTAGCTATCCCGTATAGCCTCTACAGACTTGTCACTGACTGATGGCCTACCAGAATGGAGTTTCTCCACCAAAGTGCCGGTTTTCTTCAACTGCTTATCCCACTGAGTGATGTTATTCCTATGTGGTGGCGCTTCGTTATAAACACGCTGATATTCACATTGCACTTTGGTCACGGATTGGAATTTAGCGAGCCACAGAACACACTGAACTTTCCTCTGTACCGTCCACATCTCGACTGGCATGGCCGTGGGCTGCTCCGCTGTATACACGGTGTTACGTCATCATCTGCGCGTGCGCATATGCTGCCACATCGTCCTACAGAAACTTGGGAGGGTTTTCCTTTTATTTGGTGCAGATTTCACATTTCTATCGTCTTTTGTTGTGACTGGTCAAAAGTACACCATGACTTTACGGACACACTGTATATGTGTGTGACCTGTGCTTAGCCTGTCCATTAGTGGTATTAGAAACAGCTGGATAGAGAGAGAACAGGACCTGTGACTAAATGTATTCTATCAAATTTCTCCCTACTTCATATCATAATTCTGTACCGTTTTATATGTCATATACCTACCTGTCCCTCAAATAGTCTTCCACTTAAACCCCATTTGCTCTTTGTGTCCACTACACTGTTTATTATACTCCATGTAATCTCTGTCCCTTTTTTTTAAATTATAGAAGACAGAGGCCTGGGATTGTACCATGCCAGGGTCTTTTGGTTAAAACAGAATTGATGATGTTAGCTGTTTAATTTCTGAAAAACAGGATCGTGTAGGTGGACGAGTTGCCACATTTCGCAAAGGAAACTATGTGGCTGATCTTGGAGCCATGGTAGTAACAGGTCTTGGTAAGTGGTTTTGTGCTGTTAATACATACCTGAAATTCATAAGATCGTTTAAGCTTGTATTTTAAAGGCATAGATCTATTTCAAAATATTGTAGATTGGCTTAGAATACACTATTCTTAGTCAGAGGTAAATTGACAAATAGTCTTCCTGAAAGGATATATCAATACGTGCAATATTTAAATTGTAGAGATATTTGGACCTAGCAGATCCAGTTTTGGAAATTATCCTAAGAACATAGACAGGTAGACTATGTTATGTTTGGGGCATTTTTAATGAGGCCTAGCAGAACATTAAAAACCACAGATGAGAAGGTGAAATTGTTACACAATGAGAACTATACAGCCACTAAAAATAGGTAATTCCATGTTTGCCTAAAAGGATGTCCACAGTTTATTGCTCAATTGTAAAGAGAGATTACAAAACAATACGTATGTTTTGATCCTTTTGTGTATGTCTGTAATTTTAAGCACATCAAATCTAGAAGGATCTGTAATAAAATGTTAACTTTGTGGGATTATAGGTAATTTTTGGCTTTCTTTGTGTTTATCTTACACATTTGTTTTACTTTGGGCATTATATATATATATATATACACACACACACACACACACACACACAAGCTTAGATTATTTTAAATTTGAGTAAAAATATTTTTGCTTAGAGGTTTTTGTTCTCTTTTCATAGATATTTTGAATTTAATCATTTGAGTTTTTCCTAGGAGGGAACCCCATGGCTGTGGTCAGCAAACAAGTAAATATGGAACTGGCCAAGATCAAGCAGAAATGCCCACTTTATGAAGCCAATGGACAAGCTGTAAGTTGAAGACAAACAGAACTTTACAAAATTTCATAGGTTCAGTTGAAAATAATTTGGGGGGAAAATATGTGTGGGTGACTATATACACATATACATATGAACTCTGAGGGCAGAAATGACGTGACTTTTTCTGATTGTTCCTTAACTCTGAGCTGTGGAGGAAGGGATTATTATTGTATATTTGCAAATGTATATGTCTGTTTAAGCATTTATCTTTAGATGTTTAATGAAGACTAGCTAGATGGTTAATCTTTTTATTTAGCGGTGACCACCTATTTCAAGAGACCCATGTAAATGAGACGTGATATTTCCTTTCTTTATGTTGTGGCTCCCATCATGTGCTTTAGCTCTGTGTGCTCTTTATGACTTCAGTTTTGTGTTTATAGGCTAAAGTTTTTAATGGCCTAGTAACCAAATGGTGCTACCTAGCTGATGCTTATGGTAGGTACTTGTTGACTAAGACGCATAGGAGCTTCCTTTACTTAGTATGACAGAAGCATGGAAGCGATGTTCAGTTTGGGAGAGTGACAGTATTTTAACAACTGTGTGATAGGCTTAGATTGTGTAAATCAGTTCAAATTTTTAGGGGCGAGTGAAATTCAAATGTTTGTATTCAGCAGAATTTTTACCAACTCCCTTATCAGGAGTAAGAGTATCTACAATTCTGAGGAAGACTAGTTTAGCTACTCTTACTAAAAGTGGTGAGATCCTAACTTTAAGATCCATGGGACATCCTAACCTCTCCCTATATACCTTTAAGCTTTATGGGGCTCATACCAGAGAAGGACAGACTTGCAGGGAATGCCTTGGTTCCCGTCTCCACCATTTTGGATCCAAATTTTTCTTGCAGAGCTTTTGGGAGGTGGAGTGGGGTGGGTGGGGGCAGCCTTCTGGCAGAATTAACAAAATAGAATGAGAGAGATTAAAAAAGGATGAAGTAGAGGTTAACTCAACAATTCAATAAACTTTTAATACTCTATAAAGTTATATAAAGGATTATAGAATTGAATAAGACAATCCTTGTTATGTAAGACACCACAGTGTCATGGGACTTATGCACAAATAATTATTTCCCAACTTTATTATGGAAATTTTCAAACATTCAAAAGTAGAAGGTGTACTGTAATTGACTTTTTACTTTTCCATGCCAATCTTATTTCATCCATCCAGCCCCCTTATGGTCTCTGGAGTATTTTAAAGCAAATCACAGTTAGTCAACAAGTATTTATTGAACATTTGCCAAAATCTAGGCCCAGTTCTAAGCACTCAAGGGGCTTACGTTCTAGTGACTCCAGATACCAAATTAACTCAAGAACATGGACAATAACAGCAGTCATTAAAATCGAAGTGATTTTGTTCCCACATATTACTCATGTGTGTTCCAGTAACACAAAGACAAGGCAAATTGATCAAGGGGTAGGTAAATTGCTACTGAAGAGCCAAGGGGGAGAGTCTCTAGAAGTAGGTGTGGGGAGAGTGGGGAGAGATTTAGAGGGATGGAGAGGAGAGCATATGTGAAGGTAGCTTAGTACTTTAACATGTAGTTGTGAAGGGAAAGGCATTGGAGGCAGAAGAAAGTTTAAATCTAAGAGAAGTCTCTGAAGAGTATGGGATTATAATGGCCAGGGGCCAGTGATACAAAGCCAAAGTTTAGGGTGGAGGCTGTTGCTTACTAGGCTGATTTGTAGGTTGGGACTTCACAAGTTCTAGATTAGGGGAAGTAACATGGACAGATAGGTATTTTAGGTAAATAGGCAGTGATGTAGAGCAGTGGTTCTCATCCTTTTTTGGGCCATGGACCGGTTTAATGTCAGAAAATATTTTCATGGACTGGCCTTTAGGGTGGGACGGATAAATGTATCACATGACCAAGACAAGCGTCAAGAGTGAGTCTTGGATGGATGTAACAGGGAATCTGGTCATTTTTTAAAAATAAAACATCGTTCAGACTTAAATATAAATAAAACAGAAATAATGTAAGTTATTTATTCTTTCTCTGCGGACCAGTACCAAATGGCCCATAGACCAGTACCGGTCCGCGGCCCGGGGATTGGGGACCACTGGTGTAGAGAATGTAGTGGAGGGAGCAAAGCCTCTAAAGTGGATGTTACATTAGTTCTCAAGAAGTAATGGAATCTAGGACTTGGCTGGGTTGTTGAGTGGATAGAGAGTCATCCTAGCATGCTGAGGGGAGGTCACGGGTTCAATCCCCAGTCAGGGCACATCCGAGAAGCAGTAAGTACACAACAGCTAAGGGAAACAACAGGTTGATGCTTCTCTCTCTCTTTCTTTCTCCAAGCAATGGAAAAATTAAATAAATAAGTAGTAATGGAGTCTACAGCAAGGATAATTACTGATTATTGAGATACTCTTTTTTAGATTTTCCTGAATGAAGAGCACCTGGATTCATTTAGTCTGTCAGTAAAAGGAAAGCGCTTTTTTTGGTAGAGCTATCCAGAGAAATTTTCTGCTTTCTTCGTATTAGATAAGCTTTAACACATTTTTAAAAAATTTTGTTTCTAAATAGTATACCAGTATTCCCCTCAAGTGTGGCCTGTAACCAGCTGCCAAGCCATGAACTAACTGTTGGTTACCACTGTGGGTCAAGGTGACTGGCTGGCTCCAGAACATAGACTGCATCATCAACCGCATTGTTAGTTTAGACGATAACTTTTTTTGGTAGCAAGACTTTCTCACTGAAGGAAGTTGTGTGTTAATTTAGGTTCTGGCATAAGCTCCTTATCTCACCAGGATCATCTTTGAGTAGCACTATAGTAAACAGCTGTTAAGCAGGTATGTGGTTTTCAGCACTTTGTACACTGGAATATTTTTCCAAGTGAAATTTGTAGTTGTCATTCAACTCTAATCTTTATAGAATTTTCCAAAGTTGGGATGTTTCTATCCCAAAACACATAAAGAGCACATTACAGTAACCAAGTAATGAGGATTCTTTAAGCATTCTTAAATTTGGGGGAACATTCTTTGTAGTATTGAGTTCCACCTGCCTAAGTCAGTCACTTAATCCTGAGGTGTGTTAATGTTTCTGTTATCTTACTGTTCTAGTAGTCTAGCTCAGAGTATGAATGGACAACTTTAACCAGAAGACTGGTTTTTAGTTTATAGAACAAGCAATAAGAACTTATAGCCCCATTAATTTATGCTTATAATTGCAGTTATGTTGCATGGCTTTAGAAATCTAAGGAGTGAGTAGGTGAGTCGCTTCATTCTCCCATTTGCAGGAGAGGAATCTAAAGCTCAGACATGTGTTTGCCTAAGGTCTTTATGTAAGTCAGGAGGATGTAGAGCTAGGATCTGTTGCCTGAGGTTCCAACCGAAAACCTTCTACTTGTTTTGCTATGCCTGTCTGATATTTCAGGGAAGGTGGGGACATGGGTCAGTGTGAGCAGATCTATGGCCTGTATGCATCAACTGGGTCTCCTTTTCAAAGAGCTTTCTTTTAAGAGTTACTCTAAGAATGCAGCAAGGTTCACCTAGATGGACACTCACCCAGCCATTGACATTCTTCAGTAAACTGTCCAATGTAGTGGGGTGGTAGCCCTCCATTATTTGTGGACAGCCTTGGTGGAAGAGAGGGTGATTTGATGGTTCTGTTGTTAGTACATAGAAATAAATTCTCATCCTCTACAAGTCCAGCAGTTAACTCAGATATAAATATTATCCCTTATACGTCTTAGGACACATCACCATGCTCAGCCATTTTGCTGCTATAGGGAAAAAAATTATATAGGAAGTGGTTTTTGTTTTGTTATCTTGTTATTTAATCACAATTACAAGAATCTTTGAAAGAATTTACTTCTCTGTTCTCATTGCATTGACAGCTAGAATATTGAGTTTCTGTGTTTGTTTTTGACAAGCTTATTTTGTGGCTCTGAATATTAGAACAAGGGTTTCCCTATTTGGTTCTAACACAAAATATCCCTGTAAATGGAAGTATCTTCCAGCTATGAAAACAATCAGAGCTATTACAGTGGCTGCCATCAGACTGACTGAAGATAGAGTTATACTCTGAACTGTATTTGAATCAGCTTTAAGTGGATGTGGAGAAGGTTGGGAAATAAGATAACATTTCAGGAACGTTTTGGGAGTCACCAGTGAGGTGACTCAAAACATGGATTGTTGGGCCAGATGGGGGAAATGACTGAATGTTTTCTGCATCTCCTGTACACCAGCCATAACTCAGGGGCTTTAGATTCTAATTTTGTTTTGGCTTCTTTTGAATATTGAAAAGGTATCTTAATCAAATTTCTGCAATACTGTAGCATTCTGCACAGGACAAAGTGAGTTGTTACCAAGTGAGATCCAAAGATTCAGAAACTACCTGGAAAAACATACTGATTTTCTTGAATGGTTTAACTGTTTTATAAGGAGGAAAGATAACACTTGAAAGGTAACAGATGCCAGGTCTTTTATAAAGACCATTCATTACCTGGATGTACTCAGTACCTACCATAAGGTAGGTAGTTTTTATCTGTATCCATGTAGAGTGGTACTTAGGTTATTAAACTTTTGACACAGGCCTGTTGGCCTTTTCCGTTTTCATCTTCCTTTGTGGAAACATCTCTGGTATCTTGAAGGCATTCTTAGCCCTTTAAAAGCATGACTGCCAATCCCTGCTTTTTATAAATATAAAACCCTCTTGCCTTCCTTCCTGTAATGTTCCTGAAGTTGCAAAATAGGTATTTTCCTCTCAAATATAGTTACAATACTGTCTTTGCTTTTCTATACTGTGTTAATTTATTATTTAACAGGAATTTACTGAGTGTCTCTACAGTATGCAAGAACTGCTGGAGTATCCCTTAGACACTTAGACACGCTGTGTGTGCCTTCTCCACATAGCCTAGTCACTGCTTTAGGGAAGTCTATATTTACATTATCTAAAAAATTCTCTGAGTTTAAAGGTAACAGCCTTGATTTATGGAATCACATTGAATTTTATTTGAATTGAGGATATACTTGTCCTTATTCTCCCTTTAGAGATAATAGCCATTATCTCATTTTCGTTAGTTATTTGGGAATCTGAATTAGACATTGTTCAATTGTAAATTTTTTCTTCCGAGTTTTACCAGAGGACCTAATCTTAATCTTTTGATTTTATCATAATTCTGGAAGTGCATGGGGATGGGAGAGGTAGAGATTGACTGTGGCCTCTGTTGGCCACATTTGGCCATTACAGCTTTTTTCAAAGTGTTATTTTCTTTGTGATGAGTTCTCTGGCCAAATCTCGGAACTCTCTGTATGCAGAACCTAGCTGCATTAACTCCATTCTGCTCTGCCGCTTAAGAACTTGTGCAGACTAGAAGTGAGATCAAGTTTTTGAAGACCTACAGAGTTTGTGGTGAACGAATGCAACCAGAGATAGGACTAAGGAAAGTTGTCCTTTCTTTGAGATGACTTCTTACAGGATTAGGGACCTGTTTAGAAAGTTGCTTGACTCTCCCTAAATACTGAGTGGGCTAGATGTGTGGGCTGCCCTCCCTCAGCCATGCTCAGGGATGGTCCATACCATCTACAGTGACAAAGCAGTCAGGATTGTGCCCATTTAGAACAGCCGGACTTGCTAAATTTTCTTAGCCATGAAGGAACTGTTTATCTGGAGCCTTTCATAGGGAAATAATTGGCTTTGAAAAGTCATCAAAATCGGCCCTAGCCAGTTGGCTCAGTGGTAGAGTGTCAGCCTGGCGTGCAGGAGTCCCGGGTTCGATTCCCGGCCAGGGCACACAGGAGAAGCGCCCATCTGCTTCTCCACCCCTCCCCCTCTCCTTCCTCTCTGTCTCTCTCTTCCTCTCCCGCAGCCAAGGCTCCATTGGAGCAAAGTTGGCCTGGGCGCTAAGGATGGCTCTGTTGCAACGGAGCAACGCCCCAGATGGGCAGAGCATTGCCCCTGGTGGGCATGCCTGGTGGATCCTGGTCGGGCGCATGCGGGAGTCTGACTGCCTTCCCATTTCCAACTTCAGAAAAATACAAAAAAAATAAATAAAAGTCATCAAAATCTTTTTCAAGTGATATCCTTTTTGTTCAGTTCTTTACTATAAAACTGTATCAATGATCCTTTCCAAAAATATCTACTTGCTTTTTAGTTTACTATAACATGTTCATGCTGTGTTGTAATATAGAAATCCAGCTGCTATCTAACGTGGTGCTTAGCCCTGTGTAATTATTTGCTGAATTTTTTCTCTAGATGCAGTTTAAGAACCTAGAATAGAATGGTCAGATAAAACTAAAATTATGCATATTGTGTTTTGAGATTTGCCAATACTTTAACTCTTTTCTGTAATTTATAGAACTAAGAATTCAAGGGTTGTCACGAAGGGGAAAGAAATCACCTGAAAATAGGTATTTAGGGGGGTGCTTAAAGATCGTCATTTGCAAAAGTTCTTTTCATTGTCGGTATGACATGTAGTACATATATAATTAGCTTAATTTTAGAAACCAATTCAAAATTTAAATATCAAGATTCAAAATTTAACTATATCAACAATACATTTTGTTTTTCACCCAAAGTGATGAATGAATAAGTATTTTGCTGTTTTCCAAATAATCCTTTCATTTCAAAGTGAAATTTTAAGGTTAATGGAAAAAAATTCAGGTTTCAGAGCTATCTTTGGTCTCACTGGCAACATTCCTACGATTGTTGAGGCAGAGAATGGGTGGGGGCTGGCAGCTGACTTGGTCGCAGTTTCCAAGGCGGCACCTCGAGTTAGAGTGGTGTACCGGAGACGCAGGCGTGCCATCCTGATGGCAGTCAGACATGGCAGCACATTTTGGTTTGGTGTTTGTTCGTTTGTTGTTGTTGTTCTTTGTTTCTTTTTCTCATTTATTACGTTTGCTTTATTTCTCACTGCTTTCTGATACCAGCTCCCTTTACCATGCCTCTCCTCCCAAACTGCCTTTATAGTTTGCCCATTTCTGTGCCCTGATGTTCCCATTTGGTCTCCATACAGTCTGTTCCCTGTTTCCCTGGTGGTTGCAGCTTCCGAGCTAACAGAATGCTTCTGTCATGCTGTGTGTTTAAAGCCTTGATTTTACTGCTGTCATACAAAACTGAATTTGATGTGGCTGTTGGGCTGTTATTTACAGTTTATTTCTCTCTCTGCTGCACTGGTTAAAAGGACACTGTCAAGGTATTTTTTTCATAATTTTTCAAATCATTTTCCTCACTGTTTACAATAACCCATTAAAAGCTTGAAACTTAAATCTTTCCCTTCCAAAGGTCCTCTCCATCATACATTCACACTGGTTTGTTGTTGTAGATTTGCGCCTATATGTTGGGCTGGTGCCATTTGAGTTTTTGTCATTGAAAGCGCATGTAAAACGTCAGGTTTTTTTGTGGGGGGGTGTGGGTGGATAAAGGAGGAAAGTATAATGAATCAGGTGGGCTGCTCAGCAAACAGAGGGAAGAAACAAAAGGTCAAATTTGGTCCCTTTAACCTTGACAGTGTCCCTTTAAATATTTCTCTACCACACAGTGGACCCCGGTTACTGAGCCTGAGCGCTGCGTATTTTTCACTCTGAACTTCCCTATGTGACTGTCCCCCTAGCTGCAAAGATTAAAGCTCATCTGACGCCAGCCATCCAGTCCACACTGGGAGAGCTTTAATCTCTACCGTTGGCACACTTGTATATTGGCACATTCTGCCCTATTGTAGAGGCATATGTGATCTGGTCCCTCTCGCTGCTATAGCATCCCGTTGCGCGGCATTATAGAGGCCACACATAGAAATACAGTATCACCTTTTGTTCTCTAGGAAAAGCAGTCAGCACATTGCATCTGTGATCCATTAAGATCTCATAACTGTCGATACCAGTTGAAAATGTAATTGTTTCCTTTTTTAAAAGTGCACCAAATTTAGTTTCTAGAACCATCCTTTTTGTAACATCATTGCAGGAATTACACCAAGCAAAATTTCAGTTGCTTTGAGCTGCTCTATATATGGACATCACATTAATGCGGAAAAGTGATGAGAAAGTAAATGAAATTTCTGACAAGACTGTCTCTTCCATTAGCTCTGATAGCTGCATAATCAGAACAAGTAGGGATGTCACCAAGAGCTCCTTTCTTTGGCCATGGAGTTGAATAGGAGGTCAGATGTGTTTGATCCACTGAGTCCCAAGTACTACCCTGATATATAAATGGCACCAAGCATCCAAAGCCTGATTTTCTGCCTTATTTCTCAACATAAACCAGAAGATTCTCAGGGTTTATATTTCTTAGACTAAGGAGGATTCTCTAATTCATAAAGGTTTTCTTGATCTCTCCTGTGTGTGGTCTTTTAGAACTCTGCTTTAAAATACGGTTTTGATTGAATCAGTTATTGTGCCTCATATTGATAGCTTCAGGGGAAAGTTGCAGTCCTTTCTGCTTTCTTTTTTTTTTTTTTTTAATGCAGATTGTACCTTGAGCCACATTCTTTTTGCCACCTTATGGCTCATATAGTTACTTGTGTGACTTATCAGTGAAGAGACAGAAGCTTGTGCTTTGAAGTCATCTGTTTAATTGGGAAGGGCAAAAACTGAAGTGTTTCAAACAAGAGGTAGAGTCTCATTGTGATCTTGTCCACAGTTATCTCTGATTACAAAGGGTCACTTCTCCTCAGCCTTAGTGTTTATTAGAACTTTAATGTTTTTTCTTTTTTTTTTTTTTTTTTTTTAATTTTTCTGAAGCTGGAAACAGGGAGAGACAGTCAGACAGACTCCCGCATGCGCCCGACTGGGATCCACCCGGCACGCCCACCAGGGGCGGTGCTCTGCCCCCCAGGGGGCGATGCTCTGCCCATCCTGGGCGTGGCCATATTGCGACCAGAGCCACTCTAGCGCCTGAGGCAGAGGCCACAGAGCCATCCCCAGCGCCCGGGCCATCTTTGCTCCATTGGAGCCTCGGCTGCGGGAGGGGAAGAGAGAGACAGAGAGGAAAGCGCGGCGGAGGGGTGGAGAAGCAAATGGGCGCTTCTCCTATGTGCCCTGGCCGGAAATCGAACCCAGGTCCTCCGCACGCTAGGCCGACGCTCTACCGCTGAGCGGCCAGGGCCAATGTTTTTTCTTGTTACCAATTTTAGGTTGACTATAAAGTGAAATTCATATTTTAAATTCTATTTCCCAGGAGATGCTCAGCCTTTTATGGCAAGAGAAGCTTGCATTAGACATTCTTTTTCCTTCTCCCACTGCTGTTAGGAAGACAGTATTAGAATTGCAGGCACAGTTTACTTGGGGGCTGAATTAAGTCGTAGCAGAAGGATTTGTGTCAGCTAACTGATGGTTTCAGGGGGCAGGGGCACAGCAGGGACTAGGAGCATGTCTTGCAGCTTGATGATCAGCTCTGCAGTCTGTTCTCTTCCTCCATGATAGAGAGCCAAACCTGGTACCTCGGTCACTTGTAATCTGAGCTTTGGACATTCAACTCTGAACTTAATCGGTGCCATAAAACACTGTTACCCTGAAAATTAATAGCTTATTAATAGCCATGAATTTCACTTCTCTCTTTCCCACTCCCACCTAAAGTCTGTCATCTTTGAGGGGAAGCAGATACTTGGGCTTTTTATTTGTCTATCTTGCCCTTTTTCTGGAAGGTCCGCTGGTGTGTTGACACAGATTTTGTTCTCGGGGGGTTTTCTAGCTATTGTTTGCATGTCCGCCCAGCTTATCTCAGTGCATGTCAGCTTCACACTTCGGTTAGCATCCGTGTGGTTCCCGGGGCTGTTCGCAGAGGTGGAGTCCCAACTCTGAGGGCAGAATTGGGAGAGTAGGAAAATATCAGTGCCAAAAACATTTCATGTCTCATTTAATGCAATTGACCACTTCATAGAAAAGAAAGTTTGACTCATTGTTCTCAAAGGCTTCCCCTTTGAGATACATGTATTGACCTTTTAATCTGTACAGTGTTTGTGTTTTCATGGATGGTTATTTTTAGTTGTATAAGGACCAACTCTGCTATACTTCGGATTTTCAGGTTCCTAAAGAGAAAGATGAAATGGTAGAGCAAGAGTTTAACCGGTTGCTAGAAGCTACGTCTTACCTTAGTCATCAGCTAGACTTCAATGTCCTCAATAATAAGCCTGTGTCCCTTGGCCAGGCATTGGAAGTTGTCATTCAGTAAGTACTTTGATACTGCTTGTTGTCTAGTGAATTCCATTTAGAGATGTGCTATTTTTAAGTTTTCCATGAAGTCTTATTTGAGCTGATTTTTGCTTATTTTCATGTGAAATAGTTAAATCTAAAAGTAAAACTAAGCCCTGGCCGGTTGGCTCAGTGGTAGAGCGTCGGCCTGGTGTGTAGAAGTCTCAGGTTCGATTCCCGGCCAGGGCACACAGGAGAAGTGCCCATTTGCTTCTCCACCCCTCCCCCTCTCCTTCCTCTCTGTCTCTCTCTTCCCCTCCCGCAGCCAAGGCTCCATTGGAGCAAGGATGGCCCAGGCGCTGGGGATGGCTCCTTGGCCTCTGCCCCAGGCGCTAGAGTGGCTCTGGTCGCAACAGAGCGACGCCCTGGAGGGGCAGAGCATCGCCCCCTGGTGGGCAGAGCTTCGCCCCTGGTGGGTGTGCCGGGTGGATCCCGGTCGGGCGCATGCGGGAGTCTGTCTGACTGTCTCTCCCCGTTTCCAGCTTCAGAAAAATACAAAAAATAAATAAATAAATAAAAGTAAAACTATCTAAAATAATTACATGATATGTAAGGCCCCTCTCAATTCTAAAGTTCACTTTTATGGCATTAAACTATATTTAACAAAGCCTAGAAAATAGTTTGCCACCAACCAATGTTCTCGATGCAAAATATTAGAAATTGCAGTGGGCCTTGATACTCTTGAATGTTTTTGATTGATACCAGCCTTAAGTCGCAAGCGGGCTGTGTGACCAGGATATACAAATTGTCTCTTAGGTTACAGGAAAAGCATGTCAAAGATGAGCAGATTGAACATTGGAAGAAGATCGTGAAAACTCAGGAGGAATTGAAAGAGCTGCTTAATAAGGTAAAAGTCTGTTTATTTTCTTCACAGTTTGAGGTGCATCAGTGGAGGGAGGCTTTAATTGAGAAATTTTGGAAGCACCGGGACTCATTATTCTTAAGAAAAATGATGAGCAGAAGGTGCTGTTTTACCTGTCAGTCCTCGGTGCGGCATTATTGGTAAATTGTTGTTAGGTGCCCTTCGGCTGTTGCAAAGCTGACCCAGTGCTCTCTGCTGACTTCTGGGACGAGAGCCAAGTCAGCTTTCCTGGGGTCAAGTTCCCATTTGTAAGGACAACATGTCAGTGGCCAGGACCAAAATTCATTGCCATCATTATTTCACCTGTGCCAAATGGTCTGTGTTTTGAGGGCTCTTCACCACCACCCTCCAGAGCCCCGGCTCCAGACTAGGAGACTGTGCTTCCTCTCGTCCTCCCCGCCACAGACATAGCAGTAGCTTAGGGAGGAAACTAGAGGTGGGACCGCCCCGGGGGGGATAGCAGAATCTGAGTGCCTCCTGGGGCGAGCCTCTTGCCTTGTTTCTTCATCCTATCAAGTGAGGAGGCCTCAGTACCCCTTCATGACTGAGGTATGGATGACATGAGAAGAGTGGCCAGCTGCCATGGGGCCCCCGTCTCAGGCCTTAGCTGTCACCTAGTGCTCTGTAGCGGCATCAGCAACCTGACCAGACTCACCTTGGGAACGGTTCCTTCCAGGGCTTTGTGTGATGACTTGATTCTTTGTATATTTAAAAGACAAATCATGATCATTTGTTTCCCAAAACAGGGTTAAGTTGGTGGTAGTTTGTTTTTCCTGGAAATTACATTAATTTCTGTGTGTTTATATATACATACATATATATATTTTTTTAATTAATGGGACACTCCTAGTTAACTCATTTGTTTTAGAAGGCAGAATCAATTTTACTGTGTAATAGTGATGTGATGTCTCTATGTTCTCCACATAGGGGTTTTTCCCTTTTCTAAAATGTTATGATACAGAATTCCAAGGACTTGTTATAATAACAGTTTAGGGGAGGAGCCGAAGCATGTGATTTAGAGGTGGATCATATCACTATCTGGAATGGTAAATTTGCATTTTTCTCTCTTAGATGGTAAATTTGAAAGAGAAAATTAAAGAACTCCATCAGCAATACAAAGAAGCATCTGAAGTCAAGCCACCCAGAGATATCACTGCTGAGTTCTTAGTGAAGAGCAAACACAGGGATCTGACTGCCCTGTGCAAGGTGTAGTATACATGCATACATGCCCAGTTGCTTTCACTTAGAATCCTAAGAAATAGCCTAGATCTGAGGGACTCCAGAAAGGAGAGAGCCACCAGCCAGCCACGGGTGCCTGCAGTAGGAAGAACAGGGTTTGGTACATAGAAGCCATGGGGACCTAATGGGTTAATCTGGTTTGAAATTACTTTTTCTGCAGAATTCCTACTTTATTTTCACAGTCTCATCCTTTAGCTTACTTAATCTCATTTAAGCCCTTTTGTATAGTTCATCCTTGACGGTTTAGAATAATTCTATAATGAACATAGACTCCCTAGTCATTTGGAGTCAGATTACCTAGTTGAAATCCATAACTTAGTCTCTCCTAGCCATGTGACCTTGGGCTACTTAATCACCTCATCTGTGACATGGAGTTAATATAACTCACTTCTAAAGGATCTGCAGTGCATACTCCGTGCTGGGGACATGGTAAGTGCACAGGGCGTGGTAGTTGCTGTTCTTGGCCTGCCACCCCCAGCCTTTATTTCAGGCTCACATTATAACTTGTTTCCAAGAGCAACCATCCCTGAGCCCTGACCCAGCCTTCAGCTCAGATAATGTGTAGATATGATCTGGGCAGCGATGTGGTCTTGATGTTACATTTTGTGGTATAAATAACTAGGTGGGTCTCTGACCCATCCAGATCAACTTTGTTCTCTTAATTTATCAGGAATATGATGAATTAGCTGAAACACAAGGAAAGCTAGAAGAAAAACTTCAAGAATTGGAAGCCAATCCTCCAAGGTAAGAAAAACGTACAGACACTCAGAGAGCTAGCTTTTACTGTTCTTGCTGTTAGATATAGAGGGCAAATTATAAAGCACTATGGTTTGGGTTATGTTCAATGAATGGAATATAAACTTTCATGAATGGAAGATACCTGTATAGTATTAGTGCATATGGACTACAGTTTACCTTTGAACAACACAGGTTTGAATTGCTTGAGTCCACTTACATGTGGATTTTTTTCAGTAAATATATTGGAAAAAATTTTTTGGAAATTTACAACAACTTGAAAAACCTTGACCACAGCCACACAGCCTAGAAATCTAGAAAATATTAAAAGTTAGATATGTCATAAGTGCATAAAATACATACACACATATTTTCCTTATAATTTTCTTTTCTCTGGTTTACATTATTACAAGAATATAGTCTACAATACACATAACATACAAATATATGTTAATTGACTGTAATTTATTGGTGAGGCTTCCTGTCAAGAGTAAGCTATAAGTTTTGGGACAGCCTGACCAGGCAGTGGCGCAGTGGATAGAGCGTCAGACTGGGATGTGGAGGATCCAGGTTCAAGACCCTGAGGTCGCCAGCTTGAGTGTGGGCTTGTCTGGTTTGAGCAAGGCTCACTGGCTTGAGCCCAAGGTCGCTGGCTCGAGCAAGGGGTCACTCGATCTGCTGTAGCCCTCCCCGGTCAAGGCACATATGAGAAATCAATCAATGAACAACTAAGGAGCCCCAGTGAAGAACTGATGTTTCTCATCTCTCTCCCTTCTTGTCTGTCTGTCCCTATCTGTCCCTCTCTCTGACTTTCTCTGTCTCTGCCAAAAAAATAAATAAACAAACTACCTTTCAGTATATCGTTTAAAAAAAAAAGTTTTGGGAGAGTCAAAGGCTAACCCAGGTATTTGGGAAGGGGTGGTTGTCAGTGCCCTTAACCCTGAGTTGTTCATTGGTTTAACAATGCTTCTAAAGTTCTTAAATCCCCTAGTCTTGTGTTTTAATGTGTAGAAGTATCTTTTATGAAGATAGTCTTTCTCCATAAAATCTGATATTTGAAAATATAGTAAATGAAAATGGTCTTTGAGTGGCATAGAAGGTTGTATTGCTTCAAATTCCCATAATTCTGAGGAGTAGGATAGCATTACACTTTACTTCCACTGGGTTTTGACAGTGAATACTTAATTAAGTACTGGTACTGTGCTCCGTATTGCGTCTCCCCTCCATGCAGCTCTACTCTGTTCTGTAGTCAGGGGTGCTACCCACTTTTGCCAAAATGCCCATGCTTTGTTTTAAAATAAAAAAACAAAATTTTTACAATGAATATGCTTTATAATACAAGTTAATCTTATAAAGAAGTCTTTTCTTGGCCTGACCTGTGGTGGCGCAGTAGATAAAGCCTCGACCTGGAAATGCTGAGGTCGCCTGTTGGAAACCCTGGGCTTGTCTGGTCAAGGCACATACAGGAGTTGCTGCTTCCTGCCCCCCCCCCCTCTTTCTTTCTTTCTCCTCCCCTCCCTCCCTCTCCCTCTCTCCTCTCACCTCTCTAAAATGAATAAATAAAAAGAAAAAAATGTTTTTAAAAAAAAGAAGTCTTTTTTTTTTCCCCCAGACAGACGAGGCCTGATTATAATTTGCTTTGTGTAGTGAGCATGGCACTGTAGTAGGCACCAGGAATATAGGGGTTAATTAGATAGAGCAGGTCTTACTTTTTGACTTAGAATTTCTTCATATAAGGCACAGGCGTAGGTTCAGGTTGGCATGCCGTGACCGAGATCACCACATCAGCCCAGAGAGCACTGCTGTAAAGTTCTCTAATAACCTCCCACTCCTGTCTTCTTGTTTTGCAGTGATGTGTACCTCTCGTCAAGAGACAGACAGATACTTGACTGGCATTTTGCAAATCTTGAATTTGCTAATGCCACACCTCTTTCAACACTCTCCCTTAAACATTGGGATCAGGTAAATTCCTTTATTGTTTATTTCAGGCGTCCCCAAACTATGGCCCATGGGCCGCATGCGGCCCCCTGAGGCCATTTATCCGGGCCCTCCGCACTTCCGGAAGGGGCACCTCTTTCATTGGTGGTCAGTGAGAGGAGCACTGTATGTGGTGGCCCTCCAACGGTCTGAGAGACAGTGAACTGGCCCCCTGTGTAAAAAGTTTGGGGACCCCTGGTTTATATGTTGCACGTCTTGGAGAGGGCTCTTAAGAGAAACTGTTTATTTGTATGTGTGTTTCTAAATAGCCGTTATTAAGAAAGCTAATTTACATTCAATAAAGCTCACTTATTTTAAGTGAACGGTTTGGTTTTGCCAAACTTAATTAGTCATGAATCATCACCACAGTCAAGAATAGAATGTTTTCTGCCTGACCAAGTGATGGCACAGTGGAAAGGGCTTCGACCTGGGATGCTGAGGACCAACCCAGGTTCAAAACCCCAAGCTCACCAGCCTAAGCATGGGGTCGCCAGCTGGAGCGTGGGATCATAGACATGATTCTATGGTCCCTGGCTTAAAGCCCAAGGTTGCTGGCTCAGCTGGAGCCCCACCCCCACCCCACCCCACCCCACCCCACTCTCGGTCAAGGCACCTATGAGAAAGCAATCAATGAACAACTAAAGTGCCACAACTGTGAGTTGATGCTTCTCCTCCCTCCCTCTCTCTCTTTCTCTCTCTCTCACTAAAAAAAAAAAAAACGTTCACTATCCTTAAAAAAGTTTTCTCTTGCTTTTTAGTAGTCACTCCCCACCTCTCCTACTCTATGTCCTACAACAGTGGTCGGCAAACTCATTAGTCAACAGAGCCAAATATCAACAGTACAATGATTGAAATTTCTTTTGAGAGCCAAACTTTTTAAACTATATGGGTAGGTACATTCCTTATTGAGGTAGCGCCCGCACGTGGTATTCTGTGGAAGAACCACACTCAAGGGGCCAAAGAGCTGCATGTGGCTCGGGAGCCGCAGTTTGCTGACCACTGCCAACCATGGATTTGCTTTGTCATTATAATTTTGCTTTTTCTAGAATTACATATAAAATGAACCATACAGTATAGTGTCCTGCAATATATAGCCTTTTGTGTGTAATGACTTTTACTTAGCAGAAGTTTTTTGAGATTCATTGTTGTGATTATCCGTAGTTCCCTTTTTTTAATAGTATTCCATTGTATGGTATTTAAATAGTATTCCATTGTATGGATTGTCCCATTCACTGATAACATTGATGGACGTGTGTGTGTTTGTTTCCATTGTTGGCTATTGAATATTATTAAAATTATTAAAGCTGGCATGAAAGATCGTGTCTTTCTCTTGGATAAATATCGAGGATTGAAATTGCTGAATCATATAGGAGTTTTATAAAGCTTCATTAGAAACTTCTAAACTGTTTTCCAATTTTCATTTCCACTAGCAATATATGGAAGTTCAGTTGCTCCACATCCTCACGTGCACTTGGTCCTATCAGTTTTAAAATTGTAGCCATTCTAGCCCTGGCCAGGTAGCTCAGTTTATTAGAATGTCATCTTGATATGCCAATGTTGTGGGTTCGATCCCTGATCAGGGCACATACAAGAATCAAACAAAGAATACAGAAATAAGTGGAACAACAGATTCTCTCTCTCTCTCTCGCTCTCCCTTTCCCCCTTTCTCTCTCCCTCACACCCCTCCCTCTCTCTAAAATCCATCAATTAAATTCTAGCATTCTAATATTTTATTGTGGTTTAATTTGCATTTCCCTGATGACTGGTGATGTGAAGCATCTTTTCATGTACTTATTGGCCATTTGTATGTCAGTTTGAAAATTTATTCGTATCTTTTGCCCATTAAAAAAAAAATCTGGTTGTTGTGAGAGTTCATTGTGTTCTTTAAATTCTGGATACAATTTCTTTGTCAGATTTTGTTTTGCAAATATTTTCTATCAGTCTGCAGCTTGCCTTTTTATTTTCTAAATGGTATCTTTCAAAGAGCAAAATTTTTCATTTTATGAAGTCCCGTTTTATTAAATTTCAGGCTTTGTGGGGTTTTTTGTAAAATTCTGAAAATTTTTTGTCTAAACCAAGATTGCAAAGATTTTCTTCAGTTTTCTTCATTAAGTTTTATGGACTTTGCTCTTATGTTAGGTCTGTGATCAGTTTGAATTAATTTTTATGTATAATGAGAGGTGAGGTTAGGGCTTCTGTTTTCCATATGGTTTTCTAATTAAGCAACCCAGCACTGTCCTTTTCTTTCATTTGCCTTGGCACCCTGTTGAAAATTAGTTGATCAGGTGTGAGTCTGTTGTGGTTACTTTTTTGTGTTCGTTTTTCTGTCTGTGCCCCACCATCACACTGTCTTGATTGTTACTGTTCTGTATTATTTCTTAAAATCAGGAAAGTTCTCCAGCTTTGTTCTTTTTTAAATTGCTTTGGTCTTCTATATTTTCATAAAAATTTTAGAATGAGTTTGTCAATTTCTATTAAAAAATAACTTCTGGGATTTTAATTCGGATTGCACGGAATCTGTAGATAATTAGGTTGGTTGTGATCTCCATATTGTCTTCTAATCCTTGAACATGATAGAATCTTTTGTCACATTATTAAGTATTTTAAGGGTGATTTACTCTTTTGTGTATGTGTGTGTGACAGAGACAGAGAGAGGGACAGATAGGGACAGACAAAAAGGAAGAGAGATGAGAAGCATCAATTCTTCGTTGCAGCACCTTAGTTGTTCATTGATTGCTTTCTCATATGTGCCTTGATCGTGGGGCTACAGCAGACCGAGTGACCCCTTGCTTGAGCCAGCGACCTTGGGCCTCAACTGGTGAGCCTTGCTCAAACCAGACGAGCCCGCGCTCAAGCCAGCGACCTTAGGGTTTCAAACATGGGTCCTCTGTGTCCTAGTCCGACACTTTATCCACTGTGCCACTGCCTGGTCAGGCAACAGTGATTTATTCTTGAACCAGTGACAAGTCATAGGGCTTCTTAGATATCAAATGGACCAATCTCTAAATCTGAGACTTTGGCCAGACTTAAGACTGTATTACATTTTTACTTACATATTTTCATTATACATTTTCCTAGTAAGACTTTTTAATCTTTAGATTATACCTTGGTGTTCTTTAGCATTTGAATTATAGTGAGAATTGGGCTTGTTAATGGTAAAAATCTTACAGAAATCCTACTTTCTTTGTGGTTTTTCATGTAAATACTAAATTAGACCCTTTCTAGTAACTTCTTTATGTATCATTTGGAGTTTCAATATGTATCATTGTAATTGTGTTGAATTTTTAACTGTGGGTGATTTGAACTGATCCATACAGGGCGGGAGATGCGTCAGTAACTTAAGTGGTGAGAGTTTTGTTGCCAGCCCAGTATTTTTTATCTAATTCCTAAGAATTGTGTTTTCCCCAGGAATTCCATAAAATTTGAAATACTGACTAGCCTTCAAAATTGTCTCTATAAAAAATTTTTAGTAAATTCAAAAGAATAAGATTTTGTGGGGAACTCTTCCAAGCCAAATCGTGACTTCTGTACTATATAAATTACCCTGGGCCGGTCTTTATAATCCCAGATTGCCTTCATCTGCTTCAGCTGACTTTAGTTTTGGAAGTCTTCCTCAGCTTTAAAACCTGTACGTTTAAGGAATAAAGATGATTTTGCTCTTGGGTAAAGAAAATGTAATTAGGATGGTGAATCTGATTCCTACCAAGTTTGTAATGCGTTGAAAAACGAAACAAAAACTGTATGTAATTGTCTGACTTGACTGAATCGGCCTCCTTCCGTCTCCCACCCCCATAAGTAGTCTAGACTTGGTGATAAAAACTCTGTCTAGGGGAGAAAAGAAATTGCCCTAATTCCACTGCCCCAAAATTGTGGACATTTTGGCACATTTCTCTTTTCCATTTAGTTTCCTGGGGCAGCTGTAGCTGAACACAGAGTGTTCTTTCATTTCTGCCTGAGCACATTAGTATATTGACAGTTTCCACAAACTGTTGTTCTTAGCATTATTGTACAGAACTCAATATAAATGGCATAAATTAGATTAAGAAAACATGAAGCTATGCCCTTTTCTCTCCTCCTCAGGATGATGACTTCGAGTTTACTGGCAGCCACCTGACAGTGAGGAACGGCTACTCGTGTGTGCCTGTGGCGCTAGCGGAAGGCCTGGACATTAAACTGAACACAGCGGTGCGGCAAGTTCGCTACACTGCCTCAGGTGCGCTGCTGCTCTGTTCGTGAGCAGATCTCTGCAGAACGGCGCTTATCTTGTGTGCAGTTTGACCTATAGAGAAGTACTGGGTCATTTCCTGATAGAATGCCTTATAAACTAGGACTCTTAAATCAAAAAATTTGCATTTACAAAAGGGTTGAGCAATAGTGCTTTTGGTGGTTCTAACCCCATTATTGTGTAAACCAGCAAATTGAGACAAGTTTTAGTTTCCAAATTGTGCATGAATTGATATTATAGTAACAGCCAGTGACTTTGGCTCTAATTTTGCTAAATACTATATATTCTTAAACTTGGACCCCTAGTCCCCAGTGGGATCCACACCTTTATTTCACCATCTTGCATCTTGGTCTTAGGATCCATTCCGGCTCTTCTTCTTCAGGTATTCAGGTGGGCTGACGGCTCCGGCTACTTTCAGTTCTGGGAGCAGTCCTGCTCATAAGTTTATTTCAAATTGCGCCAATTCCTGAGGCAGTAGGCTCAGTGCAACTCAGTGCAGAGAACCCGCTGTCCACCCACCTTTAGAGTTAATCATCTTGAACTCCTTATAGTAACTAGTCACTCCCCTCTCTGAGGGCCCTCATAACAAATGGACATGTGGTCACCAATCCTGCCCCTCATAGCCCCTTTCCTAGAGTTTCCAAGAACACCACAAATATTTTATTAATATTCACTGAAACAGGTTTCCATTTATGTGTTTGCTTCAGAGAAAGCTTTTAGCTGATGGTGTTGAGAACATCTATAGCCTTTAGCCATTTGCATGCAGGTGAAGAACAGTGAGAATAGCTTTGTATTGGTCATTTTGTCTAGTTCTGTGACCGCAAAAAATGAACATGTACTGAGCTCTAATATTTATTTGAACTATTTATATATAATGTTGAAGTTATATAAATAGGCATTCACTGAAGAGAAAAGCACAAGTGAGGATAAATTAACCTATTTTCAGTGCCTTTTCTGTGGTCAGCTTTGGGCTCACTCGTGTTCTGGCATTGCAGTGCATTCTGTGACAAGCTCCATGGTTCGGAGCGGTGACCCTCAGGGCTGTACCACGGGCTTCTGCCCATTCTTCTCTCAGTCCTGAGTGAGCGAGCACCTGCCTGCAGTGGAGGAGATACTGGTTCTGTTGGGACAGAAATTTTACTCGAATTTTGGTCTAGACTTACTTAACTTCGGTAAATGATTGGGCCCTTTTCTTATTCCAGAAGGTCAGTGTACCAGGAAGGTGAGATAGTGCAGTGGTCAAGACCAAGGACTCTGAAGTTACTCTTAGGGTTTGAATACTGGCACTTACTACCTGTGTTATTTCACTTCTGCCTCAGTTTCCTTCTATAAAAATTGGATAGAACCAACTTCACAGATCTATATGAAGAATTAATTGGGGTGGCATGGAGAGCCCGCTGTGCACTAAGTGTCCAGTACCTTTATCAGTACTGTCTCATCACCAGTGAGGTCGTTTCCCTCGACCCTGCAGGGTGTGAAGTGATAGCTGTGAACACACGCTCCACGAGCCAGACCTTCATTTACAAATGTGACGCGGTCCTCTGCACCCTCCCCCTGGGTGTGCTAAAGCAGCAGCCGCCAGCTGTTCAGTTTGTGCCGCCCCTTCCTGAGTGGAAAACATCTGCGGTCCAAAGGATGGGATTCGGCAACCTTAACAAGGTAACCGCCCTTGGCACCTCTCATACCCACTATACAAGTAGTCTCATTGCCCTCCAGTTGATCAAGAGAGGGGTTGGCATTTTCATACATTTCGCTGTGCTCTCAATGCTGATAAAGTAAGACCTGTCCATTCATCCACTTCATTGCCTAATTATACATAAAGTAGCCATGAGAGCTTAGTCTTCTTTCTTTACTTCGCAAACCCAAGCCAAACCCTAAATGTCATCCTAAGTAATACATTTATAATAGGGATTTCTAGGCTTGTATTAAGAGTAGTTTTTAGAAGAAATTTAAATAAGGTCTGAAGAAGTATTCCTGTTGAGGCACAGCTGCGCTTGGAGCCATATTCTTGGAGCCCTGTCACCAGTCGTGTGCTCCTTCTTTATGATAGGTGGTGTTGTGCTTTGACCGGGTGTTCTGGGATCCAAGTGTCAATCTGTTCGGGCATGTGGGCAGCACGACTGCCAGCAGGGGGGAGCTCTTCCTCTTCTGGAACCTCTATAAAGGTAACTGCTTTCTAGTTTTAATCCTGCTCACATCCATATAGGAGTAGAGAATTAGTAATATTTGGGTTTTTCTCAAATACATATGTCTGGATTTTTCATTAACTCTATAAGCAATTCCTGAAATCCCTTGTTAGGTGCTAGGTTTATGGTGGGGGGCTCCCTTCAAGGAGCCCACGATGAGCTTGTGGGGGATACAGTGAGAAGGGTGGCAGTCTCAGAACAGGACAATAACTAGACAACAGGGTGAAAGCAAAAGAAAACATAAAAGGAAGAATCAACCCCACCAGGAGGGATCAGCCTGGAGAGGCTTCCTGGAAGGAGAGATTTGTATTCCTTATTCTCAGACTTTTATGTCTGACTTGCCCCTGAATCTTTGATCATTTCCCTTAGAATGTATTTATGGAACTCCTATCTCCTGTTGCACTTTCTTCTGTATTTGGATTCCTCTTAATCCTAAACGGAGCTTTAAGAAAAAGATGTATTTAGACCCTACCTCATTCCAGGGAAAGAATGTAGGCATGTACTGTGCAGCGCTGTCAGCAGGCACGGCCTTGACCGTGCAGACACATCCATGAACATTTTGACGCCCACCCCAGTCCTTCCATCACTGCTCCCTGCTGATCCACTGATCCACAGAGGAGGCCCTTCGTTCTGAGCACACTGCTTTATGACAGTGGCTTTCTTTCCCTTCTCTTTCCCTTTCCCTTTCCCTTATCCCTTCCCTGTCCAGGCCATCGAGTCCTGTCAGTGCCAGTCTCCCAAGCCAACCTATTTGCTTCTCTTTTCTGCTGCCCCTCCCAGTCCGTGCCACTCTCCTCTTACCGATTCTATTGCCAGCAGCCACTAACTGCTATCCCTGCTGCTGTCTTTTGAGGGTTTTATGGCCATTACTAACAAGCCTGCATAATCTATCCCTTCTCTACTTCGTCTCCTCGTTCTTCATTCCTCCCACCCCCACCATCACGCCTCCCCACTCCCTGGGCTGCAGACTCCCTTGCTGCTCTCCTAGAACCCTGGAATACACCGTGCTGTTTTCTACCTCAGGGCCTCTGCCCTCAAGTACTGTGCCTGGGGTGCTTTTATTTTCCTTCTCTTCCCTCCCAACATGACTTACTCTACCCAGCCTTCAGGTCTTCACTGAAATGTCACTGTTTCAAAGAGCACTTCAAAGGTATACATACCCCCACTGCTCCAAATTGAAATTCTCTGTATCCTGTGTTTTTAATAGCTTCTGTCACAGTTCTTAATTATATATCTATGATTATTTGTGTATCTATAGAGTATATAGTCTAGTTTCCAAATTTTCTATCCCCAGCATCTAAAACTGTGCCTATCACATAAACCTGCTACATAAATACTCACCAGATGGCTGTGTAAAGGCGGTGACGGGCTTGGAGGAGCCCGGGATAGCTGAGGTTACCCTGTCGTGGAGCTGCTCCAGTGGTCAGGGCTGAGAAGTCTTTGCTTCAGTACCAGGATACTTGTTGGTTTTCTTTTTTTTAACAAGTTCTGAAGTTACATCTTCTGGACTTATGTAGTCTGCAGTTACAAGCAGTGAAGTACTTGAGTCCCTCTTCACTCACTAGAGTTTGCCAGCCCCTCGGGGATAGACTGCAAGTTGCTGTATCAGAAGCAACTTGTCCCTCATGAGTGGTGTATGTCTCTTGGTCATCAGATTTCAAAGCACCAAGAATAATGTGGGGCCTGGTAAGATTCTTGAGAAAGTCTAGAGGAAAACCCTGGAATTGTCCTTTCTGTTCCCTAGCTCCAATACTATTGGCACTAGTGGCAGGAGAAGCTGCTGGCATCATGGAAAACATAAGTGATGATGTGATTGTAGGCCGATGCCTGGCCATTCTCAAAGGGATTTTTGGTAGCAGTGCAGTGCCCCAGGTAAGTAAGTGGGTTGGCCAAGTGGGGACCTGGGGTTCAGACTAAAGCAGGGTTTGATGTATTCTCTTAAGTTGCAGCACAGGTAGTTGGTCAGGACAGTTTCAGCCAGAATTGAGAAGTGTGTGTGGATTTACATGAATGCAAATGCTAATACACTGCTCATAAAAATGAAAGGATACTGGATGGCTTCATACTCATTTTGAAATATTCCCTAATTTTTGTGAGCAGTGTATCTGGAGTTCATGCCGTATGTATGGGGTTCAGAAAGGTATTTGCTGCTTTTTTTTTTTCTGTATTTTTCTGAAGCTGGAAACGAGGAGAGACAGACTCCCGCATGCGCCCGGCCGGGATCCACCCGGCACGCCCACCAGGGGGCGACGCTCTGCCCCTCCGGGGCGTCGCTCTGTTGCAACCAGAGTCACTCTAGCGCCTGGGGCAGAGGCCAAGGAGCCATCCCCAGCGCCCGGGCCATCTTTGCTCCAATGGAGCCTTGGCTGCGGGAGGGGAAGAGAGAGACAGAGAAGAAGGAGAGGGGGAGGGGTGGAGAAGCAGATGGGCGCTTCTCCTGTGTGCCCTGGCCGGGAATAGAACCCAGGACTTCTGCACGCCAGGCTGACGCTCTACCACTGAGCCAACCGGCCAGGGCCGTATTTTCTGCATTTGACTCCTTGTCTGTTCTCTGCTTTTGGAATCATACCACCACCACCACCACCACACAACCCCTTTCAGATAAAGTGGCCACACTCCATCAGGGAAGTCTTAAGAGAATCTTGGTACTTTTTTCTATTCTTTAGGCCCATCAGGCTCTATTTTAGACCCTTATGATTCCCTTGAGAGGAGGCATGTTAATGCTTCATGTGAATTTGTAAGAGAATTCAGGTTATGGCCTCCGCCTCTGCCGCTAGAATGGCTCCTATTGCAGTGGAGCAGCGCCCACTAGTGGGCATGCAGGGTGGACCCCAGTCGGGCATATGTGAGAGTCTGTCTGCCCCACCCCCAACACCCTCATCCCGCTTCTCACTTTGGAATAGTACAAAAAAAAAATTTAGGTTAAGTCCTAAGTAGATCTCTGGATTTGTAGACAAGAGTGCAATGTGGAGGCTTCCTTGTAATCTGAAGGCATTTTGTATTATATATTTTAAAGTAGCAGCATTCACCACATGGTTCTCATGTTAAATTTATTTATTTTACTTTTTTTTTTTTTTTTGTATTTTTCTGAAGCTAGAAACGGGGAGGCAGTCAGACAGACTCCTGCATGCACCCAACCGGGATCCACCCAGCACGCCCACCAAGGGGCGATGCTATGCCCATCCAGGGCATCGCTCTGTCGCGACCAGAGCCACTCTAGCACCTGGGGCAGAGGCCCAAGGAGCCATCCCCAGCGCCCGGGCCATCTTTGCTCCAATGGAGTCTCGGCTGTGGGAGGGGAAGAGAGAGACAGAGAAGAAGGAGAGGGGGAGGGGTGGAGAAGCAGATGGGCGCCTCTCCTGTGTGCTCTGGCCGGGAATCGAACCCGGGACTTCCGCACGCCAGGCCGACGCTCTACCACTGAGCCAACTGGCCAGGGCCTATTTATTGATTTTAGAGAGAGGAAGGGAGAAACATTGATTTGTTGTTTGACTTGTTTATGCATTCATGGCTGATTCCTGTATGCACTCTGACTGGGGATAAAACCTGCAACCTTGGCGTATCAAGACGATGCTCTAACCAGTTGAGCTACCCAGAGCATCTGTTGTCTCTTTAGGTCTCTTATATCCCTTCTTATCACAGCTTTTCCACCTTTCAGAGGTTACTAGTTTGTCTTTGGTGTCCAGTATTAACTTCTGCTCATGGTCTTTTCTTTAGCCCAAGGAAACAGTGGTGTCTCGCTGGCGTGCTGACCCCTGGGCCCGGGGCTCCTATTCCTACGTAGCTGCAGGGTCATCTGGAAATGACTATGATTTGATGGCTCAGCCAATCACTCCTGGCCCTTCCATTCCAGGTGCCCCACAGGTGAGGAAGACTATCTATACCCGAGGTTATTTGGAAAGAGGCTAGTACCCCAAGATCTCAGGGTAAAAATGGCACTGATTGTTTTAGGTTTGAGTCATTCTGGCCTTGGACCCTTTCAGATAACCCAGAGCAAAGGAAAAGGGAGGAGCAGTATCACCTGAGTCACAGTTCTCACATTTTGGCTTTGTAACTCTAAAAAGTCTGTGTTCAGAGTATAAACCAACTAATTACTTTTTCCTTATTCAGATTTTTGACTCTAGAAAACAGAATAAAAAATTTTTAATTGTACCCTATTTTGTAATGGCTTGTAAGATTGTTGCAGGGTCTCAGTCACTAGGGGCCTCTGGGGCATGCCCCTGTGAAATGACCTTGGCCCTCACTAGACAATGTGTGAGCCTGCTCCAGACAGCAAGTGTTCCTCAGGACCGTGGTAAGGAAGGCCCGCTGAGCGGAGGGGCACAAGTGTTCCTGAGTAAGAACAAATGCTGCAGTCAGAGTAGTCAGGACCCCTCCCTGCCAGTAGGTGCTACAGGAGGCAGAGTAGAACTGGGTATCCCCCAGAGATAAACCATACATAAGAACAGATACAGTTAGGCATCACTCCAGAACTAAGTCTGGGCTGAGTTTTACTGTCCCTAATGCCTGCTGATAATGGAGACTCTTTTAGGTAGAATGATGGACTAGTGATTTGGGGTAGGGGGCGGCTCTACTTCAAAGGCCAAGAATTTGGCAGTTAACACAAGAATAAAGGTATATTTGCAACCTACTGAGTCTTAATTTTTTCCCCCCTGAAATAGCCAATTCCACGACTCTTCTTCGCTGGAGAACATACAATCCGAAACTACCCAGCCACAGTCCATGGTGCTCTACTGAGTGGACTTCGAGAAGCAGGAAGGATTGCAGACCAGTTCTTAGGAGCCATGTACACCCTGCCTCGCCAGGCCACGCCAGGTGTCCCCCCTGCACAGCAGTCCCCAAGCATATGAGACGTCTATCCTAAGGAAGAGGCCAATGTATGTCTTTTGCTGTGTAAGCAAAAGCTCTTCTAGCAATACTAGATTCCTAAGAAACTTACCCTGGCATCTGGGCTCTCAATCAGCTGCTGAAGTTCACGATGGTCAGATGGCCAAGGAGATTGTTCTGGTTTTGATGACAAAAGTTGCCTCCTTTGAGTTACTTAGAACTAGGGAGGGGGGCACTTGTCCATTAGTGTGGAAGTGTATGTTCTTCATAAAGACTGAGGCAAGTAAGCACTATGAGAGAACATCTTGTCTCTGGGTATGTGGTGGTAGTCTTTTTATATTTTGAGAATAAAACTTTATATAAAATTAGTCCTTTTTGTTTGTTTTCTTTATGGCTACAGCTGTATAGGAGAAGTGTTACTTCTCTGGAAGTACTAGTTTTACTCATGTTTACATAAGGAGGATGTTTATATAAAGGAGAGAAATGGTTTAGGTCAGGTCAGCTATATGGTTGGGGGTCCTAGAGAACAGTAGGCTTCCTGGTCTGTGGAGGTAGACTGCCCCACTGGGATTGTGGGGTGACCATGTGCCAAAGGCATGCAGCTGCAGGTCAAGCATATGGATATTAGGAAACTATCGAGATAAAACCCAAAACACAGGTTTTATTCTCCAATTTCACTCCAAGGGTATGTGCCAACTTTCCACTTCTGTCCAAGGTACTGGTATAACGTTTTAGCAGATTCTACATAAGGAGCAGATTAAGGGTTTAAGTAACTTTGTGTTGTACTAATTTCCTGTTGCTGCTGTAACAGATTACCAGCAGGCTCTGAGGGAAGATTGTTTCCTTGCCTTTTTCAGCTTCTAGTGGCTGCCTGTATCCTTGGCTTGTGGCCTCTTCCCTCACCTTAAAAGCACATAACATCACTCCAGTCTCTGCTCCGTCATCACTTCTTGTGTTCTGTAGATCCTCCTCTGAATCCCACTTATAAGGATGCCTGTGAGTTCCTTTGGTCTTGATCACGTCTGCCAAGTCCCTTTTGCCATGTGGTAAAAACTTATAGGAAACTATATGCCTGTTCCTTCCCAAGGGCTCTTAACAGACTAAACACATGTGCGTAATTGCCTCTGGAAATTGGATTTTACTTGTATTAGTCAGTTCTTCCCTAAATGAAGTTTGATTCTTAGTAAGATGTAAGGGACATTACATTGGTGGACTGACTGGAGAAGGCTTTTTCCCTAGTCTTAGGATGAGTGACAGCAGGGAGAAATTTAAATTTGCACACCAGGATCAGGGTGGGTGGTATAACCAACGTAAAGGTGAAAACAGCACACAGTGTAGAAGGTATGTGGACTTTGGAGCCCAGCTCTGCCATTAATATTGCCTTTGAATACCCCAAAGGGGGTTAAGGTGTCTCATCCAGTGGCAAGTACTTTTAAAAGAGTTTGTTTTTTTAAATAGATAGAATAAGCAGCTTGAGAAATTTTTGTTTTGTGTGTGACAATAGGCCTAAAAATAAGACATAACAATAAAATAGGTGCTATATGAGTCTAACTCTAATTCCGTTTTGGCTCCCTATACTAAGCCTCGGCTATATTGTCAGTCCTTACAGCACCAGTAATTAATTGGCTGTGAATTTTAAATACAATGAAACATGCTAGCTGCACCAGTGCATAGAAAACAGTTGTGTGCTGAGATAAACAAACAAAAATGGCATCACTGACTCACACAGAGAGCACATGGAAACTAGGGAGCTTTATTGGTTACATATTGTGCTGCAGAGTCAACAGACAGCATTAGAGCCAGAGGATACATGCAGACAGGCAGCTTCAACTATACACATGCACCCAAGGAGCCCTGAGTCACTGCTCATGGCTTTGCCCTGGTTTCCGGCGACAGGGTTCCGGCCTCCTTGGTCCCATGCTTGGAGCAGGAATGTAGAAGCTGCTGCACCTGGACTCCAAGGGGCAGGGGTGAGACCCGAGTACCTGCCTGAGCAAGTAAGTGTGGACCAACAGATACTGATGCCCCTTAGCAAAGGGGCCTATAATGTAATAACAGTTTTTGAGGGCTACTTCAGCCCTCCCAATCTTTAAAATACAAAAAAATAGACTTTATTCTCTTAAAAATACATTCCATTCAGTACATGTTCTGAGCTGTGAAGCAGCAGGAAAATAGGGCCCCTTTCCTGTGATCTTGGTTGTGAGGCTTTGAGGAGAACCCTGTTCCCCATTTGGGGTATTCAAAAGATAATCCCTAAAAGCAGCTCTTCCAAAGCAGTCTTGAACAACAAAAAACAAAACAAAAAAATACCCCGCACCAACAAAGGTAAGCCAGGTACCAGACCCAGAGGCTGGGGCCCTATTCCTTTACTGGGAAGTGGTAGCACTTGGCACTAACCCACTAAATAGAACTAACTGCCCCAGGATGACTAGTCCAAGATCAATAGACCAGTGGTTTTCAACCACCAGTCCACGAAGGACTTAACCACCTGACGTTGTATGAAAATCATAGACCCGGTGAATAGAGACTGTAGTCTTCATACATCAGCATGGTTAACTCTTTCACAGACCAGTATGAAATTTCTGGCAGACGGACCAGCAGTTGAAAACCACGGATAGAGACCCTCTCATACCCCATGAGAGAGGGATGATTTATGTGCAAGCTTGCCGGTAGCCAAGGCTGGAGTTCTTGGCCCCACTGCAAATCCCTCTAACCCACACTACAGCTGTTGCATTGCCACTCAAAAGCAAAAAACAGCCACAGTTTCCTTTTGCCCACCATCCTTGCATTCTTACGGCAAGAGGCAACAGCAGGAGGAAGAGACCAGCTCTACTGTCCCTCCACCAAGCAGCTCTGGAGCACCAGGTTCCCCAACCTCACTAAGAGCCCTCCCACAACCACACTCCTGCCTGTAAAATTTAGAGTTTGAGCCAAGCTGCAGAAGGGGCTTGTCACAGAAGTGGGTTTATTGGCTGGGACAGTGAGTATTTGGCTTGATTAAACAACTATTCAACTACCCGGTCTCCCTTTACTTGGATGTTTCTTCCAGGACCCCTGATGGTGAGGCCTGGGTCCAGACAGTCTCACATCAGTTGCTTTTCAGAAACATGACTTCCAAGTTTGGAATTTGAAAGGCCAGCCTTGCCAGCCACTTGGAAGCCCATGGTAACCAAGCCTCTAACCTTCACAGGCTATTAAAAATGGTATTTTATGCAATGCTGAGGACATTTAAAAAAAAAATCTATTTTACAACAGTTCTAGGAAGTGTGCAGATGAAACAAAATATCCTGAATTAACTGTTACAATCAAACCCTATTGCACTCAGATTTTAAGATAGCCCCAGCAAGAGGGCACCACAGTCCCTCTTCCACAGAGCATTTGGGTAGCGGCAGATGTTGATGCTGCTGAAATGTGGAAAGATCCAGACTTTGGCACCAGGAGCTACAGCACCAGAATCCAGGGCTGCAATGCCCGAAGATGAGAATTATTGATGAGACCTTTGAAGGCATGGCTTGGCACCCTTCATCACCAGCAGAGAAGAGCCAGAGTCTTTCCTGTACTCTCGGCCAACCACCGCAGAGGTCAGTTTCCTTTGGACTGTCAGGGTTGCCGACCCATGAAGAATGGCAGGGAGGCTGTGAGAGGTGGCAGCCTTGAGCAAGCTAGTTTCCGGCCAGTGACCCAGGAGAAGCAGTAAGAGGTTTTGAAAACAGCATCTGAAGTTGATCGTCTGAGGCAGCAATGTGAAGGAAAGGCAAGCCACATGACAATGCCCTTAGATTGGCAACACTCCAGAAAATGAAAATAGGTGCAAAACATTCCTGTCCCTGAAAGTAAGGTGGGTGCACCCCACACCCCCAGGACTGCCAAGTCTGCTGCGGACAAGGGTGGGATGGACTCCAGTTCCCACAGTGAATGGAGGCAGCGGAGATGACTCAAGCACAGGAACGGGAGACACATCCACTTGTGTTATGGGAAGTGCAAGCTGGGAGACACTGTGGACTGGGCAAGGCTTTGGTGCCCAAAGGCCTGCGGGGACCAGCTATTCTAACCCCTTCATTTTTACACACTGCAAAAATGAAGCCAAGGGAGCTTCTCTGAGCTCCACCTCATGATATTCCAGGGGCCCAGGAAAGCAAGCCAAGGCAGTGGGAAGGACACATTCCCCAAACCCACTCAGATGACACCTTCCAAATGTGGGAATCATACCCCCCACCCATGGGATAATGGAAACAGAAGAATCTAGAATGCCCGGTTTAGGACTCTTAGAAACCATTTTAAAAGAACTCATTTTATAGACAGGGAAACTGAGATAAAGTACAAAGCCATTAAGAAAATCCAGCTTTCCTGACTCACTACTCTAATGCTGTCTTTCACTATGAAGGAAATGCCTGCTTCGTCAAGGTAGCCTTTGAAAGGGAATCCCCTCGTTGAACTGAGAGAATGCTACAGAAAAAGCAGTGTCAAGGTTATATGGTTCTTTTTAACTTCCCCACGTGAACGGTATAAGGAAACTAATCACGTTTTATTTACGTGGTTTATGAAAAGGTTTCTGCATTTTGAATTGGGTAAATTTGGGGCCTTTGATGGGCATGTGTTACCTTTCCTCCCATGAAGTCACCATGATAGTTGGCTTGCAGAAGTCAAGGGCCCACTTCTGTAGGAATGCCATCAGCTTGGTAAAGTGCGACACCTCCTCCGTGAGGGATGGGTGAGGAGGACAAAATCCGTGCCTTTCTTGGAGCTCTTGCTTTGTGGGGTGGCTAAAGGGAAAGCGCCTCGTCCTGTCCACTCTGCCCTTGGCTGGGTGCTTCCTGGAAGGCAGAGGATGCTGGGTGGGGCCCCGTGTAGTCTGGGGATATTCCGAAGGTGGAAATGAAGTCAGCATGAAGTCTCCAGCCACAGGAGAGGAGTAGGCAATGCCAGCAGCATTGCTGGTGCCCAGGGAAGGAGATGCATGAAGTCTGTGCACTTCAGGTGCCTTTGGGAGGTGAGTTGAGAGCTGGGGTAGGGGAGGGATAACATCATTCCAATAGGGGGTGGGTACCCATGTGCTCTGTCCCCAGAACACAGTGGTCAGCCAGGGGGTCAGTCAAAGAAGCTTCAACCTCAAGGGTAGTCCCATAATCCCTTAGAAGCAGCACAGACCTCTTCGGTAAAAGTCTGAGGAACTCCAAAGGGGAAAGGAATGGAAGCCCCTAAACGGAGCTGATGGCCGGCAAGTCTAAGTGTAGGTACTTAGGCCCTTAGGGCAGACACGGAGTAAAGTGGACGTGGTGAGAAGACTAAGGAATCAGAACATTAGCCACATGGTAGGGCTGTTACTGTGTGGTGGGGGATATAAGAAGGTTCTATATCATTGCCTATTTGTGGGCCAGAGTGACCCATCTTACCTGGGGGACAGGGCAGGAACAAGGAGAGAGGACTCATGCATCAGTTAGGGAAGGCTAGGCCTGGGTGACTGTCCAGCTTGTAGTTTCTGATCCCTTTGGCCAACTGGCAAAAATGACCTGAGCCACTGCCTGGCTCTCTGCCACAGTCTCCCAGCCAGGGCCTGGGGTCTAGCCTGGCTAACCGGCCTGGGATCCTTCTTAGGAGGGAACACGGAGGAGCTGAGAAGCAGGCGGAGGAGACAGCAGAGCCCACCCGGCTGACTCAGTTTTCCTCAGCACAGGGCCTGGCTGGTCGTAACCGCTCTTCGGCATGTGCTCGCCCAGGCTCTGACGGCCCCTGCTTCACAGGCGCTTCAGCCCGTTCCAGGGAGTTGTGCATTCGCCTGTAGACACTGAGTGTATAGTCATCGCCTTCCTCCTGTGCCAATAAAGGACAAAAGTGAGCTGTGGAGGACAACAGAGTGAGTAACAAAGAGACCCCCACTCCTTCCCGCAGCGGTCCTCTCTAGCCTGGCGGAGGGAGAGAGCACACAGGCCGAATCACAACTGCAGAAACATACTCCGCCCTGCAGACAAGCCAGTATAAAAGTTCCTTGGAAATGAGGTTAGACTACAAACTCCAATTTGCTAGGGGCTCACAAAACTGAACAGGAGCCCTGCAGGGCCAGAAATGGGGACACGGGAGTGGTACCCCTAAGCAGTAGGCAGGGTTCTCTAGTTCTGCACATGCAGCCTGGATGCTTCTCAGGGTGAGAGCCACCTCCCTGGTGGGCAGGCAAGGAGGTGTGCTGAAACGGAAGCCGGACAGCTCTTCCTGCTTCCCACCAACCACCAGCAAGCTCACAGGCCACGTCATCTTTATCATCATCATCATCATCATCTCTCAGCTAGCCAAGCTTCAGAGCGCTAAACATCCATCTTTCACTCCACTGCTTTTCTACCAGACGTCCACCTTTTTAATGTTTTGCTTTGGTGCCCACAAGCAAATGCAGATCAAAGAAAACAATTCTGACTGAGACAGGTGGCAGGGTACAAGAGTGGACCTAGGGATAGGAATACTGCACTCAAATCAGTTCTTCCAGTAATTCACTTTAGTGGCCTTGGGTAAGGCACTTTCTCTGGGGCAATGCTTGCCCACAGGGCTGCTGGCGAGACTGAATGAGACAGGTAGGTGGGGAGGTGCTTTAAGTACCCTGTAAACACTTACAGGGCTTTTCAAGTTAACAGTCACTTGCCCCTTTTGAAGAGAACAGTGTCTAGAAACAAAATGTCATTATCAGAAGCTTCACATCTAAAGGATACTCCCAGGGGTTTCCCCTTCAGATGCTGTTCTAACAGCCTGACCCTCAAATAAGGAGGAGCTTCTGGGTTTATCTATCCTGTAATGAGTTACCTGAGCCAACCCTGCTCTCAGACTGATGATATAATGGGCTTAACAGGTATCTGGGGCAAAGGATGCCCAGGCAGAAAGCCTATAGCAGGCCCAGAGTAAGAGTGCTATGTGCCGGCTGGCAAAGATCCACTCTCTATGAGGCGGCCAAGAACTCACTTCCCAGGCTCCCGTCTCTGCCCTACAGAAAGGGCACTGAGCTGCCCCCTTCCTCAGAGCTTCCCAGCAACCACAGCTGCTTGTGCTCCTAGGTGCTGCTCTGTGGAACTGGACAGGGAGCTCTTTTGGTCCCTCTGAAAACCAAGAGAACAGAGGCCCTATCTCCTTTTTGTGTGGCTACCATACCTAAAGTCAAATGGAGGAGACAACTTGAGGGAAGAATCTTGGAACTTCATGCTTCTCTGTTAAAGACATTCCTCAAGGTAGTTTATTCTTTTTTTAACAGTTATCTAAGCTACCTAGTGTTTCCCAGCCCCACGGTCTCTCCATAATCCTGAGTCAACAGGCCAAGACAGAGGGCCAGAGGAGAAAAGGACAGATGAAGGGTGTTGGGGGGACAGCAGGGGAAGGGGAGTGGGACTTACCATGCCTGCAAAGTGGTTCCAGGCTGCAGCCGTGACAGCATCTCCTACCCGATTACGTCGAGTGAGCACCTCTGATACAGTGAGGCTACTTTGGGTCCTTCTGGAAGAGAGCTCAGGGGCATCCCCTGAGTTTCCTACCCTCTGAGTACCCTGCTCAAAAAGGTATGATCTCTGCTGTTCAAGGTCTGAATAGTCCGTGGAAGACCTCTGGGTGTAGGCATTGGTAGATACCGCATTTTTACCAATTTGAGTCGGGGGGTCGTCTAAAGAGTTCAAATCTCTCCTGCTCTTCCAGGCATTCCGTACAGTGACATGCCTGGCATCTGCCGGGCTCCCCTCTGAAGGGGCACTATGGCTTTTCCACCTGATTGTCTCTGCAGGGGGTGCATGGCTATTCCTGTCCACAGGATCCGACGGCTTGATTATAATGCTGCTCCGAGAAACCACCATGTCCGGCCTGCTCTTCAGGGTCCCCTCTCCCATTCTTTCCGCTTCTGTGAACTGAAAGGTGATGTCATGTTTGTGAATGGAGAGCTCAAAGGGGGAGTTGACATGGTTGCTAACTGACGTGAGCTCTGGTGGCCCAACCTGGATGTTGCTGGTGGATGTGTGCCTCTCCCGCAGGGCCTCACCTGGGGTGGCTCTAGGGCTGCTGCTGCTGCTGCTGTCAGAGGGGTAGATAGTAATGCTGCTTGTCACTTTGTTTGATCCTGGTTTGGAGGTGGATTTCTGTTTCTCTAGCATGGCCTCAGTTCCAGACCCTCCCATGATTTTTTTCACATCTTTATCAACGATGACAGGTTTGATGACAGCCCTAGACCGCAAGGCCTCTCTGGGGCTGAAGGGCCTTTGACTTTTTACCCCAGTCCCATTGGCCTCTGGGAACTCCACGGCATTGGCGGAGCCTCTGGCAGATTTCACAGATTCATTTTCTGTCCCAACATCTTTATCATTCTCAAACAGGGAGGTTCTAAGGCCCCCTCGGGATTTGGATTTTTCTCTCGAGTTGGGCTGCTGTTTGTGCTCTGGCTCCGGGGTAATGGTTGTGTTTACCAATTTGGCAGTAACGAGAGATGTCATGTCCATGTCGTCATCCGAGTCTGGCTTCTCTCTGCCACCAGATTTGATGACTCGACACCTCAGGGCCTCGTGCTGACTGCTGTCTTCCATCACAACCGCTACAGGCTGATCAACTCCTTCTTTATTTGGGGTTGAAAAACCTTGAAGGATGTTCTCTTGGCTTCTAGAACTATAAGGATACTTTGATAGAAGTGGAGCCTTGGAATGTGAGGAAGTGGTCTCGGCCTCTGGGCCATTGGCAGCCCTTTTGCCCTTAGAGAGCCCTTCTGAGGAAGATCTCCGAGAGGAGGCCAGTGATCCGGGGGCCTTAGAGCTGCTGGAGTCTGCGGCCTGAGCTAGCTGACCGCCACTGCTTGGCGCCTGCCCCCTTCGGCCAAAGAGGGTGTCAGCGGAGGTGTCGGAAGCCTTGTCAGCTCTACCCAATATGTCACTGGGACCAGATCCATGGGTGGTATCACTAAATGTTCGTGTTGTCTTCTCTACTTTCCCCTTCAACCCTTCAGTACTTGGCTTGGGCATGCCCTTCCAAACTTTATTGTGCTCCTGGGCAGCAGGGGGGTAGCGGCTAAGCACTGATGGCTGCTCCCTGGACTTCTTCCCTTCACTCTGAGAGGAGCCAGATGCAAATCGATCTTCAGTTCTCTTTGTCTCCTGAGTTCCACTGTCTGTACCTGCCCCTAAGTTGGAAGCTTTGGCTGCCCTCCTGCTGGTGAAACTGGGAGAGGAGACCTGCCTATTGCTCAGAGAATAGTTTTCATTGTTAAGAGCAAACTCCCTGTTCCGGTGCCTTTCCCGCTTATGCTGAGGGGACAGTTCCCGAGATGTGTGCTTGGACACCGATACCTCACCCCCAAGGCCCCGAAACTTAGTCCTCTCGTGCCTGCCTTTGCTGGACAGGAAAGCATCTTCCCCTTCCACCTCCCCATTCTCTAACTCCTTCTGTTTCTTGATCTGTAGCTTTATCTCCTCCAGCTGGCTGGCTAAGAGTTTGTTTTTATTTTGTTCACTTAGGTAATTATCCTGCAGATCATTATTTTTGGCCCTCATTTTCTTAAGTTCTTCTTCTAAAGATTCAAAGTGTTTGATTTGTGTCTTAAGTTTCTCAATCTCTTGGTTAAGGTCTTTGACTTTATTGTCTTCCTGATTTCGGTTCTTTTCGTTTTCCGATTTATTTCTCGTCTCGTTCTCCCCGTGCTTCAGGTAGTCCAGCGTGCCCTTCCTCCGGGACTCCTTAGAGGGCAGCGGGGAGGAGATCCCGTCCTCGATCCGCAGGTCGTTCCTCTCCAGGAGATTGGATGCATTCCTGGTATAATCGCGGCTCATTTTCTTGTTCTGCTCCAGTTTTTGAGTGAGCTCTTTTATTATTTTCTCATTTTCTTTCTCCTTTTCATTCAAGTATTTTCTCTCACTTACAAAACTCAGAGTTAATGACTTCAGTTTTTCTAACTCGGACACTAAGTTCTGCTCGGTTTTATCGAGGCGGTCCTCGGAAGACTCTAGTTCTTTCACTTTGACCCTGAGCATTTCCAGCTCAGAGGAGATTTTCTTCGTCAGGTTTCTCTCCTCATTCAGGCTCAAACAGAGCTGGGTACAGTCGTTCTTACTCCTGCTAAAGGCCTCCTCCAGCTTCTCCAGCTCAGCCATCCGCTTCTGAAGCCGCTCAATCTCCGATTTCAGCTCCCGGGTGAGCTTCTCCTCCTCCTCCAGCTTCTCCTTCATCAGCTGACACAGGTCCTCTGCTCTCTTAATCTCCTCATCTTTGCCTTCGATTCTCAGAACTCGCTGGCGCAGCGCCTCGATCTCAGCCAGCATGCTGGAGTTGCTGCCTTCCGCCTGGATCACCTTGTCCTGCAGATCCAGGAGTTCATCCTCTGCTTTCTGGAGGTTTTTTGTGGCTTCTTCCAACTCATCAAGGCGGCGGCTCAGACTCTGTAACTTAAACCGCAGGTGGCGACTAGAGGCAGTATCTTTGTAGTTTGTAAACTCGGCCATGTCTACTGCCAGTGGGGGCTCCTAGAGGCATCCAGTTCTGCTTGAAAGGATGAGAAGTGGTTACCTTTCTCTTGGCATCCACAACTTTCTTTGGCAGCTGGAGACCATTATCACTCTACAGAAGGAAAGCACAAAGCACATCAGGCAGCAAATATAAAATCTGCACATCAGCTCCCAGCTCCCATATGTGACTCTTGTGACTAAACATAGCAGGTACTCTGATTTGCTGAATGAATGAATGAATGAATGAATGAATGAATGAATGAATCTGAATGAACCTGCAGGGTAAGGCTGGTTCTTTATGGCTAATGAGCTCGTATCTAGTTTTAGCCTAATGAAGAATGCCACCAATGGCATCATGGCAAAAAGACACAGAAGAATGCCATCTGCCACCTGCATAATATCTCAGAAGAGTTGTTAACTTTTCTATAAATCATTAAACAGCAGTTTCGGTTTTGCTTAGTCGTAAAATAAGGATAACAGTGCCTACCATCTCTCTCCCAGTACTGTTCTAAGATAATGCAGAGAAAATCTTGGTAGCAAAACAGTAAACAATCCTTAGGTCTTTAAGAACTATAGCTTCTGGGAAAGAAGCAGACTAGTGAAAAAAATAGGAAGACAGAGGACCTGGGCTCTATTAAGGCAGAAAGGGAGGACAGTATGCCTAGAGAACTTATGATCTTGGGCCTACTTTCACTTGTGTTCACAGTGCAAATTTACACTGTCTGAATGGTCTAGGATAACCTGCTGTCACTGAGAATCTAACCCCATGGTCTCAACCTGATAATATCCCTGAGAAATCTCCCAGAGGTAAACAAAAACAGTCTGGAAAGAGATTCCCCACCGAGTTCACACCAGAGTTCCCACAAATAAAGTCCCAATGAATGTAGCTCCCAGTTCCAAACTATGAAACACGTAAGGACCGCTCTTACTGTGACTGAACAAAGGAAGTTTATACAAATAAAACCAAAGTAAAACAGGTTACAGACCATAAATTAAGTACATTCCAATATTTAAAGTCATAAAAGTAATAAAAAAAAACAGGAAACAATAACAAGATACTATTAACAAAGATCAGAAGATTTTAAAATTAACCAAATTGTGAGAAATGTAAATAAAATAACAGAGGAAATGGAGAGTATAGTGGTTAAGAGAAATGTGGAAATTACAAAAGGCAGCATAAAGACCGAAAAAGTGAACAAGAGTTTAATTGACAAGGAGAAAATATAAAAGGTACAAAAAATAAGGAACTTTTAACAAGCAATACAAAAGGAAGGAATAGACAAAATGGGGGAGAGACAATATTTGAAGAGGTACTAGCTAAGAATTTTCAAGAGCTGATAAAAAATATGGAATGGAATGCCCCAGGAAAATAAAACTATTATGGAAAATAGTGAGACAGTTCCTCAAAAAATTAAAAACAAACAGCATATGACCCAATAATTCCGCTCTGAGTATACACCCAAAAATAACTGACAGCAGGACCTCCAGCAGACCTGCACACCATGTTCACAGCATCATTCCCACTAGTCAGTCAAAAGGTGGACGCAACCCATGCCCATAAAGGGATGAATGGATACACAAAATGTGATATATACATACAGTAAAATATTCAGTGTTAGGAAATTCTGACACATGCTACAACATGGATGAACCTTGAGGACCTTATGCTAAGTGAAATAGTCACAAAAGCAAATACAAAATAAAATGTGATTTCACCTACATGTGACGTCTAGAACAAATTCACAGAGACAAAGTAGAATGGTGGTTGTTGGGGGGAAGGGAAATGGGGCTTTGTTATTAAATGGGCATAAAGTTTCAGTTCTGAAAGATAAAAAAATTGGTTGGACAATGTGAATATATACCTAACACTACTGAACTATATACACTTAAAAATGGTTAAGATGGATACATTTTATGTTATGCATTCTTTTGACCACAATAAAAAACCTAAAAAATTTAAGGCAGGAAAGAAGTAAACAGAGAAGGAAGGTAGGGCAGGCTTCCAGTTTCTGGTCCAGCATGTAAGCAACTTAGAAGTCATCGCTTTGTCTAAACAGATAAAAAACTGAACTGAAAATCAACAACTCTTCTTAGATCCATCTGATAACTGAGGTCACAGAGAAACCCCACTCCCCAAAATGAGATAAGTAAATATAGAAAATCAAAATTTTTCACAGCAGGGACCTGCATGGGAACTAGTACCAGGGTAGGAAAACCTAAACTACAATTGACAAATTGCTGGAGGCTTAATGTGGTCAACTTAACCTTCAGTAGGCTCAGTCTTAGGGAGGATACTTTGTACTTTGTGAGCTTTGCTTCCAGGAGCTGTACCAGATTTTCACAATACAGATGAGAGAAAACCCCCTATGCTTCTAGGATGGGGAGCCTAGCTGACGGGGGTGGGGGGGGGCTCCCTCCTGCTTTCCATGTGGCAATAGGTAAATACCCAACTCCAGCCCACTCCAGCTATCCTGTACCACTAAATGGGGGGGGGGGGGTTTACAGAGGGTGACAATAGGACACTCGGAAGCACTTGTGAAGTTCACAGCGCAAGGGCACAGGCTCACTTAAAAATATGAGACCTAACCACACAGCAGACACCTCCCTCCCCTGCACCACACCACCACATCACTGAAGGCCTGTCTGCCTCAGTTCTTTTTAACACGTGGGCAATGTAAGCAAAGAAATGGAAATTCCAGGAGATAACAACAAGGAAATGTTAGAGATCAAAAACCCTATAACAAAAACAAAGAATGTCTTTGATTGTCTCATTACTACATGAGACATAACTGAGTTTAAGACTCTGAGCTTGAGGATACGTCAACAGAAACTTCCAAACTGGAAAAACAAAGGGAAAATACTGGGGGGGAAAAGGAACAATAACCAAGAAGTGTGGGACAACTACAAATGGTGTAACGTGTAAGGGGTTACCAGAGAAAAATGAAAGGAAGAGGAGAAAAATATGAAGCATTAATGACAGAATTTCCCAAAATAATGTCAGACAACAAGCCACAAAGCTTAGAACGCCAAAATAGGATAAATGCTGAAAACCATAGAGACAAAAGAACAAGAACACCTATGTGTATCATATTCACACTGGAGAAAATCAAAGATAAAAACTCTTGAAAGAAGCCAGAAGAAAAACTACTTACCTATAGAGGAGCAGAGGTAAGACTACATCTGACTGCTCAGAAACCATGCAAGCAAGAAGAGAGCAGAGTGAGAGGGGAAAAAAAGCATCTAGAATTCTATACCCTACAAAACTCTCCTTCATATCGGAAGGTGAAATGCCTTCTCAGACAAATAAAAACTGAGGGAATCTGCTGTCAGCAGGCCTGCCTTAAAAGAAATGTTAAAAGAAATTCTTCAGTGAGAAGGAAAAGGATATAAGCAAAAAATCCAGGCCATATAAAGAAAGGAAGAGTATTAGACAAGGAATGAGTAAAGTAAAAATTTTCACTTTTCATATCCTTAGTTGATCTGACAGATAATAATTTGTTCAAAACAACAGCAACAATGTATTCAATGAACATAGTTTATGTATAGGTGAAATAAATGTCAGCAATGATACAAGGGACGGGAAAGAGAAATTAGGATTACTTTATTGTTATAAGGTATTTATACTAACTCCAAGGCAACCACTGGGAAAAAAAGTTTACTTGATATGCTAAGAAAGGAGACAAAATGGAAGCACATAAAATGCTCAAAGCCATCAAAGGCAGAAAAAGACAAGAGCAACAAAGCAGGAACAAGTATGGTAAATATTAATCCAACTATATAATCACTTTAAAAATCAATAGTATATATAAAAAAACATTGTCAAAGTGTATCAAAAATCAAGAACGAACTATATGTTTTTTAAATGTTAATAAAGACAGATTAAAAGTAAAAGAATGAAGAAAGCCATCCCATGTTAACATTAATTAAAAGAAATCTGGAAGTCCTGGCTGGTTGGATCAGTGGTAGAGCATCACCCTGGCATGCGGAAGTTTCGGGTTCGATTCCTGGCCAGGGCACACAGGAGAAGCGCCCACCTGCTTCTCCACCCCTCCCCCTCTCCTTCCTCTCTGTCTCTCTCTTCCCCTCCAGCAGCCAGGGCTCCATTGGAGCAAAGTTGGCCCGGGCGCTGAGGATGGCTCTATGGCCTCTGCCTCAGGCGCTAGAAGGGCTCCAACTACAGTGGAGCAACTCCCCAGATGGGTAGAGCATCGCCCCCCCAGTGGGCATGCTGGGTGGATCCCAGTCGGGCACATGTGGGAGTCCATCTGCCTCCACACCCCCCCACTGTTCTCACTTCGTAAAAATACCCCAAAAAAAGAAAGCTGGAGTAGAGTAGCTCCATTTATTTCATGCAGCAGACTTCAGAGCAAGGAAAGTTATCAGGGGTAAGAGAGGCATTGCATAATGATAAAGGCATCTATTTTCCAACAAGACACAATAGTCCTAAAGACAGGGAAGGGAAAAAGCAGGTTTATAGTTGTGAGTACATGAAACACAGTCCTTGTATTATTTCTTAATTATAATTTCCATACGAACAACTAACTGTGAACCTACTTTCGTCCCACCCTGTATGTATGCATCTTAAAATAGAGCATCAAACTACATGAGGCAAAAACTGATAGAACTGCAAGCAGAATCGGATGAATCCACGACTGCAGCTGGGAAAGTTCCACACCCTTCCATCATAAATGTACAGCTGAGGTCGCTGGTTCAAAAGCCCCTGCTTAGTCTGACCTGTGGTGGCACAGTGGATAAAGCTACAACCCGCAACGCTGAGGTCGCTGGTTCAAAACCCTGGGTTTGCACATATGAGAGTCGATGCTTCCTGCTCCTCTCTCCTTCTCTCTCTCTAAAATGAATTAATTTTTTAAAAATCTTTAAAAAACCCCTGCTTGCCCAGTCAAGACACATACAAAAAGCAAGTACAAATTGATGCTTCTCATCTCTCTCCCTGCCTGCCTGCCTGTCTCTCCCTCTTTCTCTCTCTCCCTCCCCCTAAAATCAATAAATTAAAAAAAAAATCTTTAAAAAGAAAAGCCAGGACAAAAGAGAAACAACCTTAATTGTAGTTTGAAGACACCTACTCACTTACTCAGACCCCAAGATCTCTTCCACTGACTGCACTTTGAGCCTAGAGCCACCAGATGGATCCCATGCACCTTTAAAAACTCCCAGGCCTCGGAGGGTTGGAACTACAGAGCCTCCCGCTCCGGTTATCTCCCTCTCCGCCCCTCTGCCTCCCTGGGAACAGCTTTCGTGGTCCTCTCATCTTTGCCTCTTTTGGTCTCCTCCTTTTCCCAGCCTACAATAGCTTCCTTATTTGCAAAAATGGAGAGGAAAAACAATCCTAACTTGAAATATGTAACTGCTCACAACAAGGAGGGGATATTTCAAAACGAATATGAAGCAATAAAATATCCCCTCCTATTTGTGAGCAGTGTGTGTGTGTGTGTGTGTGTGTGTGTGTGTGTGTGTATATCAGAAACCTCTCCCTCATTCCCCTCCGTTTTTCCTACTGTGATTGCCACTGATACAAAAACCCTTTTTTTGGATCTTTTGTCAAATGGTACATTGTTAAAAAAAAAAAATGTATACACAAGGTGGAAGGGAGGCAGGGGTGGAGGGGCTACACTGAGCACAGGCCAGGCGCTGCTTTTCAGTGAGTAGATACAAAGGGTCTGTACTGGCAGAGCAGTCACTGGAAGACAGAGGATACATATGATGCTCCTACAAGTGCTGTAAAACAGCTCACCCTCATAAATATGCTGTAAAGCCATTAAATTGTACTCTAGAGATGAACTAATTTATGATATATAAATTATCTCAATAAAGCTGGGGTTTTTTTGGGGGGTTTTTGTTTTTTTGTATTTTTCTGAAGCTGGAAACTGGGAGAGACAGACAGACTCCCGCATGCGCCCAACCGGGATCCACCCGGCATGCCCACCAGGGGCGATGCTCTGCCCACCAGGGGGCGATGCTCTGCCCCTCCGGGGTGTCGCTCTGCCGCGACCAGAGCCACTCTAGTGCCTGGGGCAGAGGCCAAGGAGCCATCCCCAGCGCCCGGGCCATCTTTGCTCCAATGGAGCCTTGGCTGTGGGAGGGGAAGAGAGAGACAGAGAGGAAGGAGGGGAGAGGGTGGAGAAGCAAATGGGTGCTTCTCCTATGTGCCCTGGCCGGGAATCAAACCCGGGTCCCCCGCACGCCAGGCTGACGCTCTACCGCTAAGCCAACCGGCCAGGGCCTCAATAAAGCTGTTTTTAACAAAACCAGTTTACCACAAACTGAAATATTCCCCTCCACAAATCTTATTTATAGTAGTTTATACTACAGTTTTAATAAACAAATCCCTTTTTCAGAAAGGGAAATGTTAATTAAACTTCAGTACAGCCCCATCTATAAATTATAATTTTGAATTAATAGAGTCCAAGAATTACATTGCTTTTTTATTCATTTAGCTTTTAGTGTCAATTTTACATGTTCTGTACAAGGCTAATTAAGAATCAACCAGTTCAGCACAAGGAATGAAAAAGCTAAACCCAGTAAATACACAGCAAATACTTCCTGAAAATATAAAAAGTTATCACACAACAGTACTCAAAATCCTTTAGAGGTCACTGTTGCTCTCAGAATGAGGTCCACGCCCCCACCATGGCATCCAGTCCTCCGTGGTCTGGTCTGCCTATTTCTTCAGCCTCATCTGCAAACTCCACATTGGCTGGGCACTCTCACAGACTGACAAACCTTGCACTCTGTCTTTCCTCTGTGCCTTTACCAGCTTTACTTCCTTTTCAAATCCCACCTTAGACAATACCTCCTCCTGGAAGCCTCTGAGGCACCGCCTTCCCAAAACCCGAGGCCAGATCAGCATCGCTCCGGCTCCCAGAGTCTGCTGTGTTGGTCCCATTCCAGCACTTACCACACTGTATTCAAGTTTTATTCACTCATTTTGTCTCTCCAACTTATTCCTTATTCACCACTGTGTTCTCAGTACCCAGCACATAACTAATGATTAAAATTTGATGAATGAATGGCTGAATGAGCCCCCTAATTACCAAATGGCTGGTCGGCCCTTTGGCACTAACCATTAACAGAAAACAAAAATGATGTCAATAAGCTACTGATGAATTTCAAAGGAGAAAACAATTGGCAAGTGCAGATACAGGAAGCACAGATACCAGGCCATGGGGATAACGCTCCCAGTGATCTCACTGCACCCTGGCTGGATGGCTGCAGGGGTCCCCAAACTTTTTACACAAGGGGCCAGTTCACTGTCCCTCAGACCGTTGGAGGGCCGCCAAATACAGTGCTCCTCTCACTGACCACCAATGAAAGAGGTGCCCCTTCCGGAAGTGCGGTGGGGGACTGGATAAATGGCCTCAGGGTGCCGCATGCGCCCGTGGCCGGCCGTAGTTTGGGGACGCCTGGTTAGAGCATCGTCCAGATACACAAAGGTTGTGGGTTTGATCCCAAGTCAGGGCACATACAGGAACAGAATAATGTTTCTCCCCCCACCACCACCCCTTTCCTCTCTCTCTAAAATCAGTAAATACATTTTTAAAAAAAAAAAAATCATACCACAAACCCTGTGATACTTGCATACTGTCTCAATCACACTGTTTTTTCCCTATTGGACAAGTCCCCTTCTGGCTTTCAGGTCTATGCTACAAAAATGGGACATAAATATCAAAAACAAAAAACACCTAGCTATCTAGCTCTAGTTATTGTACCAACTGTTAGAGAAGAAAAAATATTTCTGGATCTTCTTTTACTCCTTAGAATGGGATTTCATTGCCAAAACATAACTAAGAATCATTCAGTCCACTGGTTTTCAAACTGGGCTCAGCAAACCCACTCAGAGATCATCTGTGGAAAGAGAGTAGGGAGGTTTGAGCAGACTGGGTTTCTAAACTGCACTCAGTCCACCAAAGCAACTGATTTTAGCCTTTTTTATTAATTTAAAATATATTTTTCAATTATAGTTTACATTCAATATTATCTGGTATTAGTCTCAGGTATACAGCATAGTGTGGTTAGACAATGATTTTGGCTTAACCCCCATAAGAGTGTAAAGAAATAGTTACATCGCTTTTATTTAAAATAAAACCACCTATTTGGCCCAATCTCTTTATTTAAAAAATGAAGGAACTGAGATTTAGAAGTAAGCACTGTGATTTCTCCAACAACTTAGTCTCCTGACCAATAAAACCAACAAGGTATAAAGGGAGCAAATAAAGGACAATCAAAACCTGAGCACAACTACACTCCAGACAATATATGCAAGCTTCCTCCAGGGATCCCAGATCTACTGTGTGGTTTCTTAAATTACCTCCCTTAGGTTTTCTCATCCATACAAAGACAATATGGTAATCCCTAGGCATGTAAAGCACTTAGCAGAATGCCCTGCACATAAATCACAACAAACAGTAGTAGCTATTCCTGTTATTCTATTCAACCTTCACAATAACCATATGGGATAGGGCCCTGGAACTTGCCTAAGGTCACACAGCTAATAAGGATAGCCACACTGGAACCCAAGTCTAGTTCTACAGTCCCTATTCTTTTAAGAATGCTGCCCTGTTAGGCCAAGTCACTGATCTTCTCTTTATCAGTTGCTTCCCCTGAAAAAATAACAATTCAATCGACCTCATAGCAAAAAAAGAAAGGCAAAGCACTTTTTTGTCAAGTCCTATGCATACCTAAGGTAAGTTTCACCAGGCAGACTCCTCCCAAATACAGGAACTTGCTAAGGTCCAGTCTCTACCCAGGGAAAATAATGAAATGGATCAAAAGTGGGTTTAGAGTGTCACTCATCTCTGACCTTTTGGCCCTAAGTATAGCCGGAGGAAAACATGTTGTTTGCTCCAGGACCATGCAAGAAGTGCCTCCAACATTCCCCTTCAAGTGTGTTTACCCAGGTAAAATTTGTTAATTCAGTAGACATCTATGGAAGATCTATGAAGCATCCAGCATTCTGCCAAGTGCTAGAGAGATCCTTAAGATCTAACCCTTGCCCTTAAGGAATCAGAAAGAACCAATTATAAAACAATAATGAAGAAGTCTTCCTGACCATCTTAACTAACAGCACCCACCTCCTGGATCCCTCTTACCCTACTGCAGGGGTCCCCAAACTTTTTACACAGGGGGCCAGTTCACTGTCCCTCAGACCGTTGGAGGGCTGGACTATAAAAAAAAACTATGAACAAATTCCTATGCACACTGCACATATCTTATTTTAAAGTAAAAAAACAAAACGGGAACAAATCCAATATTTAAAATAAAGAACAAGTAAATTTAAATCAACAAACTGACCAATATTTCAATGGGAACTATGCTCCTCTCACTGACCACCAATGAAAGAGGTACCCTTCCAGAAGTGTGGCGGGGGGCCGGATAAATGGCCTCAGGGGGCCGTAGTTTGGGGACCCCTGCCCTACTGTTTTCATGTAGTGCATTATATTGCTCAGAAGTGATTGGCTGTGCCCGAGGGTGGGGTCTGGGAAGGAAATTGTCTACGGTAAACCTCAGAAATCAGAGGAAAGTGGAGAGACGGGGGGTAGGCCCATCCTTTAATGCCAGCCTTCCCCCCACACTAGTGTCTAGCTCAGTTCCAATTCATACCTGGAAAGATAGAGCACCAACCATCTTTCATTCCTGACTCTTTTCTGCCAAAGTTCTTGAACCCAGGTCCAAGTGGGCCTACCCATCATTTTGGAGACTAGCTACAGGAAGGTCTGACATAGAATAGAATCACACTTGCCCTGCCCCTTCCCCACATAGCTGTCATGATTCACTTCCTGTTCCCAACAGGCATTTAAAGTAGGGAGTCAGTAAACTTAAAAGTTTCATAATATTCGTATAAATATACAAAATAGTTTTTTAGTAAATATTTTACGCTTTGTAAGATGTAAGTTCACTGTCCCAACTACTCAACTCTGCCATTGTAGCGTGAAGTAGCCATGCACAATATATAAGCAAAGACGTGGCTATGTTTCAATTAAACTTTATTTACAAAAACAGGCAGTGGGGCCTGTGGACCACAGTTTGCCAACGCCTGACCTAAAAGAAAACAGGAGAACTATTTTTAAGCAGCTTCCTCCTGACCATTTCTAATTACCTTAGGCTGTCCACATCTCACCACTACTTCTTACTGGGCTTAAATAGTCTTTCCCAAAACCACAAATCCATGTATTTTTTTTTAATTTAATTTTTTTGGGGGGGTTAAAGTTTTTATTTATTGATTTTACAGAGAGAATGGGTAGTGAGAAGTATCAACTCACAGTTGCTTCACTTTAGTTGTTCATTACTTGCCGTACATGCCTTGACCGGGCAAGCCCAGGGCTGCGAACCAGAGACCTTATCATTCCAAGTCGAAGCTCTATCCACAGTGCCACCACAGGCCAGGCTCAAATCCAAGTATTTTAGATATGCAAACCTCAGGGTTAGCAGCCCAACCAGCATGCAGAGATTCTCCAGGTTGGAAGGATTTAGAGATCATCTGACTCCAACCTCCCACTTAATAAAGAAGTTATCTGACCCTGGCTGGTTGGCTGAGTGGACAGAGCACTGGCCCAGCGTGCAGATGTCCCGGGTTCATTCCCCGGTCAGGACACACAGGAGAAGGGACCATCTGCTACTCTCCCCCTCCCTCTCCCCTTTCTCTCTTCCCTTCACGCAGCCAGTGGCTCCCTTGTTTCAAGCACTGGCCCTGGGCACTGAGGATGGCTCAGTTGGTCCTTCTTGTTAGTAGGAGTGCTTGAACAGAAGTTGAACAACTACTTCCCAGATAACTCTTTTTTTTTTTTTTTAAGTGAGAGGAGGGGGTATAGTGAAACAGAACTCTTGCATGTGCCCTGACCAGGATCTATCCGGCAACCTCCGTGTTGGGCCAATGCTCAAATCAACTGAGCTTGGCTGCAGCCCCCGGGTAAAGGCACATAAGAGAAACCAATCAATGAATAACTAAGGTGCCGCAACTATGAGTTGATGTTTCTCATCTCTCTCCCCTCCTGTCTGTCTCTCTTTAAAAAAAAGAGCCTATTCAATTAACAGTATTGGGAAAATACATTCATGCAAAATAATGAAATTAGATTGCTATTTATCACCATAAACAAAAATTTACACAAAATAGATTAAAGATTTAAATTAAGACCTGAAACAAATTATATAGAAGAAAAAATAGGTACTAAATTTATGAATGTTGGTCTTAGAGACGATTTTATTAATTTTATGACCTCAAAGGCAAGAGGAAAGAAAAGCAAAAATAAGTGAATGGTACTGTAGCGAACTAAAAAGCTCCAGCACAGCAACGAAAACCATCAACAAAAAGGTAACCAACTGAATGGAAGAAGATATTTGCAAACTCTACCTCCAATCGGGGTTAATATACAAAATATATAAAGAACTCATACACCTGAACAACAAATAATCCAATTTAAAAATGGGCAGAGGATGTCAACAGACACTTCTCCCAAGAAGACATTCAAGCAGTCAACAGATATATGAAAAGATGCTCAAATTCACTAGTTATCAAGGAATGCTAGTAAAAACTACAATGAGACCACCTCACACCTATTAGATTGGCTATTATAAACAAGTCAAGTAATAACAAGTGTTGAGGTTGTGGAGAAAAGGGAACCCTCATTCACTGCTTGTGAAATGTAAACTCGTACAGCCACTATGGGAAACAGCATGGAGGTTCCTCAAAAAATGAAGAATAGAATTACCACATGACCCAGCAACCCCTATCCAACCGAAAAACTTGAAAACATTTATTCGTAAAGATATATGTACCGCACCTGACCAGGTGGTGGCACAGTGGATAGAGTGTCGGACTGGGATGCAAAGGACCCAGGTTTGAGACCCCTGAGGTCACCAGCTTGAGCGCGGGCTCATCTGGTTTGAGCAAAAGCTCACCAGCTTGGACCCAAGGTCGCTGGCTTGAGCAAGGGGTCACTCAGTCTGCTGTAGCCCCCAGGTCAAGGCACATACGAGAAAGCAATCAATGAAAAACTATGGAGCCACAACGAAGAATTGATGTTTCTCATCTCTCCCTTCCTGTCTGTCTGTCCCTATCTGTCTCTGCCACCAAAAAAAAAAAAAAAAAGTATCAGGTCTACCGGAAAGTTCTGTCCGTTTCTATCACAACAAGTTTTGACACGTTTAGCACATGTAAGCACATTTATTTGGCGCATGTGTGCCTCTCATTTTTATCACTTAATGTATACATACTGACGTAGCAAATTAACTAAAACAAAGTTGATTCATGTTAGTCTTATTTATGTGTGAAGCAATAGTGTACCCATGACTGCTGATAAAGTTCATTTACGCCCTGTATTTGATACGAATTTCAACAAGGAAGAAATGCTACAGAATTATGTAGAAATTTATTGAAAGTGTTTGGTGAAGGTACAGTTTCTGATAGGACATGCAGAAGATGGTTCGAAAAATTCAAAACAGGTGATTTCGACCTTTCTGATAAGCCACGTTCTGGGCGACCATCTTTGATTGATGACGATGTTGTTAAGACCATGTTGGAGCAAGATCCTTTTCTGACAACATCGGAGATCACAGAAAGGCTTAATTCAGCTTGGCAAACCATTTCGGACCATATTCAGAAGATAGGATTGGTGTGGAAATATTCAAGACAGGTGCCACATGAATTAAGTCAGAAGAATTTGGATGATCGAGTCGTCATATGCACATCTCTGCTTGCTCGGAACAAAATCGAGCCCTTCTTGAACCGGATGATAACTGGGGATGAAAAGTGGATTACCTACGAAAACATCGTAAGGAAAAGGGCATAATGTGAACCCAGAAAACCTAGCCCTTCTGAATAAGAGAATGTTGTGTATATGGTGGGACATTCGAGGACCAATACATTATGAGCTTTTAAAACCGAACGAAAAGCTCAATTCGGAGAAGTATTGTCAGCAACTGGATAATTTAAAGACAGCAGTCCAAGAAAAGAGGCCGGCGATGTTCAATAGGAAGAACATCATACTGCATCATGATAATGCCAGGCCACATGCTGCTTTAGGGACACGTCAAAAAATTGCAGAACTAGGCTGGGAAATTCTGTCACATACATCATATTCCCCGGACTTAGCACCCTCCGACTATCACTTGTTTTTGTCCTTACAAAATTTTTTGAAGGGCAAAAAATTCAAAAATGAAGAAGATCTCAAACAAGCACTGGTTCAATTTTTCACATCAAAAGATAAAACATTTTTCAAAAATGGGATAGACAAATTGCCCTCACGCTGGCAAGAAATCATTAATAATAATGGCAATTATATTATTTAATAATGATAATAAGAAAAATTTGTATTTTGTTTTATTCCAAAAACAGACAGAACTTTCCGGTAGACTGTATATATACCGCTATGCTGACTGCAGCATTATTTACAGTGGCCAAGACATGGAAACAACCGAAGTGTCCTTCGATAGTTGACTGGGTGAAGATGTGGCACATATATAACTATGGAATACTACTCAGCCTCAAGAAAAGATGAAATATTGCCATTTGCAACAACATGGATGGATCTTGAGAATATCATGCTAAGTGAAAGAAGTTAGATGGAAAAAGCCAAGAACAATATAATTTCATTCATAGGTGGGACATTAAACTGAAAACAAATGAACAAACAAGACAAACAAACATAGACATAGGTTTAGAATTTTACCAGGGATCACTGTCAAGTTTCCAATGATACCCTCAAACCCACATGACCTAGGTATTAAATCCAGATAAATCAAACATCTCTCCAGGAGAACACGAATTTGACTCTGCCTTTAAAATGTTGGGAATCCATTACTTTCTGGTCACTCACCACTATCACCCTAGTCTGGGCCACCATCCTCCCTTCCTGGACTACTGACCACTGCAAAAGCTTCCTAACTTCTCCGTGCTTCCCCCCCCTGCCTGCCCTTCTCCACCCTCCAGTCTATTCTCCCAGACTCAGAGCAACCAGAGTAAGCCTTTTAAAAGGTTGAAACATGTCACTGCTCTGTTCTCCGCTCTCCAGCGGCTCCCACCTCACTTTATAGTGCATGGCAAAGGTCTTGCCCTGACCCTAAAGCACTTCTGGGTCCCTCCCATTATTCCCACTCACCTCCGGCTGCTCTTTCCCTACTGCTCCACTCCAGCACACTGGCCTCCTGGTGGCTCCTTGGACATAACAAGTCACACCCATACCTCAGGGCCTTTTACTTGCTGTTCCCTCTGCCTGAGATGCCTTTCTTCCCCCAGATGCCTCCCTGGCTGGATTCCTCACTTAAGATCTTGGTTCACAGTATCACCTTCATCAGAGGCCCTTTCTAATCACCTTACATAAAGTAGCGATCCCTCAGCTCCCTGACACTATTCCCTTAACCTGCTTTCATGCTACTGAGCACGTATGACCTAGTGGACATCATTCATCTATTTGCCTAATTGTTTGTTTACATCTAGTTATTCATTTATTTTTATCTATTTCTTTCCATTAGAATATAATCCTTGAGAGCAAGGATTTTCTCTGCTTTGTTTAATGCTGTATATACTTAGTTCCAAGAATCGTGCTAGGCATATATACTGCTCACAAAAGTTAGGGGATATTTCAAAATGAATATGAAGCTATAAAACATCCCCTAATTTTTGTGAGTGGTATAGTAAAGCGGTCAATTTTATTATCAGGACATAAGCTCCAGAATACAGCAAAATATTTTGTGTATAACAGTTTTGTGGAATAAGCCTGTTGACAAGAATGATCATTACCCCCCAATTCATCAAGTATATTAAAAAAGCATTGGTGGTCCAAAGAAAAGACGAAAGTATCATCAGAAAGATCAACAAACAAATGAATGCTGCTGCCACGCCACCCAACCAGAAATTAATTTCATAACCCAGCTCCCTGAGTTGGAAAAACGCTCCAGGGAAAGAACAGAAACTCTGGACCAATTAACAGGACAAGAAGAGTTTGCCTAGAAGTTTCCCCCGCCCTCAAGAGAAGTTCTCCACCATCCCCGAGTAGGCCTATCTCACAGCAGGGGTTACTAAGAGAGTGAAAGGTCCCGCTGAGATCCTTTCCCTGTGCAGTCACTCCTGTGCCTACAGCCCAGTTTCCAGACGCTTTCTCTGACTGCGCTATTGCTCTGCCTTCCCGGAGAACCTTTCTTTCTCTATCATCCAGCTACCATTGGCGACCAAGACCACTGTTCTCCACTCTCCTGTGGCTCCCATTTTGCTAGAATAAACTGCTCTCCAAACATCTTGCTCTGGCTCTGAGACTCTCTGGGCACTCACTGCTAAAGTGTCTTTTATTTCATTAGTCCTCTCCACTGCCTTGGTCAACATCAACCAATAAAATACTGGCACACAGAACCTTAGGGAAACAATCCAGTATCAGTCAAAAGTTTTGTTTATTTTGCTTAGCTTTTTTTTTTTTAATTTTTTTTTTTTTTTTTTTTTTTTGTATTTTTCTGAAGCTGGAAACGGGGAGAGACAGTCAGACAGACTCCCACATGCGCCCGACCGGGATCCACCCGGCACGCCCACCAGGGGCGATGCTCTGCCCACCAGGGGGCGATGCTCTGCCCCTCCGGGGCGTCGCTTTGCAGCGACCAGAGCCACTCTAGCGCCTGGGGCACAGGCCAAGGAGCCATCCCCAGCGCCTGGGCCATCTTTGCTCCAATGGAGCCTTGGCTGCGGGAGGGGAAGAGAGAGACAGAGAGGAAGGAGGGGGTGGGGGTGGAGAAGCAAATGAGCACTTCTCCTATGTGCCCTGGCCGGGAATCGAACCCGGGTCCCCCGCACGCCAGGCCGATGCTCTACCGCTGAGCCAACCGGCCAGGGCCTATTTTGCTTAGCTTTTTAAAGATTAAGTCAGTCACTGCCTCAACCAGTAAGTAACGTTCGCAAGAGATGTTCGAGTACAACTATGTTAGGTCTGCAATCTAGCCCAACCATTTACTGCCTGTGTGAATTCGGAGAAGTTATTGAACCCCATTTCCTCACGGTGATAATAACAGCCCTTACCTCACAGGGAGATCGCATATGACAAAAAGGACTCAGACTGGCATACAGTAAGTATTCAGTAAATGGTAGCTAGTTCTATTAAAGGTTGTCAGCTTCATGCAAAGATTTTCCTTCCTTAGCCTGGCTGGCTGGAATGAGAACCCATGTAAAGTACTTAGCATAGTTCAGTATATGGTCTATAATGGTCATAAACAATACTTTCCTCCCTATCTCCTAATGGCGGAAAAATTGCAGACTTAGGCAATCACCCAATTCTATCAGTGTGGTCAGGTTTCCCTGCACAACATACTTACCATTTAGGTCATTTAAGTGTTTAATTGATGCTTCTGGCTGCTCCCCCACTCCCACTGGTTGTTGTCCGGGAAACAGTCACTCACTATCTTTCAATGGCAGTTGCCTGGCCTGGCCTGTGGTGACACAGTGGATCAAGTGCCAACCTAGAACGTGGAGGACGCCAGTTTGATACCCTGGGCTTGCCCGGTCAAGGCACATACAAGCAGCAGCAAGGAAGGAACAACTAAAATGAAGCAACTCTGTGAGTCGATACTTCTCCCTCTACCCACTTTGTAAAATCAATAAATAAAATCTTTTTTAAAAAAGAGAAACCATTACAAAAAAAATGGCAGTTGCCTCTTGACCTGGGCAGAATATAAACAGGAAGGAGTTGGTAAAATGTGAATAACATCAAGACGGAGTGAGCTCAACCAAAGGCTTGTCCCCAAGACCACCGAGTATGTGTAGTGTCCGGAAAGAGACAAGCAGAATCTGAGTCAGATGCTGCTGACTCTGACAGAGCTGGCTCTCCCCCTCCCAGGGGAGAGGAGGAGTTTGGCTCCAGGAGACTTCCCCTTTCCTATCAGATGATACGGTTCCCCTGTAGACGATGCTGTCTTTCCTTAAATTAACAGACCTATACATTCAACAATCTAAAAATTCGTATGATATCTTACAGCTGGGAAAGCTCTCAGAAATCAACTAGTTCAATGCCCTCATTTTGACAGGAACTGAAGCTTGGAAAGGTTGAGTCACACAATTGCTTAGAACTAAAGCTGTGATTCTACTAAAAATAAGATGTTCTGGAAGGTGGGTAATAAAAACAAACATTGGTTGGTATCTACCACACCCCTCACAACATGTTGTATATTTTATATAAGAGAGTAACACAGTAATGTTACCCCCTTACAGAGAATCTAAATTTTAAGAAGTCAAGTGACTTGTCCAAGGTTTTACAACTTGCTAGTAACTAAGCAGTCAGGATTTAAACCCAAGTCTATCTGACATCAAAAGCCACTTCACCATGCTGACTGTCCCTGGGCCACCTTCTACACTAGGTCTTCAAAAGGGCCTGGACCAACCCAGTATCGATTAAAACTAAAAATAGAGCTTCTCTGTCTCAAACTTACTCTTCAGTGTGTAAAGAGCCTTCTTTCTACAAGAGAGCTGAACAGCCTAATAACTCATTGAAGCTTACCCTAAAGTGAGTGAGTGCAGGTAGAAGATCTGGGTCAGACTTCTGTTTATCCTAGTCTTGAGAAGGACTGGAGTGATAGCTAAGCTAGGGATAAAACTACAGCCCTGACCGGACAGCTCAGTTGGTTAGACCATCACCTGAAGCGCAGAGGTTACCAGTTCAATGCCCAGCCAGGGCACATACAGGAACAGCTCCATGTTCCTGTCCTTTTGTCTCTCTCTTCCTCTCTCACTGAAATCAGTAAATAAAAATAATTTTTAAAAAAAGAACACACTAAAGTTTTTGTACATTGTCTTACACTCAAACTATCCCCCTCTCCTTTCATCACAACTGTTCACCCCTCCCTTCGATATCCGGCAGACTACCTTCTGACATACCAAGGTTGATGGTCCCTTTAATCTGATTTTCACACCTCTACCACTAATACCATAACATAAAACAGAATCTCTCTTTACCTCTATCCCCCTAGAGCAGTGGTCCTCAACCCCCGGGCCGGTACCGGTCCGTGGGCCATTTGGTACCGGTCTGCAGAGAAAGAATAAATAACTTACATTGTTTTCGTTTTTATTTATATTTAAGTCTGAACGATGTTTCATTTTTAAAAAATGACCAACTTTCTTCTGTTACATCCGTCTAAGACTTACTCTTGATGCTTGTCTTGGTCACGTGATACATTTATCCATCCCACCCTAAAGGCGGATCCGTGAAAATATTTTCTGACATTAAACCGGTCCGTGGCCCAAAAAAGGTTGGGGACCACTGCCCTAGAGGACTAGAAGGCTGGAATTAAGATGGAGAAATAATAAAATGACAGCTTTTTTTAATGGCTATTAAAAAAAGAAGAGAGCCTGCCTGGCCACGCAATGGCGCAGTGGATAGAGCATTGGACTGGGATGCGGAGGACCCAGGTTCGAGACCCCCCGAGATCGCCAGCTTGAGCGCGGGCTCATCTGGTTTGAGCAAAGTTCACCGGCTTGGACCAAAGTCACGGGCTTGAGCAAAGGGTTACTCAGTCTGCTGTAGCCCCATAGTTAAGGCATATATGAGAAAGCAATCAATGAACAACTAAGGTGTCGCAACGAAAAACTGATGATTGATGTTTCTCATCTCTCTCCGTTCCTGTCTGTCCCTGTCTATCCCTCTCTCTGACTCTCTCTTTGTCTCTGGAAAAAAAAAAGAGAGAGAGAGAGAGAGCCTGAAGCCTCAAGCCAGTAAAACTTAATGAGAAATTATTAATAAGCACTGAAAATAGTAATAAAAGTAGAAAAACAGACAGCACCCCAAGGATGGCCTGGGTGAGTGTGGGAGAAGCTTCTACTCTCTCTCTCTCGCTCCTGCTCTCCTCACATTTTTTTTTTTTTTTTTTTTAATTTTTCTGAAGCTGGAAACGGGGAGAGACAGTCAGACAGACTCCCGCATGCGCCCGACCGGGATCCACCCGGCACGCCCACCAGGGGCGAAGCTCTGCCCACCAGGGGGCAATGCTCTGCCCATCCTGGGCGTCGCCATATTGCAACCAGAGCCACTCTAGCGCCTGAGGCAGAGGCCACAGAGCCATCCCCAGCACCCGGGCCATCTCTGCTCCAATGGAGCCTTGGCTGTGGAAGGGGAAGAGAGAGACAGAGAGGAAAGCGCGGCGGAGGGGTGGAGAAGCAAATGGGCGCTTCTCCTGTGTGCCCTGGCCGGGAATCGAACCCGGGTCCTCCGCACGCTAGGCCGACGCTCTACCGCTGAGCCAACCGGCCAGGGCTCTCCTCACACTTTTAAAAAGCCTCAGTCTAAGAAGAGTAAGTGTGACTGCTATTCAAACAGCTTCAGAACTGGCCCACCAACCTTCTATTCTGCCCTCAGCCATCACCTCTTTCCCCCTCTCCACCCACCTCACTCACACACACATACACACACACACACACACACGCATGCGTGCTGCGCACACACACACACACACACACACACACACACACTTTCCTCTGCATAAACTAGAACTTACCCCACATATAAATTCTGAACTCTAAGCAGCCACGTAAATGTGGCCTATCTCCACTAAGGTCTCTGCAGCCCCAACACTGAAAGCAGCACCCCCTGACAGCCACTGCCCCCACCACCTACTGCCAAACTCGCTGGCATATTACTAAAGCCTGGGGCTCTTCTCTTCAAACAGGATGGACTACACTGCCAAATATCAAGCAGGAACTCCGGATAATCTACATTCTCTCCTATTTCTCAAGGGTGGAAGCAAGGGGCAAATGATTTCTTTCCTTCGCTTTTGAATCTTTTACTTCTTGCATCCTCAGCGTACTAGCCTTCTGTCCTCAGAAACAAGAGGATGACTGTAAACATCCTCAGCTTCAGAGGACTCTCCACCCTGCCAGATCCACCCTCATCACTTCCCTCCGGCGTCTTTTCTGTGCTCCTTGTTACTGCTGGCGGTAAGAGCGGGGTGCCCATCTGTCAGTGGAGCAGCTTCTGCAGGGCTTTCTTCTGAAAGGACCCTCCCAGATCAGTGAGAGTCCAACTGCCTCACTTTCCAGAAGAGAAAGTAACTCCCAGAGAGGAAAAGAGACAAGACTTACTTGTCCAAAGTTGCGAAGCAAGATAAAGTAAAATGATTGAGTCCACCTGAGATGATTAACAAGCCACATGAAGAAATGCACCAGTCTATCCCCATTTGACTGCAGAAGTTTAAGTGCTCTTAAATATGCATCACTTTTTTGTTTTAACTCATTTTTTAAATTTTATTTTATTCATTTTAGAGAAAGGAAAGAGAAGTGGGAAGCATCAATTCATAGTAGTTGCTTCTCAAATGTGCCTTAACTGGGCAAGCCCAGGGTTGCAAACTGGTGACCCCAGGGTTCCAAGTTGACACTTGATCCACTGTGCCACCACAGGTCAGACTATGCATCACTTTTGTTCCCAAAACACTTTGATAATAGATAAAAATGCTAGTGAATTCTGCTTCCAGTATAATCTTCTACAGATAACTTTAACCCCAGATAAAAAGTTTTAAACAACTATGAAGTGAACAAAGCCTGCCAGATTCAGGAGAAGGAACTAGCATGAGAAGAATTTCCCATTTATGGAGGTTGGATCTGAGGGCTGTCCAGCTAAAGCTCCAATTAAAAAAGCAAACCCTAGGCTTCCTGTCCACAGGAACCGAACAGAGCCCAGAGCAGCCACAGAGGGAGAGCCCCAGGGTCTATGTGGAAACTCTGCCCAAGTTTCTAGCTGACCCGGACCATGTATACACAGGGCAGAATCCAAGGACAGACAGAATGAGAAGGACAAAAGTACCAGACTCAGATTTAAACTGCCACCCACCATAGGTAAACAGAATTTGCCGTCCAAGTTAATTGCCTACTAACATGAAAACATCAACAAAAACCAGAGTCTCCACAATGTAACAATCACATTCGTTTATGTTCAGGTTAGAAACCAAAATTACATAAAGAACTAGAAATTAAACCCTTCTGCAAGGGGAAAGACTATCAACAGAGGTCAATTCCAAAATGACCCAGATGCTGGAATTATCAGACAAGGATATTAAAGCAGAGAATGAAAAAAATTTTAGAGTGATAATTCATTTTTTTCCCCTTTTTATTAAATTTACTGGCCTGGCTGGCTGGCTCAGTAGATACAGCATTGGCCTGGTGTGCAGATTTGCTGGGTCTGATCCTCGGTCAAGGCACAAATAAGGAGCTACCATCTGGTTCTCTTCTCTTCCCCTCCTCTCTCTCTCTCTCTCTCTCTCTTCTCCTTTCACAGCCAATGGCTCAACTGGTTCAAGCATTGGCCTCAGGTGCTGAGGATAGCTCAGTTGGTCTGAGCATTGGCCTCAGGCATTGAGGATAGCTCAGCTGACTCGAGCATGGGCCCCAGATGGGGGTTGCTGGGTGGACCCTGGTCAGGGTGCATGTGGGAGTCTATCTCCCTTCCTCTCACTAAATAAATAAATAAATAAACAAAAAAAGTATTGGGGTGACACTGGTTAATAAGATTATGTAGATTTCAAGTATATATTTCCAAAGTGGCAATTTCAGAACAAAAAAGCAATATCTGAAATTATAAAAATTCACTGAAAGAGCTTAAGAACATAATGAAGTTGGAAAACAAGAGTCAATGAAATCTGAAGATTAGATCAATAGAAATTAACTGAACTGAAATAATTCTTGGGTCTTCTGTAGTCTCTAGAACATACATCCATAGGCCCTTCAGCTGAGTGTACACAATGACAACTTTATATCATCAGAAAATCTGATCTCAGAGAGAACCAGAATGACTAGGGCTCACAGAGAAACCATTACCTGCTATTCTTTTGGACTGGCCACCCATTATCTACTGATTAATCTCTTGAGGTCATTCGGATATAAGCAAAGAAAGTACAAAGATGGAAAATGACAAGGTGGGATAAAAATTTAAATCTGGCCTGACCAGGGGGTGGCACAGTGGATAGAGCATCAGACTGGGATGTGGATAACCCAAGTTTGAGACCCCAAGATTGCCAGCTTAAGCGTGGGCTTGTCTGGTTTGAGCAAGGCTCACCAGCTTGAGCCCAACGTCGCTGGCTCGAGCAAGGGGTCATTCATTCTGCTGTAGCCCCCTGGTCAAGGCACATATGAGAAAGCAATCAATGAACAACTAAGGTGCCTTAATGAAAAACTGATGCTTCTCATCTCTCTTCCTTCCTGTCTGTCTGTTCCTATCTGTCCCTCTGTCTCTGTCACAAAAAAATAAAATAAAATTTCAATCTGGCCCTGGCCAAGGACATCGTCCCGATATGCCAAGGCTGTCCATTTGATTCCTGGTCAGGGCACATACAAGAATCAACCAGTAAATGCATAAATAAGTGGAAATACAATCAAAGTTTCTCTTTCTCAAATCACTCAAATCAATCAAATTCAAATTTAAAACAAAATTTTTTAAAATCTTAATCTGAAATAACCACAACATCCAAAGTCCTAGAAATCAAATCTACTGCCCCAACTGTGTACATTGAGAAGCAGGAAACGGTTGCTTTTCCCCTTATAATTGCTAAGGTAGCATCCTCAGGATTGTTCAGAAAAAAAGCCAGAAAGGATTTTAAAGTTTTTCTGCCCTAAGCAGTCTCTTCACCAAAAAGCCGACCTGGGACACAGGCTGACGGCAGGACAGGTGGGATCATCATTTGGGCCTGGCACTGAAGTGTGCCAACAGCATGGTGAGAGCCAACCCAGTGTCACCTAGGTTATAAAAGCAGCTAATCTGAATGCCATCACTGACCAACTTCCCACATTCAAGTCACTTCATGCTGGAGTTCAGGAAACTCTAAGTAAAAGTAGAGAAAGACACATAAACTGCAGAAGAAACTTGTAAACTTCCATAAACCCTGCCTTTTTCTCACCTCCCACCTACCTGTTCACAGGGAGCAAGTGCTCATTTCTGACTGAAGTGAAAAGCAGAAAAGGAGGAGGTGACCTTAACTGTAAAATACCTTGAACCCGGAATTCTGCCAGTAACATACTGTTAGATCTCAGGGAAAGAAATTTTCTATACTCTCAGGGTCTCCGTTTCATCAGGTAAACAGAAAACTCAAATGAAATGATATCTAAGGTCCTTTCCAACAACAAATCAATTAATTACTATATTTTTTACTCCATAAGACACACCTGACCATAAGACACACCTAGGGTTTTAAGGAGGAAAATAATAAAAAATATTTTGAACCAAATGGTGTGTTAAAATATTTAATGAAATACCATATTTATCACTCCATAAGACACACGGGCATTTTTCCCTCCACTTGGGGGGGGGGTGTCTTATGGAGCGAAAAATATGGTATGTATGACACCCTGAGCTTCTAGTCAAGAGAGTCGAGTAGGTAAACATGGCCACCTCAAAATTACAATTAAACTACTAAACAGCCATCATTGAGAACTACCTGAAATCTAGCTGAACAGAAGTCCTGTAACTAAAGATGTACAGAAGATGCCACATCCAAATTTGTAGGAGGAGCGGAGACACGAAAGCAGGTGATCCCACAACCACATCTAGTGGTTAAAAATCAAGAGGGATAGCAAGGCTGCAGCTCCAGAGGTCCCCGTGAGGAGCGAGGGATCCCAGCCCCTCTGCAGGATTCCCAGTCACGGGTTCCAGTGCAAAGAAGAGAGAAGTCCCCTTAACTTGTCTATGAAAACCAGCAGAGATGTGGCTGAGAGGAAGGCTGCTGGAGTCCCAGGCGTTCCTCCTGAGGGGCCGGTAGAAGGACTTCCTCCGACCCACACACTCTGAGCCCCAGCACTGGGGCAGAAGCTCCAAAGTGGCGGGGACGTAGGGGAGGAAGGGAATTGTCTGGCTTTGAGGCAAAGGCTTGGAGGGGCAACTTTCTCCCCAACAGAAGTGCTGGCAGAAGCCACTGCTCCTTTGCTGAGCCCCCCTCCTAGAGAGCCAGCAGGCAGGGGGGCCATAACTGAGTCTCCATCAACCTGGCTAACGTTCACCTAGCCCTGGTGATTCCCAGAGACCCCAACCTCACCCAAACAGTATGTACCCAAAGAGTCCCACACCAAAACACATAATTAAAAAGGCAAAGGTTGCCTGACCAGGCGGTGGCACAGTGGATAGAGCATCAGACTGGGATGCCGAAGACCCAGGTTCAAGACTCTGAGGTTGCCAGCTTGAGCGTGGGCTCACCTGGTTTGAGCAAAAGCTCACCAGCTTGGACCCAAGGTCACTGACTCGGGCAAGGGGTTACTCGGTCTGCTGTAGCCCCACAGTCAAGCCACATATGAGAGAGCAATCAATGAACTAAGGTGTCGCAACAAAAAACTGATGATTGCCTGACCAGGTGGTGGCGCAGTGGATAGAGCGTCGGACTGGGATACGAAAGGACCCAGGTTCGAGACCCCGAGGTCGCCAGCTTGAGCGTGGGCTCATCTGGCTTGAGCAAAGAGCTCACCAGCTTGGACCCATGGTCCCTGGCTCCAGCAGGGGGTTACTCGGTCTGCTGAAGGCCCACGGTCAAGGCACATGTGAGAAAGCAATCAATGAACAACTAAGAAGTCGCAATGCGCAACAAGAAACTGATGATTGATGCTTCTCCTCTCTCTCTGTTCCTGTCTGTCTGTCCCTGTCTATCTCTGCCTCTGTAAAAAAAAAAACAAAAAAAAAACTGATGATTGATGCTTCTCATCTCTTTCTGTTCCTGTCTGTCCCTGTCTATCCCTCTCTCTGATTCTCTCTCTGTCTCTGTAAAAAATAAATAATTAAAAAAAAAGACTAGGAATCTTGTTTAAAAAAAAAAAAAGACAAAAGTGGCTGAATGGACAAAAAACGAGACCCTTATATATGCTGTCTACAAGAGATTCACTTTATTCAAAGACAACACACACTTAAAGTAAAGGGGTGGAAATTTTATTTCATAAAAATGGAAAGAAACAAACAAAAAATCTAGGGTAGCAGTACTTATACCAGACAAAATAGACTTTAAAACAAAGGCCATAACAAGAGACAAAGAAGGACACAGCAATTCACTTCTGAGTATTTACCTGAAGAAACCCAAAACACTAACTTGAAAAGACATATGCATCCATATGTTCAATGCAACATTATTTACAATAGTCAGATATGGAAGCAATTTAAGTGTCCATTAATAGATAAATGGATAAAGAAATGTTGCATATATACAATGAAATATGACTCAGCCATAAAAAATTAAAATAAAATCTTGCCACCTGCAACAACTTGGATGAACCTAGAGGTTATTGTGCTGAGTGTAATAAGTCAGACAGAAAAAGACAAATGTCATATGATTTCACTTATATGCAGAATCTAAAACAATAAAAAACATAAATATAGGCCCTGGCCAGTTGGCTCAGCGGTAGAGCGTCGGCCTGGCGTGCGGGGGACCCGGATTCGATTCCCGGCCAGGGCACATAGGAGAAGCGCCCATTTGCTTCTCCACCCCCCACCCCCCCTTCTTCCTCTCTGTCTCTCTCTTCCCCTCCCGCAGCCGAGGCTCCATTGGAGCGGAGATGGCCCCGGTGCTGGGGATGGCTCCTTGGCCTCTGCCCCAGGCGCTAGAGTGGCTCTGGTCTCGGCAGAGCAACGCCCTGGAGGGGCAGAGCATCGCCCCTGGTGGGCGTGCCGGGTGGATCCCGGTCAGGCGCATGTGGGAGTCTGTCTGAATGTCTCTCCCGTTTCCACCTTAAAAAAAAAAAAACCATAAATATAAACAGACTTACAGATACAAAGAATATTTGATGGCTGTCAGAGGGGAGAGGGGTTGGGAGGGTTGGGGGCCTGGGTAAAAAGGTAAAAGGATTAAGAAAAACAAACCTGTAGTTACAAAATGGACAAGGGGATATCAAGTATACCACAGGGAAGATAGTCAATAAGTAATACTGTAATAACTATGTATGGTGTCAGATGGGTACTAGTTTTATTGAGGTGATCACTTCTTAAGTTATATAAATATAATACGGTACACCAACTGTAATAGAAAAAATAAAAAATTAACTGAGACTGACCAGGCGGTGGCACAGTCAGACTGGGATGCAGAGGACCCAGGTTCAAAACCCCAAGGTCGCTGGCTTAAGCGCAGGCTCATCTGGCTTGAGTGTGTGATCATAGACATGATCCATGGTCACCTGCTTGAGTTCAAAGGTTGCTTGCTGGCTTGAAGCCCAAGGTGGCTGGCTTGAACAAGGGGTCACTCACTCTGCTATAGCCCCCAGGCAAGGCACATGAGAAAACAATCAATAAACAACTAAGGTGTATGGCAACAAAGAACTGATATTTCTCATCTCTCTCCCTTCCTGTCTGTCTGTCCCTATCTGTCCCTCTGTCTCTTTCTGTCTCCGTCAAAAAAAAATTAATTTAAAAGTCTTATTAATTCGAAAATTGTATTAATAGTGATTTCAATACCTAACTATGATGGAATACAGCTAAAATAAAGTCTGTTTCTAATTCTCCCAGGAACTTTTTTTATCCATGTAACTCCTTTGATGAAAAGGCAGATACACTTACCCAACCCCCTTCCAGTCATATGACAGATGAGCAAACAGACTAAGAGATTTGTGACCTTTTTGGGAAACTAGAAACAGAGACAGGACTAGAATCCAGTAATCTCTAAGCTTCACGGGGTTTTTTCACCTTACTAGAGAAAACTTACCTAACAGAGAATCAAGAGTATAAAGCAAGACTGTAATTGGAAGGAAATGATTTAAGAATCTTCAAGCTTGAACTGTGGTGGAGGAATGGATAGAGCATCCACCTGGAACACTGAGGTTGCCGCTAGGAAACACCGGGCTTGCCCAGTCAAGGCACCTATGAGAAGCAATCAATGAACAACTAAAGTGAAGCAACTATGATCTCACCTCCTCTTTCTCTTTCCCTTTCTCTAAAATCAATAAATAAAACCATAAAAATAATAATAAAAGAACTGTCAGCCTGACTGGGCGGTGGCGCAGCAGATAGAGCGTTGGACTGGGATACGGAAGACCCAGGTTCGAGACCCCGAGGTCGCCAGCTTGAGCGCAGGCTCATCTGGTTTGATCAAAAGCTCATCAGCTTGAGCCCAAGGTCGCTGGCTTAAGCAAGGAGTTACTCGGTCTGCTGTAGCAACCCCCACCCCCCCCCCCCCCCCCGTCAAGGCATGTATGAGAAAACAATCAATGAACAACTAAGGTGTTGCAATGCGCAACAAAAAACTAATGATTGATGCTTCTCACCTCTCCGTTCCTGTCTGTCTGTCCCTGTCTATCACTCTCTCTGACTCTCTCTGTGGAAAAAAAAAAAAAAGAACTTTCAAGCATCTTGGAAGCACTATTAAACAACTGATAAGACTAGCTTGTGATTAGGGTTTTTTGTTTTATTTTGTTTTGTTTTTTTACAGAGATAGAGAGAAAGTCAGAGAGAGGGATAGATAGGGACAGACAGGAACGGAGAGATGAGAAGCATTAATCATCAGTTTTTCATTGTGACACCTTAGTTGTTCATTGATTGCTTTCTCATATGTGCCTTGACCATGGGCCTTCAGCAGACCGAGTAACCCCTTACTTGAGCTAGCGACCTTGGGTTCAAGCTGGTGAGCTTTTTGCTCAAACCAGATGAGCCCGCACTCAAGCTGGCCACCTTGGGGTCTCGAACCTGGGTCCTCCGCATCCCAGTCTAATGCTCTATCCACTGCGCCATCGCCTGGTCAGGCTAGGGTATCTATTGATATTTAAAAGCAGGCCCTCAAAGACCACTACCTGGCTCTACTGTTTCTTTTTCTAACAAATAGTCTATAATTGAGACTAGGCTTGCCGACCTGTGGTGGCGCAGTGGATAAAGTGTCAACCTGGAACACTGAGGTTGCCAGTTAGAAACCCTGGGCTAGGCCCTGGCTGGTTGGCTCAGCAGTAGAGCGTTGGCCTGGCGTGCGGGGGACCCGGGTTCGATTCCCGGCCAGGGCACATAGGAGAAGCACCCATTTGCTTCTCCACCCCCCCCTTCCTCTCTGTCTCTCTCTTCCCCTCCCGCAGCGAGGCTCCATTGGAGCAAAGATGGCCCGGGCGCTGGGGATGGCTCCTTGGCCTCTGCCCCAGGCGCTAGAGTGGCTCTGGTTGCAACAGAGCTCCCCGGAGGGGCAGAGCATCGCCCCCTGGTGGGCAGAGCATCGCCCCCTGGTGGGCGCATGTGGGAGTCTGTCTGACTGTCTCTCCCAGTTTCCAGCTTCAGAAAAATACAAAAAAAAAGAAACCCTGGGCTTGCCTGATCAAGGCACATATGGGAATTGATGCTTTCTGCTCCTCCACCACTTTCTCTCTCTCCTCTAAAATGAAAGTCTTAAAAAGAAAAAGAGAGAAAGAAAGAGAGAGAGAGAAGGGGGGAGGGAGGGAGGGAGGGAAAGGGAGAGACTAGGCTTCCTTGCAAATGGCCCATATTTGTGGGGGTTAGCAACAGAACCACATGTCTGAAATTGTGGGTTACTTACCTGCTTTAAGAAAGTGGGCTGAAGCCTTACCAGGCGGTGGCGCAGTGGATAGAGCATCAGACTGGGATGCGGAGGACCCAGGTTCGAGACCCCCAAGATTGCCAGCTTGAGCATGGGCTCATCTGGTTTGAGCAAAAAGCTCACCAGCTTGGACCCAAGGTCCCTGGCTCAAGCAAGGGGTTACTCGGTCGGCTGAAGGCCCACGGTCAAGGCACATATGAGAAAGCAATCAATGAACAACTAAGGTGTCGCAACAAAAAACTAATGATTGATGCTTCTCATCTCTCTCTGTTCCTGTCTGTCTGTCCCTGTCTATCCCTCTCTCTATCCCTGTAAAAAAAAAAAGAAAAGAAAGTTGTCTGAGGATTCTGATGTATAAAGTAAGTGGAAAAACTGCCATTTTCCAGGGCATTTTCTCAAATCGTTGAGATTCTGCTTCCCAGCAACTGTCGTCAGCTTGGCTCAAATAAACTCAAAAAGATTCTCTTTAAAAAAAAAAAAAAATTATTGATTTTAGAGAGGGAGGGAGGGAGAAAGAGAAAGACAGGAACATCACTCTGTTCCTGAATGTGCCTCACTAGGGATCGAACCGCAACCTCTACACTTCTGGAAGATGCTCTAATCCAGTGGTCCCCAACCCCTGGGCCGCGGACCGGTACCGGTCCATAGGCAATTTGGTACCGGTCCACAGAGAAAGAATAAATAACTTACATTATTTCCATTTTTTTATATTTAAGTCTGAACGGTTTTATTTTTAAAAAATGACCAGATTCCCTCTGTTACATCCATCTAAGACTCACTCCTGACACTTGTCTCGGTCACGTGATACGTTTATCCGTCCCACCCTAAAGGCCGGTCCGTGAAAATATTTTCTGACATTAAACCGGTCCATGGCCCAAAAAAGGTTGGGGACTACTGCTCTAACCAACTGAGTTATCTGGCCAGGAGTACATATATACAATGGAATACTACTCAGACATAAGAAATGATGACATATTGCCATTTACAACAACATAGATGGACCTTGAGAACATTGTATTAAGTGAATAAGTAAATCAGAAAAAGCTAAGAACTGTATGATTTCATACATAGGTGGGATATAAAACTGAGACTCATGGTGGACATAGATAAAAGTTAGCCCTGGCCGGTTGGCTCAGCAGTAGAGCGTCGGCCTGGCATGCGGGGGACCCGGGTTCGATTCCCAGCCAGGGCACATAGGAGAAGCACCCATTTGCTTCTCCACCCCTCCCCCTCTCCTTCCTCTCTGTCTCTCTCTTCCCTTCCGGCAGCCAAGGCTCCATTGAAGCAAAGATGGCCCGAGCGCTGGGGATGGCTCCTTGGCCTCTGCCCCAGGCGCTAGAGTGGCTCTGGTCACGGCAGAGCGACGCCCCGGAGGGGCAGAGCATCGCCCCCTGGTGGGCAGAGCGTCGCCCCCTGGTGGGCGTGCCGGGTGGATCCCGGTCGGGCGCATGCGGGAGTCTGTCTGACTGTCTCTCCCCGTTTCCAGCTTCAGAAAAATACAAAAAAAAAATTAGTGGTTACCTGGGGGAGGGGTGGGGGAGGTTGGCAGTAAAGAAGGACAAATATACAGCTACGGAAAATGATTTGACTTTGGGTGATGGCCACGCAATGCAATCAACATTTCAAATGATATAGAGATGTTCACCTGAAATCTGTGTACTCTTATTGATCAATATCACTCCATTAAGTTTAATTTCAAAATAAAAAAGAAAGAAAGCTGGCTAAATTAGAAAAACTTGCTGGCTCCCTTTAACCACTAGAAGTCTATGACTAGGATATCAAGGGACCAAGGATAAAAGTAGGTAATGGCAAATGTAGTTAAACAGCAAGTCACAGCAATTACCCTTAGGATAAAGGAACCCAAAGTGCTTTTATTACCTAATTTAATCTTCACAGTAACTCTAACAGGTAAATAATATTGTGACTACTTTAAAAATGAGGAAGAAATAAAGATTCAAAGTCACATAGCTGATAAGCACATTGTCATGCAGGTATGTGCCCAAATTTTGTTTTCTCCTCTCCATTATACCATCTCTGTAAGGAATTATCTCTCAGATCTTAGCCTCAAAAAAGCCAGTCCTGATCCACAGCCTAAACATCACAAACCTAAAATAAGACTAATGAGTTCCCAAAACAGTGAGCAGAAAAACCTCTTTGTAGCATTTGCTATATAGAACAGTGCAATATATCAAAACATTGATGATAGATCATACTATTAAATGATATGAAACACAATTAATAGAAACTGACCCACTGAGGGAGGTCTAAGAAGGTTCCCATTAGTGGCAAGAATGTTCCAAATAGAAGAGGAAGCACACGGTGAGCTTGAGGAACTAAAGTAGATCTGTGTGATCAAAGGAGAGAGGTCAAGTTAACGAAAAGGAGAAGATGGAGAGAACCATGCCTTGCAGCTCCTTAGAGGCCATATTATAGAGACGGGTCTTTATTCAAAGGGGTTATATGAAGTCACTTCAGTGTTAAATACGGGTAAAATGTGTACATTTCAAAAAGATCACTTTGGCTTCAGCATGGACGACATGGAAGGAGGTATAAGAATGATGCCAAGAGATCAGTAAGGAGGCCAGCCAGTTCTGTGGTCCAGGAAAGATGATGGAAATAGCAGTTCATAATACTGGGTGCATACTGGGCACATACGACACATACTATGTACCAGGCATTTCACATGGGTTTTTGTTTGTTTGTTTGTTTGTCTTGAGAGAGAGAGAGAGAGAGAGAGAGAGAGAGTCAGGAAGGGAGAGAGTGGGTGAGAGGCATCAACTCATAGTTGCTTTCACTTTAGTTGTGCATTGACTGCTTCCCGTACATGCCTTACCCAGGGCTGAGACAGTTTCCCCTTGTTCAAGCCAGCAACCTTGGGCTTTTTTTCAAACTAGCAGCCTTTGGGCACAAGCTGGCGAGCTTGGGGATCATGTGGACGATTATCCCGCTCAAGCCAGGGACCCTGCGCTCAGAGCCCGCAACCACAGGGCTTCAAACCAGCAACCCCAACGTTCTGGGTCGACACTTTATCCACTGCACTTCCACTGGTCAGGCTACACGGATTAATCTTTATAACAATTCTGTGCAACATACATATATTATTATCCCCATATTACAAAAGAAAAGAAGTAATTAAATAGAAGTACATGCCTCTCCTTTCATGTTCTCACTTTCCTCATAATCAGTCCCTTAAAAACACCTTTAATTCACTTATCCTCCCCACCCTTTCTTCATATTCAAAGACAATAGAAAAACTTCAATCCTTGGTAAACCAAACTAACAATCTCTACAGGCTGACACCAAGCAGCTAAGTTACAAACTAAGTCATATTTCTGGAGAAAATACAACTACAATGACTGGCATTTTTCTTTTTTTAGTTTATTTGAGCCAACCTGATGCCATATGCCGTGGAGCAAGACTTCAAATGCTCTTCGTTGACTGATGTTTTAAATTTATCACTACAATTTTTAAACAGTTCCCTTGATGCTGTTACATTTCCCCTACCTGGTTCATTCACTTTCCTACTCTCCAAAATAACTCTTGCACATCTTTTGCTCAATAAACCTCCAACTCCTATCAGCTAATAACTTTGTCACCAAGAAGAAACAGTCACACCATCATTTTCCTAACTTCAAATCTAACAACATATCAGCATTCTGCTTTCCCTACCATTAGCATGACGAGTCTTTGTTGGCATATAAAGTACAACATTCCCTAGCTATTATGGATCCAATTCCCTCTTAAGCTTCATATGCAATTATCCCCACTCTCTCTCTCTCTTACATCATCACTTCTCTCTCTTTAGGAAATGATGCCCATCAGCATGCAAACATGCTACTTGGAGTGTGGTCCACAAACCAGCCCTGGCTCACAAACTGTAACCATTATTCAGAAGTACAGAACTGAGCCTGACCAGGAGGCTGGATAGAGTGTCTGCCTGGCACACTGAGGTCCCAGGTTCGAGACCCCAAGATTGCCGACTTGAACACTGCCTCATCCAGCTTGAGCACAAGGTCACTGGCTTGAGCCCAAGGTCGCTGGTTTGACTGGAACCCCCTGGTTAAGGCACATATGAGAAAGTAACCCATGAACAACTAAGGTGCTGCAACAAAGAATTGATGCTTCTCATCTCTCTCTCTCTCTCTCTCTCTCTCTCTCTCTCCCTCCCTGTAGGTCCCTATCCATCTCTCTCTGTCTCTCTCTCACTAAAAAAAAAAAAAAAAAAAAAAAGTACAGAAATTGAGAGTAAGCATTTAGACATTTGTATAGCAAGATGACACTGTTGCACCATCCAAACAGATCATCAGTGAACTTCCCAAACTGGGTCTAAACCAGTAAGGGTGTTGAACTTACATAGTGAGTCACAGGTGGAATTAGCTACATACAAATCAGACATAGTAGTCCCACATGCAGATCCCAGACAGATTAGGAAAAAATTAATTGGCCCTGTACCACAGATAGCTAAAGAAGCCACCCTCTAGAACAGTGCTTCCCAAACTTGAATGTACAGACAAATCAGCTAGGGATCTCATTAAAATGCAGATTCTGATTCATTAGGTTTGGAGTGGGACCTGAGCGTCTATATTTTCAACAGATTATCAGGTCAATGCACAGGCCACAAGTGAGAATCAAGATTCTAGAATTTCCCATCTAAGAAAAACAAAACAATAAACTCTCTTGAGCTCACTTCTTCCAGCTACCTCAGTCTCAGTGTCTATGCTTCTCTTAACAGCAATCCCTCTTGAATGAGCTGTCTACCTACACTCTTCATTTCTCTACCTCTCGTTCCCTCAGCTCATTCCAGTCCACTCTCAACACTCCACTGAAACTGTTCATCAGAGTCAAAGGCAGCGATATTGCCCAATTCTGTGGTCATGTCTTTGACTTCTAAACAGCATTTAAAACAACCATTCTTTCTCCATCAAAACCCTTTCTCCTTGGTTCAGGATATCATGCTTTCCTGATTTCCTTCCTACTCCAATGGCTCATCAGTAGTCTTCTTTGATGGCTCTTTCTCTGCTTGACCAGGGGCAGTCCTGAGACCACTTTTCTTTATCTGAACCCTTACTTATTTTTAATATCAAAGACTTCCAAATTTTTATCTCCAGCACTAATCTCCCTGAACTCCAGTTTATCCAACAGCACACCTGACATCTCTACCTAGAAGCGTAACTGACATTACATATCTACATTTTCTCAGATCCTTGATGGTATTTACCTTCTAACACTTCTCTCCCCAAACCCAATCCTCTTCAGAATTTTCCTGTCTCAGTTCACAGCACCACCATTAATCCAACTGCCCAGGCCAACTGTCTGGAGTCATTCTGAATTTTTCTTCCCTTTATACCCCACACGGAAATCTATCAGCAAGGCCTATCACCTACCTCTACTTCCCAATTTTCTTGAATCTGTCCCTCTGCTCTCTGCACCCCCTATTAAACACCCTAGTCCAAGCTACTGGACTCTCAACCTACCTACTACAGTAGCCTCCTTAAGCCTACAAACTATCTTCATACAGACCACTCTCCAAACAGACAAAATAAATTTCTAAAAATTTTATCAGATCAAGACTCTATTCTGTTTGCCCTGGCTGGGTAGCTCAGTTGGTTAGAGCTTTGTCCCCATATGCCAAGGTTGCAGGTTTGATCCCCAGTCAGGGCACACACAAGAAGACTCAACTAATGAATGCATAAATAAATGGAACAAAATGATGTTTCTCTCTCTGCCTTCCCCTCTCTCTAAAATCAATAAATTTAAAAAAAAATTTTTTTTTTTTTTTTAAGATTCTGTCCTCCTTAAAAACAACAAAGCAAGACAAAATACTTTTAATGGCTTTCTCTTTCACTTAGAACAGGGGTCAGGAAACTATGGCTCGCGAGCCAGATGTGGCTCTTTTGATGGCTGCATCTGGCTCGCAGACAAATCTTTAATAAAAATAATAATAACGTTAAAAACATAAAACTCCTCATGTATTACAATCCATTCATTTCCTACCGCTCATGTTCATGGCTGCGGGTGACTGGAGTCAATCACAGCTGTCCTCTGGGACAACACCAAATTTTTATTGGATAATGCATAACGTACACAGGTCGTTGTATGGCTCTCATGGAATTACATTTTAAAATATGAGGCGTTCATGGCTCTCTCAGCCAAAAAGGTTCCCAATCCCTGACTTAAGAATAATCCGAAGTCCTCACCATCCTCACCATAGCCTCCAAAGCCCCACATGATCTAGCCCTCTCTGCCCTCAACCCCTGCTCGGTCCCCTCCTTACTTCCTGTTTCTTGTACACAATGTGTTGTTCATCCTTGCCTTACGGCCTTTGCACTGGCTGTTTCCTTTGTATAGCTGGATTCTTTTGGTCACTGAAGTTAGCTAAGCTTAAATTTTACCACCTCTGTAAAGACTCGATCAGCAAATATAAAGCCCCTCTCAACCTCTAACATATTCACTGTGGTTTATACTCACCTTAGCACTTAACACTGTCTAATATTTTGTCTATTTGTTTATTGCTTGTCTCCTCTTTCCCACCCCCACTTTCGGTCTAACTTATCACTATAGCCCCAGTGCCTAGAACAATGCCTGGCTGACAATAGATAGGCCTATAGCACAAAGGAATTATCTGAGATGGAGACATAAATTTATGAGTCATGTGCACAGAGGTGTGGTTACTAAAGCCAGTGAGGTAGATGAGATCACCCAGGGAGAGTGTCTACTATGAGAAGAGAGGAGGGCCTGGGACAGTAGAACATTTAATAGTTGCAGAAGGGAGGATAAGCCTGTCAAAACAACAGAGAAGTAGGAGGAAGAATAGGACAGTGTTACATCACTGGAGCTAAGAGAAGAGAGTGTTTCTTTCTTTTCTTTTTTTTTTTTTTGTATTTTTCTGAAGCTGGAAACGGGGAGAGACAGTCAGACAGACTCCCGCATGTGCCCGACTGGGATCCACCCGGCACGCCCACCAGGGGGCGACGCTCTGCCCATCCGGGGCATCGCTCTGTTGCGACCAGAGCCACTCTAGCGCCTGGGGCAGAGGCCAAGGAGCCATCCCAGTGCCCGGGCCATCTTTGCTCCAATGGAGCCTCGGCTGTGAGAGGGGAAGAGAGAGACAGAGAGGAAGGAGGGGGGGAGCGGTGGAGAAGCAGATGGGCGCCTCTCCTGTGTGCCCTGGCCGGGAATCGAACCCGGGACTTCCACACGCCAGGCCGACGCTCTACCACTGAGCCAACCGGCCAGGGCCGAGAGTGTTTCTGTAAGGAAGGAGTGGTTAAGAGTCTCAGCTTCACTGAGAAAATTAAAGACTGAAAATATTTGTTGAATTCAGCTTCATGGAGGACATCAGTGACCTTACTATGAGGTATTAAAGGGCAGAAGCCAGACTAGAGCAGGCAGAGTAAGTGGAGTGAGGCAGTGAATATAAACAGTTTTTTTAGAAAAGTCTGGCTATTTAAAAGCAAAGGTGATGGATCAAAGAGAATGCAGGGCTGAGGAAGAGCTGTTTTGTCTGTTTCTGTTTAATGGGGGTACTATCCTAGAACTGAAATATGTACCAGCTGCAAGTCCTAGCAGTTTCAAGTCACCCAAAGGTTTCAAACCTTTTATCCTTACACCAGCTTAGACTGCCACTTCCCTTGGACTGATGTGTAAATGCCCGGAGTATCCACCTAGAAGTTCTGCGTTTATTCTAAAGACACTGCATCTTCCTTATGATAGTGGAAGGTAAAAATACCCTTCTACAGTTCCCCTTGGTGCTATCAGGAGCAGAGTACAGGGCTGTACAAACTAGAGAACCTGCGTTCTCAAGGTTTTCTGCTGCCATTTTAATTTCAAAGCACATTTTGGGGGAGTCGTTGTTATTTTCACCCCTAGTAAGAAGTTTCTTTCCATTTAATGGCCTCTAGAGAACTCGGTCTCTATTCCACACTCCCCCTCCTCCCTGCCTGCTGCTCAAAGCAACATACTATAATAAAAAGAGCACACACGGTCTCAGAAGCCAGGGAATCTGGGTTCTCACTATAATTCAGGAATATATCAGCTTAGGTAATTAAATGTCACAATCTCAGTTTCTTTAAGTGTGCATTGAGATTATAATATCTACACTTCATGAGGCTGCTCTAAGGATTATATGAAAATATATCATTAAGTGCCTGAGCACACAAGGCGTGGCATAAAATACAGAATTCTATAAATGTGTATTCAGTTTTCTTCTCATCACTATTCTAATTAAGCCTTATATTCCCTGCACATTTTTGTTTCTCTTTCCCTCTGAGAAAAGGGAAGCCCTTGAAAAAGAAACCTTGAGAAATTAACTTGCCCAGTTCCAGCAGAAATAACTAGAGAAATACTAAGAGAAGCAGGTGGGTGTGGCCAGAGGAGTAACCAAGCAGCATCTGAAAAGGCAGGGAGGATACCCAAGTCAGAAGCAATAGTCAGGCTCCCTGCCAGGTTCTCTGTTTCTCCCCCATCCAAGTTCCGTCCTGTAGCTATGGCTGTATCTCTTTATCTCATTCTTTTAGCAAGTCATGCTTAACAACTCTCAAGTCCATGTCTTTGGTATTAACAACAACAGTACTCACACTCACATACATACTGGGCAACACAAAGGGCAATGGAATCCTGAGCCCGTCTTGTCTCTCTGATTTATGCTTCTGTGACCCTTATAAAACTACTGTAATTCTGAGAAGTTTCCTCAGTTGAGAAGCAGAAATGTCAACAGGTCTTAACTACGAGATTGTAATGTATGTGAAAGTACTTTGCACATTAAAATCATGATTATTGTTATATTACAGGTACACAAAGAGTCTACCTTTGGCCAGTTCAGGCATAGGTTTAACTGAGAAAAGTCCTCAGTTTTGTGGGACTCTATGATCCAAGGCAACCTGTTTCCAACCCAAGTCCTCCCATCTCTGATGACTAAGAAATTTATACTCTTTCTAATTTCATTTGACTTCCTTCTCTTAGCAAGATTCTTGAACTTCTCTGACTAAATGGCTCCGTGACCCCAAAATGATAAAGACCATTAGTCTTCATGATTGCCAAGAACACTGTTTTGACTCTAACATTCTAAGTCTGCATCCTATGTTCCCAAAGCGCTTTGTCCATATCTCTACTGGAGCAATTTCCAGTCTACTTTCAGCTTTATTTTATATCCTCCTAAGGAGAAAGCACAAGGTTGTCTTACTGAGTTTTATATTACCCACAGCACGTAACACGGAGATTTTTTCATAGAAAGTACTTATAAAGTATTGGTTAAATAGACTCAATGCTAATTTCTAATTTTTTGCACATATTTGCACATAATAATTATAGACTATCTTATTCATTTATGCTCCTTTTGTACCTCCATAGGCATGGCACAGTGTGAAACACAGTCAATATTTTTTTAAGGACCAGTGACTAGTTCAATTCTTTATTTTTTTTTTTGAGAGAGGAGGGGAGATAGAAAAAACAGACTCCCGCATGCGCCCCAACCAGGATCCACTCAGCAATCCCCATCTGGGGTGGATGCTTGAATCAACCAAGCTATCCTCAGTGCCCGAGGCCAATGCTCAGACAAACCAAGCCATTCTCAGTACCTGGGGCTAATGCTCAAAGGAATGGAGACACTGGCTGCGAGAATGGAAGAGAAAGGGGGGAGAAAAAGAGAAAGAGAAGCAGATGGTCGCTTCTCGTGTATCCTGACCAGAGATCGAACCCAGGACATCTGCACTCCAGGCCAACGCTCTATCCACTGAGGCAACTGTCCAGGGCCTTCATTTCTTGATGAAGGTGAAAAGCTCAACCAAACAACCTATCCCACCTATAATTTTTTTTTAATTTATTCATTTTAGAGAAGGGAGAGAGAGAGAGAGAGAGAGAGAGAGAGAGAGAGAGAGAAGGGGGGGAGGAGCAGGAAGCATCAACTCCCATATATGCCCTGACCGGGCAGGCCCAGGGTTTTGAACCGGCAACCTCAGCATTCCAGGTCAATGATTTATCCACTGCGCCACCACATCACCTATAATTTTTAACTACTGGCTCTTGTTACTGACATATATAACCATGACATCAGTGTGTCATAGAAGGAAACTATGTAATGGCACTACTATACAGAAAGAGCAAAATGAAATTTAGGTGTTGGAACTGGGCGCCTTTTTATTCCAGATGTCATCAACATCAACAATGTGATAAAGAGGCAAATATATTAATAGTCAACAGACCTGGACTCTAGAGTTGGGCAATCTTCTAAAATGGCTCCCAATAATTTCCATATCTCCTGGAATCCATGTTCTACATGGGCTCCTACCCTTGAGTGTGAGCTGGTCCTCATGACTTGCTTCTAATGAAGAGAATATGGCAAGAGTTCTGAGCTGTCACTTCTAAGATTAGGTATAAAAGACTGTGAATTCTTTCTTGCTAGCACTATCTCTTGCCACCTCTTACATACTTTGATGAAGCAAGCTGCTGTGTTGGGAGAGGGCCATGTGGCAGGAAACTGAAGGTCACCCCCATCCACCAACCAGCAAGAAATGGAGGCTCTCAGGAAACTGAATCCTGCCAACAACCACCAAGTGAACCTTTTTTTTTAAACTAAGAATAATTCCCTGAGATCCATCCAATCTGTCATATGTATCAGTAGTTGGTTCCTTTTCACTGCTAAGTAGTGGATGCACTACATTTTTTTTTAATTTTTTTATTTATTCATTTTAGAGAGGAGAGGGAGAGAGAGAGAGAGAGAGAGAGAGAGAAGGGGGGGAGGAGCTGGAAGCATCAACTCCCATATGTGCCTTGACCAGGCAAGCCCAGGGTTTCGAACCGGCGACCTCAGCATTTCCAGGTCAACGCTTTATCCACTGTGCCACCACAGGTCAGGCCACCAAGTGAACTTTGAAGCCAGTCCTTCCCCAACCATACCCTGAGATGACTGCAGCCCTATCTGACATCTTGTTTCCAGCCTGTGTGAGACCCTGAAGCAGGGAACTGAGCTAAGCTATGCTTGGGTTCCAAACCCACAGAAACTGTGGTATAATAATGTAATTCTTTTATGCTTCTAAAATTTGTTATGCAACAACATATAACTAAGATATAAGGTATACTTAAAAAGGGAAAGGAGCCTGACCTGTAGTGGCGCAGTGGATAAAGCATCAACCTGGAATGCTGAGGCTGCAGGATCAAAACCCTGGGCTTGCCCGGTCAAGGCACATATGGGAGTTGATGCTTCCTGCTCTTCCCCCCTTCTCTCCCTCTGTCTCCTCTAAAAATGAATGAATAAATAAATAAAAATTAAAAAAAAAAAAAAGGGAGAGGAGTGGGCCCTGGTCGGTTGGCTCAGTGGTAGAGCGTCGGCCTGGTGTGCAGAAGTCCCAGGTTCAATTCCTGGCCAGGGCACACAGGAGAGGCGCCCATCTGCTTCTCCACCCCTCCCCCTCTCCTTCCTCTCTGTCTCTCTCTTCCCCTCCCGCAGCCAAGGCTCCATTGGAGCAAAGATGGCCCGGGCGCTGGGGATGGCTCCTTGGCCTCTGCCCCAGGCACTGGAGTGGCTCTGGTCCCGACAGAGCGACGCCCCGGAGGAGCAGAGCATCGCCCCCTGGTGGGCAGAGCTGCCCCTGGTGGGCGTGCCGGGTGGATCCCAGTCGGGTGCATGCGGAAGTCTGTCTGTCTCTCCCTGTTTCCAGCTTCAGAAAAATAAAAAAATAAAAAATAAATTAAAAAAAAAGGGAGAGGAGTGGATGAAGAAAGAACCTGTGGATTAAAAGCCTTTCATCCTAGCCAGATAGCTTGGTTGGTTAGAGCATCGTCCCAAAGCACAGAGGTTGTGGTCAACCCCCGGTCAGGGCACATACAGGAAGAGATCGATGTTCCTGTCCCTCTCCCTCTCCTTTCCTCTCATGCTAAAATCAATAAGTAAAAAAAATTTTAAAAAGATTCTTGGGGATGGAAGCAGAGGAGGTTATAGATGAGATAAATGGTGATGGACAAACTTTACTTAGAGTGGTGAGCACACATTACAGTGTACAAATTATGTGCTGTAGAATTGTGCACCTGAAATCTATATAATTTTGTTAACCAGTCCCAATAAATTCAATAAAAAGGGAAAAAGAAAGATTTTTTTTTTTTTTTTTGTATTTTTCTGAGGCTGGAAACGAGAGACAGTCAGACAGACTCCCACATGCGCCCGACCGGGTTCTACCCGGCACGCCCACCAGGGGCGACACTCTGCCCACCAGGGGGCGATGCTCTGCCCCTCAGGGGCGTTGCTCTACTGTGACCAGAGCCACTCTAGCGCCTGGGGCAGAGGCCAAGGAGCCATCCCCAGCGCTCGGGCCATCTTTGCTCCAATGGAGCCTTGGCTGCGGGAGGGGAAGAGAGAGACAGAGAGGAAGGAGGGGGGGGGGGGGGTGGAGAAGCAAATGGGCGCTTCTCCTATGTGCCCTGGCCGGGAATCGAACCCGGGTCCCCTGCACACCAGGCCGACGCTCTACCGCTGAGCCAACCGGCCAGGGCCAAGAAAGATTCTTAAAAGATATTATCAATCACAATGTATTAACTGGGTCTAGATTCAAACTGTAAAAAAACAAAACAGAATCATTACATTGATGAAACAACTGAAATTTGAATGGCTAGATACTTGATAATATTAAAGAATTCCTGTTAAATTTTGATGCAATATTAAAATTGTGGGGGTTTTTTTCATTAATTTTAAAAAGTCCTTAACTTTTAAAGCTAAATACTGCAATGCTTATAAAATGGTATATGATGTCTGCAATTCACTTCAAAGTAATATAGGATGAGGTTAAGTGGATGAAGCTATAGATAAACAATATTGGCCATGAGTTCGTAACTGCTGAAACCAGAGATGGGTACATGGCAGTTCATTATGAAGTCTCTTTTTATATAAATTTGAAATTCCCTATAGCACAAAACCCAGGTATGTGTGGGGGGGGCTGAAATCCAAGAACCCAAGGGACCTTCTAGTTCTAACAATCTATGATCCACAGTCCCTCAAAGCCTATGCTTCAGCTACTCTGACCTTCCCAAGGTTTCCTGAATTAGATATACCATTGCACTCCATGCAAGTGACCAACATTATCACTTTCCCACAAAAATTCGGTTAAGCACTTGTATCTGATAAATGACCTAAAATAAGATTTGGAAAACTGGCCCTAGTAGGTAAAGAGAATGGAGTGACATGATGGCTACTTGCTAGAAGGTGACTGGCACAAATTAGAAGGAACTACTCTAGGGCTTCGTAGTGTAGGAAACCATTAACTGTTACATTTCTTTTGTTTGTTTGTTTGTTTTTTTTTTTGTGTGTGTATTTTTCTGAAGCTGGAAACGGGGAGAGACAGTCAGACAGACTGCCGCATGCGCCCGACCGGGTTCCACCTGGCACGCCCACCAGGGGCGAAGCTCTGCCCACCAGGGGGCGATGCTCTGCCCCTTCGGGGCGTCGCTCTGCCGAGACCAGAGCCACTCTAGCGCCTGGGGCCGAGGCCAAGGAGCCATCCCCAGCGCCCGGGCCATCTTTGCTCCAATGGAGCCTTGGCTGTGGGAAGGGAAGAGAGAGACAGAGAGGAAGGAGGGGGTGGGGGTAGAGAAGCAAATGGGCGCTTCTCCTATGTGCCCTGGCTGGGAATCGAACCCGGGTCCCCCGCACGCCAGGCCGATGCTCTACCGCTGAGCCAACCGGCCAGGGCCAACTGTTACATTTCATTTCAGCTTGCCTTAGGATATACCAGCCTCCAGCCTGCACAGTTATTTTAACATTTCCTCCCTATGCTATGTACAGGCAATTTTTTTTATTTATTTATTCATTTTTTAGAAAGGAGAGGGAGAGACAGAGAGGAGAGACAGAGAGAGAGAAGGGAGGGAGGAGCTGGAAGCATCAACTCCCATATGTGCCTTGACCAGGCAAGCCCAGGCTTTCGAACCGGCGACCTCAGCATTTCCAGGGTCGATGCCCCATCCACTGCACCACCACAGGTCAGGCTGTACAGGCAATTTTTTAACCCTTAAAGTTTTCTTTTATTAAGCCTCAAGTATCTCAATTACTATAATAACCTACTTTCTAATTTGTTTGGCTAATTTTTAAAAATCTCATGGTCTTCAGTTCTATAAGAAAAGAACTTCAACAGAAAAGAAATCCTATCTTCTTTTTTCCTGTTAAGAGTCTCTGAACCTGCCTGACCTGTGGTGGCGCAGTGGATAAAGTGTTAACCTGGAACACTGAGGTCACTGGTTCAAAACCCTGGGCTTGCCCGGTCAAGGCACATATGGGAGTCAATGCTTCCTGCTCCTCCCCCCATTTCTCTCTCTCTTCCCCCTGCCTCACTTTCCTCTCTAAAATAAGTAATTATTTAAAAAACCTTTAAAGCCTGACCAGGTGGTGGCGCAGTGGATAGAGCGTCGGACTGGGATGCGAAAGGACCCAGGTTCGAGACCCCGAGGTCGCCAGCTTGAGTGCGGGCTCATCTGGCTTGAGCAAAGAGCTCACCAGCTTGGACCCAAGGCCCCTGGCTCCAGCAGGGGGTTACTCGGTCTGCTGAAGGCCCACGGTCAAGGCACATGTGAGAAAGCAATCAATGAACAACTAAGAAGTCGCAATGCGCAACGAGAAACTGATGATTGATGCTTCTCATCTCTCTCCGTTCCTGTCTGTCTGTCCCTGTCTATCTCTGCCTCTGTAAAAAAAAAAAAAAAAAAAAAAAAAAAAAAAAAAAAAAACACAACCTTTAAAGCTCTGGCCGGTTGGCTCAGTGGTAGAGCGTCGGCCTGGCGTGTGGAAGTCCCGGGTTCGATTCCCGGCCAGGGCACACAGGAGAAGCGCCTATCTGCTTCTCCACCCCTCCCCCTCTCCTTCCTCTCTGTCTCTCTCTTCCCCTCCCGCAGCCGAGGCTCCATTGGAGCAAAGATGGCCCGGGCGCTGGGGATGGCTCCTTGGCCTCTGCCCTAGGCGCTAGAGTGGCTCTGGTCGCAACAGAGCGATGCCCCAGAGGGGGCAGAGCGTTGCCCCCTGGTGGGCGTGCTGGGTGGATCCTAGTCGGGCACATGCGGGAGTCTGTCTGACTGTCTCTCCCCGTTTCCAGCTTCAGGAAAAAAAAAAAAAACCCTTTAAAAAAAAGTCTTTGAATCTTAGGTTTGAGAATCGACCTTTGAAGTTGCTACTAAACAAGAAGATTTACACAACAAAGTGAAAGTGGGTTAGACAAATATGACCTTAGTAACTAGTTCCCACACTCTTCCTTGGGACATACCAGCACTGCTGCTGCCACATCCCACATCCCACTATACAAGGTGTCCATGATCTAATCTGGCACAATAGCTTCTACCACCCACAAATTATTTATCTTCCAATCCACTGCCTAGCCTTTAACCTCTCTTTAAGAATAGTCCTGAGATATACACCGAGTGTTTTCAACTCTGACTAAATACCAGAATAACCTGGGGAGCTTTCAAAACTATCACTTCTATCCAACAACTGACCCAATTTCTACAAGTCAAGGATATAAAAAAGGGAGAGCAAGGGAAGAGAGACTGCTCTAGATATAAAGGAACTTAAGAAACAACGTACTTTGCAGACTCTGGTAGGATCCCAACTTGAACAAACTAACTGAAGACGTTTTTGAGATAATCAGGAAATTTGATTATAAGCAAGGAGTTGGATTATTAAGAATTTGTTAATTTCATTAAATTTGATAATGGCATTTGGTTATGTGAGAAAATATCCATATTTAAAGATGAATATGGAAGTGTGTAGAGGAAAAATGACATGGTATCATAAATTTGCTTTAAAATTCCTCAACAGCCTGACCAGGCTGTGGCGTAGTGGACAGAGTGTCGAACTGGGAAGTGGAGGACCCAGGTTCGAGACCCCGAGGTCAGCAGCTTGAGTGCGGGCTCATCTGGTTTGAGCAAGGCTCACCAGCTTGGACCCAAGGTCGCTGGCTCAAGCAAGGGGTCACTCAGTCTGCTGTAGCCCCCCCGGTCAAGGCACATATGAGAAAGCAATCAATGAACAACTAAGATGCTGCAACAAAGAATTGATGCTTCTCATCTCTCTCCCTTCCTGTCTGTGTGTCCCTATCTGTCTCTTTGACTCTGTCTCTGTCACACACACACACACACACACACACACACACAAACTCAACAAATAAGAAAAAAAGAAACGAAGCAAATGTAGCAAAATTTTGAAAAATATTGAATCTAGATTTATGTTAGGTTCACTGTATTAGCTTCCTTAGTTTTGTGAATGAAATTTTTCATAATAAAACTTTTAATGCTGACAAGCGTTTATTGGTATCTACCCAAAGCTGAACATATAACCCAGCAATCCTATTTCCAATAAATGAGTGCATATATCCACCAAAAGACATACAAAACTAAGAATGTTCATGGCAGCTTTGTCATAGAGCCATTAACTGTCCCAGTTGTCCATCAACAGTGAATAAATAATTGTGGTACAACCAAACAGTGAAATATTACATACAACATGGATGAATATCCAGGTATGATGTTGAACAAAAAACACCAGACCCAAACAAGAGTGCATGATTTGATTTTATTTCTATGAAACTCAAGAACAGATCAACTAATCAATGGAGATAGAAGTGGTTATAATCAATGGAGATAGAAGTGGTTACTTGAGCAGCCAGTATTGACGAGGAAGAAGCATGAGGGAGCCTTTTAGAGTCCTGGAAATGTTCTGTAACTTGATCTCACTTGTAACTTGATATGAGTAGTCTTCACATGACTGTATATGTGAAAATTCATTGAGTATATCCTGAAAATTGTGTATTATACTATAAGATATATGTCAATAATATATAAACAAATATGGAAGAAAAAAATCAGAATCTTAGGATTCAGTATTTTTATGTGTGTGTCACAGAGATAGAGACAGAGAGAGAGAGAAGGACAGAAAGACAGGAAGGGAGAAAGGTGAGAAGCACCAAGTCTTCACTGCAGCACCTTAGTTGTTCATTGATTGCTTTCTCCTATGTGCCTTGACTGGGAGCTATAGCAGACCGAGTGATCATTTGCTCAAGCCAGTGACCTTGGGCTCAAGCTGATGAGCCTTGCTCAAACCAGATGGCCCACACCCAAGCCAGTGACCTCGGGGTGTCAAACTTGGGTTCTCCACATCCCAGTCTGACGCTCTATCCACTGCGCCACAGCCTGCTCAGGCGATATCAGTATTTTATAAAAGCACTCTAGCCTGACTAGGCAGTGGCGCAGTGGATAGAGCATTGGCCTGGGATGCTGAGGACCCAGGTTTGAAATCCCAGGTCACTAGCTTGAGCACAGGGTCGCTGGTTTGAGCGCGATCATAAACATGACCCCATGGTTGCTGGCTTGAATCCAAAGGTCACTGGCTTAAAACCCAAGGTCGCTGACTTGAGCAAGAGGGTCACTGGCTCAGAGGACGCCTCTCCCCTTGTCAAGGCATGTATGAGAAAGCAATCAATGAACTACGGTGCAGCAACTATGAGTTGATGCTTCTCATCTCCCTCAATTCCTGTCTGTCTCTCTCACTCTCATGCACACACGCTAAAAGAAAAAAAAGGACTCTAAGCAATTTTAATGTGTACTTAATGCCAAGAACCATTCTTCTACTTCCACAAACTCAAACTTAAAGACTCCCAGGTCTTCCTACAACCATCCTATTGCAATAGTAACTATGAGACAAGGTAATGAGAACAGGAGCTTGAAAAGGCGATGGAACAGGGAGAGAGGCACCTCTCTGAAACAAGTAAGGACCCAGGGCTAGGGAGGAAAGCTAAGTTGGTACTGATGGAACTAAGAACAGGGCTGAAAGGGAAAGAGAGTAGTATGACAACTCAGATTTCAGTTCTAGCTTTACAACTGACTAGCTATAGTCCTGATCTTGGGCAAACTGCTTCATTTCTCCAGGCCTCACAGCTTGTAAACAAGATCTCTCAGTGTGTAAACAAAGTCTGGAGAGGAAGTTGAGAGGAATCAAGTAAGAACAGGCCCTTTTGCACCTCTAGCACTGCACTTATCCTTCTGTATTATAATTATAGATTGTTTATCTCTCCCCACAAACCTTGAGCTCTTCAACGGCCAGGATTATGTATTTCATCTGTGAATCCAAGCACAAGCATAGAACACGGCACACAGTAATAGTTCAGCAAATGGTGGAAATTGTGAGTGCCTAATTTATGTTCTTGTAAGTATAGATATATAGATTTATAAGAAAGAATAATTCATCTCCCACACATATACCAACTAAAGGAAGTCCAGATTCTAGGATACCCAAAATCATCAAAAAGGCTCCTCCTTCAAGATGTCCTACCAGTGGATTCAAAGTCCATGCCTCCTCCTCCCTAAATAATATACCTCCTAATAATAATATTTAATGCTTATATATTAATTCATAGTAGAAAGCACTTTCACTACCATAATCTGTTAATCCTCTCAACAACTCTATGAGGAGGTGTTATCAAATCCAGTTTATATATGAAGAAACTGAGGCTCATATTTTAAATAATTTGCTGACCTAAGGCATGCTGAAGGCAACTAAAGGGCTTTCAGCCTGACCTGTGGTGGCGCAGTGGATAAAGTGTTGACCTGGAAATGCTGAGGTCGCCGGTTCAAAACCCTGGGCTTGCCTGGTCAAGGCACATATGGGAGTTGATGCTTCCAGCTCCTCCCCCCCCTCCTCTCTAAAATGAATAAATAATAAATAAATAAATAAAAATTTAAAAAAAAAGGACTTTCATATGTAGCCTCTTCAGAGCCCAGGAGAACAGAAACATCACCAACCTTATGTTGCTGGATTCCAAAAGAGATGGCTCAGTAACTAACTCCTCTGCTTTATTGAACTAACTACCTCTTTAGTTTTATTATTCCCATGAGAATCAGTTATACAGATTAAAGAAAAAATAAGGCCAGCCCAAGGAGAAAAATCCCAAAACTACGAACAGCCACATTCAAAAGCTGCTGGCTAACATCCTTGTGTATAAAGCTAAAAATATAAAAGCAAGCCTAGCCAATGGTGACTCAGTGGATAGAGCTTTGACCTGGGACACTGATGTCCCAAGTTTGAAACCCCAAGGTCTCAGGCTTGAGTGCGGGTTCATCCGGCTTGAGCACAGGCCCCACCAACTTGAGTGCAGGGTTGCCAACTTGAGCATGGAATCACTGACATGATCCCATGGTCACTGGGGCTTGAGCCCAAGGTCGCTGGCTTGAGCAAGGGGTCACTGGCTCAGCTGGACACCCCCACCTGGGTCAAGGCACATATGAGAAAGCAATCAGTGAACAACTAAAGTGACTCAACTATGAGTTGATGCTTCTCATCTCTCCCCCTTCCTGTCACTTTGTCTGCCTGCCTGTCTCTCGCTCACCAAGAAAGGAAAAAAAGGAATAGAATAGAAAAAAAAAAAGAAAAAGAAAAAGGAGGGGTGGGGAGGGGAGAGGGAAAAGAAGAGCCTGACCAGGTGGTGGCGCAGTGGATAGAGCGTCGGACTGGGATGCGGAGGACCCAGGTTCAAGACCCCAAAGAATTGATGCTTCTCATCTCTCTCCCTTCCTGTCTGTCTGTCCCTATCTGTCCTCTCTCTGACTCTCTCTGTCTCTGTCACCAAAAAAAAAACACAAGAAAAACTTGCTCCGGCCAGGAGCTGTACACCTTGCTGACCAAGTAGTACTCAGGTAGTTAGTTATGCACCACTGACTTATTTGTACTTGTTTTTTGGGGTTTTTTATTGAATTTTAGAGAGAGAGAAAGGAAGGAAGAGGAAAAGAGAGAGAAACATCAATCTGTTGTTCTACTTATGCATTCACTGGTTGATTCTTGTATGTGCCCTGACCAGAAATTGAACCCACAACCTTGGCATATCAGGACAATGCTCTCACCAACGGAGTACCTGGCCAGGACTGTTGTTTTTATTTTCTACTCCAATAATTTGTACTGTGCATTGTTTTCCTCACACTACTGCAAATTCTGCAAGGGTTACAACTTAGGAAGGTTTATTTCCCATACATGAGCATATAGTACTCAAACCAGAATGGATCACTAAACATGTTTTATTGACCTAGTAATCTGTATAAACTGTCTTTCCCAAAATTAAAAATTACAATACTTTTAGTAATCAACAAGTTGGCATTCTGCAACAAAAATAACATATGTATATATAAAGTCTGGAGTCTCTAAGATACAAACATCAAAGGACACTTGGCACATGACAAAAGATGAGTAGAGAATGCCAAGTGAGTTGGAAAAACAGCCAATCAGATTCTAAGGCAGTTCTACCCGACATTATGCTTGGTGTCCCGAAAGGGAATGCTGGGTTTAAGCACTGCATTAGGCCTGCAGCAGAGAGTCATAGCCCAAGTGCATGTGCTAATCAGGCAGTCTACCACACAGGTTCTCTCTACTCCATAAGCATCTCAAGCAGCAGCAGCTCACCCCTTCCCCCCAACTACTCCACGCTACCAATCAGCCCTGAGGCCCAGCCCCAGGACTGCAGGAGTTAAATCAGCTAGTACCAAAAGTTCCAAGAAAATTAGCATGCTACCTGACACTTTTCTGGCACAAACCTAAACAGATTAGTTTAGGTTACAAACACAACTGCAAGATTCCACTACACTGATGAAACTACTTTTTATGCAACTAAAAATAACCTATTTATCAAATCAAGTGCATTCCTCGAATATTTTTGTTCTGTCAGCCACCCAGAGTTCCATTTCCTCAAAGTCATCCTCTAGAGGGCTTTACTGGATCCATGTCTCCCCACGTCCCCCCAGCTTCCCCACTCCTCACCCTAATCCTGTGAACACAGCAAGAGACCTAAACCCCTTTCCTAACTCCAGCTTGTAAAGTTTCTTTTCCAGTGACAAACATGGACAAAGCTTTGTGGCTCTTGCCTTCTGTAAAGCCACAATTGGAAGATGGGCTGAGCTGCAGGAAAGAGTAATGAAAAGCAAAGAAAAATTGAAGGACAAGACAGGGCATGATGAGGAAGTCAGCTAAATGCTTTGCATTCAAGCAGGAATGGAAGGAACCCCACCCACTTAGAAGAATAGAGCACATGGGTGAATGGTTTCCAGTACAGCCAGCGCCAGACTGTATTTTATCACCTTATAATACACCCAGCACACCGGTTTGGGGAACAGATTCATAATCAAAGAGCTCTGAGCACCCTACAAAAATCATTGGTCTATTATTTCAGGGTTAATGTGACAATTTCAAGGGAAACAAACTTCCACAAATTAAACAAGTCAAGACTTAATCTGCAGATTTTCTAGTCATAAAGAGCTGAGAGGGGTTCAAATCATACCACTAGGAAGCAGGAACTCCAAGGAAGTTAGAAATCCTGTCCTCAGTGGCTCCCCCTCCTCTAGCGCCCTGGGGTAGGCCAGCACTCCTTTTCCAGAGGTGGAAACTAACTGTCGACTTTGAACTTCCTTATAGCCCCTTGTTCTTTGCAATAGCATCAGGAGAATGCCACATTGCGCCACCCTATATCAGCGATTTTCAACCTTTTTCATCCCGTGGCACATATTAACTAATTACTAAAACTCTACAGCACACCAAAAAATATCGTTTGCCAATCTGACAAAAAATAGTATAATCTTGCTTGGCCTGTGGTGGCGCAGTGGATAAAGTATCAACCTGGAAACACTGAGGTTGCCGGTTCAAAACCCTGGGCTTGCCTGGTCAAGGCACATATGGGAGTTGATGCTTTCTGCTCCTCCCCCCCCATCTCTCTCTCCCCTCTCTATAATGAATAAATAAAAAAAAATCTAAAAAATAATAATAATATAATCTTGATTAATTCATACCAAATAGCTATTGTTGTGCTGAATGTTGTTTTGGTTTTCTTGTGGGGATTTCTGGATAATCTAAGGGTAAAAATATCAGTACCACTGACTAGAGTAGTCAGGAACTACATGTTTTAAAAATTCTTGAAAGCACATCAGTTGAAAATCCCTGCCCTGCACGGAGCTGACAGAGTATCTGCTATTCTAGAACAGTTACCTCAGGCACACAGTAATGCACTTCCCACAACTTTCAACTCTTCTACCACTCTTATTTTTAAGTTTTTACTGTGTCTTTTAGACAAAACAAAAAAATTGGTTTATTTATAAAATCCACACTCTCAGAAACATTCTTCCTGAGGGGAAATAATTAGCTTGAGACCACCCAAGGTGCATTGTGGTGCAAGTTCCAAAGCAGAAATCTATTCTGTGTGTCAGAGCAAACTGTAAGCTGTGGCCATTCCAGGGCTCATGAAATCAAAGAGTATCCAAGCTGGACAGCCTTTCATTTTAAAGATGGGGGAAATCAGGCCCTGAGAGGAAATGGAGGCCTGGAACAAAGTGTGACCTAAGACCTAGGATCCAAACTCCCAACTTAAGCCTCTTATGCCACACTATTCCTCTCATAAGACAAAGTTAACAGCAGTGAAGGGGCTAAGGAAAGGGAGGGAAGTGAAAATAAATACACGGTAGGGCAAAAGAAGGTTTACAGTTGTGAGTATGCAAAAGTTTATTCTTATATTATTTATTAATTACTGTATTATTTTCCATTCTCACAACTCTAAACCTACTTTTGCCTCACCCTGTATAGGTTACCAAGCAAAGAGACCAACTCTTTATGAACTCTCCTTCTCTGCTGCTTTGCTGTGCGATTCAGGGCCAGTTACTGTTCTTCCACAGGGTTTTTCTCGTAAATTTTACATACATTTTACTAAAAACAAGCTATAAATTGCCACTTACACCCTAATAGGGCCTCCCAATCACTGGAAAGGCAGAGCCAAAAACAACCGCCTTGGGCAGGTGGCTCAATTGGAACTTAGAGCATTGTCCTGATACACAGAGGTTGCCGGGTCAATCCCAGTCAGGGTACATACAGAAACAGATCAATGTTTCTCCCTCTCTCTTCTCCTCTCTCTATAAAAATCAATAAATTATTTTTTTAATAAAAAGGGGGCCTGACCAGGTGGTGGCGCAGTGGATAGAGCACTGGCCTGGGATGCAGAGGACCCAGGTTTAAAACCCCAAGGTTGCCCTGGCCGGTTGGCTCAACGGTAGAGCGTCGGCCTAGCGTGCGGAGGACCCGGGTTCGATTCCCGGCCAGGGCACACAGGAGAAGCGCCCATTTGCTTCTCCACCCCTCCGCCGCGCTTTCCTCTCTGTATCTCTCTTCCCCTCCCGCAGCCAAGGCTCCATTGGAGCAAAGATGGCCCAGGCGCTGGGGATGGCTCTGTGGCCTCTGCCTCAGGCGCTAGAGTGGCTCTGGTCGCAACATGGCGACGCCCAGGATGGGCAGAGCATCGCCCCCTGGTGGGCAGAGCGTCGCCCCTGGGGGGCGTGCCGGGTGGATCCCGGTCGGGCGCATGCGGGAGTCTGTCTGACTGTCTCTCCCTGTTTCCAGCTTCAGAAAAATGAAAAAAAAAAAACAAAAACAAAAAAACAAAAAAAAACAAAAAAAAACAAACAAAAAAACCCCAAGGTTGCCGGCTTGAGTTAGGCTCACCCGGCTAAAGTGTGGGTTCACCAGCTTGAGTGCAGGATTATAGACATGACCCCATGGTCGCTGGCTTGAGCAAGGGGTCACTGGCTCAGCTGGAGCCCTTGGTCAATGTGCATAAGAGAAAGCCATCAATGAACAATTAAGGTGCCGCAACCAAGAGTTGATGCCTCTCATCTCTCTCTCTCTCTCTCTCTCTCTCTCTCTTGCGCACACGTGACAAAAAAAAAAAACCATAAAACACCAAACAACCCACGATGGAATGAATACAAGAAACCCTTGAACAGAAAAGATAACATCCTTTGGGAGAAAGGTGCGCATTTTAATAAGATGACTCAATTGCATGACCCCATTGAAGGAAACCACATTACCAGGCTTCATATTTTAGTATCAAGTACTTGGAGAAAATTTCAGTTCTCTGAATCTTGGTTTCTTTAAAAGTAAAATGAAAAGTACAGATGTTCACTCAAAGACCATTTCAAGTTCTAAAATGCTCAACCTCTTTTCAAGAAAACAGTAGTCCTGACATTTTGTTCCCAAAAAGCAAGATACAAAAGTGTTTAAGTTTGTCCACTGGCCTGGAGACGGGTCCTAGCAGATGGGAATCCCACAACCTGACAATGAACATCAGTGGTACCACTAAAATTAAACATGGGAGAAATGCCTGGCCTATTGTGGCACAGTCAATAGAGTGTCGACCTACAATGCTGAGGTCTCTGGTTCAAAACCTTGAATTTGCCCAGTCCAAGCACATACAATAAGCAATCAAAGAGCAACTACAGTGAAGCAACTATGAATTGATTCTTCTCACTGCCCTCACTCCTCTCTTTGTAAAATCAATAAATAAAATATTTTTAAAAAAAAGAACAGTGCATATTTTTCCTTCTTTTTTATTTTTTAGCGAGAGAGAGACAGACAGGGGCAAAGAGGAGGGGAGAGAGATAAGAAGCAACAATTCTTTGTTGCAGCACCTTAGTTGTTCATTGATTGCTTTCTCATATGTGCCTTGACTGGGGGGCCACAGCAGAGCGAGTGATCCTTTGCTCAAGCCAGCAAACCTAGGCTTCAAGCCAGCAACATTTGGGCTCAAGCCAGCGACCTCGGGGTTTCAAACCTGGGTCCTCAGCATCCCAGGTTGACACTCTATCCACTGCACCACTGCCTGGTCAGGTCAGTGCATACTTTCTTCAAGTTTGCCCACTAGAATGTTGGTTGGAAACACTGTTAACATTTGACTATCTACAGATGGTTTAAATCTGCCATTGCTGATTGTTTGAACTAAATTAATATTTATTGTCTACTACAAAATATATTAAATACCTTCTCAATAACCTCATTCCATTTTCTCTTTCATTCAGCATTTTGCACACTAGAGATTTAAAGACCTATGAAAAAATAAATCTTAGACACAATAATGAAAATTTTCAACTAACAGAAAACAAAAAAACTACTGAATCTAAGAAAACTTTTTTTTTTTTTTTTTAAGTTTGAGGAGGGGAGATAGTGAGGCAAATTCCCGCATGCGCCCTGACTAGAAGCCGCCCGGCATATCCCATCTGAGGCTGATACTCAAATACAGAGCTATTTTTAATGCCTGAGGCTGATGTGCTCCAACAGAGCCATCCTCAGCACCTGGGGCCATGCTCAAACCAATGGAGCCACTGGCTGCGGGAATCAAGAGGTAGAGAAGGGGGAGAGGAAGGGGGACAGAAGCAGATGGTTACTCCTCCTGTGTGCCCTGACCGGGAATTGAACCTGGGATGTCCATACGCAGGGCCGATACTCTTATCCACTAAGCCACCAGCCAGGGCCAGAAAATTTTTTCTAAAGTACATCAATCCATAAAGCCAACTCAGCATTCTCCTTTCAGAGGCTGCTTCTTCCCAAGGATGTGGCTGAAGATGAAAATGCAAAATAATTAAGCAAAGAGGGCAAAAATTTTGTTTTCTGCTGTCTCATCAATACATCTTAGAATGGAGATTACAGTATATCATAGATTAAAGCCAAGAATTAAATCAAGCAAAAAGAAATACAAGTTCCAATGTAAATTATAAAAAGTAGTGAAATCTTAAATAAGCAGGTACTTGCCTACCCACCCCACCTATGCCTGGGATAAAGATGATTTCTATCAACAAGATTACAAACAGTAATTTTCAAACCTCAGTATGAATATAGAATAACTTGGTAAAATTGCAGACTGCCTGGTATCCTCAAATACCGTACTCTGATGTACTGGATCTGTTGTGGAACCCATAGATTTGCATTTATATTCTGATATATAGTCCAAAGACTATACTACTTTTATTTTTATATTTTTTTGTATTTTTCTGAAGTGAGAAGCAGGGAGGTAGAGAAACAGACTCCCACGTGCACCTGATGGGATCCACCTGGCAAGCCCAATAGGAGGTGATGCTCTGCCCATCTGGGACCCTTGCTCTGTTGCAACGGGAGCCATTCTAGCACCTGAAGCAGAGGCCACAGAGCCATCCTCAGCACCTGGGCCAACTTTACTACTTTGGAGCCTTGGCTGCAGGAGAGGAAGACAGAGATAGAGAGGAAGGAAGGGGAAAGGTGGAGAAGCAGATGGGCGCTTCTCCTGTGTGCCCTGGCCGGAAATTGAACCCAAGACTTCCACACACTGGGCCGACGTTCTACCGAGCCAACCAGCCAGGACCCAAAGACTATACTACTTTTAAAAAATACCATGATATAAATTAAATAATTGGGGATGTAATCACTGAACTGTTCTTAAATGTGAGAATTATTAGTGGAAAAAACCCAGCTATAATTAGACCTCCACTGTGTACTTAGCTGGAAGAACATGTTAACTCTGATTTAAAGAAAAGAAAGAAAAAAAAAAAAACATGATAGATGGGTATGCAAATAATTAAATGTCAAAATAACCTGGAGATGTTTTCTCTGAACATATGTACCCTGATTTATTGTCATCCCATTAAAATTAATTTTAAAAAAATACTATGATGGGGAAAATAATTGTTAGGTCTCCTGAATATCTAAACGTATATTTTCTGGAGTGGTGTAACCTCCAGTTTATGTTCCAAAGATGGCATGCAGGCTGATTTTCAACTGTACGAGACCCACTGCATTCCTACTTGAGAATTAATATGGGCTAATTTCAATCACTTAACAAGACAATCCTCCCTTCCATTCCTAAAACAACTTCTTAAGCCAGTGCTACCTCTACTGCTCATACCAAAGACCCTTCTAAAGGGTTACTAAAACACAACATTTGTGTTCTTTTTCTCAGATGGTCACTCACTGGCCTCATGCTGGGCTCTGTTCATTTACTACTTCTCACAGAAGTCTTTCTGCATCATCCTATCTAAAGTGACATCCTATCTAAAAATAAGTACCCCTTCTCTAACTTGCTATTTGCTTCTCCTGTTTTACTTCTCCTATGGTACTTAGCATTACCTGAGATTCACTGTATTTTTTTTAAATTTTATTTATTGATTGTTAGATAGAGGGAGGAGAGAAAGGAGGAGAAGCAGGAAGCATCAACTTGTGGTAGTTGCTTCCCAATGTGCCTTGACCAGGCAATCCCAGGGTTTTGAACCAGCAACCTCAGGGTTCCCAGGTGAAGCTTTATCCACTGCGTCAACACAGGTCAGGCAGATTCACTGTATTTTATATTTATTTATACTCTCCCTCACTAGAGTATAAGCTCTAGTCTACAGCATTAGAATACAGGCTTTCCTACCACTGCTATTGTATACCTAGCTCCCAGAACAGTACCTAGCATGCAATAGGTGCTCAATAAATGTTTACAGATGAATAAAGCACTATTTGAGAAAACAAAATAAGTTCTTGCTCTTTCATGCTACTCAGCTCACCTGCATACTCGCTGTCACCGAATGTTTCAGCCTGGATGGGAATTTTTCCTATGATGGTTACATCATTTGTAAAACTTTATCTAGGTGCCAACCCATAGAACACCCTGCCACCTGACTTTTACTACTCCACAGTAACATGAAATACTCCCCCCAACTAAACTGCAACAGAGGTTTAAAGGCCCATCCTACAGATATTTCCAAATGACTTATGCTTTATTTGATTGACCTGGCTTCTACTACTTTACGTGAGTAGTCAAATACAACGTTGGCAAACAGCACTGTAAGAGCTGCAAGTTTCAACAAAAACAGAGCATAGTGTGTTGGCAGCCACGATCACTTCACTCAATCCTGCATCAGGTCAGCCAAATACTTTGTCAAGATCCAGCTAACTCTCACCCCACACGTTTGTCTGTTCATTCACACAATTATGCACAATAGCATCTTAAAAAGCACACGTCTTATTACATCACCCTAACCTTCAACAGTCCTTTCTGGCAAGATAGGTATTATTATCCTCATTTTATAGATGAGGAATTTGAAGCCCCAAGAAATAAAGTAATTGGTAACTAATAAATAAGTAGCTGGCTAGGGTTCAAATTCAGGCCTACATGAGTTTAAATTCTTGCTTTTTACACTGTAACATTTTCATTCCAAAGGCTCCCTCCATCTCCCACCCCCTGTGACACTGCCCACATAGAAGACATCTGATAGTCTGAACTGGTGGTGGCGCAGTGGACAGGATGTCAGACTGGGACATGGAGGACCCAGACTCAAAACCCAAGGTCACCGGCTTGAGTGTGAGGTCACTGGCTTGTGCCCAAAGGTCACTGGCTTGAGCAAGGGGCCACTCGGTCTGCTGTAGCCCCCAAGGGTCAAGGCACATATGAGAAAGCAATCAATGAACAACTAAGGAGCCGCAACAAAGAATTTATGCTTATCATCTCTCTCCCTTTCTGTCTGTCTGTCCCTGTCTATCCCTATCTCTGACACACTCTCTCTCTCTGTCAAAAAACAATATCTGATAAATGTTTGCTGATTCCATGAGAGTTAAGTAGGATATTTTAGTTCAAACTCAAGAATCTGCCTAAGATCAAATTCTTCAGTCCAACTTTAGTTTTAAAAACAAAAACTCAAGTTCACTGAACTGTCTTTGAATAATAAAAAGTATTTAACAACATAGCCTTTTCTGTTTAAAAAATACTGAGTTTATTCCAAAATGGAAACTATCCAAACATAATTACTATGTAAATCTGAATATAAAGCAAATGAAATAATAAAATCAGTGTTGTTTAGTACACTAAGAGGTAAGAGGTAGACATGAAGTAAAATATAAATTCAAGTTTCTATAAAAAGGGTTGATCGAGTCCAGTTGAGCCTGATTAGGCAGTGGCACGGTGGATAGAGCGTTAGCCTGGGACGCAGAGGACCCAGGTTCAAAACCCCAGGGTTATGGGCTTGAATACAGGCTCAGCCAGCTTGAGTGTGGGGGTCACTGGCTTGAGCATGGGATCATAGACATGACTCCATGGTCTCTGGCTTAAGCCCAAAAGTCACTGGCTTGGCTAGACTGGAGTTCCCTGGTCAAGGCATATATGAGAAAGCGATCAATGAGTAACTAAGGTGCCGCAACAAAGAACTGATGCTTCTCATCTCTCCCTTCCTGTCTGTCCCTATCTGTCTGTCTCTCTCTCTCTCGCGCTTAAAAAAAAAAAAGAGTCCAGTTGATTTCTTCCAGTTATAAAAGATAGGATTCTTAGGCCCTGGCCGGTTGGCTCAGTGGTGGAGCATTGGCCTGGCGTGCAGGGGTCCCGGGTTCGATTCCCGGCCGGGGCACACAGGAGGGGCGCCCATCTGCTTCTCCACCCCTCCCCTTCTCCTTCCTCTCTGTCTCTCTCTTCCCCTCCCACAGCCAGGGCTCCAGTGAAGCAAAGATGGCCCGGGTGCTGGGGATGGCTTCTTGGCCTCTGCCCCAGGCGCTAGAGTGGCTCTGGTCGCAACAGAGCGACGCCCCAGAGGGGCAGAGCGTCGCCCCTGGTGGGCGTGTTGGGTGGATCCCGGTCGGGCGCATGCGGGAGTCTGTCTGACTGTCTCTCCCTGTTTCCAGCTTCAGAAAAATACAAAAAAAAAAAAAGATAGGATTCTTAGGGACATCCTATAAACACTATTAGCAAAAACCTATATATTGGCTTAGTCCTCTATAGCTAAAGAGAAATAAGCAGGGTACAGAAGAGACTCTCAATAATCTTAAATAAAAGACTATATATATAGCATTGGTCATAACTAATGCCCTAAAGTGTATTTTATCAATGAGACTGGTAAGGAATAAAATCTTTTTAAAGCCAGTGGGGTTTGGGTAGGCGAGAATAAGTTAAAAGTTAGCTAGTTAGCCTGACCGGGTGGTGGCGCAGTGGATAGAGCGTCGGACCAGGATGCGGAAGACCCAGGTTCGAGACCCTGAAGTCGCCAGTTTGAGCATGGGCTCATCTGGTTTGAGCAAAAGCTCCCCAGCTTAAGCCCAAGGTCGCTGGCTCCAGCAAGGGGTTACTCAGTCTGCTGAAGGCCCACAGTCAAGGCACGTATGAGAAAGCAATCAATGAACAATTAAGGTGTTGCAATGAGCAACGAAAAACTAATGATTGATGCTCCTCATCTCTCCGTTCCTGTCTGTCTATCCCTCTTTCTGTCTCTGTAAAAAAAAAAAAAAAAAAAATAAATAAAGCTAATTAGTTAAGGAGTTAGTGGGATTGTGTATATGTGGTTATATTTTAAATAATGATCAAGGTAAGAAAATTTCATTATTAGGCTCATCATTATTTGTAGCCCTCAAACATAAGTGAGCACACTGCCCTATCAAAATCCAGATTATAAAGACGGCAATGAGATTTGGAATCTTGCAACATATTTTAACATCAGTATAGTCTTCTTTCTTATAGTTTCAACATTTCCTCCAATCTATCTCTCAACACCAAAATTCTCCAACTACTCAGCATCTACTAAATATACAAATCCCACCTCATCAAACTTTCCTAAGAAAAATAAAATCACTTGCCCTGGCCAGATAGCTCTGTTGTTTAGAGCATCGTCCCAAAGCGCAGAGGTTGCTGCTTAGTTCCCCAGTCAGAGCACACACAGGGAAGACTGATATTCCTGTCCTCCCCCCCTTTCTCTCTCACTAAAATCAAATAAAAGTTGTTTTGTGATAGAGACAGAGAGACACAGATAAGGACAGACAGACAGGAAGGGAGATGAGAAACATCTTGACATTAATTGTCTTGTCATATGTGCCTTGACCAGGGGACTACAGCAGAGCGAGTGATCCCTTGCTCAAGCCAACCTGGTGAGCTGTGCTCAAACCAGATGAGCCTGCGCTCAAGCCGGCGACCTCGGGTTTCGAACCTGGGTCCTCCATGTGCCAGTCCAAGGCCCTATCCACTGCACCACCACCTGGTTGAGCTGTTTTGTTTGTTTGTTTGTTTGTTTGTTTGTTTTTAAAGAAGTTCACAGACCTGTCCAACTGGCTCAGTGGATAGAGTGTCAGCCGGGCATGAGGACATCCCAGGTTTGATCCCTGGTCAGGGCACACATGAGAAGCAACCATCTGCTTCTCTTCCCCTCCCTCTCCCTCTTCCCCCTCTCTTCCCCTCTAGCAGCCAGTGGGTTTGACTGGTTTGAGCACTGGCCTCAGATGCTGAGAATAGCTCAGCTGATTAGAGCATTGGCCCAGACAGGGATTGCTAGGTGGATCCCAGTGTGGGCACATGCAGGAGTCTATCTCCCCTCCTCTCACTTAAAAAAAAAAGTTTATATATTAAAAAAATAGTAAGAAAATAAGATCACTTAAAAGAATTTATTTCCTGGTTCATTCCTTTTCTGCATGTTTCTATATCTACAACACACAAACCATGTGCCAGAATCACAATCCAGTTTTACATCTCCAACTGATCAAGGCTGTTAGAATTTCAAAGAAAACAAGTGTACACAGTAGATAATAATTAGTTGAATATGCAGATTTAGAGTATAGTAACCAACACACAAATAAGATTTATAAGAAGTACATACTACAACTACAGACTAAAGTCTAAATTTCTTAGTCTGTCACTCAAGATCCCAGCCATTATCTTTTTACCTTTTCTGGACAGACTGATCTACTCATTAGTTCCTAAGCACACACTCCTTCAAGTTACTTCTTTGCCCAGACATTTCCCTTGCCTGGAATGACCTCCATGTTATCAAATCTATTCAAAAAATAATTCAATGGACTCCCCGTCTTCAGTGGACTCTTCCACACCCACTGCTCATTAACTCTTCCCTTCTTGAGCCCCTACTGCCATTCAGCATATAAGCATATACAATGACAGATGCATTATTCTCTTATACAGTAAGTATAATCACAGACCTTTTTTTTTGCACTTATACCTTATTAATCCAACAACAGTATATAATGCAAACCTCCTTGAAGGTACAGTATAGGCTTTTTCTTTATATTGCCACCAGAATACTGTTAGGAATATAAGTTAATTCAGTGAAAATCAAATCCTTATTAATTACCTGAATTCTTTGGTTATTTTTATGGAGTAAAACTTGAATTTTTTAAGTTTCCTAACACTTAAATAAAAACCCTACACAATCTGGTAATTGACTTACTCTCCTACTTCGTCTTGTATCATATTCTTCTCACTCTGATCCCTCCCTCTACCTGCTCCACTCACACTGGCCTCCATGGGTCCCCACTAGGCCAGCTCGTCACAATGTAGGATCCTTATACTTGTAGCTTCCTCTGCCTTCCCCCAGATCTTCCCATGGCTGCTTTCTTCTTCTCGTTTAAGTCAAGTCACAATTCAAATGTCACTTCCTCAGAAATGCCTTCCCTGACAATCCTAGCTAAAGCTACACTCTCCTCTCATTACTATCTACTACATCAAATTGTTTTATTTTCCTCTATCTCTATCTGGAATTACTGTTGGTATTTTTACTGCTTGTCTCTCCCAACTAGTACATAAGCTCTATGAAGGCAAGAATTCTGTCAGTCCTGTTCACCACTGTATCCCAGTGCCTAGAACACTACCTGGCATGCAGAAGATGGTCAATAAATATCAACTAAAAAAGGAGAGAATGAGTTTGTTTCCTCTCAGCTAATACTATAGCTCTGCTCAGGAGCATGAATATTGAGTTCTACTTCTTTATCTCCCACAGTACCTAACAGACTGCATGCACCACCCTCACTAAATAAAGACTCCGTTATAGTCTCCTCTGGCACACTCTTCCAGTTACATCGTTAATAAAGTAAAAAGTATTAAGTACCTAATATGAGCAAAGCACTGTCTAGGCATCATTCTAATTCCTTACTCTTTTTTTTTAAAGATGTTATTTATTGATTTTAGAGGGGAGAAAGAAAAAAAAAGGGGGGAGCAGGGTGAGGAACAGAAAGCATCAACTTGCTTCCGGTATGTGCCTTGACAAGGCAAGCCCAGGGTTTTGAACTGGCAACCTCAGCATTCCAGGGCAATGCTTTTATCCATTGCGCCACCACAGGTCAGGCCTAATTTCTTACATTTCAATTCATCATGTTCATCACTGATATTCTGAAAGGTCCAACACTTGATCATAAACTAAAGAAGCCCTGAAACCCCTCCCCTGCAGTCGAATGATCTCACAGTGGAACTGTGACCCTGAAACCTATAATTTTGTTAACCAGTGTCACCTCAATAAATTCAATAAAAAAGGAAAAAAAGGACAAGAAAAATAATTTTATAAGGTGTGATAATGGTATGGTGAATGTAGTAGAGTATCCTTATTCTTGGGGTTACACATCTGCAGGTTCTCAAACTTTTTCATCTCAGACCTTCTTTTCACTCTTAAAAATAACCAAAGACCCCAAAGCGCTTTTGATTACTTATATGAGTTATATCTATCTAACATTTGCCATATAAGTAATTAAAGCAGAAAATTTTAAAACATGTATTGATATTAAAATAACAAGCCACTATGTTAACTTAAATAACATACTTTTATGAAAAGTAACTATAGTTTGCAAAAACAAAACAATTTAATGAGAAGAGTGACATTGGTTTTACACTTCTATAAATCTCTTTCACATCTGTTGAGGATTATGTGCTTCTGCATTCAAGCATTATATAGTATATTCTGTTTGAAGTATATGAGGAAAATACAATTTCATACAATATGTACTTGAAAACAGAGTACTTTAATAGCCTTAAGATGACTAGAAATATTCTTTGATACTACACCAAAACTTGACAAGTAGTAATTACTGACAGGTTAGTTGCAATGTAGAATCTGAAGCCATATACATTAACTTTTCATATTCTGCTACCTTAAAATCCATTGATCTACTTTGCCCTTTGAAGGAATCTTTTACCCAAGCATGACTATAAAATCATGCATTGACCATTTGGAAAACACTGGTTCACTAGCTGACAGATATGCAGATCTTCTACATGTTGACACATTTCATTATCCAATGTCGAAAAATCACTTTGTTAATATCACCACCAATCTCATAAAAAAGACTTCAAGTGGCCCTGGCCGGTTGGCTCAGCAGTAGAGCGTTGGCCTGGTGTGCGGGGGACCCGGGTTCAGTTCCCGGCCAGGGCACATGGGAGAGGTGCCCATTTGCTTCTCCACCCCACCCCACCCCCCCCACCCCCCGCTCCTTCCTCTCTGTCTCTCTCTTCTCCTCCCGCAGCCAAGGCTCCATTGGAGCAAAGATGGCCCGGGCGCTGAGGATGGCTCCTTGGCCTCTGCCCCAGGCGCTGGAGTGGCTCTGGTCTCGGCAGAGCGACGCCCCGAAGGGGCAGAGCATCGCCCCCTGGTGGGCAGAGCATCGCCCCTAGTGGGCGTGCCGGGTGGATCCCGGTCAGGCGCATGCGGGAGTCTGTCTGGCTGTCTCTCCCCGTTTCCAGCTTCAGAAAAATACAAAAAAAAAAAAAAAAGACTTTAAGTTTTGGGAAGCTGCTAGACTCAGAGTGGCAGATAAAAGTTATGCACAATTCTAAAATATTGACTTAAAAATTTCAATTCTACCATTGGCAATAGATACTGTATTGTTTTCCTTGAAGTGACAAGTTTCATTTCATTCATTTCCAAGAAAATGTCTGCCAAATATCCAATTTAAATAATCAGTTTGTCTGTCAATCATGCTTTCAAGTTAAGATGTTTCATTAGAATAAAAAAGGTTAGCTTAGCTTACAACTTAATCATAATAGTGTTTCCCCCCAAAAAAAAAAAATCACTGTGACTTGATATGAAGAAGTGCTTCACAGAACATCCCATTCATCACATTAAACAATGTGTATTCAAAGGTCAAGATTTAATAAAATTAAGCCTTGTACAGGTAGCTCAGTTGGTTAGAGTGTTGTCCCATACATCAAGGTTGCAGGTTCGATCCTTGGTCATAGCACATATAAGAATCAACCATTAAATGCATAAATAAATGAACAAGTCACTTTTCTCTGCCACTGATTACTAAATTAGAATCTGGTTAAGATGTAGTGTCAGGAATTTATCAGTGTTTCAGCTAAGGGTATAAAAATTTACCTCCAAGTTCTGATCCCTTAATAATTTGTGGCATCAAGTATGAGAACTGACCTATACTTGTTAGATATTTTACATATTAAATTGATGCATAGTTTTAATCATCCTTACTTCAATGACCAACTTTTAGCCTTAGAAAATTATTTGTGGCTCTAAAGCCTTGAGTTGGCTACTTACGGTTTATTATACTTTTTTTTTTTTTTCGTTCTGAAGCTGGAAACAGGGAGAGACAGTCAGACTCCCGCATGCGCCCGACCGGGATCCACCCGGCATGCCCACCAGGGGCAACGCTTTGCCCACCAGGGGGCGATGCTCTGCCCCTCCGGGGCGTCACTCTACCGAGACCAGAGCCACTCTAGCGCCTGGGGCAGAGGCCAAGGAGCCATCCCCAGCGCCCGGGCCATCTTTGCTCCAATGGAGCCTTGGCTGCGGGAGGGGAAAAGAGAGACAGAGAGGAAGGAGGGAGGGGGGTGGAGAAGCAAATGGGTGCTTCTCCTATGTGCCCTGGCCGGGAATCGAACCCGGGTCCCCCGCACACCAGGCCGATGCTCTACCGCTGAGCCAACCGGCCAGGGCCGGTTTATTATACTTTCAACCCAACACCGTTGGTGTTAACACTGCTCAACCCAGGTTCTGTCTGGTCTCTTTGACTCTCAATGAAAATTATTTATATTGGCACTGTGCCTGTTTCTAAACATGTTCTATTAATTGGTTTTTTCAAATCTTCAGTGGAATATGCAACTACATTGGAATCACAAATATACTCTCTTGAAAATCCCAAAAAGATTCTACCTAAACTCCTACCCCACAAAGTTATCAGTGTAAGCTGATGAAATGATATTAATAGGGGTGTAGCATATTCCCAAGGAGTCCACAGTTCTTTTTTTTTTTTTTCTGAAGTGAGAAGCCAGGAGGCAGAAAGACTCCTGCATGCGCCCAACCAGGATCCACCCAGCAAGCCCACTAGGGGGTGATGCTCTACCCATCTGGGGTGTTACTCCTTTGCAACCAGAGCTGTTCTGGTGCCTGAGGCAGAGGCCATGGAGCAGTCCTCAGCACAAGGGCCAACTTTGCTCCAATAGAGCCTTGGCTGCAGGAGGGGAAGAGATAGAGAGATAGACAAAAGAGGGGGAGGGGTGGGGAAGCAGATGAGCATTTCTCCTCTGTGCCTTGGCAAGGAATTGAACCCGGGACATCTACACACCGGGCTGACGCTCTATCACTGAGCCAACCAGCCAGGGCCCACAGTTCTTTTTATGCAATATCAAAAACCTTTAAAAATGAAAAACATCACTTTGGCAAAATCTGACCTGAACTAAAGTGGGACTATTTATAATCTTTATTTATCATACTTAGTATAATTATTCCTATATTTAACTATAAATATTTATGTGTCTGTCTACTGGATGCTGCCTTAGTTCCTATTATACTATCTTTCCAAAATCTAAAAAATTCTGAATTCTAAAATACATTTAGTCCAAAACAATAGACTGTGGATCTGGATGTAATTTGTTGTTGATAATTTCTTGGTACATGGATTCTTCTTGAAATAAACTCTGGGGAGTTGAGTTTTTGTATTGAGCCCTCGTTGATTAATAATGCCTGACAGCTAATTTCCACTACTGTTCTTTATTTTAAGATGAAGATTGCTGTGCCATATATTCATTAATATGGGAAAGTGTTTTCTCTTGGGTTCTTTAAAATAGTTGAGAATTGCCTGGCTTGTGATGACACAGTAGCTAGAGCTTCAACCTGGAACACTGAGGTCATCTGTTTGAAACCCTGGGATTGCCTGGTCAAGGCATCTATGACAAGCAACCAGTGAATAGTTAGAGTGAAGCAACTATTTATTTCTTGCACCCCCCCTACCTCTAGAAAATCAGTAAATAAAAACTTTAAAAAATAGTTGAGAATTAAAAAATAATAAGTTGAACATTTTTTTTGTCCCCCCCCCCCTTCAGTTATTTGTTTTGAAATTTTCTAAACCTACCCTGACCAGGTGGTGGCGCAGTGGATGGAGCATCGGACTGGGATGCGGAGGACCCAGGTTCAAGACCCCGAGGTCGCCAGCTTGAGCGCGCGCACGTGCGCGCGCTCTCTCTCTCTCTCTATATATATATATAATATGTTTTTATATATATTATAAAATATGTTTTTATATAATATATATAATAGTGAACTGAGAGTTTAGGAAACCTAACTTCTCATCTCAATTCTGCCACTAACTAGTTATACAGCCCTAAGCCAGTAACATAGTAAAAACACACGGCAAATGGGATGTTAAATCAATGAACCTAACATTTTTGTACCTCTAATAACATCATTTGTATAGAGGACACTGAATTAGAGGTTTTGTGTTTTTTTGTATTTTTCTGAAGCTGGAAACGGGGAGAGACAGTCAGACAGACTCCCACATGCGCCCGACCGGGATCCACCCGGCACGCCCACCAGGGGCTACGCTCTGCCCACCAGGGGGCGATGCTCTGCCCCTCCGGGGCATCGCTCTGCCGAGACCAGAGCCACTCTAGTGCCTGGGGCAGAGGCCAAGGAGCCATCCCCAGCACCCGGGCCATCTTTGCTCCAATGGAGCCTTGGCTGCGGGAGGGGAAGAGAGAGACAGAGAGGAAGGAGGAGGGGAGGGTGGAGAAGCAAATGGGCGCTTCTCCTGTGTGCCCTGGCCAGGAATGGAACCCGGGTCCCCCGCACGCCAGGCCGACGCTCTACCGCTGAGCCAACAGGTCAGGGCCTGAATTAGAGGATCTTTAAAGATCTCATTTAGCTATAAATTCTTTAATAAAAATCAAGGTTTGTTCATATGACTGGAGCTGGTCAGAATTATCGCTAGGGTTTTTTTTTTTTTCCAATTGATTTTAAAGAGAGAGGAAGGGGAAGGAGAGAGAGAGAGAAACATCAATTTGTTGCTCCATTTATTTGTGCATTCATTGGTTGATTCTTGTATGTGCCCTGACCAGGCACATTGAACCCACAAACCTTGGCGCATAAAGATGATGCTCTAGCCAACTGAGCTACCCAGCCAAGGCCAATTATCACTAGTTTTTAAAAATAAAAGGATCTACTTTAATTGAAAAATAAAAGTTTTAAAATAAGTAAACAAAAAATAGAGAATCTTTGATTGAAAGGAAAATAATTAGTTTTCCAGCAAAGGTTAACAGCATGCATGAGAATTCTGCATTAAGAACAAATGAAAACTGCCTGACCAGTGGTGGCACAGTGGAAAGAGCATCGAACTAGGACGCAGAGGACCCAGGTTCAAAATCCCGAGGTTGCTGGCTTGAACACAGGCTCATCTGGTTTGAGCAAGGCTCACCAGCTTGAGTCCAAGGTTGCTGGCTTGAGCAAGGGGTCACTTGGTCTACCGTAGCCTGCCCCCCCCCCGCCCCCATCAAGGCACATATGAGAAAGCAAACAATGAACAACTAAGGAACTGCAATGAATAATTGATGCTTCTCATCTCTCTCCCTTCCTGTCTGTCTGTTCCTATCTGTCCCTCTCTATGTCTCTCTCTGTGATACAAAATAAATTTTTTAATTAAAAAAGTAAGAACAAATGAAAAAGCCTGACCAGGCCCTGGCGCAGTGGATAGAGCGTTGGGCTGGGATGCAGAGGACCCAGGATTGAGTCCCTGAGATCACTAGCTTGAATGCAGGCTTATCTGGGTTGTTTTTTGTTTGTTTGTTTTGTTTTGGGGTTTTTTGTATTTTTCTGAAGCTGGAAACGGGGAGAGACAGTCAGACAGATTCCCATATGTGCCCGACCGGGATCCACCCGGCATGCCCACCAGGGGGCAACGCTCTGCCCACCAGGGGGCGACGCTCTGCCCCTCCGGGGTGTCGCTCTGTCGCGACCAGAGCCACTCTAGTGCTTGGGGCAGAGGCCAAGGAGCCATCCCCAGCGCCCGGGCCATCTTTGCTCCAATGGAGCCTCGGCTGCAGGAGGGGAAGAGAGAGACCGAGAGAAAGGAGAGGGGGAGGGGTGGAGAAGCAGATAGGCGCTTCTCCTGTGTGCCCTGGCCGGGAATCGAACCCAGGACCTCTGCACGCCAGGCCGATGCTCTACCACGGCTTATCTGGTTTGAGCAAAGCTCAACAGCTTGGACCCAAGGTCACTGGCTCGAGCAAGGGGTTACTCGGTCTGCTGTAACCCCACGGTCAAGGCACATATGAGAAAGCAATCAATGAACAACTAAGGTTTCGCAATGAAAAATTGATGATTGATGTTTCTCATCTCTCTTCGTTCCTGTCCGTCTGTCCCTATCTATCTCTCTCTCTCTGTCTCTGTAAAAAAAAAAAAAAGAACAGCCCTGGCCGGTTGGTTCAGTGGTAGAGCGTCAGCCTGGCATGCAAAAGTCCCGGGTTCGATTCCCGGCCAGGGCACACAGGAGGGGCGCCCATCTGCCTCTCCACCCCTCCCCCTCTCCTTCCTCTCTGTCTCTCTCTTCCCCTCCCGCAGCCGAGGCTCCACTGGAACAAAAGATGGCCCGGGCCCTGGGGATGGCTCCTTGGCCTCTGCCCCAGGCGCTAGAGTGGCTCTGGTCGCGACAGAGCGATGCCCGGGATGGACAGAGCGTTGCCCCCTGGTGGGTGTGCCGGGTGGGTTCCGGTCGGGCGCATGCGGGGGTCTGTCTGGCTGCCTCCCCATTTCCAGCTTCAGAGGGGTACAGAAAAAAAAAAAAAAGAACAAATGAAACAGCCTGACCAGTGCTGACGCAGTGGATAGAGCATCAAGATGGGACACTGAGGACCCAGGTTTGAAATCCCAAGGTTACAGCTTGCGCACAGGCTTGCCAGTTTGAGCGTGGGGTCACTGGCTTGAGCATGGGATCATCAATATGATCCCAAGGTCATTGGCTTAAAGCCCAAGGTCGCTGCCTTCAGCAAGGGGTCACTGGCTTGGCTTAAGCCCTCTCTGGTCAAGGCATATATGAAAAGCAACCAATGAACAACTAAAGTAACACAACTATGAGTTGATGCTTCTCATCTCTCTCCCTTCCTGTCTCTCTTTATATACCTCTCAAGGAAAAAGAAAAGGGGGGGGGGGGCTAGCCTATGAGATAAACTGAGGAAATAATGAAACATGGGCAAAATACAATTAGAAATACACATATACTGTGACAAAATATCCCCTAATTTTTGTGAGCAGTATATTTAGCTCAACAGAACAAGAGTTACCCAAATGTACTGCTGAAGGAGCACTGATAAGTTGCTGGTGTTGGCACGGCTTGGGTAGCATTTTAACTTATTTCTTTCAAAGAAATACTATCTATAATGTTTCAGTTGCTTCATGGTTTTTGCTCATACAAAATTTACATGCCAGATATCTATCTTTCTACCTACTCCCCTACCCACCTATCTACTCTCATTTAATCTTTACAACAAACCTGAGCTAAGTACTAATATCTCAATTTTAATGAGAACTCAACTTCAGAAAGGTTAGTAACAGCTAACGGCATTATATCTATGCATTCAGTTGTGTCAGAAATTCAAACTCAATCCTTAAAACTCTAAGATCTAAAGTATTATTAGTACTTCTACTTATAGTTAAGAAAACTGTGATTCGGGAAGGTTAATAAGCAATTTGCTAGGGATTCACACTGATCATAAACTGCAGAACTAGGAACGAAACCCAGGTCTGCCTGATCCTATAGCTCTCTTCCACCAGATATATTGCTTCCTCTACCCTTAATCATTAGTCTAATTCAGTGTGCTTCCATTTTTATACTCTGCATTTCCACTGACTACCAGTAGCAATCTCTTCCATGGACAGGCACAATACCCAGTTGCTAAAGATATTGTTTCTATATACCAGACCTAAGGGAAAGCTAACAGCTGGAGAAATCCTGGCCAACAGAAACTCAAACACAAGGTGACTATTCAAAACTAGCCTGACCAGGCAGTGGCACAATGGATAGAGCATCAGACTGAGACGCAGAGGACCCAGGTTCGAAACCCCGAGATTGCTGGCTTGAGCACAGGCTCATCTGGTTTGAGCACAGCTCACCAGCTTTTGAACCCAAAGTCGCTGGCTTGGTCACTTGGTCTGCTGTAGCTCCCCCTGGTCAAGGCACATATGAGGAAGCAATCAATGAACAACTAAGGCACCGCAACAAAGAATTGATGCTTCTCATCTCTCTCTTCCTATCTGTCTGTCCCTATCAGTCTCTCTCACTGTCTCTGTCACACACACACAAAAAAACAAAAACTCTTTTTATCTTCAGGTTGTTCCAAGGGGTAAAGAGCCTCCAATGCTACAGCAGACTAGCATAAGGAAGAGATGCAAAGAAATCTTTTTTATCATAAAAATGGAAAGGGAAAATTTGATCAAGTTGTGGTTACAACAATGCAGAGATCATGCAGTACACACACTGCAGCAAAATCAGGTACTGACAGCTGAGTGCTATCAAACCACATACGGCCATTAGAAAAATAAGCTAGAAGAACTCGGATCCTGAAAATGCCTCTGGCACAGGACAAAAGAGTGGAATTCAGTTCAAGCTGTTCACGAGTTAAATCCATGAAACAATTCACATGATAGCAACAGCTCATACAGGTAGCTCAGGTCTCCCACTCATTTTACCTTTTTTTCCCCACACAGAAAAGGTAAGTTGTTTTCTCAGTTCCCAGAGAATCCGATACTCTTCAAATGCTGTTTCTCAGCTTGCTTGATAGCTAGACTAGGACCTAGGAATAACGTGGCAACATCTTTTCCACCTCCTACAGCAGGAGGAGAATCAACGACCAGAAGAACCAAGTAGCTGGGAACACTCCATTCTCATTCCAAACTCCATAGATTTGTCCTGCTTACGTAAGAGAAGTGACGGATATGACACTCATCCTGAACCATTTTTTTCTTTCATACTAGGGTCAAATAAACTTTAAACTTTTATCCCACTAAATTGTTCTGATGTACTTAGGAAAGTTCCTTCATGGATTTCTCATCTGTAAAATAGGACTAAATATGCCAGACTCTAGACCCTACCTCTCTCATAGGAAGGTTACCGTATTTCCCCATGTATAAGATGTCCCCATGTATAAGACGCACCTTAATTTTGGGGCCTGAATTTTGAGGAAAAAAATGTATTGCATAAAGTTACAGAACTCAAGTTTTATTCACCATAAAATTCAGCTCTGGGCCCTGGCCGGTTGGCTCAGTGGTGGAGTGTCGGCCTGGCATGCAGAGGTCCCGGGTTCGATTCCCGGCCAGGGCACATAGGAGAAGTGCCCATCTGCTTCTCCACCCCTTCCCCTCTCCTTCCTCTCTGTCTCTCTTTTCCCCTCCCACAGCCAAGGCTCCATTGGAGCAAAGATGGCCCGGGCGCTGGGGATGGCTCCTTGGCCTCTGCCCCAGGCGCTAGAGTGGCTCTGGTCACAAAAGAGCGTCGCTCCGTGGGGGGCAGAGCTTCACCCCTGGTGGGCATGCCGGGTGGATCCCGGTCGGGCGCATGTGGGAGTCTGACTGTCTCTCCCGTTTCCAGCTTCAGAAAAATACACACACACAAAAAAAAATTCAGCCCTGGCCGGTTGGCTCAGTGGTACAGTGTCGGCCTGGCATGCAGGAGTCCCGGGTTCGATTCCCGGCCAGGGAACACAGAAGAAGCGCCCATCTGCTTCTCTACCTCTCCCCCTCTCCTTCCTCTCTGTCTCTCTCTTCCTCTCCCACAGCAGAGGCTCCATTGGAGCAAAGTTTGCCCGGGTGCTGAAGATGGCTCTGTGGCCTCTGCCTCAGGCGCTAGAATGGCTCTGATTACGGCAGAGTGGCGCCCCAGATGGGCAGAGCATCGCCCCCTGGTGGGCATGCCGGGTGGATCCCGGTCAGGTGCATGCGGGAGTCTGTCTGACTGCCTCCCCGTTTCCAACTTAAGAAAAAAAAAAAAAAAATTCATACAACTCATCACCACCATTAAATCTTCCATCCATTAGCTATCTTCATCTGTGCCTGAACACGAATCAGACTTCAACAATGAGCGCAAAAATAAGAACGAAAAAGCGGGAAATGCAGTTCAAAACCCTGGGCTTGCCTGGTCAAGGCACATATGGGAGTTGATGCTTCCAGCTCCTCCCCCCTTCTCTCTCTGTCTCTCCTCTCTCTCCCTCTCGGTCTCTCTCTCTCCTCTCTAAAAAAAAAAAAAAAGGCGGGAAATGCAAGTAAAAAAATCTACAACCACTTTATAAGATTCACCCAATTTTCAGACCCCAAAATTTTGGGGGAAAGGTGCTTATATATGGGGAAATGCAGTATTTGAAGGAAATGGTTTTTTTTAAAGATTCCATTTATTGATTTTAGGGGATGGGGAACAGGAAGCATCAACCTGTAGTAGTTGCTTCTCATATGTGCCTTGACTGGGCAAGCTTGGGGTTTTGAACCAGCGACCTCAGTGTTCCAGGTTGATACTTTATCCACTGCACCACCACAGGTCAGGCAAAGGAAATGTTATTGAAAGTACTTGGAAAAGTGGTCTTGGCCAGGTAGTTCTGTTGGTTAAGTGTCATCCCAATACTCCAAGGTTGCAGGTTCTATCCCCAGTCAGGGCTCATGCAATCAATGAATGAATGTATAATAAACAAGTGGAACAACAAATCAGTGTTTCTCTGTTTCTCTCTCTCTCTCTCTCTCCCCTTCTCTCCCTAAAACAGATAGATAGATAGATAGATAGATAGATAGATAGATAGATAGATAGATAGATATAGAAAGATAAAAATGAAGTACCTGGGCCCTGGCCGGTTGGCTCAGTGGTAGAGCGTCGGCCTGGCGTGCAGAAGTCCCGGGTTCGATTCCCGGCCGGGGCACACAGGAGGGGCGCCCATCTGCTTCTCCACCCCTCCCCCTCTCCTTCCTCTCTGTCTCTCTTTTCCCCTCCCGCAGCTAAGGCTCCATTGGAGCAAAGATGACCCAGGCGCTGGGGATGGCTCTGTGGCCTCTGCCTCAGGCGCTAGAGTGGCTCTGGTCGCAACATAGCGACGCCCAGGAGAAGCATCGCCCCTGGTGGGCGTGCCAGGTGGATCCCGGTTGGGCACATGTGGGAGTCTGTCTGACTGTCTCTCCCCGTTTCCAGCTTCAGAAAAATACAAAAAAATAAAAAATAAAAAAAATAAAGTACCTAGAAATGTTAAAAGCATAATATAAAAACAATAGCTAACATTTATTGTAAGTTTACTTTGTGTCATTTTAAGGCCTTTGCAAGAATTCATTTGTTTCTCATAACACTATGAAGTAGACAGCATCTTACACACAAGCCACAGAATGATCGAGAGAAAGAGAAAGGAAAGAATAGGAAGACTGGCAAGTCAAATAGTCAAATCAATTATTTACTTAAAAGTCCACATGGAAAAAAAAATCTACATGGAACAGAGCAGTGTAAGATGCACAGTGCCAATTTGCTCCATGCTTTCCTACCAGTCAGTACAGACCACAGATGAACACCAAAGTCCAACAACCAGCCAAGTGCCAAACAAAATGGTCTTACCAGGCTAGATGGGACTAAACATACATATTTTAACTCCCAAAGAACAGAGGCTCAATAAGAAAGATGACCAATAGCTTAAAAATAATAGAGGCCCTGGCTGGCTGGCTCAGCAGTAGAGTGTCGGCCCTGCATGTTTGATTCCAGGTCAGGGCACACAGGAGAAGTGCACATCTGCTTCTCCACCCCTCTCCCTCTCCCTTCTCTTTCTCTCTCTCTCTTCCCCTCCTGCAGCCATGGCTCAAATGAGCAAGTTGGCCCCCTGCACTCAGGATGTCTCCATGGCCTAGACCAGGGGTCCCCAAACTACGGCCTGCGGGCCACATGCGGCCCCCTTAGGCCATTTATCCAGCCCCCGCCGCACTTCTGGAAGGGTACCTCTTTCATTGGTGGTCAGTGAGAGGAGCATAGTTCCCATTGAAATATTGGTCAGTTTGTTGATTTAAATTTACTTGTTCTTTATTTTAAATATTGTATTTGTTCCCATTTTGTTTTTTTACTTTAAAATAAGATATGTGCAGTGTGCATAGGATTTGTTCATAGTTTTTTTTTATAGTCCGGCCCTCCAATGGTCTGAGGGACAGTGAACTGGCCTCCTGTGTAAAAAGTTTAGGGACCCCTGGCCTAGACTCAGGGGCTAAAATAGCTCAGTTTCCAAGCAACGGAGAAGCGGGCCCAGATGGGCAGAGCATCAGCCCCAGACGGGGGTTGCCAGGTGGATCCCAGTCAGGGCACATGCAGGAGTCTGTCTCTCCGCCTCCCTGCCTCTCACTTAATAAGAAAAAATAATAGAGATATTAAGGAAGAAAAAGAATATGAAAATATCTGAATACATGGGTCATTGGATCTTTTTTTTTAACTTTTATTTATTTATTTTAGAAGGGGGGGAGCAGAAAGCATCAACTCCCATATGTGCCTTGACCAGGCAAGCCCAGGGTTTTGAACCAGCGACCTCAGCATTCCAGGTCAACGTTTTATCCACTGCGCCACCAAAGGTCAGGCTCATTGGATCTTTTGAAAGGACATTTACAGTAAAATATTAAGGACAGAAACAGGAAGGGGAGGGTATAAATAATGAGTAAGTATAAAAGGAAAACTGCATATATAATGCTCTTCTTTAAAAAAAAAAAAAAAAAGAGTAAAATTAAAAAGATGGCTTCCTGGCCCTGGCCGTTTGGCTCAGTGGTAGAGCGTCGGCCTGGCGTGCAGAAGTCCAGGGTTCGATTCCCGGCCAGGCCACACAGGAGAAGCGCCCATCTGCTTCTCCACCCCTCCCCCTCTCCTTCCCTCCCACAGCTAAGGCTCCATTGGAGCAAAGATGGCCCATGCGCTGGGGATGGCTCCTTGGCCTCTGCCCCAGGCGCTAGAGTGGCTCTGGTCGCAACAGAGCGACACCCTGGAGGGGCAGAGCGTCGCCCCCTGGTGGGCATGCTGGGTGGATCCCGGTCGGGCTCATGCGGGAGTCTGTCTGACTGTCTCTCCCCGTTTCCAGCTTCAGAAAAATACAAAAAAAAAAAAAAAAAAAAAAGATGGCTTCCCTAGTCAGGTAGCCCAGTTGGTTAGTGTCATCCCAATATGCCAAGGTTGCAGGTTCGATTCCCAGTCAGGGTACATACAAGAAACAACCAATAAATACATAAAGTAGAACAACAAACTGATATTTCTCTCTCATTCTCTCTCCCTCTCTCTCAAATCAATAAGTTAAAAACAATTTTTTTAACTTAAAAAGGAGTGCAATATAATTCAGAGGTAGAAAGACAGTGGGATTTTATTTATTTGTTTTAGGATAGAAAAGACCTCAGTGTATCTGTAATCTGAAAGGAAGGACTCAATGAAGAGTGAAGCAGAGATGCAAGACAGAAAGATAATAACTGATAAGCGTGAGGTACTGGCAAAGTAGATGCTATGGCATAGGACAGAGAAGAAAAATGGTCCAATGTTACTACTGAAAGTCACCAGACAAAAATAATGAAAATGGAGAGTGCAGATGATAGGGATTTTGAAAGATTAGAAAAATGGCAAAACAGTTCTGAAAGCCAAAGTGAAGGACTAGAAATACATTGTTCCCTGCTGCCCAAGGAGTCAGAGTAGTCAACCAGCAAAAATAGGAATAACAGTTTTCCTTAGAGAAAAGGTCTTTTCAACTATAGGTTAGGTAGGAGACAGAAGAAATGTTTGCCACGACTTGGCTCACATATGTGCATAGGTTCTACCAGACCCAATAGAAGCAGTTGGTAAAGGAACATCAGGAATGAGGCAGGGAGGGGTGGGGCTGAGCTTTATACATATTATGTTGGTGACAGCAGTAGATGGAACACAGAAGTAATTATCAACAGCAAACATGAAGGGTAAGCTAAAGAACTTAATGTCTGTAGATGATGAGGGGGATGAAGAGGCATACCAAAAAAGTGCTAGGTATCATGCCACTGAGTCTACAGATCTAACTACATTTGCAAATGGTATGATCTTCAAATCCTAGAAGATGGATCCTAAAACTTCCTTTAGTTTTATCTGCCAAGACTAGAAATTTGTTGAACTATCTAAACAGTTTATTTGTTTTCTGAATCGGACCTTTGTAGTTTTTCTCTTTTTTTTCCTTTACTGAATTTTTTTGGGTGACACTGGTTAACATAATTAGGGCGTTTGTGGTTTTTAATTTACTGAGCGATTTTAGAGAGAGAGGAAGGGAGAAACAGACAGACAGAAGGACAGAAACATCAATCTGTTTCTGTATGTGCCCTAACCAGGGATCAAACCTGCCACCTTTTGCATACTGGGAAAAGACCAAGCTATCCAGCCAGCCAGGACAGGACCTTATTTTTAATAAGGACTTGCTGAGAGCTCTACAAAAGGATATGAGGGACATTACCCAAAAGATAAGTGAATGTCAGCAACTAGAACTAGTGCCTCAGATAATAGTCTTTTAAGCCTCGTTCTCCCCCCTTTTACCACCCCATCCCCATCCATGCACACACAGGTCAAGTTAAACAAAAACTCCTAAAATAACAAATGCATTCCAAAAATTCCTCTGCACTTAGATAATTAGATTACCATCTAATAATGATGCTATTTATTAGGGTTACAATCTCTATAACTAAGAACTTACATTGTGTATAATGGTTTAAAATGTACTAATTTTTTCCCAAATGAGTACTTCCAAAATAAAGGAAAACTTTTGACTTCCAGTTCAATACCAGAGCAGTTTTAGAGACTCTACATATCTCTAAGAGTGTTGTAAAAGTATTTACACGTAAAGCATTTAGCAGAAAATTTGAGGCAAGACTGTCTTGACTCCTTTAGTTAACTAATCCAACTTTAGTTAACTAATCAAATGTTCCTTAGTTTTACTAATCTACTAATACTGAAGTTATCTCTAATTTCTCATGTCATTTTCCTTCTTCAAAAATTCTCTCTGCCTGACCAGGCAGTGGCTGGAGCAGTGGAGAGCATCGAACTGGGATACAGAGGACCCAGGTTCAAAACCTCCAGGTCGCCGGCTTGAGTGGGAGCTCACCAGCTTGAGTGCGGGGTCGCTGACTTGAGCATGGGATCATAGACATCATAGCATGGGTCACTGGCTTGAGTCCAAGGTCAATGGCTCGAGCAAGGGGTCACTCAGTCTGCTGTAGCTCCCCCCCCAAGGCATATATGTGAAAGCAATCAATGAATAACTAAAGGAGCCGCAATGAAGAATTGATGCTTCTCATCTCTCTTCCTTCATGTGTCTGACCCTATCTGTCCCTCTCTGTTTCTGACTGTCTCTGTGACCAAAAAAAAAAAAAAATTCTCTCCAATACACTTTTTTTTTAGCCCCTGAATTCAGGTCCTGATAGTGTTCACAACTGAATTCCTACAAAAATCTTTAACTGGCCTTCTTTCCAAAAATCTACGTAAAACCCTCTGATTAATTAAGCCCAGGATTTCAAACCAGCAACCTCAGCATTCCAGGTCGACACAGTATCCACTGCACCACCACAGGCCAGGCGTGATAGCATTTTTTCAATCCAAACTCTTCAGCCTCTGAAGAAATGCTTTGGTAAGTGGGTAAGGAAAACACATTTCATCTTTTAATAATTCATTTAAATACCTGGTCCTATACAGTTTGACCTGTGATGGTGCAGTGGATAATGCATCCACCTGGAACACTGCGGCTGCCCGCCGTTTGGAAACCCCAGGCTTGCCTGGTCAAGGCACAAACGAAAAGCAACTATGAGTTGATGGTTCCCACTCCTCCCTCCCCCACCTTTCTCTCTCCTCTCTCTAAAATCAATAAATAAAATCTTTTAAAAAAAAAAAAACCTTTCTATACAGATTTGCCTTTCAGACTAATAATGTTCCTTTCTTCCTGTTTTAGACCAAAATAAAAAAATTTTTAAAGCAGCCCTAGCCGGTTGGCTCAGTGGTAGAGCGTCGGCCTGGCGTGCAGAGGTCCCAGGTTCAATTCCCGGCCAGGGCACACAAGAGAAGCGCCCATCTGCTTCTCCACCCCTCCCCCTCTCCTTCCTCTCTGTCTCTCTCTTCCCCTCCCGCAGCCAAGACTCCATTGGAGCAAAGTTGGCCCGGGCGCTGAGGATGGCTCTGTGGCCTCTGCCTCAGGAGCTAGAATGGCTCTGGTCACAATACAGTGATGCCCCAAGATGGGCAGAGCATCGCCCCCTGGTGGGCATGCCGGGTGGATCCTGGTCGGGCGCATGCGGGAGTCTGTCTGACTGCCTCCCGTTTCTGGCTTCGGAAAAATACAAAAAAAAAAAATAATGAAAAAAAATTTTTGTTTAAAGCAATAAATAAAATCATGTTGACATTAATACAAAATAATGCTTTCACTGGAGTGATTTCAACTCAATCATAATACAAGTTAAACAACTTATATTTAAGCAATGATTTTTATTTGTAGAGGTTCAAAACAAGTTCTGTTATTCAAGTCATCTTGGGAAGTAAGACTGCCAACAAAGACACCAAGACTCAAGACCCTTTTGTATCTCCATTTATAGGATTCCCAAAGATAAGCCTCACCCACACGTCTCCCCCTTTTAGAACTGCATCCCATTTATGACCAAAATCAAGGTTGATTACTCTCTTCATTCACCAGACTTGCTTATCTCCAAAAGTTAAATCTAACTCCTCCTAAACAAAGACTTACCAGGATTACGAATGTACAGCCTGACCTGTGGTGGTGCAGTGGATAAAGTGTCAACCTGGAATGTTGGAGTCATGAGTTTGAAGCCCCAGGCTTGCCTGGTCAAGGCACATACAACAAGTAATCAATGAAAGAAAGTGAAGCAATTATGAATTGATACTTCTTACTCCCCTTTCTCTCACTGTAAAATCAATAAATAAAATCTTTTTTAAAAAATGTGTCCTGGCCGGCCCTGGCCGGTTGGCTCAGCAGTAGAGCGTCGGCCTGGCGTGCGGGGGACCCGGGTTCGATTCCCGGCCAGGGCACATAGGAGAAGCGCCCATTTGCTTCTCCACACCCCCCCCTCCTTCCTCTCTGTCTCTCTCTTCCCCTCCCGCAGCCAAGGCTCCATTAGAGCAAAGATGGCCCGGGCGCTGGGGATGGCTCCTTGGCCTCTGCCTCAGGCGCTGGAGTGGCTCTGGTCGCAACAGAGCGACACCCCGGAGGGGCAGAGCATCGCCCCTGGTGGGCGTGCCGGGTGGATCCCGGTCGGGCGCATGCAGGAGTCTGTCTGACTGTCTCTTCCCGTTTCCAGCTTCAGAAAAATACAAAAAAAAAAAAAAAATGTGTCCTGGCCAATGGCTCAGTTGGTTAAAGCATCATTCCAAAGCACAGAAGTTTCAGGTTCGATCCTTGGTAAGGGCACAAACAGGAACAGATCAATATTCCCGTCTCCCTATCTCTCTTCATTCCTCTTTTGTTAAAATCAATTAAAATATTTTTAAAAAGTACAATGTACTCTAAAGACAAATTCAAGAGAAGTATACTTTAACCATTTCACAGTCTGAAAATCACATTAAAATAAATATATTAACTACTTCCCGTTCTGAAAATCTGTAATATTTTTAAACTGATTTTAGAGAGAGAAAAGAGAGAGAGAGGCAAAGAAAGAAAGAGAGAGAAACATCAATTTCTTATTCCACTTATCCTTGCATTCATTGGTTGATTGCTGTATGTGCCCTGACTGGGGACTGAACCCAGAACCTTGATATAGTGCGTGATGCTCTAACCAACAGAGCTACCCAGCATGGCTTGTAATATTCGTTTTTAAAAAAGCAGTCATAGCCTGACCAGGCGGCTGCACAGGGGATAGAGCGTTGGACTGGGATACAGGGACCCAGGTTCGAGACCCCGAGGGTCTTGAGTCTTGGTGTCATTGTTGGCAGTCTTACTTCCCAAAATGACTTGAATAACAGAACTTGTTTTGAACCTCTACAAATAAAAATCATTGCTTAAATATAGGTTGTTTAACTTGTATTATGATTGAGTTGAAATCACTCCAGTGAAAGCTTGAGCGCGGGCTCATCTGGTTTGAGCAAAAGCTCACCAGCTTGAACCCAAGGTCGCTGGCTCAAGCAAGGGATTACTTGGTCTGCTGAAGGCCCGTGGTCAAGGCACATATGAGAAAGCAATCAATGAACAATGAAAGTCTCACAACGCAAAACTGATGATTGATGCTTCTCATCTCCGTTCCTATCTGTCTGTCCCTGTCTATCCCTCCAACTTTCTCTCTGTCTCTGTAAAAAAAACTTTTTTTTTAAATTTTTTAAATAAAATATAGAGGGTCAACTCCAAGGTTACCAGCTTGAGCACAGAATCACCAACATGATTCCAAGGTTGCTGGCTTGAAGCGCAAGGTCCCTGGCTTGAGCAAGATGTCAATGGCTAGGCTTGAGGCCATCACCCCACCCACCACATCAAGGCACCTATAAGAAGCAATCAATTAACAATTAAAAAAGGACACAACTACAAGTTGTCGCTTCTGATGGCTCCCCCTTTGTTTCAAAAAGAGGTCTCTCTCTCTTTCAAAAAAAAAAAAAAAAAGCAGTTCTATTACCTTACAAATACCCCTCAAAGATGACTATAAAACTACCCAGTAACAAAACTAAAATCTGAAATAGCATACCAGATCTACAGTGTGTCCGTAAAGTCATGGTGCACTTTTGACCAGTCACAGGAAAGCAACAAAAGACGATAGAAATGTGAAATCTGCACCAAATAAAAGGAAAACTCTCCCACTTTCATACCTATTCAGTGCAGTTCGATGTGGGCTCACACACAGATTTTTTAGGGCTCCTTAGGTAGCTATCCCATATAGCCTCTACAGACGTCACTGACTGATGACCTACCAGAATAGGGTTTCCCCACCAAACAGCCTGTTTCCTTCAACTGCTTATCCCACCAAGTAATGTTATTCCTATGTGGTGGTGCTTCGTTATAAACGCACCGATATTCACGTTGCACTTTGGTCACAGATTCCAATTTAGCGAGCCACAGAACACACTGAACTTTCCTCTGTACTGTCCACATCTTGCCTAGCATGGCCGTGGGCTGCTCCACTGTATACACGGTATTACATCATCATCTGCGCATGTGCACATGCTGCCACATCATCCTACAGAAATTGGGAGGGTTTTCCTTTTATTTGGTGCAGATTTCACATTTCTATCGTCTTTTGTTGCTTTCCTGTGACCGGTCAAAAGTGCATCATGACTTTACGGACACACTGTATATAAAAACAGCCAAATGATTCCACTGATAACTGAAACTATCATGTTTCCATAACATTTGCTCCTAGAGTGCCTCTTTAGAAAGTGTTTAATATGATTATTTATATATATTTCTCTTGAAAATTTATGTTTGTTTCACACTAGTTTAGGTAAACTGGAATTCTCCAAAAGAAGGAACTTCAAATTTGTTTTTTGTCCTTTTTTTATTTTTTTTATTTTTTTACAGAAACAGAGAGAGAGTCAGAGAGTGGGATAGACAGGAACAGACTGATAGGATTGGAGAGATGAGAAGCATCAATCATTAGTTTTTCGTTGCACATTGCGACATCTTAGTTGTTCATTGATTGCTTTTCTCATATGTGCCTTGACCGCAGGCCTTCAGCAGACCAAGTAACCCCTTGCTCTAGCCAGCGACCTTGGGTCCAAGCTGGTAAGCTTTTGCTCAAACCAGATGAGCCTGTGCTCAAGCTGGCGACCTCAGGGTCTCAAACCTGGGTCCTCGGCATCCCAGTCTGATGCTCTATCCACTGCGCCACCGCCTGGTCAGGCTATTTATTTTTTTAAGAGAAGGATCTGAGTTAAGAGAGAAAATTACCCCAGCTTAGTTTACCTAATCTAACTCATCCAGATCTAATCACCTTGACTGGAACCTATTTGCCAGATACTTCAAAATTTTATTACTATCTTCTGCTAAAGGTAAAAATCTAGAATAGAGCCTGACCTGTGGTGGCGCAGTGGATAAAGTGTCAACCTGGAAATGCTGAGGTTGCCAGTTCGAAACCCTGAGCTTGCCTGGTCAAGGCACATATGGGAGTTGATGCTTCCAGCTCCTCCCCCCCTTCTCTCTCTCTGTCTCTCTCTCCTCTCTCTCTTTCCTCTCTAAAATGAATAAATTTTAAAAAAATCTAGAATAGAAGTAATTTATGCCAAGATTTCAAAGACTGGCATTCTAAAAATAAATCCTAAATCTGACCCTCAAGAGCTTTGAGACACTGGACAAAACACATAGCTTCTCTGTGCTCCAGTTCCTTATCTATAAAACAGGGCTAAAAAAATAAACTATATACCTATCGCATGGGTGTGGTGAGGATTAAATAAGATTACTTGCCTGACACATGGTAGGCACTCAATAAATATTTGTTGAATGAATGAGTAAATGAATTAATGCACATAAAATGCTTAGGATAATGCCTGACAAGTAACTGTTTAAACCAGGGGTCTCAAACTCAACTCAGCATGTGGGCCGCAGAGCAAGATCACAGCCGTTTGGCGGGCCGCACTAGGTCTACAAAAGGCAACTGTTACGCAACACTTTTCTCACTGCAGTTGAAAACAAAAAAAAAATCAGTACAACAAGCAAAATCGTACATGCAGTTTACTCAGTGTCACAAAACGACCAGAAACTGTAGTTCGCATCACAACTGCTGTTAACTAAGCTAATATCTAGCTAGGATGCTAGAGAAATGAAAAATACAAGTAGGCCCCTAGGCTTACTTAATTTTATCCTAAATATTTTGAACTTCGTGGATTAGTCTGCGGGCCACGCAAAATTGAGACCCCTGGTTTAAACAGTGTTATAATAATCACTAAAGATCTGTACTTAGAATAAGCAAAAGTAACTGGCTAACTGTATATATTAATATCACTATCCTAAAACTCCATAGCCAGACAATATTTTTAAATAATTTTCAAAAATTATAATGGTTTAAAATATTCTTGTGTTATCTTGCCAACAGTCACAATTGCAGGGTCTCTCTTTAAGTGAAGAAGAGCTGGCTAGAACGAGCATAAACTCTCTCCCCCTTGCACCAGTTATACCCAAATAACCAAAGTTTGGGCTAAGGATGAGCCATTCAAGAAAAACAGATCTGCTACAAATATAAAGAAAATCAAAATGGTCACTAGAAAAAATGTTGCTTAGCTTCAACTTTTAAAAATTCAGCTTTTAAAAATTCTTGAGTTTCTTCTAGTTTGCCTGCATACAAAGAATGTTATCTGACCTTAGACTAAAACACATTAACTTTAAAATAGTAAAAAAAAGGAAATTTTTCTTCAGTTCTTTGAGTAAACAAAAATGCAAGAGTAAAACTGAAATGACTAATATTTACTGTGTACCAACATTATGATCTAAGTACTTTTCTACATTAAATTATTTAATCCTTACAGCTACTATTATCATCTTAAAGATGGAGAAATTGGGGCTTTATGCAGCTATTGAACTGAAACTGTAGAGCTTTACATAACCTTATAAGGTAAAGTGCTATTTGAACCAAAATGGTCAAAGAATGAGAGTAAGACACAAATGAGTAAGCAATTGTTAAGAATTAGAACACAATAAACCACATTTAATAAATCTTTACTTGAATAAAACTTGTGATTCAGAAATGTACTCCAAGATCTCATGATGCCTAGAAGCCAATGCTATGAACAATTCTATTGTGATCTATAAAGTGTAATACACTGAGTTAAATATGTACTAACTTTGTAATCCATTCTGAAGAGTTACTTTTTTGTAATGAATTCCCCATAGTTTACCATTTGTCTCTTCACACTTC